>NC_046262.2:37859124-38459124 GCF_009819885.2 Catharus ustulatus | reverse complement strand
TAGATTTTTCTTAATTCCAATTTTTAAAATTTCTTCCTAAGATGAAACAGCATTGCTGCAAAAATGGCTTTACAGCACTTCTTGGTTCATTCTGAAGGAAGAGACACCATAGACATCACCACTTTACTCTTCTTTGTGCTGAGTGTGGGACTAGACACTGGCAGAGGCCCTGTCAGCCTCAAGTGTTCTGTGGAAACTCAGTTCAAGCTGGCCCAGCCTTCAGGAGAAACCTCTGTGGCCAATCACTTCCATATTAGCCTTTTTCCTAACTGAAGATCATACAGTGGGCCTCATTTCTACCAAGAATACCTTCTATTTATCTACTATTCAAGTTCCAAGCTGGAGTGTTTAAGAACTGCTTGGGTTTTAGCATTAAGTTTTATAGCATTGCGCCTTTGACACGTCCTCAAAGAGAGATCAAAACCAAACACATATGTTCTTCATAGTAAATGGTGTTTAAACGATTGGAGAATCAGGATAACTCAAAAATAAAGAGAGAGAGAGATAGAGAGAGAGAAAGAAAAGAAAGAAAGAAAGAAAGAAAGAAAGAAAGAAAGAAAGAAAGAAAGAAAGAAAGAAAGAAAGAAAGAAAGAAAGAAAGAAAGAAAGAAAGAAAAAGAAAGAAAGAGAAAATAAATATAGGCCAGCTTTGCTGTTCTTTAGTAGTTATCTTTCTTTCTGAATCACTGATTTCTATTTCATCTGATTACTTCTTCACTCTGATCACAGGTAAACTTACCGTTATCATGATCTGCTTTCCCTCCACCTTCCATTACTGTCATCCTCTAATTTCCTCCTATGTCCAATCTCATTTCTATCTAAAATTCTCCATGGACTAAACCACAATTTGCCCTCACAAAGTAACACATTCCCAAAATAGTATGACCTGCATATGGCCAAAAATTTCATATGCAATCAGGTGACAATTCATCCTTTGCACATAAAAAAAACAAAGGAGAAACTCTAGGTTGTGTAAAATAAAGATCTGTGAACTAAATGTGAATGTAGACTGAACATGGAGTTGAAGCTCTGCAGTTTAAACTTCTAGGACTCTCTTATTCTTTCACTACCTTGAACTAAGAGCTCTGCTATTTCTACATGGCTCAACCCATACCAAAGTAGAACCTTAGCAACCATCATTTTCAGCTCTCCTCATTTCTCCTGTATCCATGCCTTCTCTCTGATCTCTTTGCATTTCACCTCTAAACTGTCAACTACTCAGTATCTCCCCAGTTCTCTATTTCACTTTATGCACACCACATCCATGCATACTCCTTCATCCCATCATCTGGTTCTATTCTTTTAGGGGAAGGGGGAATGAAATACAACAGGTACTTGTTTGTACTTGCTTTCTTTATTTTTTCCTAGTAATAGCCATGAGGTCTCAGGTTATTTTCCTTTGCTCATAGTATTAGTGTTAATAATACCACCACAGTAGTCTGAATCATATAAAGCTCTAAGCAAGCTAGTAATTCATTTTCTCCCTCAATCATTACAACTGAGTTTACATTTTGCAATCAAAGCAGATCAGAGTCAAATGCACCACTGTATCATTAAAAATTTCCCAATTCAGATTTGAGCTGTCTTCATAAATCTTGTGTTATATATGAAGCATCATCTACTTGCATGTTCCTATTACAGAAACAGCTGCCTTATTCTGTGGTATCTTGCACTTTAGGATTGGACTCAGGAAACCTAACAGCACACCAAACAGACACCAGAGACCTAGAGATCAAATTTTACATAAGAACAATGGAACTCTAAAATTGTCTAACAGTATGGTCTGATAGGGTGACACAGACCCAAACCAATGCAATAAATAGGGCTCTTTTATTTACTGAAACACAAGAGAATGGTAGCTTAAATATTTTAATATCTTTGTAAAATCCTTTACACAAAAATACCTTCATGAATCAGTTAATACAAACTCTCATTCTTTGACATACTTATATCAATTTGCTTCTTCCAAGTAAGGTACTTAGATGCATTGACTCTATCTTCCAGTGTTCATGTGGTAATGCAGTCCCCATTAACAAGTGATGCACCTAAGACAGACAATTTATATGATTGGCCTGTGACTACAGGGACTGGAATGTCAGTATCAAACAGTAAAAAATGCTCCATATGTGTGGTTCAGATGAGCAATATCATCATTGCTTTTACATTGTCTACTCTCTAAAAATACTACAGATTTGAGCACATTCATTTTTCTCTACATCTGATCTTACAACACTGACTCACATTAATTGATCCCTCTTTTATATTCTGCTCATTGACTAAGTAATAGAATGTTCTAAAGGATCGACACCCACAGAATTGGCATTTGGGAAGGTAAAACACAGCACAAAATCACTTCTATAGGTAAAAGTGGAAACTCAAAAACCTCAGTATTTCAGTGACTTCCGGAAAGTCAAGCATAAAATGTGTTCCCAATCTACAAACTTGATCTTTCAAATGATTTGTCTGAGAAGGCAAAATTGTAGCCATTACTGCTACAAGCTTAATGTATAGCAATTTGAACATTAGGTCATACTTGTCAAACTGCAGATCTTTGCTGAATATGCAAAGCTTTTATTTTGTAATTGTTTCAGAATTAAAAGTAAAATAATTATTTCTATTTTAACTGCATTTCACTTTTCTCCTACTCTATAAGCAATAACCCAATTGCTTAAGCAAGACATGATGCATGAATAATAAAGATAAAATTTCTCCCTTTTCCCACATCAATACATCAAATTACTCAGAGTCACCTAAACACTCCAAAATCTTAATTCTTCGATCACCAATGTGAATGAATGAGACTTTTTTTAAAGTTGCTTGCAATCAGCCCCTCTCTGACAACAAGGTGAAGTCAAGGAAAATGTATTAAAGCAGAAAAACCAATGACCATTTGCTATATGCTTACAGACAAGTAAGATACAAAACATCTTTCTTGACAGCCCTTAAGTAGTATATTCCAATACAGCCAAAGGAATATGCAAAAATCTCAGACAGAATGGTAAGACACTCTACCTTCACCTGGATTGTATTTAAAATCATGTAAAAATGATTGTTTGGGTAAAGTCAGTCTTTGTGTTTTGTCATTGTGCCAGAAGGACAGTTTTGCTTTGGAAGGAGACAGTATTTCTTACCCAAACTGAAATACAGTAAGACAAGTGAGAAATATGCTGCAACTGAAATGAGTTCCAAGCTGCCTTGCCTTGTACTATCTTTTGGACCAAAGCTCAAACAGTTACAAGAGGTTACAAGCAAATAAAATCTAGTGAACTGCGACATACCGAGAAGAAGAAATATTCCTGAACTATCAGTGTGCTTCTGTTGGAATAATGCTTTTATTTAAAAAGATTTCAAGGATGTTTATGGCCCAATACATATGTTACACAAATCACTTGAAAGAGCTATAAAGAAGCAGCAGAAAATACCTTTTTTTGGACTTTGGCAGGAAAAGTCCATGGGTGTGTTCCTAATTTTAATCAGCTTGATTAAAGAGAACAGCATTCTCATTGACAATCCACATTTTAAACTTAAACTCAAAAAAGCTGACAAGCTGCTACCAGGAACTTTTAAGGAAAAGTAGTATTTTGGGGTGTTTGTCCTAAAAGAGACACAGTTTTCTTTCCTAGATCAACCACACAATCTCATTACCTGATCACAGAAACGTAAATTTCTGTACCCTGATCTGCACAGACTTGCTAGGCTTTGAATGGGGTCAAAGTAGTCAGGACATATTTTTAGACACGGGAGATAGCTTGTTTCCTTGTTTGAGGAAGGAGAAGCACCTTTCAAAGCATGACATGCAATCTCAAAGACACGAGAAGATAGCTGGCATTGCCTAAATACAATATAAATTTCAGATGGTTTGTTCCCTTATCTTTGGACTTTGCACTCAGCTCAAGGCACTGACAGAAACTTCATACAAACATATGAAAAAAAATCCCTCTCACCCCACAGGGAACAAGTACACATGTTTACCTCTACTTCTGTCGGTTTTCTACCTGTTAACTCAAAAGACAAACACTGCTTTGTGTATGAGTGGCTTCTCTTCCTTTTCTGATTTTGGTAAAACCTACACAAATTCCATTTATCTCTATCAGTAAAGCTCCTGTGATAATACTCTTGTCCATGGCTATCCACCTCCAGATTCCCCAGGAAGCAGGGAATACTAGGGATATTGTCTTGTCACTGGAATAGGAACAGTTGATATAATCAAAATGTTTTCATCCGTTTAACTGAAAAATGCTATTTTGAAGTTTATCCACTAATTTATCTTCCATCAGTTTTCTTCATACTTCTCTTCACACTTAGTGGCATGATTAACATCTGCAAACTGTGTATTGGGCTGGTTATGCTGCAAACCACTTTGTTATTTCCATCATTATTCAACATGCAAAGCAGAATAAAACAGGATTAGAATTACTCTTCCACAAATCCTCTCAGGGAGTTCACAAACGCTCCCTCGTCCTCTCTACTCCAGTTCCCTTGTTATTTTTCAGTTTCATAAGCTGGTTAGATGGAGGCAGAAATAAACACAAAATGGTAAGAGCTGTCTTGGCAGCCTCCAGTGAATTCCCACCGTAAGTATTTTCACATCCCACAGCAAGCAAGCAAGCAAGCAAGCCAAGGTGTTTCATAAGAGCAACCCACAAGCCTTAACAAATGCATTTACAAAATTAACTGAAGCTTTTACCATTTATGCTATAGCATCTTGCATGGGTCTAAAAACCTCACCTCCAGATCCAAGCAACCAAAAGCAGATTTTCATACAAAGCTGTTGTCACTAGGCCCTGTATAAGGTGTTTAACATGTACACAAGCAGCGGAATAGAGAATTATGTTTCACCAATTATTCTGATGAATTTTGCTATGGAAATCTGAAGTCTAGCACAACATGAGGATTTTTTGTACTAACTCTATTTTAAGACTTCTCTAGCACAGACCACAGTTCTGTTCTGTACTAATACTGTTCCCAAAGTCAATCATTAAAAACTGTTCCTCTAGCTCTGAAAGATAGAGTAAAAAGAATTAAGGCAATAATTAAAACAACTGCTCTTACGGTATAATCCAAATTCAATCAGAATACAGAACATCCCAAATGTTTCCGAGTGCTTTGCTTGTTCTCCTCACCTCTAAAAACACTCTAATACTACAGTTTGGAAAGGTAACTGAGTAAAGCGAACATATCCCAAATTATTCTCTTAGCTTAGATGTACCAAATGAATAGAGAAAAGAAAAAATAGGGATAATTTGTTTTTATGCAACTCTTCAACATATTGAAGACATTGATCAGTACTGCCAAAGATCTGGAAGTTCCCAGAGGACATGGTGCTCACTAACACAGAGAGTGGACACTTTTCTGCTCCATTCAGCACTGGAAAGAAGACATCTGTGGCAGCCTCAGCATATGCAGTGCTTCCAGGTATGGGCAGCTCTGACACAGCCATAGCTCAGACACACCAGCCCGCTCCACATCTCTTCCCGAGGACTTGGTCACTGTCAGTCCCACACTCCAACCATGCTCAAGCTCTCTAACTACAAAACAACTCAGCAAAAACACAAGTCTAAGAAGTGAGCAGATGATGCCCATGTAAAAGATGGGATAAACTGACATTTAAAAGTAGGAGGCATAAAACAATGTCTACAGAAGCTGCAGATGCCTGCTCTGAACCCAAATGAGATGAAAATGTCATCCCTTACATAAGGATATTGTCTACAGAACACACACTTATGTTAGCCTATACACATTTTTTCTTCTGATTTTCTGTTGAACTTTTTTCCAATGGTTTTATGAAAAATACCATTGGTGGCAGTTTGACTGCTCCAATTACCTAATAGTTACTTTGTTTTTTTCCAAATTGCTTGCTGAAGAAGGGTGTGTAGATATTTAATGACAGGGTGTCTAAGTGACCATGTTGTGTGTTCAGAACATAACAGGAAAAAAGAAGCATAGCCTTTTGTGCATTTCTGCCTGGTGTAACTTAGGAAGTTACTTCTTATGAATGCAAAAACATCCTTAATTCTGGAGAGGATTTTTAAATCTTGTTTTATAAATATTTTCCATGGAAATCTGGATATTTAGCTCCTTTCCATTTCCCTACTGAGACTGTTTATTAAACTACCACTACAGCACACTGTTTGTACACAAAGTTTGGATTAATTTTGCTGTGACTGAATTAAATTGTAAATGTCTCAGAATTGTCAGGTAGCTGATTTGACCCTTTTATTCACAAATTCCAACATACACATTTAAATGTGTTGATCAATAATGACTGAAAAGTCCTTTCATCACGCTCACCTCATTTTTCTCATGTTCAAATAAACCAGGTTAATTATTTTCACATTTCAATTCTCAACATATACTTACACTGCTGGCTTTTCAGAGCAGGCAGTATTTTATTAGCCTGGGTATTACATATCTATTATATCTCATCCTAAGTCTTTAAATATTGTTTTAATGTACATTCACTAATATTGATAAAGGAAGATAGTGTTTCTGGGATTTTGGACTATGGATAGATCTAAACAGTGGATTTGAGGTGTGAATGCATGCTTTGAAGAAGTTTGATGTCCACTTAAGGGACAGATGAAAGTCACTCCTTTCTGATGAAGGACTCAAAAGTAATTTGTAACTCACAGTGACATTTCACCACTAAAAATAAAATAAACAGGTTACTGCTTATTTGTAATTTTGTTTCCATTAAGTCATATTCTTATTAAAATATGATCTACATGGACAATTTTGCTACTACTACTACTACTCAGGTCAAGCTTACTAATGTAAGAGCACTATTTTTGTGAGAAGAGCTGTATCTGAAGATACCAGAAACAAGTAGCTTCCTGGAAGGTAACTTAGCACTACAACACAAAATTGAACTTTGTGCATTCTCCCTCAGGGTAGGGTTTATTTCCCAGTTTCTTTAATAATGTTGTGTTGAAATATGTAATACATATTTTGAAGAACCTAACAAGTATTCAACTTTAAAGAGCTAACATCAAACAGTTCTCTCTGTTTCTCTCAATCAGCTTCCACCTACTTCAGCTCTCTTAATGCAATTCAGAAAGCATCAAACACAAATAAAATTTAGGCTGAACTGTTCAGTCACAGACTAGCCTTCTGCCAAAACTCTGCAGCTCAATCCTGCTGACTTCGTTATGCTATTCAGGATATTTCACAATGACTGTTCTTTTCTAATGCTACCCCAAACAGCAGAGACTCTGTCGTATAGGAAGCAGGTGAGAGATAAGATTACCATCCCAGCAGTTGATCTGCACTGACTATGTGTCTGTTCTGCTCAAATCTCATTTGTTCCAAGAAATCTACTCTAAACAGAATATAGGAACACAAAATATAGACCAGATATCTCTGAAAAGAGAACTTATCAAGAGCATGTAAGCGTTATCAAAACATGCATCCGAGTGGTACTGTGTCATCAGTACATTTGAGAAGGACATGAGATTAACAGGAGTCTACCAAAAGGTTACTTACCATGTTCTCCACAGACCCTCATCTATCAATCTTAAGAACAAGTGCTCATCTACTTTACCACACAGCAAAGCATCTTCTAGGTCTCTCAAAAAGACAGCAAGTTGGTTGATTTAATTTATTTTTTTAAATTTCCTTTTTCTTTTTTAATACAATTTCATCCACATCATTAGACACAGACTGATTATACCAGTAAAAGAATATAGTAATGGAGTTGTTGCAGGTACCTCTGTGTTACACGTACCTCCATCTGGCTGTAAAATAAATAAAAGAAGGGCTGAGATTTCCCCCTTCCACAGGGACATGATTACTTGCGAGTCTCTCCAGATGTTGCTCCCCAAGAAGCACATGAAAATGCATGTCTCAGAAAGCACCACTTTGACAAGATCCACTGCAAATGCACCTTCTGCTCTTGTCATTGCTTCCCCTTCACCTTAATGGGACATTGTAGTGTTGTCTAAAGTGCCTCTTACATACAGTATAAATTCTCATCAATCAAACATGCAACAGAATAAATTTAATTTCCTATCTTCTTTCTGCCTACACTGACTTGAGAAATTTTACTCCAGGAATTGCCTCAGGGGGCTTTGCAGAAGAAGGCAGAGTAATGGTATTTATCGTAAGAGGAAAACAGAAGTAAAAGCGTTTGATCCAAAATTTTGCACTCTGTGTATGTCTACCTCTGCCCTTACTTACCTGATGAATAAACAAAATATTAAATGTGGTGGCATTTAACGTAGCTATTTTGACTGCTCCTGGTTCAGAAGACTACAGTCTCAGCTCCTACAACCCACAAGAATTCTGGAAGGGGCAAAACCCTGCTTACCTTTCATCCCAAACTTAGAGTGTCTTCCAAACTTCAGAATAATGAGGGTTATTACTAAGCCAGTGCACACCAGTGCTGCAATTCCCACCACAACATACACCTAAAAATAAAAATAAAATAAAATAAAAAAAGAGGACATAATCAGACCAACTGTTTGCTTTGTTTTTGTGTCTTCAAATACATCCAGCATGTATTCAGATTAAAACAGTTATGAAAAGAGATTGATTACAACTGGGAAACATTTGCACTCAGATCACAGAATGCAGAAAACAGACAAATCAGACAATTGTTAAGGTTTCTTCTGTTCAGAGAACAGAGATTCAGATATTTATGAGAACTTTTCAACATCCTACACATTCAAGGCAGGTGGGAGGGAATGTACATCACCCTTTTTCCTTCCAGCGAGTAGCATGTTACAAGAAAACACATAAGAGCAGCGCACAGGAAATAAGAATTTGCTGTAGGAATGGTTGAACACTCCAGATTGAGTCCTGGAGTGGCTGTGGAGGTTCCATCACTGGAAATATCAAAACCAGAGAGGGCACAATCATAAAGAACCATACTGGCTCTGCTTTAATCCAGGGATCTTGGACCAGAGGACTTCCACAGGTCCCATTTTTACCACCTTGGCAGCTCAATAACTCTGTTATCAGATGAGACAAGACTGTCTTGGATCCTCCAAATTTTTAGCATATTGTCCCAACTCACAGTCTGCTCTCTGGTTCATGACTGCACACTCTCCTCTGCTTGCTGCTTTACAAGAGTCACTGATGGAGGAAGACTGCAATGCCAACCAGGCTGGTAACCCACTAGCAGTTTCCAACATTTCAGTTCACGAAAACATGAGAGGCAAGGCAGCAAAGGAGGAGGCCCATCAGTTCAGCCCCTTGTACTAAAATCTATCACAAGCCATTTAATCAAAAACCTACATGAAATCATGTCTACGGCTAGATTTTGAAAATTCATTGCAGCACATCACCTCTCTAACATGGAGATGACTCCAGGATGGATATTCGACCAACAATCTTCAAATTACCTTGGAGGTCTTCATTTTGTAAATGAAGATTTGCTCTCCTCGACTAAAAATTAGATGCAAAGTCTTAGGCTAAAAAAATGAAGTCAAGTTGTTCAGAAAAGCAATACACAAAACAGCAGTTTTATTTGAACTGAAAAGTGATTCACTCATCCAAGGAAAAAAAAAATGGAGGAAGGACAAGAGTGGGGAGCACTGATTTTATTTTTCAGCCTTTTTTTTCCTGAGTTTTGATCACAACACATTAATAGCTATATTTTCTGATAGGTCAGAATCTTATTATAGTGTCTGCAATTTTCTAAGTTATATAGCAAAAAAGTCCACAAAGATCACAGACCAGGAAACAATGCATATACTTACAGTGATGCTATCTTCATTCTCTTTGTTGGAAACATCCGTTGAAGTGATTTGATTACTGTTATTTGTGGCATCTCCAAGATCATTAGGTGTGGTTTCATATTCTTAAGAAAGGAAAAAATGTTGTTTTTATAACTTCATAACTTTATGCAGAAATGGTTTTCTATATTATTTCTGCTCTGTAAGATGGTAAGGCCACTATCAACTTTGGGAATTTAAGCTTTTTGGATGCAACTCATGATTGTTAAAGAAGCTGGAATGTTTTGGGAGGGAATCACTGCAGCATGTAATTGAACAAATGTGCTGTGACTGGCAAACATGAAAAAAGAAGCAATCTACATCATAATGTGTATCCCTACTGGAAACACTAGAGTTAAATGAGAACTCCATCCGTAGAGCTATTTTTATGTGCTACTGACTTCCCATTAAAAATGAAAGACTGCCCTCTACACTGAACTTCACCAACATTGTATTCAGTCAAATATAGGACAGTCTTAGAAATTAGATTGAGCACTTTTGTTTTTCTGAGAAATGCTTGGCAGACAGGTTTCAAGCTATCTTAATAACATTAAATGTGAAATAGCTGTTTTCATTTATTTAATAAATAATTTTTAAAAGACTGTTATGTGCATAGAGGTTAAGGTTTAGCACAGCTATCATACAGATAAACATTTAAAAATTAAAGTGCCTGAGATAGTATGAAGAAATTTGGTTGATTTATCAAAATAATTCCACTGACATGGCTGCAGGGGCAAAACCAAAACTATTCCATACTAAGAATGAATGATCGTGGCTCAATTATTTATAAGAACTTCAAAATAAAACACAGATATTTACAGTCCACGATTTCCTGAAAAAATTATTCAAATGAGAGAAAAATAATTAAATGTTATATATATGAAGTTAAGACAAACACATTAAAATAAAATTTTAAAATGCATTTATTCTTTTATTACATCTGGGAACACACATAACATTTTAATTTCACACCTGTAATGTATGCAGATGAAAGAAACAAAGGGCAATTGCTGCACCTGTTATAAAATACACCTTCAGTATCATACCTTAAGTTTGCAATTAAATTGGTATTTCTTTACATGTTTTGATTAAAATCAGTGCCATAAGCCTGCCTAAAATCTTAAATGTTAATTTGAAAAAGCGCTTGCAATCTACAGCGGCAGGAGCATTTCTGAGCATGGAGCTCCAGCTGAGCAAGAACAGGGAGGGCTTGCACCTAAGCACTATTCTCCTTTAGCTCCCAAGGCCAATTTGGAGAGCTCAGCTGGCAGTGTTAGTAAGAAGTTTAACTGGGCTTTTGATCTTCAGGCATGCAAGGACACATTTGCTTTCTGCAAAGCACTTGTAGGCTGCAGGTTTTTTTTTTGTACAGGAAGCTGTCAGCTACCTCTGGCACCAGTGCTACAGTCAGCACAGTCAGGATTTCTAAACAACTCACATATCTATTTGGGCTCTAAACTATGCATGCCAAAGGACAGGACACTTTCATGACAAAATATGTATTAAGTATACAGAGTTTCAAGAGAAAAAAAAAAATTCCTGATCTCTAACCATTTGAATTCTCTAACTCTGCACTGCATCTGTGTGTGCATACCTTACCACAAAGCAAGGTTAGAGCAGCAGCAACAAGAGGATGAGCAGCATTCCTTGCTCATCCAAGTAGCACAATAGCTGCCTGAATGGCTCACCTGTACAAGCAGCCCAGACTTTCAGACAAGGTTCTGTGCTGATCATCTGTCACTATGAGTACATCCTTTGCCAGAACAGAGGAGGAGGCTTCTACTTCATTATTTGCAGGCAAAGCCTGCTTCAGAACAAGTACTTCAGCCTAAAAAAATTGGACTTTCTTTACAATTATCTGGGAAAATTTTTGCAAGGATGGTTTTGGCCAACCATATATTTATTATTGTTTTATAAGACTAATGTATGAAGCGAATGTTTAGAGCCTTTGCTGCTCTGACTTTGTGAAAGAAATTTGATGAAGGAAATCTTTTGCTCCCAATTTCACTTGTAAATAACAGCTGGTGCTATGTAGTTCTGTTTATGCTCAGGCCTGTTCTAACTACTGGAAATCACACCCTGGAGGGCTAATAAGAACCACGGGTCTGGTCTGTGAATCCTCTGCACTTCTATATTAAAATAGGCAAGAGCTAAGGGAGGTTACATTGGTATACTGGTGGTATGCTGACATTGCTTGCTGTCTAACTGTGAATCATTTGCATTTGAGGTATTGCCAGATCTTCAAAGCCCCTTGAAATGGGTGGATCAGGAAAGGAAAATACACGCGACAGCTATCCAGCCCAAGCCGGACGATTTTAATTAAACAAATTCCTGTTCATTTCACTATGAAATCCTGACACAGACACTGAGCACTCCTACAGACAGGGTCACGCCTTTTGACTCATGCTAGATAAGGCTCATATTGCTTTAGGGCCAGGTTCTCCGATGCTCTGTACCTCATGCAGCCACCAGTGACTAATAACAGCTGCAGTGATTAGCAGCTGATGCTGGCAAGTATTTTACAGCCATTTCACAAGCAAGGTGCATGGGAAAAATACAACAGCACAGGTACATCAGCACCGGGGGGGCCACTCTGCACAGTCATTCGTGGTCTGGCAGCTATGGGGCAGGTTGTCTCTCTCATGTTCACAACCACATTAGAAGAGGCATCATGGCATGAAAATATATACTCAGAGCCAAAGGAGCTGGCTTTGCATCCCGTGTCTTGTTCAGACCCATGTAAGTTGGTTTATTTCTCTCAGTTAATTTCCAGCAGTCCACAGAGGTGAGCTAGAGGCACAACCAACTGCTCCACACTTGCAGCAAGCAGTGCCCCGTGCGGGTGGGGGCAAACTCAGTGTCATGCAGCCTGATGCAATCTCATCAGATCTTCTGATTTCTGTTGTAAGTTCAAAATAATTAACAAAAGCATTTGGAAATCACCTCATGTCATGAGGACAGCAGTTTTAAATAGTAGAAAGGACAGCCAAGGATAAAGAGGAAGGCTGCCTTCACCAAGACTAGTCTTACAGGCTGTGATCTGGTAGCAAAACTCGAAGCACACACCACAGCAGAAACCCACTCAAATCAGTCAAAGCATAGCACTTGCATGGCTAAAGCCACACACATGCATCAGGACCTTGATAAAAAACTCAGAATCAAAATCTTCATGCATACAGCTCATACAGCACAACACACAAAGAAATTGTGCAAACCATCACCACTTTCCCATTCCCAACCCTCCCTTCTCCTTCTCCCCTAAAATAAAGATTTTGGAGGGAGAGGGAGGGGAAGCTGTCCTTAGGAGTTTCTAAGCATTTGAAGTCAAATTGATGCTTCAATTGCACATTTGCTAAAGTTTAATGACGTGGAATAGAATCAAAGCAACAACATTTAGATCAGCTTTAGGTAACCTGAGTCATGGACTATTTCATCCAAACAAAAAGTACTCCAAACAGGATCCAGCTTCAAGCTGTTTGTGTATGGTGGGTAAGATGAACTTTTTTACTCACCAGAAGTATTCCAGAAATATTTTTAAAAACCAGACAGTTGCTTTTCATTCTGCAGTTCTATTTCAGTGCATGCTGGCTTTCACTTGGTACATTTTGCCTAACTAAAAAACTAATGTGAACACTGTGCCATCAAAATATCCTGGCACACACTCGGCTACCACTGAATTGATGGTCTGCTTATGCAAGAGAGATTAAGGGAAGGTACAAATGAGCGGACAAAGCAAAATAAATTGCCTACAGGAAAACTTACTTGTGCCAACTTCATTTCTAAGTGGGATTTAGGGGTACATTTTTGGAGGCAAAACAAGTATGGAATCATCCCTGAAAAAATAAATTAAGTTGTATAAAGAGAAATCACAAACTCTCTTTCCTCCAAGAAATGCCTCCAAAAGGTTCACAAAATCTCATGTCTGTGAACTACATCATACAGCTGTTATCCTACAGGATCAACTGCACCCATTTGCAGCAGTGGATTTATGCTTCTCCTAATGTGGATCAGTAAGTAAAACATTATATTTTCATCACATATGTTAAATGTAAGACATAAGAACCAAAACCACAAAGTACCTTTTAGAGCTGTATTATTCTATGTGACATTTCAATTTAACTGAGCCTAATATTTGAACTTTAAATGTTCCAGTTCCTTCATTTCTATTATTAAAAAAAAGAAAATCAAATATATACCATAAACGTCTGGATCCAAAATTGGGCCACTACCTGTACATGGAAAAGAGAGAGAGAAAAAAAAAAAGAAAGAAAGAAAAGCTTTGTAAATAAATTGCAAATGCTGGAAGAATAAAAATTTCTCTAGGAGTAGTTTTGAGAGTTTACTTTATTTGCCATAGCAATTCTAAGTATTTACATAAATGCAAATCAACATCGATAACAGCAGTTTATTAATTATATTGACAAGTATCTTAAGAGTTATCCCAAATATAATATTTCGCCTAATGTGTGCACATGGCACTAACTCTTTGCAAAATCCTATATATATAAATCCTAAATAGATATATGTGTGTGGAATAAGTGCAACAATAACTATTCCTGTTGAAAAATGAAAGATAAAATTATTTTCCCTGAATTCACGTGGAAGCAGATTTAACAGAGCTTTAATAATCACTGATTTTTACCTGATTAAAAAAAATTTTTAAAATGCTATTCCATCATTGTGCAAGCAAACCATTTTAACCTGTGAGCTGGCAAGTCAGGGACTACAGGTAGAAATTACCTAAGCATAACCAGTAGATTCACTCTGTAGAAGGATGCTTCTAAGAAGCCAGCTGCACAGCTGATCACAGGCAGAACTCTCACAGAAAGAGTCGGACGTCTTAGAAACCACACTTTACACTAGCAAATGGGTACCTGTCTAGTCTACACTTCTCTAAATTTTTCTAGTTCCTATTTGCAGCTTTTTCTAATTACTTACTGCATGTATATAAGGTTTAGCACATATGTGGGTAAAATGCACAGAACAGCCACAGAAAATAGTGAACTGTTATTCATGTTTTGCAAGATACTTGTGCTACGTTTGAACACACTCATTCATTCTGATTTATAATATACCTCTAGCACAGCTTATGTAGTAGGCTTTTGGTTATCTTTTCCATATTTCTTATCTCTATTTTTGCAAGTTTGGAAATAATCAAAATCTCTGAAGATGAATCCAACTTCAATAAACATAATTCTGTTTATACTACTGTACAGAAATCCATACCACTAGCATTGCACGGGCATAATGCCACAGTGAAGTAAGAGCAGAACACCACTTTTAACAGCACAAGAACCTGTGCTGAAAATGCCAGTTGCAACCTATTTGTAGAATGGTAGCAGAAAATTAGGCATATTTTAAAATGCCCTTGACGATATTTCAGTATCTTGGGATACATGTCAATAGATCCCATCAGAACTGTCATGTCAATCAGCAGAAATAAATAACCAGTGAAGAAAACCTGACTATCAAGTAATCTGACCAGAGATTTTTGTCCACAAAAGTTCATGAATTCACTTTTCCAAGTGTAGAACATCCAACTGCTGAAAAGCAGTATTTCTAACTCACCTTCTGTAATCTGAAGGGGAAAATAAACCCCAAACAACAAAATAACTCCCAGTCCCTTATTTATGAGTTAAATGTCAACATTTTTGTTTCTATTTGGAATTGAGATAAACTAGGAAGGTTAGTGTAACCCTTAACTCTTCTCAGACATATGAAATAAGAAGTCACAAATTCTATTCAAATATTCTTTATATAACTAAACACTTCAAATAAAGCTACAAAAATCAAGATGGTGGACAAACCCCAAATTTCTGTTTAGCATTACTTTTTCTGTTTAGCACATAAAAACATGCCAATTTAATCATCAGTTGAAGTTATTTTACCATTAAACTTCACCACAGTCCTTTTGCACATTTACACACAATTACTTTCTAGACCAAGTACTGAATGACACCATTGTTTTGGCCCCTATTAGAAGAGGTTATTGAGTAAACGTACTATCAAAAGCATCGTCTTATTCACTCATCTTTACAAACTACATCAATGGCACTTGATTTGTTTGCTTTTTTCTTTATAAATTTGGCATTTTCAAAATAAAGCAGCAGCAAAAGACTCAATCCAAAACCATACTTCTGCAAAAACCATGTAATGCTGCACAAGCAATATGCTGCTTCTAAGGCATATTTAGCAGATTGTTTTGCTTTGACAAGATATATGTGATTTGGACTCCTTCAGCTGAATTTTAACGTAGAGAGTTAGTTCATTAATATGTTTAATTAAAAATATCTATTGCTGGCAAAAATTTCTCCCACCTTCACTAGCCGTTTTGGATCAACTATGAGAAAAGTCTCCAGAATAAACCATGACCATTTCTTGCTTAGTTTTCACATCAGTCTCAAATAATCAAGTCACTCTCAGCAAGAACTGAAAACCAAGAACTGTAGCAGACTTAAGATAGGCCAAAATTCAGCCAGTTAACATGAAATTAATTCTTCCAGGTCTTCACATTTAACACAAATTCTTAATTTCCAGCATTAACTATCATTAGGACAATCAAAATTCCAATATGGTATATGGTTTCCTCTCTTGCCTGCATTCTCAGACTTATGAAAAACAGTTCTTCAAGAAGTATGCTGAAAGTTTGGAGCATCTCAGCACAAATTACATTTTCATCATGTTTGATCCAACTCTGAAAGTGGACTATTACACTATTGATGTAGAACATGCTTCAGACTTATAACATTTACTTTGGGTGAGCATATGGACTATATGTGAGGGGATTTTTTAAGTTGTTTTGTTTTGTTTAGGGGTTTTTTTTGTTATTGTTGTTATTTTGTTTTGGTTTTTTGTTGTTGGGGTTTTTTTTGTTTGTTTGTTTTTTTAATCTTCAGAGCATTTGCTCAAGGGATGTAATAACCAGAGAATCAGTTTAAATATCAGTGAGTGTACCCCTACCCCATGAAACATCAGGACTGATATTTAATTCAGTAATGAAGACATGAAAATGAACATAATCCCAGGGTGTGGGCCTTAATCTTTATGCTTCAGTGTATAATATGTGGGCCAAAAGAAGAAACTACACAGTAACGACAGCACTGAAAAAGCCTTTTAAGGATTTGAAAAAGCTGACAGTGCTTTAAATAGCAATAGGATAGAACAAAAATTGTAATACGATGCATTTCCCTTTATGTGAGTTTCAGTGGAGGAGACAACACTGTTGTGATATTTCCTAAAGCTCAGTTCCACGATTCTTGCAGGAGGAAACTAAAAACAGTATTGAGGAGGCTAAGTAGATAAGCCATTTCCCCTATTGTTAATTTTTAAGACTGGTTTGATGCCATCCACTATGCATGAGCTAATTTCTAATGCGGTTGCATCCTGTCTATACACAGTCCCATTTCCTCCATACTCTTTTTGTGAGACTTACTCCACTACAGATCTTGAGAAATTCTTAAAGAACACAGCACAGTTTGTATTGGTAGGCTTACATTCTATAGGAACATAAAAGGAATGGAACAAATAAATCCTGTTTTCTTTCTAAATTAGAGGATAGCTACAATTCTATTTACTGTGGATGGAAGCATAAAGAAAAAATAGGACAGGAAAGGGGATTTGGATCAAAGACCAAAAAAAAGATAAAATCATCTGATGTATTAAGGTAGCTGGTACTCTTAGAAAGTGAAACTGGGTTCATACTAAATAATCAGGGTGTAAGAGAACTTCCACTGTGCACAGAACATCCATGATATGAACTGTCTTGCTGAACAATTAAAATGCAGTATTAGAGGACACCAGTAGCTGAAATCATGGCATATCTCTATACTAAGTCTCTTTAAGGAAGAACTCCAGAGAAAAAGGAGAGGAGCAGTGAGCACAGCAGGAGAAAATAAAGCCTGGTTTTATCAGCTCTTCATCTTCTCCTAAGGATGGGAAAGCAAAACACCTATCATCTCTCTCCTCTCTCCCTACAGCAAACTGATCTGAAAGGGAAACAGCTAAATACTGGCCATAATTTTATGGTCAGTGGTCTGAGATGTAGGACGATAATTTAAATATTCACCCCTTTCTTTTCCATGAGATAGCATAACAAAGCACTGCTGTTTAAAGAAAAAGAAGGTAACTATTCATATCACATGGTCAAAAAGCCAAAGATACATACAGTCTCATATTTTGAGGTACATCTATGCAATTATCACACTTCTAATTCTACTCCAAATGTGCAAAGTCCACTCAGAGTTCTTTTCCACATGCTCCAGCATGCTTGAATGTAGAGTGACTGTTAGTAGAGCCACTTCATGTATGGTTTTGAAGATGTGGGAAAAGATCAAGTCACAGTGGTCATCAATTACTTACAGTAGTCCCTGCAGTTCAGTGAGCTAGTCCACCTTGAGCCTGCCCACATAGTATTTAGAAAGGGCAAGGGAGAATCTTGAGAGCAACTGAAGGTGCAACTATCTTGAATGCTGATACTACTAGCAATGTAGGTGTCAAGCTGTCACCTAGACAAATGGCAGCTGGGCACCAAAAATGTCTGTTAAGTTCTGAGACCTTAAGACCTTATCCATCCTGCCTCTGGGTTACTTGTTTTCTCTCCAGTTCCTTCTGGCGTCCTAAAATCAACATATTATCATGAACTCACTTGACTGCATTATCAATTTTGCAGCAAGGCACTAGATGCCACACAAGTATCCTCGGTATCCTTGAACACACTGCCTAGTTCCATTCATAGGCAGTACAGCAAGTTACAGGGGGGCTGAATTGGCACTCAGTACTTTCCAGGATAAGATCTGAGACTTGGAAAAACTTCAGAAGTAACAACTTTTCATTAGCCTTGACTGGCAGGGAGGATGGTTACTCAAAGGGAAGATTTACAGAGCGCTGGCATGACATTCCTTCAGAAGCAATAAACAAGAAGAAAATACTCAAGAAAAACATTATTTTACAAGTAATATTGAAGACATTCATTCTGAGAAAAAAAAGTTCTAAAAAAACCTTTCTTCAAAATAGTTAAAACTGACCAAAAGCACTATTTCATCACTTCCCTCTATTTGCAATTATTAGCATTAAAAAAACTATACTCACCATCTCCAGGCACTGACATGAAATGAGCATCAACCCGTTTTTCATCCTCTCCATAATCATTCTTTGCCAGTAAGGTATAAGCACCATTATTCAGGTGTGTAGGATTGTCTAGCTGAAGGCAGCCATGGTATTCACTTTGATTGATAACATGTATTTTAGTACAGATGTATTCAGACTCATTCAGTACAGCTCCTTCATAGAACCACTGCAATGTGGGCTTAGGGTTCCCTTTCACAGTGAATGGAATACACCAGTGGTGGTCAGGGGTCGGAGACTCGATAAATGTGATATTTGGTGCAACTATATTGGAAAAAAGAATGAAGAACATCAGAATATTCCAAGCATGTCCTTTCTCCCTTCCTTCTCTCCCTTCCTCCCTCCTTCTCTCCTACCTCCCAAGTTCTTATGGAAATACTTTTCATTCATCAGTACAAAAGTATGTTACTAGATGGAATGGTACCTATTTGAAGGATACTCACACAGGAACATACCTGTTCTGTCTAGAGTATTCTGCTGAAGTGAACTGAAGCCACTCTTTAGAAAGAAATAAAACAAACTAATTTCAAAGACTGAAAATGTGTTAAACCACTTAAAACATGTAAGGTGTAGGAACTTCAGTTACTGGATCACTTAGAAGGAGGAGAGAGACATTTTAGCTTTACTCTGCTGAAAAAATGGTGCACAAGAGTGCTGAAGGAATACAATAGTTTGAAAATATTTAAAATTGGCCAAAAGAAAGTACTACTGGAAAGACACTCAGCTAGGAATCCAAATTTACAGATTATTTTCTTAACAGAATCAAAGACAAAATAGATTACTTAATTCTCTAGATTCTTCTGTCAGGGAAAAGTAATTCTCTACTATACATATTCTCAACCTTGTTCAAACCAACTAAATGTCTCAAGTTTATAGACTTCTTCTCTTTCCCTCAAGAGATTATTCCAACACCTTGCCCATTATTTTCCTTTATATTTGTTCTTAACTACATTCAATCTCTTCTAGTTACACACCCTTTTATCACTCATAACAGTGCCAAGCTCAGAATCTCATTTACACTCTTCAAACATCTCTAGTTTTATGTTCATTCCTATAGTTATTACATGTCCAGTTTCAACCTACAAACCTACATCTATTGTGTTTTTTCTAGTTTACTCTGTCATAAGCACATGCTAAGCAAAATTTGTCATCTACAAAGTGTTTCATTCCAATCTTCAATTAAACAGAGGGTTGCAACGTGTGAAAACATGCTGTACAGTTCATGTAAAATGAATTCAACCTGGAGCTTAGATCTAAGAAACCAGTTCTTCTCTACACTATATGCCCCTTCTCCCTTCCTGGGCCCTGAGAAATAAGGGTACCATTCAAAGCTATGACAAATAAATTTACATCTGACCATGCAAACATTGAACAAACCAGTTGTAGTTCTAGGTAGTAAGAACTTAAAATATGTGTAGTGTCATGTCGTAATTCTACTACCCTTTTGATGCATTCACACTTTGCAATTCCTAAGAAACTTCATGAAAATACACACCATTACAAACCTTCCCACACTGACAGTGCCATTCAGTATTCAGGATTTCAGACCTCTACTTACAGATTCTTTTTGTGGAAGACAAAGCAGTCAGAAATACATTTTTTGCAGAATACAGAGCTGAAAAAAATAAATGCAACAATGGCTGACTGGGCTACTCCTAGCATTAACTGCAGTAGACGGTTCATGTGCCTTAAGGGTTCTCATTTCAACAGCCTGAAGGACCAAAAGTACCCAAAACAGCTCCTGCCAATGCAGTTTGGCCTCCAGGTCTGTATGAAGGCCCACATACGTACAGAATACTGTAAGTTCAGCAGAGACTTGGTCCTCTCCCACAATGTTCTCTGCTACACAGGAAATCTCCAGTCCACTGTCCATTGATGAAACATTCTTGATGGTGAGAGAGGCAGGGTTTTTATTTGTGTCACTCTAAAAATGATCAGAAAAACATATGTGTCAACCACAGCATTAAGAACAAAGGAGAGAGAGGGAATTACTGCCCACACCTTTTATTTTAGAGTATTATCCAAACAGACATAAAACACATACAGAACCAATTCTAACAGTCAGTGACAGCAGATTCAAAGTTGCAAAGTTCTGCTACAAGCGTTTCACTCAACCATGTTTCTTCCCTGTCACTTTCAGTCTGTGCCTTTTTTTACCACTTTATCTCCTCTACATAAATGTTTTTTTTTCATCTAATCATATACCCTTACTCATCCCTCTCTCCTACTTCATGACTGATTTCTATGGTCTATCTCTGCCTGTTCTCTAGAACATTTTCTTCCTGTCTATGTTTTGTTCAACCCTTGCTTTACTCATCCTTTTCTCTCTTTCCTTTAAATTTATGCTTGACATTGCTTCTACTGCTGCCTTCTGAGGCCTACTGTATCTTGACATGCTTTCTATCTCCTTGTTAACCAAATTTCTCTTGAAAGCTTTATTTTCTCAAGAAACATTTCACAAGAAACTGCATACCTTTCACTACCTAAGCTTTTGCCTAAGTACTCTTTTATGTGTTTAAGAACGAGTGAAGTAAGGTAATAATGAAGATTTTTTAAAATCTTGATTCTTATGATTTTTAGAAAGCTCTGTGTCTATCTACAGCCTTAAATGATATACTGACTATACAGCTATGTCACACTGATTAAGCAAATACAGCTGAATTGCACCCCCCACTCAAAAAGCACTAGTAAAGCTAGTTGTTATTCTCATGTTAATAAATCAGGCCCTTCATATGATCTCCAAATAATTATTATTTCTATACTTGAATTTTTCAAAGAGTTAGATTATTTTGTTAAACTGGAAAGGAACCAAAACACACTCCAAAAATAAATAATAACTATGATTATTTTTAAAACTACTTTTGAAGTATACTGTCAGTGCTACAGACAACAGAAACAAGTATCCTAGTATAATTGTGAAACCACAGTAGCTTTAGGTGGCAGTAAACAGGAATATGTGGGAACACTCCTGCATACAGTCCTATGCAAACAGAATTTTGAACCTTGAGATGACAACCCAACTCCTCTTGAGTTCAATGTCCCTTCCATCTCAGTGTGACAGAAGGGGAGGCAGGCGGAAAAGCAAACACCCATTCACACATTTTCCTATTTTGCAATTCTCAGAGCTTAGCAGTGCTCAAAGCTGGACTGAAAGCAGAGGGGCTGAAACACAGACTCGGGGTTGAAATCTAGAGGAGGCAAAATCTAAACAACATCAATCAAGCTATCCATCCACACAGAAATTCAGGACATAAAGGTTAGCTTTGCAGAACCAGAGCCTAGTTTTAACCTTAACCCTCTTTTAAAACAGTTGAGAAAAAAACATGAAAATAAACAAAATAAGCATACGAGATGAAGACAATGAAGGCAGAAACTGACATATGGAAGTGAAAGAAGCCAAAAGAAACTCATAGAAAAGGATAGCTGGGAACGGCAAATAAGGTCTAAAAGGCTCATTCTCATCTGCTGCTGAAAAGACTGCTGTGCTCCATGGCTAAGGCTGTAGTCAGCCTGTGTTGTAAACCCCACTACAATACCACGGTGAAGTTATGCCAGGACAGAATACTCATGGAAAACTGACCATGGCATTTCAAAAACAGGAGGGTTAAAAAATTAGGTGATCTCACTTTTTGAACAGAGTCCCACATTTGTTTTGGCTCCTAGAATTAAAATTTTTCAAAAAATTTTAAAAAGAGCACTACTTGGCAGAGGTTCCCCAAACTGTTTTAATTTCTTGTTCTCGATGATGACTGATGCCTTGATGCCTGTGGGGATTTTTACAGATTGGAGAAAATTTGAAAAATACAACTAGAGCTCTGCAGAGCTCTTACTTACGAAAACTGGAATGAAAGACAGACTACATAAATTCTATACAAGCCTGATATAATGAAATTCAGAAGCAAAGTACAAAAACTATGAGACCCAAGAGGTCCTGTCTCCTCCTCACTGCAGGAAAAGTTTTGGAAGTACACTTCCCACACCTTGTACAGACCAAGAAGCTCTAGGCAGTGTGCACCATCATGAATACCATAAAATTGTAATAAACACAGGTCTTTCCTGCTGTGAAATGATAGCAATTTATGAGGTCAACAACTGCTTATATGCCCCTCCTTTTTCAACATTTCCATCAGAAAAGACAAGCAACACACAGCCTACAAAAACAAAAAATGTTAAGAGCCCAGAAAACAAAATTACCCCACTTAGAATATTTGAATAAGGAAAGATAATCATACATCTTTTAAAAAAACAAACCAGAGCAAAACCAACCTGACAGTCTTTTACGTAAAAGGTTTTCTGTTGCTGCTAAGTATGCTACAGAAAAATTAAACAAGCAACAAAATATTTACAACCAAATTCCAACACACCAAATTATGAAATGAAAATATTATAAAATTACAGAGGCAAAGTTTTTTTCACTATCCATATAGATTGAATTTACTCTTTGTATCAATGATAGTAAGAAAGCCTTTATGTTTCAGTATTCCACCTCCCATTACTTCCAAAAATTTACATTACTCTCATTTACAAGTGAACATCAAAAAAACCAGAGTGCAAATGAGAATCTTGAGAAACAAATGCCTGCCATTCCCCAAAAGTACTCCCACAGTCTCCCTGGATTGAAAGTAACTGGAAGATAAATGTAATCCCAACATTAAATTTCTATTTCATGTCTTAATAGAAACTTAGCTAGAGCTGGACATGCACCTTCATTTCATCCTTCAGCAGGTATCACCTGAATTGTCATGTGTTTGAATACAAACCTTACCTCATGGTTTGAAACAAGATTAGTTACCACCCAGGACACATTTGGGGGTGGCCCTCCAGTAGTATCACAGTACAACGTGATGCTCTTTCCTTCCACCACGGTGATGTTGTAATTGCTTAAGTTTGCTGAGGGCAAGTCTATGGTAGAAACAACAACACAATAACCCAACATGTATTTGTATTTGACAGAATAGATACCATGAAACTCTAATCAAACCATGTAAATCCAAGCACTACATGAAATATTCACTGTAGTCAGTACTATTTAGTCAGGCAGTACAAACAGCATCTTTGGAAATAAAAACTACAATCTTTAGCTGCTATTTATTTTCTGCACTTCCTCTGCTTCACATCCTAAGAAAACATTACTGCACATGGAAATACATTAACTAGTTAATTATAAAGGAATGCATGTCAGGTGCACAAACTGAAATTATCTCAACTTCAGATTTTTACTTAAAAAGAAAAATAAACCTCTTCCTTTACCCTTTAAAATTGGAAATTGTATCTGTCTCTTTAAAACAGCTACAAAGCAACCTCTAGATTCCACTGACATTGTGGTATTTCCACTGTTCACAGCACTGACAGAAAAATCCCATTAGCTCCCAGTATTCCACAAGAGGCTGCAGCCCTCTCTCTCACACAGACATAGCTCAGAGAGAGCAGGGCAAAACCTAGATCTTAAGCTCAAAGGGAGCCAACAGAGAACTTAACAGATTGAACAGGAGAAGGATAGAAGAGAGGGTTAGCAATTGCACAGAGTTCTACTCAAGGCACCTCAACTGATTTTTCTATTGTCCTCAGGAAAGCAGAAAAGCAGTGAGGTGATAGGACTCATCAGGAAACAAGGCCAGGTTTTACAAGAATTAGGACTCTCCCTCCATATTACAGAGCTATAATCGCTCTTTGCCTCATTATACACACTCAAAGCAATGGCAACTTCTCAGAAAGTAAATTTATGCTGAATGTTTACAAAAAAATGAGGAACTATAGAATTACCCTCTCCAAAATAATACTAGCAATATTAGTAGATTTCAGGCACAGAGGAACTCACATTTTGTATTTATTTATGTAGCAAATTACTACGCACTATTCTAGAAATAACGTCTATCTTAAAAGATACAAGGTCATAATTTGAAGCTGCTACACTCTAAAGAATCTTGGTCTCCCTTTATGAGGCATTTCACAGCAACTGTTCTAGACAAATTTTACTTGTAATTTATCATCTCAAATAATCCGGTTTATCTGCTGCACAGGGTATTTATGCATGACTTTGCAATGACTTTTCTTTTTCTGAAACAGCAGCTCTGTTTGGTTGTGTTTTATAGTTGAGAGTACAGCAATTTCATCATGAATTTGTTGGTACAGAAGTTTAGGAGAGACATTTTTCTTTATGTAAAAAATCCTAAACAAATAAATAACCATCAAATCACTGTGAACACATTCATACGTTTGCTGGAGGTTGAACAGAAGCTAGATGTATTGGAAATCTCCCTTAAATTAGTTCAATAAAAAAATAACAGAATGGAAGCAATATAGAAAAGATGATAAATAATTATCCAGATAATGCTTTCCTGCCTAATAAGATTTGAAGATCAGCACAAGTATACGATAACTGCTCAGGCAATTCTCACAGTGTTTTAAGTAATGTGGTAATATGATGCCCATTATAGGCATCATGGATTTCTTCGATTATGTTCACTTTATAAATCATGTGTTGAAGTTTATTGAGACAGAGCTGGAGAGTTTGTATGCCTTGATGCAGTAATCTGTTAGCGAAGGTAGCCATCTGCTCTAGCCTGCTGTGAATTCAGATCTCATCAGTGTCTGTCAACTAGCTGAGCAGGAAATAAAACTAATCTTAGGGAACATTTGGATATTAATTATGCTAGTTGGGGAACAAGGGGAGAAGTAATGAAATAATTTGCTTTATAAAGTTATACTTCCACAACACCTCTAAAATCTATTCCAATTACTCTTGCCAGAACTGAACATGCAAAGAGAATAAAGGTTCCCACTTTTCTTAGCCCAGCCACTTGGGAGGAGGTCTACGTGATAGATTAGCATTTCATTGTGCAAACTGGTACAGTTCCTACTAACACATCATTTCATGTGAAACCTCTCATGCAAGCAAAAAAAAAAACAACTTTTGTCCCTCAGAGCCCTCCTTTAAATAGCTGTTAAGTTTTGAGACAACTTCTTCCTGCAACATGTTTATTTATAGGATAAGCAACTGAAGTTTAATTCCTCTGGTACTGGCTCTGGTTCCCACCCAGAACTAGATCTAGTTCTGTTTATTTGCAGAAAGTGTGCACATGTCATTGTTGGTGTTATATGTCTAATGGAAACAGGTACATCATGCTGCATCCTTACAGAAAGCTATAAAATAATAGTGCTTATATTCTCTATGTTCATAAAGTTACACTAAAAACCAGTTGCAAGCCTCCTGCATCTAAAGAGATACAAATGGAATGGAATGGAATGGAATGGAATGGAATGGAATGGAATGGAATGGAATGGAATGGAATGGAATGGAGTTAGAATTAGAGATATAATAGATTAGAAATCACATCATTGTGTGAGCTTTCTTTTGCTCTTTTTCCCAGTCATAAGATGGGTAAAAAACACAAGAATTGTCTTGGGATTTGTTTTTCCTGGTTATATGTGTAATGTAACTGCAAGCTAATTTTGCTTTTATTTCCAGTGGCACCCAGACTGCTCCACAGCAGCATCCACACTAGTTGAGCTGTGGCTCTGTTTGGGAAAAGCAAGACAGTTCCATAAAGCCTCATCTAGACGCGTGATACATTGCTTTACCAACAAAGCGATGACACTAAGCAGATACTCAGTTTGTATGCCCAGTGTAGGTTGAGACTGGGCATTTATACTGGTCACTTTGACTCATATAGAACTTCAGAGTTATCCAACCACACTGCCTTTACTCCCAAGTTAATTTGATTAAATATAATGTTTTAGATAGTTATCACTTCTGTTGATAGGGATGTACATTTTAAAGGACTTCGTAAACAACAGTTGATACAAACTAACAGATAGTGTACTCAAATACTTTTGTGTACTGCCAGCATAGTAAGATTAGACTGTACCATAAAGGTCTGTACAAGGTTGACATGACATCATCTTTCCACAAGTTTCATCTTGGTATCTGTCAGACAGATTACTCCATGCCTCAAAGCTCAAAACACAGTCTCCTTTCCAAACTTTGATATAATTAATTATTATAACACTAGATATCAGCAATAACCCTGCTAGTACTTGATTGATTTTTCAAGTTTGCTGTATTCTTGGCCCTAACTTTCTGCAGCAATGTGTTGTATACAAGCTTTATTCAAGAGCCACTCTCTTTTACCAGCTCTGGAATTTCTCACTTTTAAGACTATCTTGTTTTATTTTGCTTTTCAATTCCTCTATTTTTTTAATAATCTATTCAAAACCTTATAGTCTCTGCAAAAATGGGAGGACAGAACCTGCAACTGAGAACTTTAAACTGCAATGTAGAGAGTAACACATTTTGATAGACGAAATCATACACTAAAATCCATGTTTCCATTATGCATTGGTGCATAACAGCTTTGTGCTTTCACCTCATACAGAATGTATTTTCTCATATTCAGCATGATTATTCCCAGGAATAGGCAGGTCTGGATTAGACTAAGCAGTCACTTCCCTCACCGCAGTACAAGTAGACAGAGCTAGAGACAAGCAGGAGGAACTCATTTATGTCAGCTGAATCTCTCCAAGTATCACCTCATGCTTTAGAAGAAACAAACACTCCTTAAAGTAGGGCTTGGTGGAGGAGGGGCGTTTACCTTCACAGACCATCATTAGCACAAAAGGATGGCCTGAAGCCATCAGGCAGTGAAACTGTCAAGTATCACTAGGGAATGACTCACATCTTCCCTGTGCATAGCTGGGACTTCAGCAACCACAAAACCAACAATTTGGATGCCATTTTCAAAGACTACTACTACATTTGGCTACACAACTGTCAATGGAAATGAAGAAAATGAATGTGCCTGTTTTCCTGGAAGGCTTTCCAAGTCTTCATGCTACTACTTATTACTTTCTACAGAAAACTTGAACTGACCTTTCTAGAGCCAGACTGTCACTATATATGTCAAAGGAAGGATATGATCTAATAGAGAAATAAAACTCTAGTCTTTAACTCAACTCTTAGCACCAAGAACTTTAGCCAGTATACTAAAGGAACATTTAAAAGAAGGTGGTCTTAAGCCAGAAGAAGCAAATGCACCATTATACCAAAGATACTGCTTCGCGCTCTGCCATTACAAAATTTTTTACAAAATTAATACCAGATTCCCTTTTTCTGCTTCTGCTTTCTCCAGTTCTAGGATTTTTTCAGTTGCTCAAAAACCTTCAAAAATTCTCTCAATATGGTCAATCAGGTTCACTAATACCTAAGAAAATACATGATAAAAAATTAGTAGCTGAGAGAACACTTTAAATTCAATATTGCATTCATTTATGCTATCCTTTGCACACTAAGCCTTTGACTTTCAGTGGCCTCTCAACAAACTCCCAGGAGTCTAGACCTGACAGAGAAACACTAAATGGTTTTCAATATGGCCCATGTCATCTCCTTTTTGCTTGACATGCTTTTGGAAATCAGTTTGTTGTGTGATAAGAACAAGAAGTTACCACGAAAAAAATGACCATTTTTTCTGAATCTGATTTTTAACCAGGTGATTTTAATCCTCACCTGAAATCCTTAACCATCTTTTTAATACATATACCAGACACAGAATTATTAAAATAATACTGAGGTAGCAACCACCTATCACACTGAACCATTCAAGGCAGCCTACAAGAACCACTGATTTACAAAACATCCACTGCAATTCCTAGGGCACACTGATTAAAATCAGTCTACTTTCCTCACATAAGGTTCCAATACATACAGCTAATTACATCACTACAGTACAGCCTGGTAACAACCACTACTTGTACTGTCTGGAGCCTGAAAACAGGTATGAGATTTGTCATAAACTGTCACATGGATCTGCAAATTTCAGAGGTCTTACTAACTCAAAATTGGTTTCAATGTACAGAAAACAGGATATGATGAGTCCTTCTATCATTCTATTGAAATTGTGCTTTGTTTGAAAAGGCAGTAATATTTATAAATTCCAGGAGTCTTTTCCTATGTGCTTTCAAGGGTTAAAATAACCCCCAGCTTTTACAATGAGAAACTTTCTAGTAATTCTAGCTATAATGATAAGAGCTGTTGGATGTGATTGACCTCTTGGGTTTCACTTAACAAAAGCCTGCAGCCAAAAAGCTCTGAGTCAGATTTCCAACTCGGCTGCATCTTCAAAGGACTACAAAAAGGATACCCCAAAAATTTACCTAAAAAGCATGAGTGAAAGAAACACAAGCAATTGTTTCCCATTTCCTGTTGTATCACAGCCACAGAATCAAAATGACCTGCACAGAACATTGCAGAAATCTTGGACACATTGTAACAAGACGATAAACACAGACATATTCAATGAAGATTAAATAAATATATTAGGTAAATAATACACAGAATTATCAGGAAAAAAAGAACATTTAAAACAATATTTCATCTTTCATTTATCTTCTGGAGCCCAAAGCTCCCCATCTCCATTTTCTTCTCTGAAGCTCTAAGATCCCTTTCCTCTCCAGTCTTCATTTCAATACTATGCTCCATCACTTCACTAGGATTTTGCCATCATGAAGAACAAAACTTGTAATTTTCACTGGGTTAAAATGGAAAGTAAAGGTGACAATCTTAGAGGTATAAGAGAAAAATATGAAAATTAATCACACTTCCATGCTCTGCCCACTGTGTGAATGTAAATTTAAAAAATCTGCCATGGATCAAAATTTCTTCAGGTCTTCAGGAGAATATGTAGCCATTGCATAAAGCACTGAATCACCACAGAATAGGCATATGTTTGTCATGTGGCACGGCAAATATTGATGGGAGTTTTCCACAATGACCAAATGTACCAGTGGTACTTTGCACAGGTCTGGCAGAAAGTATTTCTGTCAGGAAGCAGAATGAAAGATATGGCATCTCACTGAGCTTCCCAAATATTTTAAAATACTAAATGAAATCTCCCTCCTCTCATGGCATGCCTAATTACCATTTTCAACTGGGAACCTTAACAGAAAACAATTAAACAAGTACAGTCTCTACCATAAGATGATGTGTCTAATTTAAAGTATGCTTTCTCAGATCAAATGCACTCTTGTTTTTCCTTTAAACACTCCGTCACTCAATTCTTAACTAAAATTTTCACTAGAAGCAAACTTCTTTACATAGAGCCAGCGCATGCCACAGCAAAGACCACAAGACTTGCTAACTCGTCTTCACAACCACAGCAATGAGAACTGTCACGCCATCCAGGGCTTCAAATGTCATCATGCGTGCAGTGCAGCCAAAAACCACCAGCAGATGTGCACCCACACAAATTCATTTGGACACCAAGTTGTCATCTGCAGTCAACCTTTACAGAAGCTCTGAAGGTTGCTGCTGATGTTTCAAATCAGATTAAGGGCTTACATGGCCAAGGTTTAAATCACCTCCTTAACTTCTTCCATGAACTTTTCTTTTAAGACCCCTAGGTGTAGTCTGGATCCTAAGAGGAAGATGCCAAATAAAATAGGATCTTGCATTTTTTTAACCTGGTCCCCAGTAATAATACAAACACTTTGTCTGCAAGAATTTTGAGATGAAGTGTTTTTATAGGAGCTATCAACCTTATCCACCGTTCTCTTGCTAGCAGTATCATGAAGGCATCCAAGCATGTTTTCTGAATGGCTAAGGAAACTAAATTGCATCTAGAGAAATTCTTCTAACATGGCATTTAAGCTTCAGCTGATCCACAACAGCTTTCAAAAGAAAACCAAAGACAGGTAGTGCCATTAGGCTGAATATGTCAGCCACAAGCTTAACAGAAGAACTGAAAGTTAAAGAGCCTTTGAAGTGTAAGTTAGGGAGACCCAAACCAGCTTATGCAAACCTCTAACAATTGGCTTCTTATTCACTAAGTATATGTAATGCAGTTGCAACTCTTGTTTCACTGTCTGCAGAATTTAATGTGTGTCCAGAAAATACTCAAAATAATGCTGACCTATCTAATGCTGCAACATGATCAACACGTGATTCTGAAAAAGGAAGGTTTTCAGATAACATCAAAAAAGTAAAATCGTGGGTTTCACTTGTGGTACCTGGTATAGCATATGCCAAGTATATTACTGAAGGGTTGTCCGGAAGAAAAAATTCCTCTTTTAAATAAAACAGCACTCTTTTTAGACTTTAGGACAGAGTTATCTAGACATCAATCTTCGCCTAGACAGAGAAAAGCAAGAATACCACCAGAAAAGAGTCAAAGTGTTGTTCTTCTTAGCAGATCAGTACTCCACACTTACATGGCTGTGTCAAGTCAGGCACAGAGAGTACCTCTGTAAACCTGCACAATGTCATGAGTTCAGAGACATTTATTTTGCTTGGATAATGCTTTATTTCTTTATGTTTCTAATCTACTTTGTATTACAAATCTCCTTCATTGGCATTAAAGAAAAACTGCAATCAGAATATCAAACAAAAATCGGCTTTTTTTAAAAATATGAGACATTCACATACGCCACATGTGACTCAGCTCTCATCATTCACAAGCCCTGATCTATGTAGATGGTAATCTATAAACATCTGTATAAAAGTTGATGTTTGATTCACAAATAGATAAATGTTGTGTATTCAGAAGAAAGTTATATACATATCCTTGAAAATGAGATTCCTATTGCATTTTCAAACTCCATAAACTTCTGGTTGTTTCCACTTAAAACCCAGAAAATAATTTTAATTAAGTTTGGAAAATTTTAACTCATCTTGAGAGCAACAGTGAAATCCCATTACTGTCAAAGTCTCACAAAAAATGAACTTTTTCACACAGCCCGTGATAACAGATAAGAATTAAAACTCTTACAGAGAAAGTAAGAACAGTTTGCCACCACACATCATGCATCACATGTAGTTCTTGTGCCAAAATAAACAACACAGGCTACAGAATCCATGAATATTCTGAAATGTAAACATTGAGAACATTTAAGGGTTTTTTTTTTAACTCACTTAGTTCTGCCTGTAATATTCTTCTACTAAGTCTTATCGGTGAAATCTGGCTGATAGTGGGAAAGAATGTCAACACCCACTGGATTATGCCTTTGCTTGTGGTTTTAGACTGCATTGTACTGTGATTGCCTAAGATCTAATGCTTATTTTATTGGTTCAGTAATACTACAAATCTTTTCTGTAAATTCAAAGAAACAAATATGTCAGTCCTTCAGTTTGCCTTTTTTCCCCTTATAATTTATAACCACCTGCCTTCAGTCTCGTATTACCAGTTACTTATTTACCTGTAGCACAAAAACCAAAATCACAAAAACAGGCCTAAATGAAGCTAGACCCAGTTCCAGTCCATTTTCAGTCATCTGAGCAATTGCCTGTTAAAAATCATGGGTTTCCCCAACAAGCAAGAAATGGGCAAGCAGTTACCTTACCTTGAAATCTTACATTACAACAACTTCTAAAAACTTTTCAGTCACACACGAGTATCTTAGTACACACTAAGAGCAACATCACAGTACTTTGTGAGCAGAAGAGACAGGCAAAGAATGTGAGTATTCATTAAATCCCATAGCTCTTAGACCAGACAACAGCTCTGCTGACCAGCTGTAAACAGACAGACAGTCTGAACATACCTTAGTGATATGTAAAGTAAATTAGCACAGGAAACTAATCTGCAGATTTGTTCAGTAGATTGTAGATAGAATACATGAAGAAGGTGCCTAAAGAAACAATATATGACAAAAAAGCATCCAAAGATGGCACAGTAAGCAAAAGTGAGAGATAGATTCAACATCACATCTCCATATACAAAACTAAATTGGTCAGATGAGGCAAAATGCTATTAAACACACTGAGATGCAAACAAATACAAAATCTACATAGTACTTCAGAGGCAGCTGTAGAAGCCACCACTTTTCCCAAAACACCAGAAGATAAAAAGACTTCATTTGGCATCACTGAAATCAATGGTAACAGCTCAGTAACTGAATCTCTACCAGAGGGAGCATGCGACACATCAACAATCACTCCCAAGGATGTGGTCCTGCCTCCCTGGCATTCAGGGAGTTCCAGGTCATCTGCAGACTGATAGTCTTTTGAGTTACTTTACCCAAAACATGCCTGGCTTCCAAGGACTTAAGACACTGGTGGTAATAGCCTCCAGAGCTTAGAGGCATTAATAAGAATTAAGTGTTTACTCACTTAGATCTCTTTATTGATTTTCTAATGCTATTTATCAGATGGAAAAAAAAGAGGTGTCCCAGGTGGTGGTGCTGTCTGTACTGTACAGACAACTGGCAAATGCTCTGAAAATGACAAAACCACCATCTCCATACACAAAAGGCTCTGCTACTGTGGCAGATGCTACTTGAAAATCTTTGACACAGTAATTACACGTGGTCCTAAAACCTAGAAGAATTTGACAATTTTCATTGTATCTACATACATTTCAAAGGCAGTTGGAAAAATAATTATTGATTGGCACTTTCAATATTGCAGCTGGAAAGGATCATCTAGATAGTGAGCATATCTGACTTTAAACCTCAAGAAAATAAATCACAAAGATGATGGCATATAAATGATGGTAATCTTTAATCAGGACATTGCTAACACTTCCATTGTACAAACAGTTAGCAAAATACCACAGAAATTTGCTAATTTACTCATCAATTACCTGCAAACCAAAGGCCTATGATCAAGAAACCACACTGGTCTCTACCTACTTCCCAGAGAGGAATTCTTCAACAGCACACAGCAGAAAGACATCCTATTATCAAAACATTTATCACATACTGTATAGGCCTCTTACTATAACACTATGAAGTAGTAACACCTTAACACAAAGAAGAGTGAACATTTGCTTGGTTTAAAAATTTTTAAAAAGAGAAAAAACAAATTCAACAAGGAGATGAGATTATTCATTAGCAGAGAAAATTAGAAAAGCAGAGAAAATGTTTTACTAAAAAACCACATAAACCCACACGCCTGAATATTTCTCTTCACATCAAAGGGAGCTGAAAAACATCACAGAGTTCACAGGAAAAAAAATTCAGTATGTCAAAAGCTGAATTCCTCTTCTGTTTCAGTTCTACATATTAGCCTCTCAAAAGGTTCTGGGAATGAAATATTCCAGCTTCATCAGTGATTTTGTTTTAAAACTAAGTCTTGTCCTTTAAAATACAGAAAAATATCTGCAAAGATACTGAACCCATGAGCCATGTATTGGATTTTTCAGATATCTTCCAGAACACAGCCCACCAATATGGTCATTGCTCTTTGCCAGGGATTCTCTACTCTGTGTCTAGGAAAACGATGTGTTGTCATCTTTATTAAAAATCTATGTCCTACATTGGTTCATTTTGAAAAAGTAAATTAAGAGGAAATAGCTGTTAAAAGAAAAGGCGAAAAAGGGGAAAAAGGGGAGGAAAAACGATGCAAAATTTGGTGATATTTGGACCCTGTAAACTAACATAAATTATTTGTATGCATGTGCTGTCATCCACTCAGATCTTCAATACAATGCATGTTTTCCATATGCAAATTACACATACTGCAAATTCCAGACCAAACGTTGTATATACTCACCTTCCCTCCTCCTTTTCCTCTTCTAGTTGGAAGTATCACCTTCCCTTGTCATGACAAGTATTTTAGTCAAGATATGCCCACAGGATGCATGCATGTGTACACACATATGCACCTAAACAGCATCCAGGGCCCAAAGATGAGCCAGTTTTGGCTGCAGATGGTTAAGAAATCAAGAGAAAGAACTAATCCCTCACAGGTTTAATTCTGGGTATTTAACATCAAAAGTTTTCAAAGGAAAATCCTAGCAACCTAGTAGCTTCTAGATGTGCCAGCCAAGAATGTTACAAAATGTGCTGGAGTTTCTCTTTTGCAATAATTGGTCTCAGTCCAACAGCCAACCTCTCTACACCCAGCACATTAATCTACCTTCTAGTCCATCCAACTGGAGCAGAAGATTGGGTCCATTTAGCTCAGTTAGGCATTATATCTCCTGTTTCAGGTAAATCAGATCGTGAAGCACACAAGACCAACTCTGCAGCTCACAGGGTTCCCTGAACACATGAGGTTTTTTTGATTGCACGAGACACTAATGCCATTTCTACCACCACATATGGCTCCAGAAAGAATCTAGGCACAAGATTAAGTGATATGAGGCCACAAAACACATTATTGACACTAAATGTTGCATTTGCTGGGCCTGCAGCAGTCCCCACCATAGTTGCTCTTTGTTGGCAGCTACTACCAGAGGATGTCACACCCTCCACACAGTGTGGAGAAAAGGACATTCAGTGGGCAAAGTTGGAAGGAGAAAAGGTATAATTTCTCCTACTGGTCACATTCACTTACAGCTTTTCTTATCCAAATCAGCCCCCCATGGGGATCTCCTTGATCCCTTCCTTCTTTCCTGCCTGCCTGCTGCTGGGCACCCAAGTTTCCCAGTCTGCTTCCAGAAGTCCAGCAGATGTGACATCATGAAACACCCCTTTCCTGCCTCACAGGCACACACCTGTAACCAATGACAGGACTCAAGGAAACGGTACGAAGGTGAGTTGGGAAGTTTAGGTTGGCTATCAGGACTGTAGTTGGGCACTGGAACAGGCTCCCCATGGTCCTGGCACCAGCCCCTGTCTGAGCTCAAAAGGCGTTTGGATAATGCTCTTGGGCACATGGTGTTCTCTTAGGGTGTCCTGTGCAGTGCATGGAGTGTCAGGACTCCATCCATGATCCTGAGGGGTCCCTTCCAGCTCAGGATATTCTGTGATTCTATGAAGTTCCCAGAACCAGTCCATGTGAGGAGAAAGACCACTGAGTTGTTAATAGCGCCACTGAAAACTTTTCCTTTAGAGTATTATTGTCGTCCTGAGAAGTACTTGACATAAAAGCATGTTTGTTTTTTCCTGGCTCACAATAATTTAGCAGTAGATTTATGTTAAAAGAATATTACCGCAGTTTGGGACCTTCATATCCAGCAAGGCTGTCCTCTTATTGTTGTCATCTATGCAATATAAGTCCTGAGTTTCTGTGTAAAACTTGGTTGCTTGAAATTTCTTGATCCACATGATTTCACAGGAACACTTGAATGGATTGTCCACCAATATCCTACAGGAAAAAACACCAATTTATTTAGAAGGTGAAATGCAGCATGCATATAGAAAAAAATGAGAGGTAGCGGGGCTCCAAGCATTCAGCTGGATGAAAGTACAAGTTAGTTAGGAAGGTTAAGAAAGGCGGGTTGAACCCTTTCGTTAAGAAGCATAAGGCATCCACCCTTGGTAAACTCAGTGCAGAGTAAGCTGCCAAGTTGGTAACAGTTTCCATGTAGGGAATTAAGCGCTGCATGTGCCAAGGACCCAGAATATTTTAGGCAGGAGAGATCACACAGGGCATTTGGCTACTATTTCCAATTCATCAGTGTAAATCAGGAGCCTGTAGAGAATGGTGGCTCAAGAAGCTCCATTTTATTTCATCAATCAGGAAGAGATTGGAATTCATCTCTTCTACATCTGAGCCACCACTCAGTTACCTCAGAAACGGCTTACTGCTGTAGGGTGGTAAATTCTTTATAAAGTCAAAGAGTCTCGGATTATACACACACTCTAACAAACTTTAATCACGAAAAATTAGTTTTAATCTTTAAAATTCATCTGTTACAACACTCCAGAAAAACCTCACAGTAAAACTGTAGGCAATGTCATGAAGAAATACTAAATGAAAAAATGGAATAGAAATTGATACACTACCCTGCATGGAATTTAAAGCACAGGTTAACAAACTTAAAATTCTGGTTTTAAAATGTAACAAAGCTACACAACAGTGTAATGCAATTACATGCGTGTTAAATATGAACAGAAACATATCTACATAAACAGTGACCAGTACTTTTTTTCCTTCTACTGGCATACATGACATCCAATAAAGTGGGTGAGCAAATGTCTGTTTAAGGCACTTCATTACCAGGAGAGCAACCATTCTTAACAAAGTTTCACAGGTATTTTTGATGTACAGATGCTCAAGTTTCTTCCAGAATCTATGCTTATAAATGCTTCATGAAGACATGAAGTGTGAAAATCCTGAAAACAATCATCTTGTTAGAGCCATAACCTATTCCCCCAAAAGCCATCTCAAGTCCTTTGAGGAGAAACAGCTGCAGAGATCCTCAAAAGTGTCTGAATGAGCAATTTCTATTCACAGAAGTCATCTGCTGGACTTTCCCAGGCAACATGACAAAAATTGTTTGCGCAAGACATAGTATGAACATGATGTTTCCTTGGGTCAAAGCCTATGACATGCATTTTCAAAACAGTGACATTTACTTCCGTCTTCTGTTTCACCCTATGGCCTCCTGGCAAGGAGAAACTTCTCTTGACCAGTGGCTGAGCAGTCTTCTTCTAGTGTTTTGCTTCTTCTAGTGTTTTGCTTTGTGCTAAACCCATCTAGGGAGTTAGGCACATCATTGGCAGGATGCTGGACACATAATGACCCTCTACAGACACTTGTGTGAAAGAATTCTGATGTACAGAAAGAAAATTCTTAGTCTTTCTCTTGTTTGCTCTAATGTTATGGCTGCAGTCCATTTGTTCTAGAAGTAACCTTTCAAGGTAGCATCTCCTTCTCTGTAATACCTGGTGACTATCCTCTCCATTACACCTTATTCTAAACTTCTCATCCCTTTGAGTTTTGATTTGCAAGAGTACTAACAGGACAAACATACTTGTTTGTCAAATTTAGGGGAAGCTCTTCACAAGCTATTTGTGGCAACATTCATATCTTAGATTCACCTACCAACACTCTTCCTTCTCTCCTGTTTCTGATCTTCCAGCTATGTAGTAAACACATACCAGCAGAATTGTTCAACTATACAGATTTTACACTGCTTGTCCTCCTTATAGGCTCTGCTTTTATCCCTCCACTTTCTTTCCCTCTTTTCCCCCATGTCTGTTTATCTCACTTCATCACAACCTCTGTTTGCATAACTTCAGTTGGTGTAGTCCTAAACCCATTTTCCCAAACCCAGAACACACTACCTCCATTTTGTATCCCTTTTTTCTCTCAACTTGTATATCATCATTCATTGCCTCCGTACCTCAAATAGTACTTTCTTTAACCTTCACACTATCCATTTTTCCCACATCTGGGTCACTCCAACTACCTTTGCCCTGCTTCTTCATGCAGAAGCAACAGAACAACAAAGGGCATGGAGCAACAGAGAGCTTTGCAACTGGGTAGTCACCTCTTTAAAGAGCTCAGCAACTGTCAAATTATTAAAGAATATTCCAGTAAGCAGTGTTCCCTTGGCCATAAAGAGAATAATTATACCAACTTAATTATCAACAAAATATACCTAAGGGGCATAACCTCTTTTTGTGCCATTGAGATTTGCTCATTTTACTTCTCACATGCTGAAGTTCACCTGAAGAGGCCTAGGATTGCATGTCAGTTGCTTTATACTTGGATTGGCACTCTGGGCAAATTTTAACTCTCCTCTGAGATCCAGGACAGTAACCTCCCTCTCCTCTGCAGTGCCAGCTCTCCCAGAACTCCTGCAGGCTCTATGCATAATAGCTGAGAATGGACAGGATGACCAAAATTTGAAACGTATCAATAAGAAAATATGACAGATGTAACAGAGAATAAAAATGTTAGTATTGCAAAAATTGATAAAGATGTCTTTACCGGTGAATTTATTGCTAAATGATTATATAAAATACAGTGCAACTCAAGAATCTGAGAAAATAAAAATGCTCTTAAATAGCCAGCCACAAGCATATAAGCTGTGTAGCCACTATAAGAATATGAGAGACAATCTTCGTATGAATATCTGTGAAAGACTGTATTTTCACTAGTTCAAATATTTAAATAAACACCAGTTTTGTGCGATGTAATCTCAAAATAAAATATCTTAAATCTGAAGGAGGAGGCTATTTTGACCTCTACATTTCTTTAAAATATATACCTAACCTTCTTGAAGCCCTGGAATGAAAATTTCTCTGTATTTAAGTGTTCAGAATTGATGTTTTCTTTGAACCAGAACTGTACTTCTAATTTCTGATGGACCTCTACCTTCAAGAGAACAAACTTCGAAGTGTTATTCTTCCATTCCAGCCAAAAATAAACTTATATTTTAAGAAACAACAACTTACAGATCAGTCAAACCCAGATGGCGAAAAGGCTTCTTGGACAAACTTGAGAGCTTGTTTCTGGATAAATTGCTATGGCAAAAGAGAAAGATTGCATTAATTAGAATTGCTTCTTCTTACACTAAAAATACAGTTTGTGTCCCTTGAAAAAGCAATTAAGAGCTAGAACCAGCTCTAAAAGTCCTTTGACTTCAGTTGTAAAAGGGTAGTCGTCAGTCTTACTTTATGGTTTGAAGGGTGTCAGGGGCTTGACTCCAGTCAACATCTATCATCAAACGCATTCAAAATCAAATCAACATCAATATCGATCAATATTTTCACTTTCAGCACTTTGTCAATTGTAGAAAAGCAGCAGATTTAACTGTGTTTCAAAAGTATTTTGTAAAGTCCAGGTGTTAATTATATGCTCAATTTATTCATGTGAAATGGGTGTATCCCTTTCTTTGATGCTGCACCAAACGTTGTACTCATATAAGCCCTCCTCACATGCTAGCACACATCCACATCAGAGCTTTTTAGTTGTTCTATTCAAATTGCATGTGCAATATGCACCCACACGGAAGATCAAAAGGAAAACTGTAAAATGCCTATATTGGGCATTTTTATGTCAATTAAGCATTTACGGTTTCCAGCGGTAATTAAGTGAAAGGTCTTCTCCCATTATGCAGAGCAAAGAAATGCTAATCTGAAGCAGAAATACTCCTCCCCTCATAGGCTTACGAAACTGCTTTCTCCACCCCAAAGCAAAATGACGCTGTTTTTGTACAGTGTTATCCCTCTATGAATTAAAGTTAGTGAGAGCAGTAAACAGCTTAACTGCCAGCAGTAGAGTACAAAACAGTGTTATGAGCCAAAATACCATGACTTTTATGTGGTATTATAAAGGCACCATAGGGGCTCCACACTTAGCGTTGCATTGCATCTAAAACCAGGCATTAAATATTACTTTTTTTTTTTAATCTGACTAAAGAACACAGTGCTTACTTTCCAAATTTCAGACACTGATCTTTGAGTACAATATAATTTTCACAGAAATGAAAAGTTGGATATTCCACAAATGCTTAGAATCAAAGAGATTATATTTGTATTTCATCACTGATCCCTTCTGGCAATGAAGAACCTGAAGCTTACAAACTGACTGGTCCTTACACGTGATAGTGAAACACAGGAGCTATTATTTCATTAGTCAGGTGAACTGCACTTCCCTATGGCAGATGCTGATGAAAATGTCTCATAGACCCTCATCAGATAAACCAACACTACGGCACAATTTGCATATAGAACAGAAGTTATCTTTAAGCAAAAACTGTCACTATGCATTTTTTCTTTGTATGCATATGCTCTGTTTTGGGAGGTTGAATAAAAGAACCTGGATCCTCATACTGACTTGGGGTTTTGCCTCCAACACGGAGCCACATCAAACCCCATCCCTCCATGGGAAACTCTTCACCCACCACACAGGAGAATGTCTCCTGTTCCCACACTGACAAGCAGTACGTGTGGAGGCCCCTGTGGTATTGCCAGACAACAAGGCATGCGCCTGCCTCTCTTACCTGCAGATCAACTAAATCCTACCTTTCCCAAATGACAGCCAGATATACAGGGGGCTTTACCTGCCAACCACTGCTATAAATTTGTATCACCTTAGGCAATACATGACAGTAAATTTAATTATATACATATATTTTTCATAAGGTGAGCACTTTTTATTGACCACAGAGATGCCTACTTCTGTCTCCTTAATTCATATTAAGTGAAAAAAATCACTGCCAGGTTTATTTTGAAGTAGTTAATGATCCCACTTCCACTTTCATGGAAAGATAGTATTAACTAATTCCATAATTCAACTACACATAAAAAGACCATGGCAAGCACCCCAAAGAAAATACATTTGAGATTCTGAAGGGTTTTTCTTTTATAGAAAAAAAAGTCAAGAGTACAGCACCTGGCCCCAAAGCTAAATTTAAGGAGAGGACCCAGATTTAGTCAAAAGTATGCCTGTATTTTATATGAAAATATCAGGCTCACTTTAAACTTGCAAGCCCTAATTCTAAAAGCAAACCAGTGGCAATATGAGTAGAATAAAAGCAGACTGAGAAACCGCAAAAAGATTTACCAGAGCTAGCAACACGGCAGTGTTCTACCAGCCATAATGCTTCTGAAAAGGGGAGGCAAGAAAGAAAAGGAGGGTATAGATTTGAGAAGAACTTGAGGAAAGAGGTGAAGACATGACCATTTTGCTACACTCAGTCTCCCTTCACAGGCAACACCCTGCTCTGCCTATGGCTGGAGCCAGCCCTGTGTGCAAACAAGGGGGTTGATCTCAAGTGGTTTCCTTTGGCTGCCTTACCTAAACCCGAACAGCGTAGAGATACAAACATATTTTAATACCTGGAGCTGTATATATACACTACACTCGCAATCTGTGATTCAGTGATGCACTTAGACGCAGGCTGGCACACAACAACAACAACTATTTTTTAAAGTTTTTGTAAATAGGCACTTGCTGTGAAACGTTTTCACATTTAAACACACTGATAATATAGCATGCATGTGTATTACACAGGTCAATTACACTACTCTTAACAGCAGATAAGCTTATAAACTACTAAAATGAGACTGTCAGCTGACTTGAGTTTAGGGCAGTGAAAACACCAAAATTAGCTGAGCAAGGCTATTAATTACACTTCAATAGCATCTCTTAGGATATTTATTTTCCTGTTGTTTATGGTATTAATCAAATCTTCTCATGATAGATAATTTTAGAAAGATACTTGGGCTGCATAAGCTTTCCCAAGAAAATAAGGAAATAACAAAAAAGAGCTTGAGAAAATGTGTGTTAATAAGTTTCTTTTAAAGTGATACTTCTGTATGACTCATAAAATAAATACTACTTTTGTATAATATAGCTCCTTAACTACATCAAAAGATTTTTCATAGAACAAAAAAGAAAGCTGTAATAGCACCATAACAAAATTAATGCTTAAACACATACATACACAATTAATTATACAATTAATGCTTACATCAATCTTCAGAAAAATGCTTTTTGTTTTCTTTATGGGATAGTGAGAAATTTGTTTCTAAATAAAATGTAGGACTTCTCAAAGACCTGTAGTTACAGATTACCCTTGCAAAATGAAATTCCTTTAGCTCTTAATAGTTTTCACTGTCTCAACCACAACAGGAGCTATGCTTCCTTCATAGGCAGTCAACGGGATTTTTATTGCTGATGACAACAAGCCATGATTCACTGGGGCTTTCAGAAACATTTTAGTGTGCATAATGACTTGCCAAAGAAAACAAACAAATGCATTTTGCAGGGATAATAGATCAGCCTTGGTAAAATATATCTATACTTACTGCTTTGTCCTGTGCATCTAGAGCAGCTGGTGACACTTAATATTTTCCATCTTATCTGGGCTTATCCTGTGTCTGCCAGCATTACTAAATTCCCACCAAAAGAAAACACAGTACAGGACTACATAAACTTCTGGTTCATAATGTAAGTATTCTGCATCAAGAATTCATCCGTATCAACTGAACAGATGTCAAATCAGTCTAATTTGTTTCTAGCAAGGAGTTTTGCAAGTTACAGTTCTACAGAAGTCTGCTTACCAGCAGACATTCCCAGCTTGACTGCATGTTCAAATGATGCTCCTCCTACGGTTGAAACATCTTTAATGGTGTCTTATCCAAGTGGATTCTGTAAAGCCTAGCAGCTCACATATGTACAGTGATACTTTTCCCTTAAGTAATAACTTTGACAGCACCTCTGTTCTCTTCAATGGTCAGTTTTCTGAAAACTTGTTTACCTATGTAAGTTTCGGTGGTAAGCAAACACTAGAGACAGACACACTTTGTGACTGCATGAAACCCATTTCCCTAAGACAACAGTCAAAAAAGTCTCTCAAGAGGATCACACCAGTTCTCACACTTTCTGTGGTGTTTACCTGCCCAGACATCTGGGAAGACCTTCCAAAAGTCTATTTATCTTTCTCCAAACTAAACTCATTGTTTCTCATGATCATGGAGAGAATTGATTGCTTTTCTCATCATAATTACTCTTCTTTTAAGGATAAGATGAGCACAGAAGCATAGAATCATAGAATAGTTTGGGTTGGAAGGGACTTTTAGAGGTGCTCTAGTTCTAGATCTCCAACATCTTCAACTACACCAGCTTGCTCAGAACCCTGTCCAACATAACCCTGAATGCTTCCAGGGCTGGGGCATCCACCGTGTCTCTGGGCAACTTGTTGCCAGACACACCACCCTTATTGCAAAAAACTTCTTCCTTATATCTAATCTAAATCAACCCTCTTTGATATTCAAGTTGTTGTCCTATTGCAATGATGTATGTTCCTTTCCAATCTTCTCTTTATTGTACTAAACATACTCAGGCTCTCAGTCTCCTTGTATTATTTGCTTTACAAGCTCCTTATGGTTCCACTGCTCTTCTCTGTAGCATCTTTCAAGATGAGTAGATTCAGTATCCTAATCTCTACACAGTATTCCAGTAGATTCCCTCACAACCGCTAATGCAATGGGAAAAAGATGTAAAAATATAACATAATATTCCTTTTGATCCCAGACTTGAATTCGCTTTGTTCTGCCTCATTGCACAGAGAGAGAATCTCACTTCTCTCCCAGCAGAGTCACTAAATCTTTCTCTGCAAATATGCCTCTCAGACAGCGTATTCTAATTGCATATTTCCACATGCACTTGGCTTTATGGGGTTTCATAGTTTACAGACATAATTCACTGAGCAATTGTTACACAGACAAACACTTGTATTTACTCTGGAACATACTTCCCTTATATTACCAACTGATTATAGTAAAGCTCTTTATTAATGATTATATGATATAATATAAATTTCACAGGCTCACAAGATCTGGTTCATACTCCTCTGGTGACTGTTCCATGTTAATGGCAGAAATTACTATCTAGTCAAAAACGTCCACTTCCTTACACAAATTAGTTGCTGTTCTTTGGAAAACACAGGTCGGAAAGTGATTCCATCTCATGAGCAAAGCAATCAAATCAAACTGTGTTCTGTTCAACAGTTCTTTCCTTTTACAAGGAAGTATCTTACAAAGCCAAAAAGATTTGGCATTATGTCTTTCCAATCTCACTAGGATAAAAGCAAAGGGTTCAGTTAGATGCTTATATATGTTAGTGTTCATCTATTGAAGATATATGGACTAAAGCACACACTTGGAATATTTGGCTAAAACAGGGTACATGTCAGGAACTGAGCCACTCACATGATCTCAGTGTTTTATTGGACTAGATCCATAGTTTTCCATGTAGATAGCAAAGTGAGCTACTCTATGTCTGTTCCACTAGAAGGAAAAGAAGTTGTAGATAGAGAACTTTGATCAGTTGAGCCTTTGCTAAATCTAAAGCATAACAAATCTAGGAAACACAGTCAAAAAGCTGCACAGATACAAATTCTGCTTCCTGTAGGTCATGAACTACAAATCACATTTGAGTGTGACAGCAATGTCATTCCTATATTCTGCTCTGGGTATATTAGTTCTGATGTTGAGCTTTCAAAGTGAATGACCCATAGGACTTCAGTTCTTCTGACAGTCTCTTGGGCACATATACCAATCAAATTATTAGATGTGCTCCCTGCATGCATCTCCTGCACTGCAGCAGCTAAAATACGTTCAGCTCATCAAATCAGACTAGAGTTAGTCAAAACCATGTCACTGAGTGTGATGCACAGTGTGGACATCATACGCTCAAGAGACACACTCCTCATGTTACATTACTTATCACAAAAGACACAGCTGAAGTATACTGTTAGAGACAGGATAATGAACTGGATGGTCTTTTCACACACTATGCTTTTATGATCCACCAGTTCCTTATCATATATACCTAATTTAAGGGCAATTCACAATAGAAGAACATTCTAAGTCTGTCTGTTAATAGTAAGAGATATAGCAAATAGTAAGAGATATAAATAAACTAAAAATAAATAAATTAACATTAGTTGGGTAGTTTTGACTTAGAACGCAGATAATATTCTTACTCACATGTATTGGAGGTTCACATTTTTCGCAAATGCATGACGAGACACAAATCTTAGGCCTGAATCCACCACAGTCCTAGGAAAATAAATAAAACTGTTAGACTGTTTCATTTAAAATACATGCAATGATAATAACTATTAAAATAAGAGTTTGAAGTGAATGTCTACAAGGCTCATCTGCAAGATTTACAACTTTGCTGACATACAAACATACAAAGTTAGGCATACAGTTTGATAAGGTCTCTACATGCTTCTATAAAAGAAATACAGAAAAAATGGCTGTATCAAATGTATCCCATACTCACAGATTTTTAAGTCCAACATAAAATCCAACCTCATTGTCATTTATACTTTCCAAATTTGGCTGGTTTGCAATGTAACTGTTGAAAAAGCAAAACAGAAAGAAGTATGTAAGTGGCTCTTTCCATGACTTTGACTGTTCAAAAATCATTCACTGATGTGTGGAAGTCAGTAATGATTGCTGACCTACTGCAATTAGTTCTAAGTCTTAATTAGACCAGCTGTAGAGCAAAAGTGCTCCTCAGAATCTCCCTCATCATTTAAATGGTACTTTGTGGAAAAGGGGAGCAGCTCATTTTCAAACAGGGAAAATGAAGAAAGCAAGTCCAAATAAAGGCCAAATAAAGCTGTATTACAATGTCACCATTCTCCAAGACAGTTGTTCTTACCTCATGGATTTAACAATAGAAAAGGAGACAAGTTTAAAGGTAGTGCTGGAGTTATCCCCACTTACAATGAGAGACAGTCATACTTCCCTAGTCTTTTCCCTCATGTTGTTAACTTAATCACTTCTTACTCTAACTTTTTTCCCTTCCACAAAGTAATTTCAGTTCTTTTTACAAGGTGTGGCAGTGGGAAAACTGAGAAAAAAGACATTGTACTTCATGATGTTATACACACAAGCAGAAATTAAGAGAAGAGAAACTGCTGTATCAAGTACTGAGTCCACTCACATATCCTTCATATCTGCCTAAAAGGATGTGGGCATGCAAGCCAGTCCTTTGTATTATGACCATGTGAGATCTGCGAATGCCCAGTGACATCCTATAGACTGGAAATTAAAATGTCCACAGCAAATGTATCATTACTTCTTCTATAGGAAGTAAAAATTTCACACTGCAAATCATACAGTTCAGGAAGAAGAAATCAGTGGAAACTGCAATTTTTCTGACATTTTGGACAGAGAAGTGTGCCTGATTTAATGGATGTCTTGCCAAAGAGTCCACACATTTCAAAATATAAGCCCAGTCCTAGAAATATTTAAGTGAGATTGACATGTTTTCATAAGCATCACAAACTAACCAAAGATGCAAGTTCTCCTAAAATGAATGAGTCTTTCATTGTTAGAAGAAAGCTTTTCTTCATTCTAAGCATTTTTTGGAATTTATTTAAAGAGAATCCCGGTGAATTAGTAAGAAGACATATTGCTCTGTCAAAGGCAATTCATGTACACAATCCTGATGTATTAAGAGAAATTCACCATGTTTCTAAATCCCAACAGAAGCCTGAGAATCCCATAAACCAGGTTGGGCTCTCCTCCAGAGCTGCAGTGGTGACTTGGGCTATGCACTCACCATGCACCTGGAAAGGTTAAAAGTTTCCCCTAATGGCATCCATTGTCCCTTAGGAAAAAGATGGGAAGTAAAAAGACAGTGCATGATGCTAGATGGTACACATTACTACAGCATCATATGACATTGATTGCTCTGCAAGACTTTTCAGAGTAAGATTAACACAGTGTACCCATTAGAAGATAAGAGTGATTTGTTTTTCATGTTTCCCTTCCTGAATTTTTAAGACAGACTGATTTAGTATATAAGTAATTACTAACCTATTTTGTTTGGTTGGCTTTTTTTTGTGGGTTGGCAATTTTATGTATTTTGCCAAGTAACAGTGATGAAATAGTATATAAAAACTTCTTCATCTAAGAGTCCTGCAAGTCAATGAACATACTTCCTCTAAAGGTGCCCTGAAGAACTCATTCTTGAGTTAAGTATCATCCATTTTCTCTGCCACTTAGATCTCATAATACTAAAATAAAGTTATGCAAGAGGTTTCAAAGATACCTTCTTCATCCTGTCCTCAGTTATCAAACAACAGGAATCCTGTCAAGGTCAAATAGAGATAGGGAAATCACGTAAGAGCAGGAATTGAGGAAAATGGACAATGAAACACAAAGTGTGAAGAGACTCAGATTTAAAGAAAAGAAACAGCATAACCAGTTGCACTATCTAAAAATTAGGCCATCAAAAAAATGAACTAAACCTGGCAAACACTGTCAAAATGCAGATCCATCACACGTATCACCCATCCAAATCCGACATTGTAATTTTAATCACACACACATTTATCCAGAACCACTCACTACAAGAAACTCCAGAACTTGACATAACTTACAACATTGCACAAAAATTTGTTAGTGTATTACATTATGTGTTAAGACTCAGTATAAAACAGTTCAGCTCTGCTGAAGCCAATGAAGCTTTACAATTTACATCAGACAAAAATCTTAGTATGAGCACACAATCTATATTAAAAGATTGGTATCCATCCATAAGGGAATAGACCAAACAGATTATATTTGGGAAGCAGTAGTATGAGTTTGTGGTATCTTCTTTCCTTCTTTTATTGCATGCCTTAGATGAAACCCTGGGTGGGGGAGAGCAGGGCATTCTTTACTCCAAGCTGGTACTGGTTTCTCTAAGATGAATTATTCCAGTTTCTAGCTGAAAGAACCAAAATACACCATTGTTTTTCCACAACCATACTGGTTGCAGCCCAGAAGAACTTCTGTCTAAGAGCAACTGACTCAATAACTTCTTCGCAATACCCTGGTAAAAACACTCTCAGTGCAGTATGCAACAGTAAAGCAACGCTCATGTAGTCAGAAATTCTTGAAAAAAGAGTGGACAGATGTAATTTACCATAAGCAGGTCACGTCCTCTTACACTTCCTTACTCACTTAACAAGTCTGTTTCAAGTTAAGTCTTTGCAGTTATGTCATAGCAGTGAGAAAGAAAAGAGTAGAATGATGTAGCTGTACCCTATAAGGGGAAGTTTCTCTTCTGTTTAATTTAGGAGATCTGAAATAAAACCTCTCCCTAACTGAAGTCTATTTTTACCTCCTTCACAACTACTTTACCTTAATGTTACTTATCATCAAACATTAATACTCTAAAAGCTTTGACTTGCAGTGGGCGACACTGAGGAATGTAATTTGCCTGCCTGCCCTTAAGAATATCCACCCTATTCTTTAACTGAACATTTTTACTGTAGCACAAAAGAAAAACATACTGACTCATGGCTGGATGAAGTCACATGAAGAGCTTGGAAGCTCCCACTGCACACCACAGCACTGTTGCACTGCCAGAGCCTGACTGGATAGCACCAGGCAGACCACACGTATCAGTTCACAAATACTGGCTGCTACCTCTAAATCAAAGCTATTTGCTTGATTATACTGTAGCATTCTGTGTTTCCTTCAATGAGTAATCAATAAACAATAATTGTCTTCAGACCGTTAATTTAATCTCTCCATTGTAAACTACTGATTAATTCTAATAAAGGCATTCAGCTTAACATACCTAGGTTGCACATTGCAACCTACAATACAATGTTCATCTCACCACACTTCAGCAGCTACTTAACACCGTCACTCACACTTCACCACTGCTACAACATTTTGGAAACAATAGTTTAAAATCCTAATCTATAAGAGTCAACACCTCCAAGTAAAATCTGCTTTGGGAGAGTGGTCTTCACTTATGCTCATTCCAAAAGTAAAAGGATAGAGATTATGCTTAACATCAATGAAGTAATTTCTGAACTGCAAAAGCATGAAGAAAAAGTGGCTTCTGATCTTTAAAGCCATCTAGATTATTTGGTACCTTAGTAATTTTAAAAAGATATTCCATGCCAACTTTCAAATATTTTCCTTAGCCTGAATATAAAAGGCCAGTAGAAATATGGCTTCCTAACTTACCTACTCTATTTCCTCCTGCTTAATATATATTAACGTATACTACTCCATCTGGAGCTATAAGGACATGCTGGGAAAAAAACTAGCTCATGCTAGTCTTAACAACATAGATGCAAGCAAATAGCATGTAGTGCAGCTCCAGAAGTATTTCTGTTGCCAAAAACTTCCTTTATGGAAAACATATTTTCTTAACACTCCAGAGAATAAATCAGTTACATGTCTAACTCTAGTTCATACAGCTGGGAAAAAAAAAAATTCTAAATTAATAAACACTCACTGGTGAAATGTTTCTGAACTTTGGGTAAACTTTATAGTCCAAGTTGTTTTTTTACTAAGTCTTTAGGCGACAAAGGCAACACACTTCAGACATTGAACTGTCATTAGATGAATTACCATTTAATGAAAGGTTGCATATGTCCCTAGTCTAGACTACTGTGAGAGCAGTATGTTAATACTGAGAATTAAACGTTGCAAACTTCCCTAGTGCCCTATCTTCTTACAAATTCAAACGTCACATCAAGTTCATCAAAAGGTAGGCTAAAACTTAGAGTCATTTTCAACAAACATGGGTTGATTCTTTGTTATGCATTAAGATCATGTAAAATTTGCAAACTTGATACAATACTTTATGAAACCTGGCATATTCAACTGGCTTACATTTGTAGCCCCTCTGAAATCAAGTTTAAAGTAGTGCTGAAGTAATATGAACTCACAGTTGGAAAATGAACACAGAGCTACACAAGTTTCATATCAGAAATGTAAAGTTTCAGACAGATGTAGGCATGAATGCTATAATAATCTCTGTTCAATCAAGAAATTTTCCTGCAAAGGACCAGTTTTCCTCAAGGAAGGAAACTCCTAGCAAGCAATGAGCATGATACAGACACCTAAACCCAGCAAGTATTCTACAGATATACAAGCTTACTTCAATTGTTTTATTCTATTTTGCTTCCTCCATCTGGTACCAGGATTTAACAAGGATAACTTCAGGAAACAGAACGTCAACTGCTAGAGGAGCATATCGTAACTCAGGAAAGATGCAGTGTCAAGACCATCCATGGTGGACTGTTTCCTCACATTTAGAGTATTTAACCACAAGTCGCAGGAGACTTCAGGAAATAGCTCTCCACATCCAGTACAGCAGCTCTGGAGACAACATAATTAGCTCTGGGATCTTTCTTTACAGACACAGGCATACCTGTTTTTTCAGCAAATCCTGCACTATACACATCTCATACTCAGGTAACGCATTGTTCAGGACAATCTGGAACTCAACATCTCACAGACAATGTCATAGAGATCAGTAAATTTCAAGAATTCCCCGTTCTTGATGTATGGCTGTGTCAACAGCCAGGAGCGAACAGGGCCCAAGCATTCTGCTCCACAACAGTATGCTATTCTCCAATTAGTAGCCCATAGCTGCCATTGCAAATTGATTCTCCAAAGCCATCATCTTGAACAATTAGTGCCAACCCTCCAGTTTAAAGCAGAAGAAAATGGGACTTCAGTGGAGATATCAGTCTTGTTTTGGCACTGTAGGAGCAGATCTGTGCTTTTGCTTATGACTACAACTGTCTGGAAAACAGGAAGTCCAGGGTTTTCCAGCCAACCTTAGCTCCCACTTTACAGAATGAAGGCAAAAGTAAAAATAAATGAATATGCCTGAAATGTAATGCTTAAAGAAAGTTACTGTAAGGCGAGAAAAATTAAATGTAACACACCTTTGGTTTTATGTTTCTGGTTGTGCTTCAAGGTGTTTGGTTTTTTTATTCTCTTCAGATAGCAGACTACCAAATCAAGCAAACTCTCAAGACATTTCATGCAGCTTTCCAGATTTAAGGTTTATGCTCTTGATGAGCTTCACCTTCAGAATTATTTTTCCCCAAATGGATGCAGAGCTTATTTAAGTATTTTCTCCATTTAGAGCCTGTCCTCCCGTTTGAGATCCCCGGGTTTGTACACTTGATATTGAATCAAGGCTTGAATTTTTGATGTTTTTCCAGGAATACACAACAGCTACAGACTTGTTTTTCCTTAGATATTTTGTAAATGTCAATATTCCTCTTTATTGTCAGAAGACCAAGCAATGACCTATTTATTCTAAAATATATATCCTAATCTCTTATCTTCAAAACACAGTTTCATCCCCCACGTATGAAATAATCTATGCAGATTGCTAGGAATAGGCTTAAAGTCCCATACAGACCCTTTATAACATATATATGCTAAAAAACACACAGTAAATTAACATACAAAAGGAGAGTAGTGAGTGTGGCTTTCCATTATTTCTCAAAAGAAAGCAGTCAAAAGACTAATCTTTATTATTATTGTTGTTGTTGATGATGTTATTATTTCCTTGCAAGGATGAAAGAGCATCTTAAATTAATGAATAGATACAAGTATACGTGACAGTTCTTTCTTCTGCAGAACCACCTAGTCTTCAAAAAGCAGTAATGCAAATACTCTCTTTTCAGTACTTGCATACACCGTCTCTACAGCTGTCACTGGCCTTGATGCAAATGAGAATGGGGAAAATCTTTTCCAAAAGAGCACAGTAAGATTTCAGACAACCATCTCTTATATGCATCTTTTTAAGTCCCTCAGTGAATCAAAACATTAAAGCTTCTTGGTTGCTGTCAAAACCTTGGAATTCTCTTCCTTTCAGGTGCCCATACTCAGACAGTGACTTTCTGGAAGAGGTGTCCTAGGTAGCTGCACATTCTTCAGAATTAGATGGCACTTCTGACATAAATCAGTATCCCCCCCAACAGATTTTTTTCCTGTCTCTAGGTTCTGATACGTTCAGTATTCCTTGACTGTTTCACTCAATATAAGACATTCCTTCTGAAATCTCCTTTGAAGTCAGTCTTCTCCCACATATACAATTCCTACTGTCTAACATTAATATTTGGCTTTATTCAGTTTAAAATTACTGGCTATTAGAATATTAAATATTCAAATAAATCTGCTCTGGATCATTGGATCACCAAGACATATATCTGCACCTGCTACCCTGTTTACTGTCTTAGTCACTGCATGCAGTGCACTTCATGCCAAACCAGGACACAGGTACAGTTCAAAAGGCAGTACTTCCAAATGGTGGAGCAAAGACACAAAACCGAAAGCCATCTATGTCCTGTTAATATATTAAATTTGCTGAACAATTTGACTCCTGACATCTCAAAAAATATTCCCCTTTCCATTATCCAGCAAAAAGTTTCTTTCTTCTTGTTTGTATTTTAGTCTTGAGAAACTACATATGATCATAACCGCTACCCCTTTTCTGTGCAATTATTACATAAAGAACCCAAAGTAGATGTTTTTCCATTTTGCAAATGATACCATCTGCTGCCATGGCTCACAATTGGTTTCCTAGACCTGTGAAACATCTTCCGTAGCACTGATCACACATCTGTGTCTTCTCCAAGACACTCTTGTCTTTTAATAAGAAACATACATGACTAGTTCACAGTATGTTACTGTAATATTCCTAAAGGGTTATGGATTGTCCTTTTCATGTTTACCTCACTCTGTCTAGCACCAGAACAGGTTGCCACCTTCTGTATGTTGACGCCAATCTTACCACTTAAATTTAGCCCATGAATTTTTCAGAGGGCATTTCAACATTTGTATTACCGTTTATAGGCATTCTTCACTGTTTCACATTTATGTGCTCTTCACAGTTTCCTATTTCACTTTATCGCATTTATTTACATTACAGTATAGTCCACTTTTCATTGTGGCTGGCCAAGCTTTTGAATTCATAACTTCTTCCATTTGCATTATTCCACTTTGGGAACAATGTTCTTCATTAAATATAAGTAGTTTCTTGCTTGCATTGCATATATTAGCATAATGATGTGTTTATTACACTTTCTGCACAATTGTCAGAACCCAGAATATTTCTAATACTTGTGCTGATTGCCACATTGCTGCTACTGTTACCTTTCCTGTACTTTCCACGGTCCTGTACTAGGCCAGTTTGATTTTGAGTAAATTCTGTGTCACAATGATACCCCCAGACAATCAGCCTATGTCTTTGAGTTTTCTCTATGTACTTCTGTTTGTTCTGCTATGTGTAATATGCAATACTCCTTCTAGACTGTGATCAGTTTGTACTTAAAGCCTGCTCATGGCAGTATTTGTTGCCGTGCTTTGGAAGTATAAGGAAAATACACTCTTTGGAAGCATTTATTTTACTTATATTACATATCATTATATTATTATATTGTTACATTATTATAGTTTTATATTGTTATATTATTATATTGCTATATTATTATATTGTTATATTATTATATATTACATATTACATATTATAGTTTTAAATCTTAGATCACTTTCTCTATCATTTTGCCATCAAGTGAAACTCTTACCCTGCATGTACCTCTTTCACAAGGTGACATCTTAAGCTAGTTTTCAACCTTCTTCATTACCTCTGAAAAGTTGCCTTCTCCTCACCACCACTACTTTCACAGCATTCTTCATTTACTTTTACAGCTTTTGTCCCTGCCACTCCTTATGAGTAAGGTAGTATTTCTCTCATCCTCCAGCCTGTTTCTGCTTATGGGTCTCATGACTGCACCCCAGTAGCAGACACACCTTTCAGCATTCCTCCATCCTACACATCCTCTGCAGCAGTGTCCCTGGCCCAAATCATAGGTGATGATGGTGAAGTGTTCACCTGCAAATATAAGATAGATTGGTATTTTGATGATGCCTCCAACTGTTGAGACTCTCAACTCCTAAAACTTTCATTTTAGACATTCAGTGCGAAGAGCAACGCTGCTACAAGTTGAACTGCTCATTAGAACTCCTGAGAACATGCAGAAGAGCTCTGCAGGCAAAGACTCTGCACGTAACCAAACCATGCAACAGAAAGAATAACTGCCCTTTCTCAGTGCAGACAGGAATGCCACAAAGAGTTGGGAGAAATGTTAAGAGCGGGAAAGGAAGAGTCTTTCTTCCACCTACATCAACCTCTAAGGCAAGGGGTTATCTATTTCTGTACCTGTGCTACCTTCATATCCCCTAAACGGCATAGGCTTCAGGCAACAAGACAGTCATAGCACACAAACATGATCCAGGATTTGCAGTGGTGTCTATAGCAGAAGTAATGTCCACCATTGATATTTTCTACTTAGGTGCCTCGATGTTACATGGATTTGTGCCAATTCAAATTGTTTGTAACGTTGCATCACCAGCCAGTCATGAGAGGTGATTGCTCTGCTTTACTCTGCACTGGCCCCACCTCAAATATTGTGCGCAGTTTTGGGCACCACAGTGTAAGAACAATATGACAGTGAAGGGTCTTGAAGGGAAGCTGTGTGAGGAGTGGCTGAGGTCACTGTGTCTGTTCAGCCTGGAGGAGTTTGAGGACAGATCTCACTGCAGTTACAACTTCATTGTGAGGGGAACGGGAGGGGCAGGCACTGATCCCTTCTCTGTGGTGACAAGGTCTGAGGGAATGGCCTGAAGTTGTATCTCAAGAGGTTTAGTTCAGGTATCAGAAAAGGGCTTTTCACTCAGAGGGTGCTTGGGCATGTCCCAAGGAAATGGTCACAGTACCAAGCCTAACAGAGTTCAAGAAGCATTCGGACAGTGCCCTCAGGCACATGGTGTGACTCTTGGGGATGGTGCTGTGCAGGGCCAAGAGCTGGAGCTGATGATCCTTGAGGGTCCCTTCCAACTCAGCATATTCCATGATTCCATAATATGTGCACAAAACAGTCTTAGAAAGATGCTTGCTTACTACTACTCTAAACTTAAAACACATGCATATGCACATTACAGTTAGACCCACAGAGGCAACAAAACTGCTCCTAGTCGGAGGGTACAGTATATGTGTTTACCAGGTAAAGATCACCGTATGCATAATGTGTTCCAAGACCTATTTCTAAAAATCAGAAGAGGCAAGATTGGAGAGAAGAATAAGAGATGAATATGCAATAGACTATTCACCCACCTAGTGGGTGGGGAAAAAAAGAAAATAAAAGAAAAAAAAAAAGACATCTTTTTATGATGTTGAAGACCACAGATTTGAAGGAAATGCTGTAAATAATGCTCCAGTGGCATCTGGGGTACCAGATTCAATTTCTTCCTCTTCCTAAGGAAATATTATTCCAGTCTCTCAGAAGATACCATATTTACAAAGCTGTCTGGGCAATCTCCACCTTACCTGTTTGTGCTGTTCTCATTTTTGCTGCAATTGAACACTCAGTGAAGTAGGAGCAGGACCCAGATGTCTCCCTACATGAATAAGCATCACAGCTTCTCAGCTAAACAGACTCTCCTGCTCTCTGACCCAAAAGCACATTTGAATATTTTATACCAAGGAAGGTATCTCTGACAGCAAGAACCAAGGCAAGCCCACATCTGTACACTATACAGGACCAGCAGTTAAGATGCTGACATGCAAGACCTTGGTCCAGACTCATGCTCTGCTTCTAGCAGAGCAGCTCTTCACATGCATGCTGAAATGGTTTGCCTAGGACCACAAAACCAGCCAACTTCACAATATGACCTTGCTTGCTAAAAAGGTCTTGCTTTTGCCCCTCAACCCAGTGAACTAAGTCCGCAGTGTTTTCTTCATAGTCAGTAGAGACAGAAGGAGATGACTGCATGTGGTAATTTGCAGTGGGAACCCAATTCAACCTCCTGAATCACTTCCTGGAAGAAGCGCGTTCTCTACTGCGGAGAGCAGCCAGTTGAGTTGAGTCTTACAGTTAGTATGGACTCGCTAGATTTTCAATGACAAGGCCTGGGACAGTCCCAGATATGATTAGTAGGTCCATGCATGATACCCAGAACACATGCTGTGGAAAGGTCTCCCAGTCCATGCCCAGTAAGTCTGACATGCCCAGTATATGCACATGATTTATTCGCATATACTTGCCATGCCGTCTGGCATTCAGAAAACCAGACAGTTGTTGCAAAACAATGGGAAGTCACACCCTAAGCACTCTTCACATGCATCTTACTGTACAATGTGGGATACCCGTGCTCCACAGGATACTTACTGAGCACAGTCTTACTTAGTTTTACAGGTATGGTTAGGAAATTAAAAAGGTAAAAATTCATTTACATCTAAAATTGGAAGATTTCTTTTGGCTCACCTGTCAAATCAAGAGGAATATAGATAACTTTCCTAGTCTCAGTTACAGCTGTATGGACAGATCCTTCCATGAGGAGCTCAGTAGTACTGACATTTAACTGTTGTCTATTTCAGCAATAGATTGACTTAGCTTTGATTAATGCATTGCCTTTCTTTTATTTATACATCAGACATCTGAATACAATGAGCCATATACCCTCTATGAATCCATAGCAGGAACTCCAACTTTTTTTTGCATGAAGAGGTTCATTCCAAAGCAAAATTATCTGAAATGTTGTAAAAGTTTCCTTCCACAAATATTCAATCTTAGCTTTCACTTACCTCAATGTATTTAGTATTCATACAGAATGAAAACACATGAAAGGCAAAAAAACCCTGCACACCAAAAACACAACAAGCCCCATCTCTTCCAAAATTAAAAAAGGCAGGAAAATGCCTGAATCAAAGTTCCTTTCATCCTTTGCACACATACTCTAAACTGTGCTGGTGAAACACTAACTCTATTCATTTTTGTCACTGACTTTACATAGGCTAGGATCTCAGCCTCAGCTTCCCCTGGAAATAAAGAGCATCTAACTACCTTGCAAGATCAGGACTAGTTTGCTTTAGCAAAGTAAAGTTCAGATTACACAACTCAATGATTATAATCTCTCAAAGTGCCTCTGGAAATACCTTGGACACCTTTGGCCTGCTTCCTTCCATTTTATCTTACTTCTGAGGGGAAAAAATCTCATTACTTCAAGCCTTGTCTAGAAAAAAAAGAATATTGACCTGAAACCTGATCTCCAAGAATTTATCCTAACAATGAAAACAATATAGAAACATATATTGAATTTATATGAAGAATACTTAAGTTTCAGCAATAGTCTCTGTCCATGATTAACACTTAATGCAGGTAATTTTCTTAAAAGAAACCAATAAAAAATAAATGCAGAATTCCCATGGTGTGTCTCCTTTCCGATAAGTTCACTGCAATTGTGCAATGTGATTATGAGATGATTTGGAGTTCAGCATCTGGCATGGAGGAAGCAGGGCAGCAAGTGCAATTGAAATCCTGGATTCCAGGAGAGATGACTTTAGCCTCCTCAAGGATCTTCTTGGAAGAATCCCATGGGAACAGGCTCTGCAGAGAACAGTGTCCAAAAGAGTTGGTCAATAAATATTCAAGCATCACCTCCTCCAGGCTCAAGACCAGTGCATCCTGGTGAGTAAGAAATGGAACAAAGAGGATAAGACAGCTGCATGGATGAGCAAAAACTCCTGTCAAAAGTGAAGCACCAGCAGGAGATACACAGGAAGTGAAAGCAGCAACAGGACACTTGGAACAAATAAAAAAATGCTGTCCTGATGGGATGCATTCATCATAGCTGGGCTGCTTGAAGTTGTCTTGGAGCAGCCATGGCGATCAAGAGAGATCTCTGAGGAGTGGAAGAAAGTAAATGTCACCCTAGTCTTCAAAACAGGTAAGAAGGAGGACCCAGAGAGCTACTGGGCAGCCAGACCCGCCTTGATCCCTGGAAACATGATGGAGTGCCTGGTTCTGGAAAACATCTTTATCCACATGGATGCCAAGAAGCTGGTCAGAATTAGTCAGCATGGATTCAGGAAAGGAGAATCATGCTTGACCAACCTGATCGGTTTCCATGATGGGACAACTACCTGGATAGATGAGGGGAAAGAAGTAGCTATTGTCTACCTTGACTTCAGCAAGGCCTTAGATCCTGTCTCACAGGATATCCTCATAGGCAGGTTTGGGAGGTGCAAAATAAATGAGTGGACAATGAGTTGGATTGAGAACTAGTTGAATGGCAGATCTCAAAGAGCTGCAATCAATGACACAAGGTCTAGTTGGAGGTTCATCACAAGTGGTATCCCCCCAAGGGTCAATGCTGAGCCCATTGTTGTTTGACCTGCTCCTCATTGATTTAGATAAAGAGACAGATGCCTCCTCAGTAGGTCACTGATGACACAAGGCAGGGAGCGGTGGCCAATACCCCAGAGTGCAGCCCTGACAGGATGGAGAGATGGGCAGAGAAGAAATGTCTGAAATTCACCAAAGGCAAAATAAAGCAGGATCCTGCACTGGGTAGGAATAACCCCAGGCACCAGCACAGGCTGGGTCTGATCTACTGGAAAGCAGCCTTGTGAAGAAGGACCTGGGGGTCCTGGGGGACAACAAGCTGTCCATGAGCCAGCAGTGTGCCCTGGTGGCCAAGGACAGTGGTGTTTTGGAGTGCATTAGGAAAAGCATTGCCAGCAGGGCGACGCAAGTGATCCTGGCGCTCTGCTCAGCCCAGGTGAGGCACAACTGGAGTGCTGTGTCCAGTTCAAGGCTCTACAGGACAAGAGAGACATGGACCTCCTGAAGAGACACCAGCAGAGGGCTATGAAGATGATAAAGGGACTGGAGCATCTCCTATACATGGAAAGGTGGAGGAAGCTGGGCCTGTTCAGCCTTGAGAAGAGATTACTCAGACGTGATCTTGTTAATGTACGGAAGTATCTGAAAGAACAATGTTAACAGGACAGAACCAGGCTCTTCTTGGTGGTGCTGAGCAATAGGACAAAGGCAATGGGCAGAAACTGATGCATCTGAGCACAAGGGAGAACTTCTTTACTGTGCAGGTCACCAGCACTGGAACAGATTGCCTGGAGAAGTTGTGGAGTCACCCTCACTGGAGATATTCAAGAACCATATGGATACAATGCTGTGCCACTTGCTCTGGTAGACCCTTCTTGACCATGGACGTTGGACCAAATGATCCCACCAGTGGTCCCTTACAACCCATCCCATTCTGTGATCCTGCGATACTGTAATAATATGTTTAATGGTAACTATGTGAAAACACAGAATTTCCATATGCGCATTTTAGGACAGGCAGTAGTTTGGTTTGCCTTTTGCAGTTTCTGAAAATATAGGTACACAATCAACCACAAATTAAGATGCATCCCAATTATATATGATCATATCTAATTTAACAGCAGTGACATACTACATCTGGATGAAGAGATCTTCACAAACCTAACAGCATCCTGTTAAAAAAGCATATTCACAACCCAAGCAGTAGAAGGTTTTAAACCTCTATGGATTTATCTCTCCATTTCAAATGCATGTAAATTAGTGAATTTATACAATCTGCTTTGCTTTTTAGAGGACAATTTTTACAGAGCAGTTTTTCAGAGGTAACAAGCTAAATATACATTTGACATCAACAACACACTGAAGCAGTTTTAGTTCTTTGCTCCTCCATTACCTGCTACACTTCTCCTGCTCAGACAAGGATAGCTGGATGAAAACCTTAAGGGCCATACTTCTAGACACTTACGTAGTGACAGAACAAAATAAAAAAATGAGAGTGATAGGTGATCTTTACTTTCAAATAAAAACCAAAATGGAGAAATAATCAGGTCCATTTTCAGTTACATAAATTTTTTTGCTCTACAGTGATTAGGGATCCAGAATATTGCTAAGCTACTTTCTCTGTTACACTTGTCAGCATAAAAATAATGGAGAAAAAATAGAACCTGAGAAATCTGGAAAATGCCATCCTAAAGATATCACAGGCTCCACTGCCAAGCCCTGTTTTCTCATTAGTATGGAAATAAATGGAAGATTCTTGAAAACAATGTGTTCAAGACCAAATCTTTCAGTATATATATCCCAAACCTCTCTCAAAACCCTTGAGTGACCAAAGATACTGGGGAAGAGACAGTGTTTCTGCCACCCTGCCCAACACTGACTGCCTCCTGAAGGATAATGCTCTTTTCCAGCCTCATGAGATGTTTTGTCTCTGCCTGATTGAGACAGCCCCAATGGAAACCCTCAGGAACCCCATCAGTCCTCACAAACCAGAAGGGCAGTATCTAGAACAAGACATACAAAAGATTCCCTGGGAAGGAAAATAAAAAAAGAACATATACAAAATTGAATGCTTTGTGATCCTGGAGTACTTTTGGAGCCCAGAAATTACAAAATTGATTTTCAAAGTGCTTACTTTTAACTCACCTTAACCAATTACCCCGATTTTTAAAGGAAGATTAAAAAAACACAAAAGGACAAATTCCTAAAGGAAAATATTACATCACCACTATCCAAAAAGCCTTTAATAATTTGTAGCCTGGTGCCTCAAGTTTTATTATACAATTCAAAGTCACCAGAAATAACTTCTCAATCCAGCCAAGTCATGCAATGATGCATAGCAAAAGTTGCTTTGAGGAGGAAGGGGCTAGAGGCTGAGGAGACTTGTAGACAGTTTTTTATGACATTGAATCTACAATAGTCTCAAAATCTAGAATAAAAAAGACTCAAAATACCAACAGCTCTGAGCTTCAATGAATTTAAACATGCCCTTTTTTTTAGCACAAGCTCACATGACTTGTTAAATAATTTACTCTATAAACTACTTATCCTGTCTTACTTATTAACCATTCTAGAGTGCTTTATATAACTGCATTACAAATTTATTTTGTGGTTTTGAAATGTACGCAATACACAATCACCTCTCTTTTAATAGGCAAGAGCTTAAAACTCACCTACTATTTAGCTGGCAAGCAGTTCTTCCTGAAAAAACACCAATTAATTTCAAACCTCATTCACCTGAATAATCATAAGTAAACATATTAATGACTTGATAGCAGAACTGTGAAGCTAGGCCAGGAATATACTTGTACTGCAAGACATCACTTTTAAATCAAAGTCTTTGAAGAGTCATGTACATTGAGACACAACAGCAATACATTTTCCTTAATGAGAAAATACTACACTGGTCCTTTTACAAGAAGTTCTGACCACTCTAAAAATTTCTCATTTACTATCCTACTAATATTTTTGCATGAGTGATTTTGACAAGGCCTACTTATTGGCCATTGTGTCTACAATGCATGGAGTTTACAAAACTGATAAAGTCATTTTGCTTTTGTTACTCTGGTCCTTGGCTTTTAATGTATCAATGACTGGTACAATTCATCCTAACGCAGGATCTCACTCTGGAGTTCAATTAATCTCCAATAATACCAAAATGACCAAACAATTATTACAAGTACAGTTTGTTATGATAAGCACTGGTACTTGCTTTCCAGATAAAGACCAGTCCACATCATCATCTTAACCAACTGGGCAAATCTGAAATCTGTCTTATTTACTGTAGTAGAAAACTAACCAAAAACAGCCAGGAAGCGAAAGAGTGAGAGAGATGACTAAGAAAGCACCAGACATAAATACTCTTATGCCCTCCCACACCAAGTTTCAGCAGCTGGCCTTTATAGGGCTGATGCAGAAGTACCCTCCCCATGGATTTGGATGCTGTATCCAAGCAGGAATCTAGAAATAGCTGGACTACTTATAAACTCTAAAGCACAATCCACTTGTGGACTAAAACAGAGGTGAAGTACCTGGGTGTTAGCTGGTGGACACTGCCAGATACACGGTACATCATCTCTGTTATTCCTGCTTCACCATCCCATCTTTTTCCAACTCTTAAAGCCAAGTGAAAGACCCTGGCTGCCCACTCACATCCTGCCTGCTCTGTGCCATCCACCTGGACCACAGCCAATCCTCTGCACCATGGGCTTCACATACACACCGTGACCATGCAGTTACCCGAGGCTGGGGTAAGGAACTGAAGTCAGGACCCATGCCCTGGATACCTGTGGATGTTTTGTCTAGGACAGCAGGATCCACTCATGTCAAGACCAGGACACAACCAACAAGTGAAGGACTGACTGATTTCAATAGATACTTATGTAAATAAATTCTTCAAATTAATTGTCTTATACTTCTCAAATGCTATTCATACCAAGAGTAGTTCCACCAGAGACCGATGGAATGTATCTGCAGAGCCCAGAAAAGAATAGCCAGGCTTCAAGCTACACAAGTGAAGTGCAACACTCCAGTCTCTTAAACCTGTTTCCCAGCTAGAATTAAGCAAGATCAGTGGTGTTAAAAATGGTTTGACAATCTGTGCCCACTTTATTAGAACTGCTTCTGTACATGCTTAATGTTTACAGAGTTCACACAATGAAATAACATGACAGCTACTGCAGCTAAATTTTTAAGTTATGTCTATAAACTAATCAAAGGGTCTCTGTGATTTATGTTAAAAGCATGCATGAAAAGACCATCTTAAATATGTGCAACAGCATCTCCGGAGAAATCCATGACTCAAAATTATTTTTAGATCACCAAACACAACAACGTGCAATGTCACAGAATGATACAGTAAAACCCAAAAAGAACTGTAAAGAAAACAATGCTCAAAAAGCCCAGAAAAAAATAAAGCCAAATGTATCAATGCAAAATGACTAGACATGTTTTAAGTTGATCATGGAAAAAAAACATGTTTACAATATGTGTTTTCTGTTCTGACCTTTCAAACCAGAGATTAAATTCTAGAGGAAAATTACTCTGTCACTTCTAAACAGAATTCACTGGATAAAAAGGCCATAAAAATGATCACAGATGCATAGCTCAAAGTTCGTTTTTTTTTTTATTTAAGCAATCTACTCTTACACAAACATCAGAACATTAACAGCTATAACTCAGAAAGACCATTTCTTTATCACAGGTCCTAAAAAAATCTCCCAAAGGTAGGCCATACATGAGTAGCAAAAATGAATGCCTCCAGTTTTTCCCCCAGCACATGCAGGGAAATGCAGCAAATTGACTTCAACAAACTGCAGGAATGTCACCCAAAGGCTATAATTTAATCTAAACTCACACCATATTTCACAGTAAGTTTTATTTCTTCTAAAAGACACTGAAAAATAGAAGAAGGATGGAGAACACAAATAGTGAGAAATCTGAATAGATTTGGGGAAAATATACTGGCATCTTTTACATAAAATGCCACAGAAAGCAATTCAAAAACAGGGCTAGGGAAACAAAAACAAAACAGCTTGAGAGGGTTTTTGCCCGAGATCTATCATCTACACATTCAGTATTCAAATTTTTTTGTTCCATGACAGATTTTCTTAGGCAATGTACATGAATGCCATGGTGCTCTGAGCTGTGAAACCATGCAGGATTTAACACGACAAACTACAGAACACCCTCCCCAAATACTGTCTTCGAGGCCAACGAGGATGGAAGCACCACATGGGAATGAGAGGAAAAAAACTTTTTTTCCTCACAGTTAATTAGGGATCTCTAATTCCCTCCCAACTGCTAACAAGGAGAACTATGTTCATTTCTCTGCAGGTTTTGTAGTTTTTCCTTCCAACCATCTCCACCGAGAAGGTCAAAGCAGGCTCGCATTCCTATGGTTAGGGCATGAAAGGCAGCTTGCTGTCACTTTCTGCCGCATCTCCTCCTTTACTTTTTTTTTTTTTTTTTTTTTTTTTTTTTTTTTTTAAAATACCAGGAGAACTCTGTGGGGAAGGGGAAGCCACCCAGAAATACTCTCGATTCGCAGCGATAAACTGAGGGAACGAAAGTTAAAAAAAAAAAATAAAATAAAGTAGAAAAAACCCTCCGTTTGATATACCTGCTGCCGCCGCAGAGGTGCGGGCTGAGCGGTGCGCAACCCCCGGCAGCAGCCGGAGCAAGGGTCGGAGGCAAAGCCCTAGCCCCGTCCCGCTGCCCGGCTGCCCCGCGGTCCCGCTGCAGCCGGCGCCGACCCCCGCCCCGGTCCCCGCGATCTGCATCGCCAACAATTAGGATCCATCATCTAAACGCGCTGGCAGCGGCAGCTCTGGTAAACCGAGTCCGAATAAAATCACACGGGGCTTTTAGGCTTCCAGCCGCTGCATCTGCCCGCGGAGCAAGAGCCTCTAGGCGTGGGTCAGTTCCCCGCCGCCCCCGCCCGCAGCTTCCCCCGCCCGTAGCTTCCCCCGCCAGCTCCGGCCCGCCGCCTCCGCGCCCGGCCCCGGGCCGTACTCACATCTCGGTAACATTGTCGCCCTCGGCGCTCCTCTGCGGCACGGGGAAGGAGGCGATGCCCGGCGACGATCCCGTGCACCAGATCCGCCAGGAGCTGCACCCGCAGGACGCGGGGCAGCCCAGTGCGCCCGGCCAGCAGCCCAGCACCAGGCAGCACAAGCCCCACAGCTGCGCCAGGCCGGGCCCCGGCCTCCGCCGCCAGGACACCATGCTCACTCCAGCACTGCCCCGACGGCCTCCTCCTGCTCCCGCCGCTGCCGGGGCGCACGGCCGGAGGGTGCGCAGCCTTCCGCGCCGCGGGCGGGCACCCCGCGGCCGGGGCTCACATGGGCGCGCCGCAGCCGCAGCCACGGGCGCCCCGCGGCGCTGACCGCCCCGAGCGCTGCGCGGGGCGGCGGGGCCGGAGCTGGGCGCCGCGGCGGACAGGGGTGAGCGGGGCCTCCGGCGCGGCGCGGCACCTGCCCCTGGCCCCGCGGGCGGACAGCGGCACCGCCTGCCCCCGCGGCTGCTGCCGATGATGCTGCAAAACGCGCGGGGCGGCGGGGGCAGGTGGCGGAGGCTGCGCTCGTATCTGCGGGGGCTAGGGCGGCCGCTGCCCGCCGGAGGGACGGCGAGCGGGCGGCGAGGGAGGCGCAGCGAGCGGCGGCGGGGCTCAGAGCTCCGCGCTCGCCCCTTTGCGCACCGTCTCCTCCTCCCTCCAGCTGATAATAAAGCAGCTCCGGCTCCTGCTCCAGCCCAAGACGGGGAGCTGCCGGCAAAGTGACGTGGGGCTGACGCAGAGAGGGGCAGAAACTCCACAAAATGAGCCTGAAATAAAAATTAAAAAAAAAAAAAAAAAAAAAAAAAAAAAAAAAAAAGACAAGGGAGGGAGGAGGGGGCAGCGGGGGAAAGGGAGGGTGCCGAAGAGCAGATACCAATAGGCAGCCTGCACTTGAGCTTTCAGCCTCGCACGTACATGTACACACACACTCATACAGGCGCACACGCACCCCGCGGGATGGGCAGCGCGCCGCCGCCTGCGCGGACTGTGTGTCCCGCCGGGCGGACCTAGGCACCGTGCCGAGAGGCACCTGGCACGCCATCCAGGGCGAGAGCTCGCCATCGGGTGGTAAACGGGGATGGCGCGAGAACCCCAGGAGGAGACGGATGTGCGACCCTAAAACGTCTTGTTTTCCCCTTGACAGCTCCGCGGTCGGGGCTGCTTTTCGGTTTTCTGCCCCCACCCCCGGTTGCGGGTTTCCGCAGCGCTGCCGGTGCGCCGATCCCGCCGCAGTGCCCCGCGCTGAGCGCTCCGCAGGCGCCACCGCGCGTCCCGCCGCCGCCGTGCAGCCCCGGCCGCCGCACCGACCCCCAGGCGCCGGGGGACGGCACACCATACCACTAAAAGTTATCATTTCCGCACATCGGGCTGAGGCAAGTCTGAGTGACATACGTGTGTCACGTATTGTCAGGTGCAAGGAGCAGCTGATCTGGGATGCTCTTCCCTTGCCGTTTCTGAGATTCTGTGCTTGTGTCCTCCACATGACAGGTAGTCCTTCAGCTGTGAACTACCTTATCGTTAAGTATGGTGATATTGATGGCTCTTTCTTACCTAATTACCCAAGCAGAGTATTTTGAAAGTACTAAATCAGGGCTAATTAAAGAAAAAAAAGGTTACAGAATTCATGTTGCAAAGGTGAAGAATGAACAGTTAATACAATATTAAAAAGTGTTCGGGGATCAATTTGACATGACATTTACTAATTGAGAACACACTCCATTGTATTTGAGTCTGCTCAGGCTAACGGGAAAATCCACATCTTACTGGGTGGCTTTGTAGGCCTGGCATGGGTTGATTTTGCTTTGAAAGAACATCCTACTAAGAAAGTCATAGCCATACCTAGCTGAAACACACTGTACAGAAGTAATATACATCTCCATAAAGCAACAAATGCAGACTATACAAAAAGACGTAATTGAAAGTAATGTCAATAACTTTAACCAAAGTTATTGAAGTTTAAATAAAATTGTTGTATAGATATTCAGACTATACTCTCTCTCTATGAAGTTCACTCAGAATATACTGCCTTTCTATGCAGTTCAACACTTTGTTCTTTCTAAATAAAACACAAGGAAGATGAAGAGAGTCCAAATGAATAACAAAGTCTATGATACTGCATAAAAACACAGAAAAATCTTTTGTCTACACCTAGTACAATTTTTTTGAAAGGCACTAATAAATTTAAAGTGTTTCTGTAAATGAAATATTTATGGAAGGATAGCAAGTAAGATTAAAATGTCATGCAGCAATTTTCTAGAGGCAGAAGTTTGTGATTTTTAAAGGATTTGGAGGAAAGAGACAGAAAAATTAATATGATTCAAATTAGAAAAGACCTTGAGAAAAAGCCTTGATGAAGGATAGAAGTAAAATTTTGAAACCTGTAAGTTGCTGCAACACCTGCATTACTGTTCTCCAGCCAAGTCTCCTTTATTCCCCCTCTCTCTTCTGGAGGAACACAAAGACATGACCTCTTTAGGGTAATAAACACCCTAATAAATAATATACCATTTTAACTGTCCTGGTGAGTTTATAACAAACTCACATTCGTCTAATCTTATATAGGCATATACCAAATATTATTCTTTCACATCTCTGTTTTCTATGAATCTGTGAAATTGAGGAGTTGTCAAAGAAGTTTTAGAGGAAACCATGCAGTTGGATCAAATTGGCTAACTAGATAATTAATTTTATTGAGAATGTAAAGTTCTGTAGGCCAGATCATACATTTGTAAGGCTGCAGATCAGCAGTAAATAAAGCTAGAGGCAACACTCGGAAAAGGGTGTTATCACCTGTTGTGGCAAACATCAGTTTATATTTGCTGCAATTCAAAAGATTTCTCATTGGAGTGTTGCTAAACTGTACAGTAATTGTCTTAGAAGGTTTGTTACACATAGATTTCTGTATTACAATGCCAAAAATTAACAGGTATGAAAATATGATGGTAAAATTACCAAATACTGTTAAAAATCTGTTTTCCTCCTAAAATTATTATTTTATCAAAATTGACTGGGAGAAGAATGTGGGAAGAAACAAACTGAAAGTGTCATATTTTCAGACCACCGAAGTTGTGAAAATTAAAGCTATGGAATGCTCCATCAAGAAATACCATTGTTGGCCTAGTGGGGGAAACAGCAGATCTTTCTACAGTCAGAGCTCCTGCTTTGAGTTTTTATATCCTGGAATTACTAAAGGGTAGTTGTACGAAGAAGTTCTGTGGTAAATCATTATTTCATTTCTACATAGATAAGTTTTACTTCTGTGTTTTCTGTGCATTCTTTTCTCTCTGATTCATGAAAGAAAAAATGGAACTTAAAGTACTCGAATACTTTCTATTAACCAGTAGTTAAGGAAGAGCCACAACATGAATCAGTATTTAAGAAAGAACCACAACTAAACCACTAGAGACAAGTAACTTTCTGGTAATGCTACAAGAGCAGACAGACATCATCCTGAAAGTGGTAAAACTATAACAAAGAGTTGAAAGTATTATAAAGCTATAGAGTGTGATCAGACGGCTAGAAAATATGAATTTGAGTCAGGATTGAAAGAAGTCAATGTTTTCTGTCTGACAGGAAGTTCAATAACACCCCTGCAATATGTAACAAAGACAGGTAATATTTTTTCCTTGTCTGTAGGATAGGACAAAGATTAATACACTTGATTTACAACAATGCAGATTCATGTTTGACATTATGAAAACTTTTGAAAAGGACAGTTAAGCACATCAAATAGATCACTTCAGAGAACACTCAAATCTTGAGTAATAGAGCCTTCTCACAGCAAGTGAGGCAAACCTCTTCCAAGCTGGTAAAGAGATTTGCCTTAGGTAGGTGAGAGCAAATCAATGACTTCCCAGAAATTATGTTCCTTTGCAATACATATTTCTTTGCCTGGTTTTATTTCACTGGCACTGATAAACTTATGGGAGAACATTCATCTGGATGTACTACAAGGAAAACCTGAAGATGCTGAAAAACTCAGTGTTTGCTTGAAATCACTGTTCTAAAGTTGAGTTTTCAAAAGTTTTGAAACTTTAACTCATGCACCACACATAAAGAATGTGTCACAGCATAGGAATTATAGTAAATACCTGTAAAGATTTAAACATGTGTTTCTGGAAAAGAGGTAGGAGCTGAAAACTCAAAGACTCCTTGTCAGAGTACTGTTATTTAGGTGGAGGAATAAGAAATTATACCACAGAGTCTGGGAACAAGTAAAGGCCACATAATTTGTGTTTATGCTATGGTACCCTATCCCATCCAAAGGAGTGTGAACAGAAAGACCAGTATTATCAAAACTGCGCAGAAATAAACTTCCTTACAATTTGAGAAATTTTAGCTCTTACAAGAGGGATAGGTTGGACAGTTCATGGGACCTCATGATCTTATCAGAAATATTTTATTTTCCAATAAAATATCCCAATTCCCATGAAACTTTTCACATTACAGTGTTCTTGTGTTCAAACTAGAACTATGTTCAGACGACTCGGAGCAAGCCTGTAAACTCCAGCCAACAGCATCTTTTGGGCTGACAACTACACTGAGGTGTACCTATTCTCTCTTACATGAAATTCCACATATTTTCCTGAAATGACAAAATTTGGCTTCCATACAACACTTTTCTGAATTTCCTCCAAACATGAGGCACAGTCTGAGTGTTTTAGCCTACATTTTATTCTTCCCACTGTTCCATCTATTTGCAGATTTATCTAGCAATTTTATCCTGGCTTATCTTGCATTCCTAATGATGAAAATGTGTTTACCTTATCATTTTGAAGCACTGCTCAGCCTGTATTGGCTTTAAAATGAAGCTGAATCCTGCCACCTTGTGTCCAAGAAAATTAGGACATTTCGTTACTTTGGGAAGGAGAGAAAGAAGAGGCAACGGGAAGGAAAAGGTTATTAACTACCATGTTTCTATTAAACAAGGAATTAATCGAGGATCTGAAGATTTAACTGGTCAGGTCCAGTTCGATATTGCCTGAGATGTCTACCTGAGATCTACTCAAAAGGACAGTCACTCTCCTAGAGACACTGTTCACACCATGGACAGCCACTTCTCATATCCCCCCAGAGTTTTGAATCTGTGGCCTCTCCCATGGCCTGATGCAGGTAAGATGCTTATCCAACCTCTCATCCCATAACCTCTGTCTGTTTGATGGCTCAAGGTATTAATCACAGAGTTCTGGCTGCACTTGGTCACACTTGCTATGGGAACAGCACTACTTTCTTTTCATCAATAAGAAATCGCATCACAGAATGGAGGGGAAGACCCTTCTCATTTATTAAAAAAAAAAGAGTATTTTTTGAGGGGGTGGTAAAAGAAATGCTTGTAAGGAGCAATGGGTGACCCTTTTCTGCTGAAGTCCAAGTCAGTGTGCTTTTTTTCTGTCTGACAGGATTCCACAAATACTTTTCCGGTAATGTGTGAATGCAAATATCATCCTGAAGGTGGTAGAACTGGAACAGACTTGGAAAACTATCTTCCTCCACGACGTGCTTAATTGTGCCTCCTCTCCTCCTCACCCCTGCCTTGTGGTGTACACACCACCCCCAGCATATTGTCACTGAGAGCTCCTACCTCAGCATCAATCTTTATTATCTACCACTCTTGCGAGTCTCTGTGCAGCCAGACACACAAAGCAGCCTGTTGGTTCTGCAGCTGTCCACTTACCACATTCTGCATGCCTGGCAGCAAGCATCAATGGTATGCTTACCCGTAAGACTTCAGCAACAGACATACCAAAGCAACTGATCAGCACTAATGTTCTGTTCTGGGTTATTTCCAAACAGTGATTGTTCAGGGTAAGTTTATATCAATTGCACAGATTTTCTCAGTTCATAGAAATAATTTCTTCCTCAGATAACTCAGCTGACTCTCTGTGTGTCAGTCATCACACGCATATTTTATTGTGCAAATCCTGCTTGTTCTTCCTGATTACAAGGATTCAACAGGTTGAAAATGGTAATATAATAAAAATCTGACAGCCAGTTGTCAGTTTTCTCCCCATTTAAAAACTGTCCATACTGTAAGGATTTTTTTGCCATGTTGAGCCAATGTTATTCTGAATCTTCCTTTAGAATAGTCAGTGAAAAATAAGATAAAGAAAAAAAAAATAAGATGAAGAAAGACTCTCCAAAACCCAGTCTCCAGTACAATAACTAAAAAGATCCAAAATAATCAGAAAACTTAGCTATTGGAATATTAAATGGAGCAACCTAGCTTCATTTGGCAAAAGTTAATGAGTTACTGCTGCTCTCATAATTTACATTCACATGGGCTACATAACATTGTGCATTGCTTGTCATTATGATTTTTGATTCCTTGTCCTTCTAGGCCGTAAGAAATACAAGGACCTGAAGAAATAAAACTCTAATTTATTGTTCAAGATAGATATAATTCAGTTTCTGATGCAGATATGCTTATCATGGCTGTGCTAGTTAGGGTTTCATTCTGACAGCGGGCAAATCTCATTATAAGGCCTGTTTCTCCAAGGGGAAATTCTACTTGTACAGTTGTCTTCATTGTTGATAGCATACAGAGTAATTGTGCTGCAAAGCTACCGATGATGTCTGAGCTTGCCTCTTGTCACAATGGCACAGATAACAGCCATGAGCAGTGATAAGCAGTCAAACCAGTAGAGACCTAGAAGGTCAGAAATCAATTGCTTCTAGCTGATCGATTTAAGACTGAAAGATCCTGATGGTTGGTATAGCAGCTGCAAATGGAGGTAATTATTCCACTTATGGATAATACACTGTGAATGTCTTGGTAAGTCCAATTTTCATGTAACTGAAAATCACGTGTACAGGACCATGTTTAATTTTTCTTTCCCTTTGTTAAGAATATTGGTACTAGACATAATACTATGTAAATTTAATACTTGTTAGCAGTTTCTGTTTCCTGTTTGACTCTTTCCATGTCTAGTTATATTTCACATAGCTTGTGCAGCTTCTATAAAATAGAAGAATTTACATGATATTAAATCCTTGTAAGATTGAGCAAGAAGAAAACAGAAGAACTTTTATTGAAGGCCTGGTAATTTCTTTGCAGTACAGTAAAGTATTCTGCTCCCAGAAATCTTGTCCTGATTATGAAATAATCTCTTGATGCTGACAGAATTCATTGCTGGCCTCTGGCCTGACTTAAAACAACATATTGACAAGTTTGCTGCAAAGTCACTCTGCTGTCATCTGGAGGTTTTCCTGCTCAAGACTATTTTCAGGATATAGTCTAGCATGGGAGCTATGCATATCCCTTTAACACTTTTTCCAACCTTCTCCCTCCCTATATCTTCTCCCTGCCTCAACTACTCACAAAGCCACTCTCTTGCCTTTAGTGGACACCAACATGTTCTGATCTTTTTGTCATCTTCTACAGAGTCTTCTCCTCTCCACAACACCTAGAATTGCTCACAGAGCATAAGGGACTCTCTTACATAAGGTTCTGCAGGTTTCTATGGTACTTCCACTCAGTTTCCCGCAGCAACCATAGAGAGCAGGAGACATTTTAAGATGTACCATCATCAGTATAAATCCTTCTCACAAGATTCAGATAACATTGTCTTTTTACATGCTCATGTCCAGCTAAGACAGAGGCATCATTTGGTGTCAGTTTTCTGAAATTCAACAATATTGCCTTGTGGCATTGCAACATCTGAGTCAGAGAAGGAGCTGATAGCCATCATTCTGGTAACAAGGAATGCAAAAAAATAATTAAAATCTGGAAACATTTGGGTTTTGAATGTGTTAGCTTAAACCAGTCTCTTAAATCAGGCAGTAGGTTTGGTGCCTTCTTCAGATGTCTAGGTAAGGTAGTGTCCAGCTGCCTCCCCAAGCAGCTGGACCAGTTGGATTAAGCACATTATGTACAATTCTGCGCAGAAACAATGCAGAACTGTTGACTGTTGTCAGTATTCACAGTCATTTAAGGTGAATTCACCTTACAACTTAGGTCCTGAAGCTGAAATCAGTGAAAAATTCTTATCATCTTAACTGAATCTTATCTATCATGCACAGCTTAGTCCTCGGCAGTTAAATCCTATTTGGGTTGTACTTTTTTGCTTTGGCCTCATGTGCCATCTGTTAGCTTGAAATTATAATGTAGCAAAAGTTTATACCTGTTTTTGTGGAATTTGCTTTAAGGTTTTGAATGGATTTTCTTTCTTAGATGTATGAAAATTCTTGTTAGTGTATTCTATTCCTGGCCAAAATTCTTGATTTTATTCTCTTCCTGTGTTGCTTTTGTTGTTTGGGGTTTTTCTAGTTAACACGGCATGTTGATGCCTAAAATTTCACTAAATATATTTTTACTTGAACATTTCATCCAAGAATTACAGGGCAAAAAATGGACCTTCTATAAAAGTTGTCAACATAAGGCACTTGTTTTTTCTCCATCATTTGCAGTTTCATCACTCATCTTACCTGAAGAACATCCCTCTTCAGAGGCTGATACTTGCTCTTGTCATTTACATAGGCAATGCTTTTTGGGATCTGTTCCCATCAGAAGTATACCTCCTAATGGATTTTCTTTCTTCCAGGGCCGCTGCTGTCAGATACCACACCTCGCTCATGTCATAGAGCTTCTTCTAAACTTTTTAGGTAAGTACAAATATACTAACAATATCAGTGGCACATCAGCAGCAGCATTCAGGTTTTTTCTAGAGCTTTTATCTTTTTAGCTATTTCAGAATTTAGACCATCCGAGCTGAAAGAGAAGCAGATGAAACACCAGGAGATGAACTCACCCTGTAACAGGGAAAAGAAACACTTATTTCTCCACACACCTGAGAGATGAAGTTGGAGCTATATAGGTTTAACTTATTCCTTACAAGTACCACTGAACGCTATCTCTGCAGCAAAAAAAATCTCTGATTTTGTTAATAACTTGGTCCCACACCTAGAAAATAAGATCAAAAAATCCAGAAGTTTGCTATCAGACCTCATACCTGTTGATATCAAACAAGCGCAGCCTTTCTCAGCTGTCCCCGTTTTAATCTGCTTTTGCAGACCTCTTCTAAAGAATTACTGTCTTCTGAAGACAGATTTTCCTTAGCAGTAGAGGCAGACTTTAGTGTAAGGACTTATCTTACTACATGTAGCATTTCAGAGCACAACTCTATGTTTCTTTGGTATTTAGTCAGGAGAAATGGACAATGGTTGAAATAGTTCACCCTACAGGACCTGTGTCAGATAATTTCCTGGAAGTACCTATTTCTCTACTGATTGCAAGGTGACTACTTAGATGTGAAAGTTTTTTATTCCAGATGCATGTAATTAAGTGAATAGTAGTCCAAGCAGATTTCTTTGTTTGGTTGGAGAAATCTGTTGAAGTTCCTACAAATATTTGGAGTAGAAGTATTGAATAAAAATTACTTTGACTCCTTGATCATTCTGTTCGACAAAAAAAAATATTTCTTGATTACAAGTCCTTACCATTTTTTATTTCCATTAATGAAGTTAAAAGATTTGAAAGAGCATTCCTCAGAAAAACAGTGAGCAAAATCCCCTTCAATTTCAAGTGTATCATATTCCAATAAGGTTTGCATATTTACAAGGTTAATTTCACTAACTAATAGCCAGTAACATTTTGTTTTCATCATGATTCAAGCAGATGATTCTTCATCAAGTCTACGTGTAGTGGAATTATTTTACCAAAGATGTAGCTGTTCAACAACAATTTGTGTTATAAGATACACACATGCCTGAAACAGTCCAGTTTTTTCCTTTGGTGTCTGCTCCTGGGGACTCTCATGCTTTTGGAGTAATTGACTGGTATTTTCTTGCTGAATCTCAGCTACTCAAATCCTGCAACTTATTTTAATCAATGAAACAAAGCCCTCATGAAGCAAAGTAATTTCTGAAGTCTAGCCTAAAAGCTCACATTCATGTAGTCCATTCCTGTTTGTTTCATTTATCTATGGTAGGAATCCTTTCTTCCCCTCTACTGTCCTCGCCAGTATTCAAAACTCCACGATTCATTTTCTTTTGGCTCCTGCAGTCAGGATGAAACACCTTCTGTGCAGCATTCCTCTTCTTGGCACATGAATATGCCTCATCAGAGTTTTGTGCAGTCATATCAACAGGGATTTCCCGGTACTTTACGTAGAAGTATAACTTTATAAAGTTGGGGTTCACAAACGGCCAAATCCAATTCATGCGATGGTTTTGGTGTTTAATACAAGCAATAGTTACAGTTGGATGTGCTCTCTCTTTCACTATTGACATCCCAAGTTGCTGGTCCAGTCCAGATTCTGCTGCAGCTACAGGGCTTTCACCAAGCCTGGGACAGTCGTCCCTAGCTTTTCCACTTCTATCTGTGTATCTACACTTGAAGACCAAGGTGCTTATGTTAAAAAAAAAAAAGGGTTTTTTCCTGTATCATTTCTTTAAAGGAAAAAGTCTCATGTCCTGCTTCATGTTGCATATGCACTCATGTTAGATCTTGCGGGGCTCAGGAGAAGTCACTGAAAGGTGGTTAGTCTTCTTTCCCATCACTGTTTATGGTGTGTCAACTGGATTTGTCTCATGGACTGACTCTTGCATAGTAGTCTACAACTTTTTTTTTTTTTTTTTTTTTTTTTTTTTTTTTTGAGAGGCAGTGTTGTTTGTTTTTTTGAGAGATTTCCAGGCTTCATCCACCCAGGCACCCAGGGATTCTGGTCATAAGAACACGTAGGACAGCCACAATCTCTTTCATGCTGTTTGAACCACAAGCAATATTTCTTGAAAGGCAGATGGCCTGATGGCTGAAAGGTTAAAAGCTTTGTTAAACATGTATGTGCATTGCCATTGATTGTGGATTTGATGGTATTTAAGTGTACTGTGAAAGGAAACCACTGATATAGGGCCTTCTCCTTGTCATCCTTACTCAATCCCAGTGTGAAACAACTTCACAGACTGTCAATTTATTAATTGACCGCAAAATGCGGGTCAAAGGACTGAAGTACATGGATGATAACTACTGTGGTTTGTTAAATCTGGGTACATGGAAGTTCACTGAGGCTTCAGTGTAACTTTCTATGTGGTTAGAGGACTAACAAAAAAACAGGATTGAGTTGACACAACACATCTAGCATAGCTGAAAAAAGTCTTCTCAGGTTGTTATTATTAAAATGCTGATCTTCAGAGCTTGTTTCAGGACCTCAATTCACTTGGCAGACTTAGGCATGTGTGGAAAAGATGTCACTATTCTGAAAAGCAAGGAAGGAAATACTAAGGATGCTGTCAGTAAGAAGGCAAAACTTACGTTACCATGAAGATTATATGCAAATTATACAAGGTTTTTAATACTTGTAGGGCTGCTTAATTTTTGCTCTTCTGTTTTTCTGACCTAAAATTAAAAGAAAGAGTTCACCTTGTTTCCATAGTTGTACCTGGATTTGTAAAATTTGTATTTAATTTTAAAGGTAAAATATAGAAGAAGTAGCTGTAAACAGTGGTACAGTAACATGCATTTGTGATTCAATTAACAATAGAAAGCATTTTTATTTACAATAATATATAGCCATTACGATTATTCTTCCCACACATTTTTGTAGTCTAAAAACCTTATGTAATATATTTATGGTATTTAGAGAATCAGTGTGGTAGCACAATCCCAGAAGTCACTGATGCAACTAGTATTTTGTAAAAGTCATCCAAGATCACAAACACACTGAATGTGTTACTTCTGTTGACCTAGAAACTTAGACCATAAGCACAAGGATGTAAATGCTTTAAAACTGACAAAATAGAAATAACATCCTTCTGCAAGCAAAGCAGGAGCCATGAACACATGTTCTGACTGTTACTCCTTTTGAATTAAGTTCCTGTTCTGGAATACCTAGAATGATTCCTGAGAATTCAGTCATACAATGAATGTCTTGATTAAAAACTTGTACAAAAGTGTAAAAAGCATGCAGTCCCTTTTTAAAATGGATGCTTTTTCTTCCACTTCTTAAAGTCCTATGGTTTTGTGGAGTCACCAAGTGGATTAGCACATTCGCCTGCACACCCTGAGCATCATTCATGCTAATAACTCAAGTAAAACAAGGAATCCGTTCAATTGCCACTGAGACAACTTGGAAAATTGAGATTTTTACCTCAATATTGTGAGGCAAAAAAAAATATTGACAATGCCTTCTACTTGAGCCTAAACACAAGGAGGCTCTGCAAAATCAAGAGCACCTTTGAGGACTTACTGAGACACTTGAAAAGAGAACACAGAGCTAGCTCAACTGTGTTCAGTTGGCAAGGGCAGGGAAGATCAGAGACCATTTGCCCCAGAGTGATAATTGTTAGGCTGTAGAATGGTCTCCCATGAGAACATTGCTGGGTGTACCAACACTGGGTACATCGAAAATCATATTAAATAAAGCAGTATAAACTCTTCTGTAAAGCACAGACTTTCACTGGCATGCTAATATTCTAATCTTTTACCCTAGTGCTGCCCAATATCATCTAATTACCAAACCTGTGACCTAACACTTCTTTTTCAAGTCATTTTCATGCTTGTGTAAATACAAGGCTGAGTTAAAAATTGTCTGCCATTATGCTAAATGAGAATTTTTCAGAATTTTTCCTACATTTAAAAAATAGAACTGCCTTTCTGGTCTAGTGAGGGGGGGAAATGAAGAAGCAGTTCATCTCCCAGTGAAGTTCACTCCCTTTTCTGTGCCACTTCTTGTGTGTTTTCCCTTCATAGAAGGGGATCTTGTCTCACATAACATCCCTTAGCTTTTTATTTATGTGGTGTACATTGGCCCAGATGATTTTAGACACTGTGAAAGTGGATGTTCCTAACTGCAAAATTGCTCAATGGGTTGTTACAGACACTTAATTGACCATTTGACTTTTAAGCTCAATCTTAGCCTGAGAAGGTCAATTATTTTGAGCTTTTTCATGCTTTTTGACTGCAGAGTGTGACAGCATTGAGAAATGTAAAGTAATAAGGGAATACAATAGCATTTTGAACCCTGATTAAAAGGGAAAAAAAGCAAATAATAAGAGTAGCATGCCAAGTATAAATATAGGAATAATGCTGGAGTGTTCTTAATAAAGGCCTAGAGCACTGGAGTAAATCAAGCTGTGCTGAGCATTCAAAACTATATTTCTCAACAGTGTCACTGTCTCTTTGTCTGGCAATAATGGTGCTAAAAACTGTGCTGTCACAAACAATTCAGTAAGACAGAAAGCCTGACTCAACAACAAGTTACCCTGCTTTTGTGTCATGGTAACCCCGTTGAAAACAAGCTGAAGCAAAAAGATGTAATTGGGGAAATAAAGGTGTTAATCTAGTTCATCTCAAAGCAAGGATTTCCATTTGCCAGTTTTGTTTACTAAAAACATCTTCCTTGGTTGAAACAACATGAAACAATGTTCCATAACATTGTATTTAAACTGCACAATCTTATAAATGTCATAGCAAACTACAGGAATTATATCCCACTTATCTATGTTTTTATGGACATTGTCATCAGGAACCACCAATACTATACTGTAATTTGAGAGAGATTCCATATGAAGGCAAGCAATCATGGCAGAAGAACTTTTACTCTTGTTTCAAAATGGAGTTAATTTCTGAAGAAAAGTTTTATCTGAAAATAGGAACAAGTATGATATTTGGATTTTTGAAAGAATAGGTTGGCTATATGCAATTTAAATACCCTAGAAAGAGTGAATATAAATAACAAATATATGTCTTGGAGTAATCCTAGACTTTGTAAATTATTCATTTTGTCACCTGAAAGACCCTTTGTATGTGTTACCTCTTACTGGAAGAGAGGTACAGGATCACAATGAGACTTGGAAAAAGTTTGCAGAAGTTTTAGTCATTTAATTATATTTTCAGTGAAGCTAAAGAAATACTGTAGAAATTATCCCCAGTAACAGAGGGCAATTACTTAAGGCATTGAATTCCAGGTGCTCCCAAGGGTACACCAGTGTGTTTTAGTCTTGATGTTGAGTAGTGCAAAACCAGTGGGGTCATGGGATAGTCTGTCAGAAAGAGTTGCCAGAATAATAAGCATGCCCTAGCTGAATCCAGAGGTTCAAAGGTCCTAGTTCCCAAAATCAGAGTGATCATCAAGGCACACAAATGAAATGCCTAATAATTTCCCCAGTAAGTATAGCTGAGTTCAGTGCAAGGTACCAAACCAAGAGCTAACTGGATCATTGTGTTCAGATGAATGAGCTGTTTTGTTGGATGTCTTTTGCTTGAGAGGTTGGTTTTACGTTATTTTTACCCTTTTTTGCAAATAAAATATTTACTAAAAGCATCATTTTTCCTATGCATGAAGCTATTTCCAAAGAAAAGTATTCCTGCTACTCCTCTCAGAAGACTAGAGAGAGAGGTGTGGATTGGAGTATATGAAGCCAGAGAAACAATGTCCCTAATTGTGTGTTGTTGAGGGAATTGTGATGGCTTTGCAACTAATGAGAAACTTTTCAACACCTCTTGAAGGATCAGAATTGAACATTAGCCAGGCAGGACCAGTGTGAAACCAGTAATATTCTCATGCAAATTTCTGGGGAATGATGGACTCTATTTCCAAATTATCTTAACTTGTTCTCATAGGATTCACCTAAACTACGAGAAATGAACACCATCTCTGAATGAATTGCTGAATTTTTTCTCCATCCCTGTACTTCATTTGCTTTCAATACTTAGAAATAATTTGGGACAATTTGAAGTTCATTTAGTAAATTGATTTTCTAATGGCAAATTCCCATGCTTTGCGTGCACATAAGAATAAGCATTCTTATTATTCTGTGCAGACTAGATTTTGCAACAGTAAAAAATAGAAGTTCCTGTAAGTGTTGATCAGGTTTCTATCTTAGGAGAGCAAAGTCATGGAAACTTTTATGACTATATTAAATACTGCTTGCCTGTGTGTGCTGTGATTCTCTTTCCTGGACCAGAAATTTAGAGTTTCAACTCACAGCCTGTGAGCTTACCTCCTACATGAAGCTGACATCACAATTAATTAAAAGAAAGTCACTGTACTACTGGCATTCTTGAGATGAGGCATTAGTGTAGCACATTCTGGACAGCACAAAACTCCTACAAATTATACCACAAATTGCTTGGCACAGACACAAACTCTCGTCATTAAGGGAAAGTGGAAGAATACTGTTGGGATTCCTGATGTAGTGTAAAAACAACAAAACCCCTCCAATTATTCAATCTTAAGGGATGAAAAGTGGGTACCTGATGTTGAAGTGTAAACTGTGTAAGATTGCACCACACAATGCTAAGAGGTAGTAGCTGCCACTAATTCCTCAACAAAAATAGGAAGTCCTTATGTTCCTCTCATATCTCCACTCTTTTGTTACAGAATATGTTCATTTATTCATTTCTCATTATGAAGCTGAGCACAGTGGATATATTCACACTTATTCCATTATTCTGTATTTCTAGGCATTTTGTTTAACAATGATAGCAAATGAGTGAATAATACTTACTGTCTCTTCTCAGCCAAGTATTCACAGTCCAAATTCAGTTAATTTTGTAGATGTCTGCACTCCTGTTGGTTGATGAACCCTTGATCTTTGTCATTTCTTATTTTAGATCAGGACTTCCTGGTAAAACTGATGTCTGTGGCAAGACTTCTTGACTCTCTGATTCTCAGAAAATGCAGATAATAGATACCCCAGTGACTATGAGTCACACTTGGAAGCTACTGCAGGTCCCAGCTCAGAAGCTCTCCTCTCTTGGCTTGACTCATCAGCAGTGTAAAACAACTTATGATCTCTGAACACTGCTCATTACAGCCAAACTGAAAAGGAGAAACAAAGGAAAATGAAGCTCACTTCTGTTTATGACCATGTTTTCTCTGCAATAGTTATAACTTCTCTGCGATGGTTTTTTGCTTTGTCTTTTTCAAAGTACAGTAATTTCACGATTACAAGCCGTACTTCCAGGTGTCGGCAACTTTTTGTTCTTTGTCCATATATAAGCCGCACCTGATTACAAGCCGCACGTCTGGGTGTCGGCAACCGTGTTGGGTTACAATACAGAGTGTGATAAAAGGTATCTATTCTATCACCATCTGTTGAGGGTGGGGGCAGTGATCCTTATCTCAACAGCAGATATTCTGCTAATTGGACATCCATTGAAAACAGGCGGGGCATTGTTCTTTATCTTTTCACAACCCATCCTTCCTCCAGCGAGTCATTTTCTGCTAATGACTCATTGAGTCCCACTGTGTGACTGATAAAATTACTGCATCCCATTGGAAGTTGCTCCAGCCAGGGGGAAGAGCCCAACATTCCTTACTAGGACAAAAACAGAGGTTTTGGGACACTAAGGTAGCGCCTTTCTCCACTGGACTCCAGAGGAAAACCGGAAAACCACACCACCACTGGACCTCCGGAGGGAAACTGCACCTTCTGCAGGAGCACTGCTTCAACTGAATCTGTCACTGCAGGAGGATGCAACCACCATTTAATTGAACTGCTACCAACACCCTGCCTGACGAGGTGTCAGGTTGTACTCTGACTTTGTCAGGGTTTGGAGTTTGTTTCTTGGTAGTACTGTATTTCTCTTTTAATTTCCCTAGTAAAGAACTGTTATTCCTAATTCCCATACTTTTGCCTGAAAACCCCTTGATTTCAAAATTATAATAATTTGGAGGGAGGGAGTTTGCATTCTCCACTTCAACGAGAAGCTCCTGCCTTTCTCAGCAGACACCTGTCCTCCAAACTGAAACAGCAACTTTTTGTTCTTTGTCCATATATAAGCCACATCTGATTATAAACTGCACTTCCGAGTTTGGACCAAAATTTTAGTCAAAATAGTGCAGCTTATAAATGCATGAAATTACTGTAAACTTCTACTCTGAGCTGGATAGAGATTCTAATTTCTAAAGAAAAATCTCTTTTTTAGTTGTTTTTTAGGGTAAAAATTTAATAAAGCAGTTCATTAAATAATCTAGTTTCCTTCCTCACGTTCTACCTAATGTGCAGATAAAGATTTGATTGCCAAAGCACAGAATATTTTGGTTTTGCTCACTCTTTCTCCAAGTCAATAATTCTGTTAACATGTAAGGTGTGGCATACCCTCATATCTGTAATCATAGGAGCAGATAGTAGGTGCATAGGAACAAAGCACATGTATAAATGTGCAGCTTTTTTTTCAGTGGGATAGTAAAGGATAACGGGTATTTCTCCATTACAGATTAGATTAGACTGATTAGGAACATCTATAACTCACATGCATGCTCTGTGGTGCATCCCTTTAGGGCAATAGTAGATCCCTTGGGTCATCTCTCAGTCAGAAACTGCAAGCACACTTCCCCACTCCTGCCAACACATGCGTTCCAGACACTGGACAGCACCCACAGTGTCATCCCCATGTTTGTTACTCATTTTTGAAAAGGAAATTTAAGGCATAGCTTATCCCAACAGGCCACAAATCTGAGCAGCTTGGGTCCTCTAGATTCAGCTGTGAGATCTGGAGTGACAGTCAACATTTTTCCTCAAATCCTGATAGCTGAGAGGTGTTGCAGATCTTCAAGCCTGCGGTGTTAGACCTTTGTGTATTTCCTGAATTTACTCATAGTTGTGTGGACTAGTTCGGGATGAGGAGAATGAGCTGAAATGGAAGGAGGGTCATATTAGAAGTTACCAACATCATCCCACGTTGTTAAAGCTCTAGATATCTACATTGTTCAGAGAAGGAAAGGAGAAGTTGCATGTGATTTTTTTAAAAAAGCATGCAGAAAGCTTTATTAAATCACTGCTACTTACTTGAAAGAAAATCAGCAAAAAAGAGGTTTCATAAACTATAATGTACACGTGGGAAATGCAATGTTTTAAGAGATTTACATTTCCAAAACAGGCTTTTACTCTGTGGCTCATAAAAGTGAGCAAAGTTACTGTTCTGCCACAAAAATTTCCTGTACTTTTGGGATTGAACAGCTAAAAATGAAACGGGAAAAATAATAGAAGAAAACAATGAAGAAGAGTTTTGCTTTAAGTAGAGCACTTTTTTTTCCCTACACTTCACAACAATAACACAGTATAAACCAGCTAAAAGTCAAACTTACGCTATCAGATAACTGGTTTTTCACTTCTCCATTTGAGTCACAGCCAGGTGATGAGTCCAGTCAAAAATGCCACATCTCAAACTGCTGACAGCCCAATCAGAATTACTCGACAGTTTTTTAGTCCACAAGTCCATTACAGCTTTATGCAAGGGAAGAAAGACAGTATTTCACACTACTTCATTTTTGTCTCCTTTGCTTCCATTTTTCCGCTGTTTTTTGATATGTTTTGGGAAGGGTTGAGGTTTTTTTAGTTTTGGGGTAGGTTTGGTTTTTTCTGGTTGGTTAATTTTTTTTTATGTTTTTATTGTTGTAGTTGTTGGGGGGATTAACTACAATTTTGATTAATTAATCTTCATCTTTCATTTTCCCAGTACCTTTCATCTGGGTGCAAATTTGATCTCAACTTTTTGGAAACCTCTAAAAGATAATTTAACTGCTATTTAGAGCACCTAGAAAACAGTGGCTACAAAAACACAAATCAGAAGCATATGTGACTTCTAAGTTTGAAATGGTATTAGCTTGTTTGTAGATCAGATCCAGATAGTTCAATACAGTCCATGCTCTGCACACAATTTTATTCCCGTTAAAAATTTAAAAGGCAACCTTTTAATGTCTTTGCATTAACTTAAATTGTAGTCAGTCTGTAAAACAATCAGAGAGATGGTATTAAAAGTATATAAATAATGAAACAGATGCTTTAAAAAAACTTAGTAACAACCTGAGTCCACTTTACATTTCATAGAGCTTGCCTGCTGAGAATTACTGTACTTCACTCAAATTTCAAACTGGAGCCCTGGGTGGAAAATTTGAACTTTTCACTGAAAAAACAAGATTTGATTATCCTGTTTAGTTCCTTTTTAAGAAAAAAATGCCACTTTGGTCCTTGAATTAACTCTTGAAATCTGTCAGTGTAATTTACTTCAAAGGACTGAGACCAAAATATGAAATAGTCACTCACAGAGAATCAAACAATAGCCTCTAAGCTGGACAGAGGTTTTTTTCTGTTAGAAATTATGACAGAAGAACGAGAACCTCTCATTGCTAACCTGTAGTTTCATCAGCAAGAATGTTTCCAGAAGCAAGGCTTGACCACAGCTAGTCCAGATGCAGAAAGGCACATGCTTAGTGGTTCATCTTCAGGCATGGTCACAGGTCTGTGTGTACAGTAATTTCATGATTATAAGCCGCACCATTTTGACTAAAATTTTGGTCCGAACCCAAAGTGCGGCTTATAATCAGGGGTGGCTTATATATGGACAAAGAATGAAAAGTTGCTGTTTTAGTTTGGAGGACAGATGTCTGCTGAGAAAGGCAGGAGCTTCTCTTTGAAGTGGAGAATATAAACCCCCTCCCTCCAAATTATTATAATTTTGAAATCAAGGGGCTTTCAGGCAAAAATATGGGAATTAGGAATAACAGTTCTTTACTAGGGAAATTAAAAGAGAAATACAGTACTACCAAGAAACAGACCCCAAACCCTGACAAAGTCAGAGTACAACCTGACACCTCGTCAGGCAGGGTGTTGGTAGCAGTTCAATTAAATGGTAGTTGCAGTCCTCTTGCAGTGACAGATGTGATTCAGTTGGAGCAGTGCTCCTGCAGAAGGTGCAGTTTCCCTCCAGAGGTCCAGTAGTGATGTGGAGAAATCCGGTTTTCCTCTGGAGTCCAGTGGAGAAAGGCGCTACCTTAGTGTCCCAAAACCCATGGTAAGGAATGTTGGGCTCTTCCCCCTGTCTGGAGCAACTTCCAATGGGATGAAGTAATTTTATCAGTCCCACAGTGGGACTCAATGGGCCATTAGCAGAAAATGACTCGCTGGAGGAAGGATGGGTTGTGAAAAGATAAAGAACAATGCCCCGCCTGTTTTCAATGGATGGCCCATTAGCAGAATATCTGCTGTTGAGATAAGGATCACTGCCCCCACCCTCAACAGATGGTGATAGAATAGATACCTTTTATCACACCCTGTATTGCAACATGTGGCTTGTAATCAGGTGCGGCTTATGTATGGACAAAGAACGAAAAGTTGCTGACACCCGGAGATGCGGCTTCTACTCAGTGCGGCTTATAATCGTGAAATTACCTTACTCTATTGCCAGGGTGTAAGTGAAAAAATTTAAAGATAGCTTTAGAGCCAATGGTATTACTTAGAAACATGTCCTCTATCCCTTAGCTTACCAGCTTCTTTAGCTTTTGTGCTCTATTTTAATACTACACTAGATGTGAATAGAATACAGTGACTCTTTCCATATTCCCAGTGCTTATACTACTTATCTTGTGACACCCAACCTTACCAATATCACATATGTCCACACTATTTCAAGAACACAGATAAAGCTGTACAGATACACTGACATAACTTTATAGTCATTTTTCTCTGTTTAGAGACAAATTTTTGGAAAAGTGCTCTGGAAAAAGTGTTTTTCTCTAAAGAAAAGGGCTCCAATAATCCCTTTTTGCCAGTGAGATAAATTAATATCAGTGGCTGAAAATAAAGAAAGATAAAACTGTTTATTAAGAAAGTCAGATACCTGCAAGGCACTGGAAAAAAATTGAGCCTTTCACCCCCCCACCTTGCCTTGTGCCTGGGAGGCAAAGACCCTGGCTGGGGAAGGGGGAGAAAAAAAAGTCCACACAGCTGCTGGGAACAGTTGGGTTTTTGGTATTGGTCTTCTCCTCACAGCAGGCAAAACTGGTGGATTTTAGTGTCCTTTCTCGTGTTGGTTCAGCTTCCTCAAGGTCTTCAGTTTAGGACAGCCCCTGCTGGCTCCCTGGATGGATGAAGGGGAAAAAAAACAAACAAAAAGCCCCAAGCTGAAAATAGTTCATGCAAAAAAGAACCAACAAAAACATACTAAACTAAAACAAAAAAAGTTGCTGAGAGGATTCCCAGTACCACTTCAAGCTACGGGAAGGGGAAATAAACAAACTTCTTGCTTCAATCTATAGTAGAAACCAGTGCAACAAAAGGAGCGATATAGAGTCCCAGTCCAAGCCACAGGATACCAGAGAGACAGCAAGGTTTGAATAGAGCCTGCCTGGGGTTCCCAGGCTCCAGCCCTGCCACTGGTTCATCTGAAAGTACAGCACCCACTTGTGAGCATAAAACAGAAGATTAGGGAATAGACGATCATCTTAAAATCACCTCAAGACATCATTCTAAAGAAAAAAATCTGCATTACTGATAGACTTTTCCTTTGTATAGTTGAAACTGCTAACTGACTTTGAAAAAATTAATTTAAAGCATGTATCAGTTCATGGTAGCTAACTTTACATCTACAAATGTCTCTGGTTTGTTCAGATTTTTAGAAACCTATTTCTGTTTGCTGCTGCCAGCAATATAGGTTTATTGAACGCTAGCACAGGACAATTTTATTATAAAGCTTATTATGAACACTGAAGCAAAAAATTTATCTTTGGAAATAGGAGATAAATATCAATACTATCCTTTCTAAGTGACTGGATCCACAGAGATCTAAGTTGCTTCTTAGGTTACAGAGATACCTAATTCTCCAGTTCTACATTCAAGTATATATTAAATAAGTTTTGGGACAAATGGTCTTTAAGGAATTCTTACAACTAACATCTTCTTTAAGAAGATCTTCTTACAACTAACATCTTCTTTAACATCTTCTTTTCTTTTCTTCTGAAATTACTTACCATGTTGTAGTAACACATTGTCTCAGGCCTGTGGAATTTAATACACACAGATACTACCTGTAATAAACATAGATTTATACCCTGCTTTTCTTGTAATAGCTTTAAAAAGCAATAGGAACTAAGCACATAATTTTAAAACTATTGTACAGTCTCCAGCTGACCCAAGGCTTCTCCTATTTTAGAGCAAAAATACTGTTCAAACTCAGACCAGAAGCCAGTAGTAAATTGTCTTTTTTCGTCTTATCTTCTTTTACATTGGATATCATGTTTACTGCAGAAGCATGAGTTGAAGGTAAGTGCAATGCTGTGGCATGAGCCAAGCATTCTCCACAACATGCAGAAAAAAGAACAACCTATTGTCCCCTGAATATGGCTACAGGAGCTCTTCATCCTCCCTGGATTAAAAGAGGGGCCCTTTATCTTCAGGGAACTTTCTGTGGCAGTCTTATCTTTTGATCCAGCACAAGCTGTTGAATTTGTACAGTCCATAGACTAAAGACCAGAGAAAGTAAAGGAGAGCAGAAAACATTCCAAAAAAATCCCACTTCATATTATTCCACATTGCCACAACCCTTTACACTGGACCTGGTGGGAGCACAGGACATACAACTGGGGTCTCATTGGTGACGCCAGTACCTCTGCCAGCCTCGCTCTGCTGCCTTGCTGCTGGCTCACCTTGCTGTGTGGAACACCCAGACTTCATTGCTCTGATGGCTACTGCAGCACAGGGCCTCTCCTGGACAAGGGGGTGAGCACACAGCCAGGTAAAACACAGACTTTGGAGGAAGTACAAGCTCCAGGATTCAGCCTTATGGAAAAGAAAAAGATGGCACAACTTTGTTTATCAGAAGCAGCAGTTGTTCTTCAATAATGTTCACTTCTTGATGTTGGCTGCAAGGAGTGATACATAAATTGCTTCAGAGTGAGCCTCTGGGCTGTATCCCTAGCATACAGGAATTTTGTGAAGTCTGTGCTGAGCAGTTGTGTTAGCATCACAAGAATTCTAGTGTCTATATTTAATATTCACATTTAATTAGCAGTATTGCAGAAAATATTTATGCCTTATTTCACACATTTCTTTTCAGAGAGCAGCAGTGAAAGAGGTGCCAAACTCTCTTCAGATCAGAGGGTAACAAGTTAGAAAGGAGAGGCAGGGTCCTAGAAAATCCTGTTCATAAAAATAAAATGTTGAACATCAGCGTGTATGGTTTACGAAGAGTGAGAGATCAAAAGATATACAGTAATCTTTGGTAATCTCCTTCTCTGTCTCCAAGTGCCCCGCAAGCTATGACAAGGGACTCTAAGAAAGGTTTGACAGATACAATGACAGATGCTTTGCCAGGTACCTACTATCTCAGAAATTGCTTAACACTTAGTTGTACACCACATTTAATTGCATAAACCATTTTAGCTTTAGGGAAACTAAAAAAAAATGGTGCCCTGCAATCTTTATAACACTGGACTTAAATTTGAAACCAAGTCAGAAACAAAAGGGAGTTTAAAACAATGAAGAAATTGTAAATTCAGCAGTGAAGGTTGAGTCTCCCAGAGTGGAAACATAAACTTTCTATTGATTTGAAATGCAGAGTTTTCCTCCAGGGCACTGCTGTCCTCTGCTCCCCCTTGGGGCTCTTCTGTCTTTCTTCAGACTGTGTGTTCTCAGACCCCTTGTTTTCCCTCATTCTGAAGGGAACATATTGGTTTGCCCTGCCAACCCTTCAGTGCATTTTTTAGACCAGCTTGATTTACAGGCTGATGCCAATAGGTAATAGCTACATGGGAAGCCAGTCCTAGGCACTTTAATAGGTCAGAAGAGGAGCTCACATCACTTCTGGATCCAGGTACAAAGAGAATGTCTTTTCAGAGACACAGAAATATTTGGGCCTCAGTAAATGATACAATCACTCTTCAGAAAAACAAGTAGAAATTCCACTTTACATCCTTTGAACAAAACAGAAACATATACACACAACATCACAGAAACAGAACTTTTTAAAAGTTGGATGGGATTTAAGTGCTCTCTGTGTGTGTGTATTTTTAAATCCATATTTCTACCATTCCTGATAGCCAAGGAAATTTGAAAAGTACAAGATGTTGTTGAAGGACACTTTACCTCTGAGTCATTGTTTTCTCCCACACTCAATGTCAAACACTTACGGGTTGTGATACACAGGCTTTGTTAGTGGGTTATCTAAACAAATACCCACCCCTTACTCCTGGTCTCCTTCAGATCATTTCTTCCTTGCTGTTGCTGAGACACTGAACCATTTTACATCAAGGGTCTTCCTTGATGATAGCTGAGGTGAATTTTGGTAGGCTTGCGGAAAGCAAGTCACAAACTCTTGGGGATTAATAAAGCACTATTGCCATTTGAATGGGAGAACTTCAGGACACAGTGTAGTCACAAGACACCTTCCAAGAGTCATATTCTTCATTTATGAAGGAGAAAGAGAGAAATAAAGCATTAATATAAAAATTTCAGGTGTTTTTGATAGGTGTTTTATATATCACAGTGCATTACATGCCTGGTTTTGAGTGCTACAGGAGTGGCTTCTGTGAGAAGCTGTTGGAAGCTTTCTCCACCCCCTGTAGAACCAATCCCAGCTGGCTCGCAGACTGAGGTGCTGCTGGCCAAGGCTGGGCCTGTCAGAAATGGTGCTCATGCTCCTGTGATAACAGACTTAAGAAGGGGAAAAACGTGATTGCACAGATGTAACTGCAGCCAGAAAAGAACGGGGTGAGAACACTTGAGAGGAACAACTCTGCAAGCACCAAGGTCAGCGGCAAAGGGGCAGGCTGGAGCTGAGATTCCCTGGCAGCCCGTGGTGCCAACCATGGTGAGGCAGCTGTGCCCCTGCAGTGCATGGAGGTCCATGGGGACGCAGAGATCCACCTGCAGCCCACAGAGAAGTAGGTGGTGACTGAGAGAAAGCTGGAGGAGACCTGTGCTGAAACAGGCACTTGGCTAGGGTCTGCAGAGCTGTGGAGGGAGCAGCCCACTCTGAAGCAGGTTTCCTGGAAGGACTTGTGGCAACCCACACTGAAGTAGGCTGCATCTAAAGCTCTAGACTCCATGGAAGAATGCTTTGGAGCTGTTTGTGAAGGACTGTTGCCAACATGTTGCCAACAGGATGGACTCAGGATAGACAAGTTTGTGGAAAACTCTCTCCTGTGGGAGGGAACCTACACTGGAGCAGGAGGAGGACTCCTTTCCCTGAGCAGTGGCAGGAAGAACTTGTGATGAACTGAATGTAACTCCCATTCTCTGTCTTCCTGCACCATTATGAGAGAGTGTGTAATGTTGCCTGGAATCAAGCGCTGATTTTTTGCAAGCAATATTGAAGTAGTAGTACAAAGAGCAGATCTTTAATGAAAGCTTTCAGGTGCACAAAATATAGATATGTGCATGCATAGCACAGGATTTCTGCCATTTTTATAAGGTTAATTTATTATAATTTATTAGTATATTTATTATATTTATTATAATTTATTAGTATATTTAGCATATACATCCAATAAGAGACCAGTTCCCCCAGCAATACACCCTTGGGTCAGATCCTTGGATTTGCTCCAGGGGCTTCTTTTCCCTATTTCTTATTATGTCTCTTATGTTCTAGTGGAAAACAGAGCGTCTTTGTTGGAAATTCTTTTCTTGAAAATAAGACTAAAAATAAAGAGAATTTCAAGAATTTGACATAGCTGCTGTTCTAAAGTGTGGAAAAAGGGTAATAAGGTGCTAGAGGCTATAAGGCTAGGCATTAAAAATCTACAAATATACAAATATATGAAAATATATAAAAACAACAAAAAAATATTTTGGCCTCATAAGCTTGAAAGAGGGAAGAGTTGGGGAAAGGTGTTTTTAAGATTTATTTTGCTTCTAATTATCCTGCACCAATTTTGTTTGCAGTAAATTCAGTTAATTTCCATAAGCTGAATCTGTTTTGCCCATGATAGTATTTGATGAACACTCTCTCCCAGTCCTTATCTCATCTCATGAACCCTTCGTATTTTCTCCTCCCTGTCTGGTTGCAGAGGGGAGTGACAGAGTGGCTTACAGTGAGTGTCTGGCATCTAGCCAAGGTCAACCCACTACACACAAGCATTCTGATCATATGTTTTCTTCTCATTTGCTCTCTTCTTGATTTTGCTAGTAAAGCCAAGACAAATTGTAGGATCTAAAAAACATAGGTAGAACTTCACAGCAGGAGGCACTTATACTGAAATTTAATCCCTTACTAGATTTTAGGAGCCTTTTTATTTCCTGTAAAAAAAAGACTCCAAAAAACACCACCAAATGAAAAATTCTGTGAAGTAATCAAATGATGACAGAAGCCTTAAGACATATATGACACTATTGGAAGACAATGAACTTGACATAAATCTTTCCACTTGCATAAATCTGTTCAGAAAGTCAGTGAAATTTCCAAGTTCTAAACCAATGCAAAACTTCACCTTATAAATTGACCCTGCCCCTCTGTGCTTTTTTGCTCTTTCCATATTCATCCCACATTTCAGTTATGTGTTTTTCAGTCCCTTTGGACTGCACCACTGTACAGACAGGAGAATTTTATTCCTACAGCTTCACATCTTAGGGCCCAAGCTAGAAATATGCCTTTTTTCCTCAAAAATCTTTTCGAATGGGACTACCAATTGGTATATGGAGAAATGTAGTCCTATGTATGATAGTAGCCATTTTCTCACATACAACACTCGTCAAAACCACGGACATTATACGCTAGTAAAACTGATTTTTCCATCTGAATTTCTCTTCTCCCTTTCCCTGAATATTTCTTATGTGATCCATCATTTTTCGGATTGAAAATCCTTCATATCTTATGTTACATACCAATTAATGCAATGTCTTGAAATGGAATCTGAGAAGATAAAATATTAGATGCACAAGCAGGCCCATTTCTAATAAAGTACCAAGCTTTCTGTAATGGAAACTTATTTTTAGGAAGTTAATAAAGAGATTCATCTTCCAGACCAGAGGCAATAAGAAAACTAACAATTGTTTAATCATGCAGATCAGTAGGATGCTCAATGTTAAGTGTAAGACTAGTCACCTTTCTAGTGAGTGAATGAATTATTGTGTTCAACATTTCAATTTAGGCCAATACCACACTGCATAGTTATTGTGATTTTATTATACAGTCACATAAATAATGCAGTATTTTTAGTGATCCATAGTCTTTAGAACACTATACTGAAAGTAAGAAAGTAGTGCACTTTGTTTAATTTTTACTGACATTAAAGTCATAAGGAACACAGAAACTTCAAAAACTTTGAAGAAAAAATCAACACTGTAGTATGAAATTGTCTGGCTTTAGCACAGTACCTCTCAATCAATATATGAATAGTTGATTAGGAAAGGAATTTCAAAAAGAAAGTAATGACATTGTATTAACAAAGTCTGATTTAATATAGTCATTGTTTCACCTCCACACTAAAATAATATATAATGCATGTAGAATATTTTAAAATTTAACACTGCAAACAAAAAACCCATATGTTTCATTATTTTCTTTAGCTCTTCCAAAAACAATATGCTCTTTTATAGCTCTGCAGTAAGAGCAAGGACTTTAGGGAAAACACAGTGCTGAACAATTGCTTTCAATGCAAGGATCTCTAGGGAGGCTCTGCTTCATTCTTTGTGGGAAGGACCTTTTTGGTTATTCTGTGATTCATCAGTTTTCAGATTGCAGAGAACAGAACTCTGAAAAATATGAGTGTGATGCAGTGAAAGCATTGTAAAAGGAGGTTTGGATGTAGACATTCTGATGTGAGTGGGTGTTATTTGGACAATGAGCAATACTAGCTCTACTCCTGGGTTTTCTTTTCAAGCATCTGTCTTTCTCACTGACACAGGCCAAGAATTCTCTTGCTTCAACTGCTTTCATTCATGCACAAAACACTTACAACACAATTGTGTGATTATTGACTCAATGTTGCTTTCTCAGCTATAGGTACAAGCACGCCTGCTGGTATTGCAGAGCAGCACTAACACTTCATTTCACATTTATCAGAAACCACAGCACATATGCGTGCATGTCTAATGCATACACAGCTCTCAGAGCCTGTGTCTGCCCAGCCACCTTTTCTGGGCAATTTGCTGTTGTGTTTAAATAGCTGTGGTCATCTTCTCAACGGGTCAGCACCACCAAGTGCTCTTTAAGGTTTTTCCAAACCTCTTATATATTTCTAAAGAACACAAGTAGTTCTGCTTTGGTTTTGGGTTTTTTTGGGGGGTTTTTTGGGGGGTTTTTTTTTGTTTTTTTTTTACCAGTAGCTCAGTATATTTTCTCAGTGTGGTCCAGTCTTATTTTTTGGAATGTTCCATAACTACTCAGTCACTGATTTGCTAAATCATGGTGTCCTCACCATGAATCCTAGAGCAGCATGTTCTCTATATCACGATTTGCATGGAGTCTTATTTCAAAAACTAGCTACTTAGCTAGTCAATAAAGGAATTTGAATTTAGTATGCTAACAGTACAGGATAATACTGTTCTTTGACATTAAGAAGATCTTTTGGAACTTATTTGAGCCAATAGAACCAACTAAGTATTCCTCAGCCTTAGTTCCTCTGTTCATTATTCTGCACACCACAACTAATCCTGTAATTCTTAAGTGTTCTTTGACTTCACAGCAACAGATTTGATTGTCTTCTACTTACCAAAACACTAAGATGTAATCAATATTAAACCTTACTAGATGAGTTTCTTTAAAAATTGTTTTCGCCATCAGGGTAGTTGCTCTAAAACATACTCTAAACCTCTGTCTGATCTTTATTTTCTCCTTGGCTGACTTTGGTTTTTACTAATTCTGCCAAAAATTACATATGCTGAAATCAAGGTAAAACAAGAAACATGCTCATGTCTGAGACACATAAAATTTACAGTAATTTCACGAATACAAGCCGCACCAATTTGACCAAAATTTTGGTGGAAACCCGGAAGTGCGACTAATATTCCGGGGCGGCTAATACATTAACAAAATTCTAAAAGCTGCCAACACGGAAGTGAGAGCCCGCGGCAGCCCCAAGCCAAGCTGGAGCCCGGCCGGCCCCGGCAGAGGTGGGAAAGCCTGGCAGAGGCGGGGTCAGCAGTGCGGGGGGCGGGCGGCAGAGCCTGAGCCAGCAGGGCGGGGCAGGGAGGGCGGCAGAGCCTGAGCCAGCAGGGCGGGGGAGCCCGGGAGAACTGGGGCTAGCAGTGCAGGGGAGCATGGCAGAAGCAGGAAGGCCGGCGGGTGGGGCTGCCTGGCAGCGGGGGAAGCCCAGCAGAATGGGGGCCAGCAGCATGGGGGAGCCCGGCGGTGCGGGGGCCTGCAGTGCCGGTCAGGGCGAGGAAACGCGGCGGCGGTGCAGATGGGAGGGGGCGGCCGGCGAGCCTGGCAGCGGCGGCAGCAGCCCTGCCGGCGGGGCGAGCGAACGCGGCGTAGGGCGAGCACGGCGTGGGGCGAGCGAACGCGGAGCGAGCGAAAGCGGCGCGAGCGAAAGCGGCGCGGGGTGGGCGCGGCGCGAGCGAAAGCGGCGCGAGCGAAAGCGGCGCGGGGCGGGCGCGGCGCGAGTGAAAGCGGCGCGAGCAAAAGCGGCGCGGGACGGGCGCGGCGCAAGCGAAAGCGGCGCGAGCGAAAGCGGCGCGGGGCAGGCGCGACACGGGGCGGGCGCGGCGCGGGGCGAACGCGGCGCGGGGCGGCCGGCGAGCCCTGCGGCGGCAGCCCTGCCAGCCGGGCGAGCGAACACGGCAGCGGGGCGGTGCTGACGGGAGAGGGGGGCCAGCGAGCCCGGCGGCGGCGGCAGCACCACCCGGCCAGCCCCACCGAGCCGTGGCGCTGAGCTGGGCCACCCGGCCCCGTCGGCAACCATGAGCGGGCCGAGCCTGCCTGGCCCCGCCCCGAGCCAGTAAAGCCCGCTATGCCGCGATCCTCTTACTAATTGGCCAATTTGTGAAAGCTGCGCACGGATTCTCGCGACGAACGAAAGTGCGGCTAATATTCGGGGTGCGGCTTATCTATTGACAAAGACAGCAACATTGTCGAGGCACCGGAAGTGCGGCTTATAATCCGTGCGGCTTGTATTCGTGAAACTACTGTAAATTGCTGAACGGTCTGTGAGCATATCAGTGATCTGTGAATTGTGCTTTTAAGCATTACATTAGTGACTGCTGTGCAGCAACTAACCTGGGTATGAGCTGCTCCCTGCTTGCATGGTGACATTTACAGGCACTTCAAGATGTGAAAGTCCACAACCAGTGGAAAAATGCCAATGTAGTTGTGAGATGTGCAATGTCACATCTTCATGCTACTACCATGTCAGAGTTGCTAACATAGCATAACAGGTGGGTGAATAATTCTAGAAAAAAGAAGAACAGTCCATCAAGACTGGGAAGGGAAGAGAAGGGATATTGAAGGAAGAGATCTTTCTTCTCTCTAACACAAGGACTTCTGCAACTTCTTGATATTATGACAAGGAGCATGAAAATGAAATGTAAATCTCTCACTTTTCACAATTATTCCCATAATTACACTGTTGTTTCAAAATAACATCTTTTTTTAATCAGTAATGGTGTGGCCAACAGGACTGTGGAAAGGATCATCCCTCTAACTCTGGCACCAGTGAGGCCACATATCAAATAACTTTTGGGCCCCTCACCCACTACAAGGAATATATTGTGGTGCTGGAGCATGTTCAGAGATGTGTAATGGAGCTGGTGAAGGGACCACTAGTCTTATGAGGAGCAGCTGGCGAAAAGGCAGGTCAGGGTGAAACTTATCACTCTCTGAAACTATCTAGAAATAGTGTACTTCTCCTAAATAACGATTGACAGGACAAGAGGAAATGGCCTCAAGTTGCACCAGGGGAGATTTAGATTGGATATTAGGAAATATTTCTTCATGGATAAGGTTGCCAAGCACTGGAACAGGCTGCCCATAGAAGTTATAGGATCATCATCCCTGGCAGTCTTCAAAAGGTGTGTGGATGTCACATGGAGACATGTTGAACACAGTGGTGCTTCTTTAAGAGTTGGACTGGATGATCTTAGAAGTCTCTTCCAGCTTTAAAGATTCTGTGATTCTGTGATTTATCATTAAACATGAAAAGTCCTGATTTTTGAGGTCATGGATACACTATTTCTCCATATGCTAATTTATTTCAGTTCTAAACCCCAAGTTAAATAAATAAAGATTCAAAAGTTATCTCCCATCTAAATATTTTGATACAGAGACACGGGAAATGTTTCTCCAAGTTGTCATTCTCACTGGTTTAAAAATATTAATTTTAAATTCTTCACTATTCTATCAGTCCTGGGTGGCATGGATGGTAGGATAGAGTATGCCATCAACAAGTTTGCATGTGATATAAATTTGGGAGGAATGGTTGATACATAAGATGGTTGTGCAGCTGTTCAGAAGGCCATGGACACACTTGAGACACAGAAAAACAAGTAATCTTATTAAGTTCAAAGGAAATTCAACAGTCTTGCCTCTGGGAAGGAATAACCCCATGTATTATGGAAGAAATACAGTACCCCATTTATCACCCACTAGAGGCTGACTCCCTGGACAATGGCTGTTCAGAAAAGGCCCTGAGAGTCCACAAGGTGAACATAAGGCAAAAATTTGCATTTGTGAAAAGAAAGCCAACAACGTACAGCTTTAGGGGGAGCATCACTGGCAGTTTGAGGAGTGTCTTCCTTTCCCTCCCAGTTGGAGTAATGTGTCCAATTGCAGGCTCCCTACAGGAGATAGACTACTGGAACAATTCTACCGAAGAGTCTTAAAGGCAGTATCCTTCTTACAAGGAGAAGCTGAGAGAGTGGGGACTGTTTGGCCTTGGGAGAAGAAATGTCTTAGGGGAATCTTATCAATAACTCCAAACACCACACAGGTATAAGCAAAAAAGATGGACCCAACCTCATCTCAATGGAGGACAAAAGGAGTGGAGGCAGAGGAAATTCTATTTAAGCATAAAACTCACCTTCTTAGCTGGGAGTGTGGTCTAAGACTGGAATATATTTTCCATGGAGCTTGTATTATCTCCATCCTTAAAGTTATTCAATACCAGATTAGACATGGCTCTGATCAACCTGCTCTTGCTGATCTTGTTTCGAGCAGATGTTTTGGACTTAGAAGAAACAGAACGAAACTCAGTCTTTTTTCCAGTCAGACGCCCTCCTCCTCCACACGGTCCTGGTGGAGTGGGGCAGAGCGGCTTTTTTCTCAGTTGCAGCAGCTGCTAGAGCAGGCAGGCGAGGTGGCAGGGCGGTCCCAGGTGGGAGAAGAGTGAAGGAAAAAAACCCTCTGCTCACCGTTTGTGTCCCGGTTCTCAGCGCTGTTCTCAGAAGCAGGAAGCTGTAGCAGCGTTGGAGTGCAGGGCAGGTCTCACCGCGGAGAAGAAGAACCTCTTTCCTCCGCGTTCAGGCCAGTGAGAGCAAGTGGCCCCTTGCAAGGACAAAGCAACTTACAGCTATTCATCCCCACCCCCCTCTTTTGTCTTGAGCGATTAGAAACCAGGGAACTCCCCGGCCAGGTTCCTTTAACATGCTAATGGGAAAAATTTTCTCCACCGATGGAAAGAGTAAAAACTCCCCCAACCCCCAACATGCCTGATGGACAGCCTGGCTAGAGAGGAATATGAAGTTGAACAGAAGAAAATATCTACTGGAAAATACTGACAGAAAATACAGCTTGGAAATGATGAACCTGGGAACTAGGCTTATGAACCGGTACCATCAACTTGGAAAGGGCAGATGGTGTCTCGGAAATACTGTTGGTAAACCTAGAAAGAGGAAACATCCTGAGATTCTATAATTAAGTGTAAAGACAAGGAACTGAAATTACACCATATCATTCAAAAGGGTGGAAAACAACCTAAGAAAACCAGAAATTTCTCTGAAGGAAGAGAAAACCCAATTTTCAGTTGAAAAACAGAAATTGAAGCATCTAAAAGCAATGATAATTTATGCCATTTTATGTCTAATATAAAACAAATGCAAATTCAACTCAAAGCTGAGTCACTCTTCCTGAGACCATACCTTGCCACATCTACTTTTTCTTTTCTAAACAGGTTGAATTCTCCTCATTAATTTTCTATGAGATCTTGGGTTCTCACTCCAGATTCTGTACCACAGATCATCTTTGAACCCACTTTTGGAGTAGGTTTGGTTTGTGGTCTCATTTTTGAGATGTTTGGGTTCACCTCCGGGTTTCGTTTCCCCCCGACTTTGAGGTGGTCTGTCCCCTTCTGAAAACTGTCTGATTCCCTTGAAATTAATATTATAGATCCATGTAAATAATCTATCATTACACTGCTGGTAGGTTGTTTCAGTAATGAAGAGTTCACAGTAAGTTTTAAAAAATATATACCTAGTTGGTAGTCTCTGCTAGTGATTGTTCTATGATTGAATGCTGCTGTCATACTACTGCTACCATATTATTGACTGATACTATATTATTGATAGTTGAGAGTAGTTTAAAATAGCTGGGTGTATGCGTACACATATATATATATATGTATGTATGTATGTATATACACATTTACAGTAATTTAACGACTATAAGGCGCACTCTTTTGACTAAAATTTTGGTCTGAACCTGGAAGTGTGCCTTATACTCCGGTGTGTCTTATATGATGTACAAAGTTGTGAAATTTGCCAACCTGGAAGTGCGAGCGGTGAGCCGAGCTGTGAGGGGGGGCGGCACCACGGGAACGCTGAGCCGCGAGGCGGGGAGGGAGCAGGTGGCTGCGGCTGGCAGGAGCCGTGCAGGGTGGGACCGGGCAGCCCCTGACCAGCAGCAGCCGCAAGGGGAGAGAGGGACCAGGCAGCCCTGCACCGCCCCAAGCCGCAGGCGGCCCCACGCTGCCCTGAGCCACAGGTGGTCCCGAGCCACCCCGAGCCGCCCACGGTCCCGGGCTGCCCCAAACCCAGCGGGGGGATGGCAGGGCCGATCAGAGTCCGCACAGTTCCGACAGGGGAAAAGCAGGGCCGATCCGAGCTTGCCTGGCCCCAGTGGAGAGGGCGGCGTGGCCGATCCAAGTCCGCACAGCCCCGGCAGGGGAAAAGCAGGACCGATCCGAGCTCACCTGGCCCTGGCAGGGGAAAAACAGGACCGATCTGAGCTTGCCCGGCCCCAGCAGGGGAAAAGCGGGGCCAATCCAAGTCCGCCCGGCCACAGCAGAGGGGGCGGTGGGGCCGATCCGAGCCTGCATCGCCCCAGTAGGGGAAAAGTGGGACCGATCCAAGCCCACCTGGCCCCGAGCCGCCCCGAGTTGCTCACGGTCCTGAGGCACCCCCAGCCGTTGTAAGCCATGGCGGCCCTGAGCCACTATGAACCGCAGCAACCTCAAGATGTGAGCCATGGCCACCCTGAGCCGTGGCGGCCCCGAGCCACCCCGAGCCCCGCCTTGCCAACCGGGGGTGGGCAAGAGTGCTGGCCCCGCGCATGGGGAGGGCACTCGGGGCTGCATTTAACAGTTACACCAATCTGTGAAAAATGTTTGCAAATTGAGCACCTGCCAGTAAACTCCACAATCATGGGATTCCATTACTAATTTATTATTTTGTTGAGCGCGGCATGGATCTTCGCTGCAAAAAAAAAAAGTGCTCCTTATAGTCCAGTGTACCTTATATAACGCACAAAGTTGCGAAATTTGCTGACTCTTGGAGGTACGCCTTATAATCCGGTGCACCAGTCATGAAATTACTGTACTTTATTAATCATAAGTATACTTGCTATAGGTGATTTTTTTACTGTGTTTTTTGCGCCAGTTTACTTGTTAGTTTTGCTAGTTTACTTGTTAGTCTACTTGTTACTTACTTGTTAGTTTGTGATAATCTGTAATAAAGTAGAGAAATTTAGAGGATAAAGTCTCCATATTCTTGAGCATTAGGGAATCCTAGAATCTCCACATACCCTCCCTTTTGTTCTCAACATCCACGCACCTTCATCTCCTTCCATTGAAGCGTTATCAACAAAGTGATACAAAAACCACATGGGCGTGTTCCTTGCGCGCAGAAATGTCTAAGTGGTATACTAGCTGCCTATTTAGTGCCTTTGGCTTCTATTTCTGTATAAGACTTATACAGGAGATGACTTCGAGTATATAATCTGCCAATTTCAGGTACTCCTGGACAGAATCAATAACCTCTGCAATAACAGAATCAAGGCTCTTAGTTGTCCAAAAAGTGTTAAAGGCAAAGAGGTAGAAAGGAGGACAGTCACTGAAAAGGACAGAAAGACAGGGAGACAAAAGGGAAGCTAAAAAGCAGTCAGAAGAGACTATCTACTTGAATTTCCCACCTATAAATGCAGCTAATGGTATTTTTATCTTCTATAAAGTACTCAGTTGTATTCAACTCTGAGTTGAGTGCGCTTCAGTCAATGCAAAATACCTCTCAGTCTCATCAGGATGTGAACTACTGATTGCAGATGGTAATGTATGTGTAATCCCAATAACATGACTGACATTGTGATTTTATTTTTGCACATCTAGTTGTGACTGTCAGTAGTATTACAACCTGCTTGTAACTACTGTATGCGAGAAAGAAAAGCAGAGCATGACAACTCTGTTTCACAAAGGTTTGGGGATTTGAAAGACCTTTCAGCTGGGAAAGAAACAGAAAAATTCTGCATATTAAGGAATATATCTGCAAAATAAAGTATTGCAGAACAATTTTACTCTCTTGAAGTCTCAACCCACTAGGTAGGAGTCGTCTTGCTGAAATTTAGGCATCTAAATTAGGCGTCAACTACAATGTTACCAGCCAATCTCCCTTTAGGGTCAACAATAGGAAACAGGTACTTCTGGGGGAAATTAGTCAAATCAATGTCAAAAGCCAGATGGGGGACTGGATTAGTTGTACTATGAAGATGATGATTTTTTGTAAATAGCTTTTATACACAGAGCAGTCATACCTCACCTTTTAGCTTTTGAGGCCTATGTCAGAACAGATGAACTCTACTTTAAAAAGATATATACTTACCTCAGTCTCGCAAAAAAAAATACCTTAAGGGAAATAAGACCTATCTAACTTCCCAAGAATAGGACAAGTATACAGATTGGGGCAGAAATATGACGACTAAGATGCCACATGCTTCTTTCAAAACACACAAGTACTCACACTGTGGCAAAGAATTAAAAAAAAATGCAGTCTGAGCCAAGAGGGAAGAAAATTCACTCTTTCATAGGAATCATAGAAGGAAATTAACTACAAGGGAAAAAATGATTTGCAGTAAAAATTGTATTCAAATAAGGGGAGCTCAGCTTTAACACAGATACTGAGAAGACAGCCAACTGAGAACTGAAAGCAACAGCCTCACAAGTGAGGAGCCAGGGAAATTCTTTATGTGCATCATACCATTACTTACAAGAGAAGATGCTTAAAAAACAAACCAAACAAAACCAAAACCAAAACCTCAGATATTTTTCTCCAAAAATGACAAAGCAGTTTGCAGTGTTCCTCCAGAATATATTTCCTGAAACTTCCTCAAGAGCAGCAAAAAAAATGTCTTTTCTTACTGATCATTTAGATTCATTAGTAAATTGTTCTGCCAAAGCTTTCTTGTGCAATTCTAACTGCAAAATATTACTTTTTCAATACCTGTAAGTCAGTTGTGCTGTCGGGCTAAATTTGGTTTATTGCCTTTAATGGCAGTAATCCACAGACAGTCCCAATATTAAAATATTTCCCCCTAAAGAATGATTAAAAATTTTTTGTAGTTTTTGTATTCAATTCTTCTACAGCAGTGATGTTTGAAAGACTGCATGTTTTTGTGGGGATACTTTCACTTTTACCTGACTGAAATTCAATTAATATTCTCATGTTGTATTTTCAACACATCATCTTTTAGCTCACTGTACTGAATTTGGTATCATCTCAAATGAGGAAAAGAGATAAACATAAACTCAAATGTTACTAGATGCCCAAAAATCCACATTATGCATTCCATATCATTAGAAAAGCAGCAGTAGTAACCTGAATCTTCATTAAAAAGTCAGGTCTCTGCAAGACACAAATCCACTGGAACCCAGACTTAAAGGATGCCTTTTGTTACTCATACATACGTATTCTACCTGAAATTTTCAAGGATTTTTTTTTCCTGTAGACAAAACTTGTGCAAAAAAAGTTCAACTTCTTTAGAAAACAAAGAATGCTGGAGAAAAGCATAATTAATTCAATTTATTAGGATATAATTTTTTAAAACCTTCCTACCTGGAAACACAAAAGAAATGAAATGAAACTTCTTGCATGTCACTGTCCTGGGTAGCAGATAGCATGTCTATTACTGTCAATCCTTTTTTCACTGAAAATAATATATTTTTATTAAATGCTACATCCTTTCCAGTGTCAATCAACAGTTTTAAATCCAATAAATAAGTGATGGCAAAAGTAAAATAATACTAGAATCAGTATTTAGATCAGAAAAACAGCACATTTTTTTAGACCAGGAAAACAGCACATATTTTGTGAATTGATGAACAGCAATTGAAAGTATTTCTGTCATTGTTAGAGGAGGTTGTGGGATATTTTGGACAGTAGATCCTAAATTTGTGTGCTTCACCATCTTCTAAAATGGACATATGACCTGATAGCACTCTTGTAATTGTTACATTTGTTTAATTACATTGCTGATAACCAATAAATCTTATGGCAATTTGAGCAAAATACTGCATTTTAAAAGAGAGCTCATCACATGGTCAAGTTCTTTGCTTAATTGACTTAACAATTTCATGAATTGTGGCCCAGCACAATGTATTTTTTGGTTAGGAAGGAGGTTATTTGCCTTTAATATATAGGCCTTACGCTTCATTAGTGTTGACTCTGTAAATTAGTCTGACTATCTCATAAACACTTTCACTTCTACTCTTTTTGTTAGCAGAAAATAGTTTACCCGTTCCTTCTTCAAGTGACATAAAAGTAAGTCGTACCTATGCCTATTTAAAGTATGAGAAAAATTTTGAAGTATTATTATGGTGTTTGGTCCCAAGTAATACAATATCCCAAGTGATATTTTGCTAAACTCCATGAATCAGATGCACAAATTGAAATGCAGTTTCTTCCTTCCTTTGTAAGCTGTTGCTGTAGTTATTCAGAGGTTCCTATAATTTGAAGAAATACAAATAATATCCATAAAACAACAGATTTTATTCTATCTTGCTGTCTTCACATATTGTTGAGATCTTTCAGTCTGAACATGTCTAGGTGAATGTACATTAATCAATGCAATTTCTATAAGTCATGACATAGATAGTTAATCATTTACCAAAAATAAAGAAGTTTAGAAAACTGCACAAATGCAGATACAATGCAGATTTTGTTCCTGCCACCTTCTTGGTTCTCACAAAACCCAATCTCTGTTCACATAGCTTGCTGTTACTCAGATTAACTGTATATATCAAAAATATCTATGCTGGAGATTCAGAAAAGAATGGTTTTCTGGCAAGTCATATATATTTGTTCAGATAGTTCATTTTAGAAGACAAATAGTGGCATTCCAGGGAATTGAGGGAAAGATCATTGAGACTGAGAACTGAACAACATTGCTTTATCCATTCAAAGAGGATGTTGTCTGTTCATCAGCTTGATACATTTCATTAGGACTGTCAGTAACAACAAAGTGATAAGGTAATGGAAAGCATTCATTTTCATTATCTAGAATATTTCCCCTGTGAAAGTTGAAGATAGCTTCAGTTCATTCCAGTAATGAATGGATAAAGAAAGTAATCACTTTATAGCTACAGCTGAATAAACAAATGCTGCATAGTTTACAAAAATACATATTTTTGCATAAATTCACTCGGTTTCTTTTGCTTGATTGGTGGGTTCATTGGTTAGTTTAAGTTTGGTTTGGAGTTTTTTTTGTTTAATATGTTGTTTTGTTTAATATGGACATTCATCTTAAAAGTAAGAGCTTTTTAGTAACCTTTTTAATATTGAGTTTTCTTCCTGTAAAATTACTATGATGAACTTTCAAACCTGTTTTTAAATATATAATCAGTTAATAACTTTTCTTTTTTTATACCTTGAAATGTTTCAATTTGAGAAACTCTTCTGATTTTGAGTGTGGGTTGTATATACGGAGACCGTGGTATTCTCATGGCTGCTACCTCATATACCTGCTGGGATCCTTTCTCTTGCACTGGCCAATGAACAATCATCTACAATTCATATGCATTGGCTAAAATTGCATTTGAACACAAATAAATCAAAATTCAGGAGACTTACTTCTGCCTAATCCTAGTGATCAATGTATTACTACCGGTTAAAAACCAACAAAGACAGGAAATCTAGAAGTTTGTATTGAAAAATAGATTTTGATAACAAAAATAAATAGAAAACATGATTTTCTATTAAGATCTTTGATGAAATGCTTCACTAAAGATCATGGGATGTAACCTTGACTACATGTGGACTTAGACTTAGTAAAGGAGGCTTTTAGTAGTGGTGGTTTTTGCTAAATGCAGATGAGAAAGGTGGCAGTCCCTGAAACTAATTTATAAGTTATGCTTCTACCACAGTTTTAGACCAGGAATAACTCAATTATGCCATGATAATTTAGTCATAAAGCCCAGACTGAAAAGTGACAGTGGGTAACCTGTTTTATCAAGTGAATGAAGGATTCTGTTCAGATCAAGACTCTGAGTGAAGCTGAGTTCTTTGGCAGCAGCAAATCTTTTCAAGAAGGTCTGCTGAAGCACAGTACCTCCACTGCCTGCTGGAAGTACCCACCTCTATCCAGCAGCCTCAAAACTGAACAGAATGGGTGCAGTCCTACACAAAGAAGCTAAAGAGCCCTTCTCAGAAAGACCATATCAAACCAGCTAAAGTGAAGATTTTTTTTATAGCAAACACAATCCTCTCTCTCCAATAAAGCTGACTTTAGTTTTGTATAATTCTGAAGATATCAGGGTAGGAATTTGGATTTAAAGGTGAAGAGAATTATTTTCTCATGTAGAGGAAAATATGATTATTCAGGTATATTCCACATCTTCACAGATGTTCTAGACAATGCCATCTTACAAAGAGACCTGGACAGGCTGAAAGGGTGGGGCTGCCAAAAAGAGTGCGAGGTGCAGCAGAGACGAGCGCACACTCCTGCACCTGGAGTGACACCACCAAAGGGCCAGCACAGGTGGTGACCTGCGTTTCTGGGGAGCAGCCTTGCTGAAAGTTCAGGGGACAATCACTTGAACAGAGTCACTGGTGTGACGCTGCAGCGATGAAGGCAAATTGGATCCTGGGCAGAAGCTTCAGGGGCGTTGCTGGCAGAGGGACAGAGGCAGATCGGATCCTGGGCTGCAGCTGCAGGGACACTGCTGGCAGAGGGACAGAGGGGATCACCACACTCTGAGCAGAGCTTGTCGGGCAGCACCTGAAGTATTGTGCCTTCTTCTGGGCCTCACAATTTAAGGAAGACACAAGAGGGTCTAAAGGAGGGCCACAGAAATGAAGAGGGCTGCAGAACCTCCCCTGTGAGGATAGACAGAAGGAGCTAGGGCTTTTAGCCCTGAAGATGAGAAGGATCACGGGGGGCATCATCACAGTATTGCAGTACATAGAAGGTGGCTACAAAGAATATAGATGTTCTCATATCACAAGGAATCACATAGTGAAGACAAGGGGGCAAAATGTACAAAAAGACATCTTTTTGACATAAGAAAAATGTATTTAAGGAAGCTGCTAGAGCATGTAGGAAAAAAGTCAGAGAGGCCAAAGCTCTGTTTGAACTAAAAACAGCAACTTCTGTAAAAGGCAATAAGAAATGTTTCTACAAATATGTTAATGGTAAAAGAAAGAGTAGGTCCAGCCTTTGTTCCTTACTGGATGAGAGAGGAAAATTAGTAACTGCAGATGAGGAGAAGGCGGAAGTGCTTAACACCTTTGCCTCAGTCTTTAGTGGGAAGACAGCTTGTTCTCAGGACAACTGTCCTCCTGGAATGGTAGATGGTGTCAGGGAGCAGAATGGTATCCCTGTTATCCAGGAGGAGGCAGTCAGAGAACTGCTGAGAATAGATATTCATAAATCTATGGGCCCAGATGGGATCCATCCCAGGGTAATGAGGGAGCTGGCAGATGAATTTGCTGTGAAGCTGCTCTCCATCATTTACCAGCAGTCCTGGCTCACTGGGGAGGTTCCAGATCACTGGGAGCTGGCCAATGTGACACCCATTCATAAAAAGGGTGGGAAGGAGGATCCTGGTAACTACAGGCCAGTTAGCCTGACCTCAGTACCAGGTAAGATTATGGAACAGTTCATACTGAGGGGCATCACACAGCACTTAGAGGATGGCAGAGTATCAGACCCAGCCAGCACAGGTTTAGGAGGGGAAGATCATGTTTGACCAACCTGGTGTCCTTTTATGACCAAGTGCCCCACCTGGTGGATGCAGGAAAGGCTGTGGATGTTGTGTACCTGGACTTCAGCAAGGCCTTGGACACTGTCTCCCACAGAATACTCCTGGAAAAGCTGGCAGCCCTTGGTTTGGACAGGAGCACTCTTTGCTGGGTTAGGAACTGGCTGGATGGTCGAAACCCAGAGAGTGGTGGTGAATGGAGCTGCATCCAGCTGGGGATCAGTCACCAGTGGTGTCCCTCAGGGGTCTGTGCTGGGGCCTGTTCTGTTCAATATTTCTGCTGGTGACATGGATGAGGGTACTGAGTCCTTCATTAGTAAATCTGCAGATGACACTAAGCTGGGGGCATGTGTTGATCTGCTAGAAGGCAGGAGGGCTCTGCAGAGAGACCTGGACCAGTTGGATGGATGGACAGAATCCAACGACATGAAGTTTAACAAGTCCAAGTGCTGAGTCCTGAATTTTGGCCACAATAACCCCTGCAGTGATATAGGCTGGGGACAGTGTGGCTGGACAGTGCCCAGGCAGAAAGGGACCTGGGGGTGCAGGTCAGCAGCAGGTTGGACATGAGCCAGCAGTGTGCCCTGGCGGCCAAGAAGGCCAATGGCCCTGGCCTGTATCAGGAACAGTGTGGCCAGCAGGAGCAAGGAGGTCATTCTTCCCCTGTACTCAGCACTGGTGAGGCCTCACCTTGAGTGCTGTGTCCAGTTCTGGCCCCTCAGTTTAGGAAGGACCTTGAGAGGCTTGAGCATGTCCAGAGGAGGCAACGAGGCTGGGGAGGGGCTTGGAACACAAACCCTGTGAGGAACGGCTGAGGGAGCTGGGGTTGTTCAGCCTGGAGAAAAGGAGACTCAGGGATGACCTTATCACTCTCTACAACTCCCTGAAAGGTGTTTGTAGTCAGGTGGGGTTGGTTTCTTCCACCAGGCAGCAATGGACGGAACCAGAGAACACAGTCTCAAGCTGTGCCAGGGGAGATACGGCTTGGACATTAGGAAAAAGTTTTTCACGGAAAGTGTGATAAAGTACTGGAATGGTCTGCCCAGGGAGGTGGTAGAGTCACCATCCCTGGATGTGTTTAAGAAAAGACTGGATGTGGCACTTGGTGCCATGGTCTAGTTGAGATGTTAGGGCATGGGTTGGATTTGATGATCTTGAAGGTCTCTTCTAACCCAGTCACTCTGTGATTCTGTGACAGACATTTTTTATGATGAGAACAATCCTTCATTGAAACAACTCCTCCAGGAACCAACGGAACCCTCATCACTGTAGATCAAGGTGCAACTCTGAAGGGTGTTAGATAATCTCCTCTAGTTTCCCTTTTCCATAAAAATGTGAACCAGATATTTTCTTGAGGTCTCTTACAACTATGTTATTCTGTGATTTTATTGGTTTCTTTTTCATTAACGGCCCTATAATTCTTAATTTATCTTTCTCTCAAAATGGAAGGGTTGTCGTCAGGGGTCTAATTATTGTTGTTGGTATCTACTCTAGCACATATCAGAATTTCTCCATGGAAACAGGATGTATGAGGAATCTGAAGAAAAATAAAAGAAATCATTAATTGTAAGTATCAGTTGGGAAGTGCTTCAAGCAATGATTATTCTGTCAACCTTCAGCTAATTGCTCAACATAAATGGCTGTTATTAGAAGATTTCTGATCATATTTAAAAGCAAACAAATTGTTTTCCTGAGAAAGAACAAATAACACAGACTTGACCGTGATGTCATTTATAGCATGTTTTTATACACAGGCAGTTGGAGCTGGGTCTGGTTAAAATTAATTTATGAAAATTCAAAGTTGCTCTGTTGATCTCCAAGACTTCCTTCAGATTACACACGTGAGATCAGGATCTAGATCTTTCATTTTAATGAGCAACTCCTAATTCAGAGCATCATGAAATTACTATCAGACCTTTAATATGAAGAATAGTTGAGTTACGCTTTTAAGATATAGAAGACTATAATATATTGAGAATTGGGTGCCCCGTACACAAGGTGAAATATGAAAAATTAAGGTTTATTTTCATGCTCACACCTGAAATGCAAATGTGTCACAGATGTTTAGCCATCTCCTTTCATTCTTATCAACCTCACATTGATCATAGCACAAAAATATGTAGCACATCATGATGTAATTGAAGGAAAGCCTGTATTATACAAGTGACTGCAAGGAGCTCTTTGTAAGTATATCAGTTTTAATTTCAGCCTGTGAAGTTGGGCCTTAGAGCAGCCTCAAAACACCTATGGATGAGAAATCATTCACTGCACAAAATATCCTAATAATAACTTGTAAATGACCAATACTGTCAAAATATAAGGCTTCAGTGAATTACAAACTTACTAATACAGGGTATGAGTTTACATTTGCATATTCATATATATCTAAAATGGCACATCTTTATGTGCATATGTACATATTTCATTTCCACCTAATCCTACTAGACCTGAGTGGCTAATCTTTCATAATACTTCAGCTGAATGTCCTGTTAACTCAATTTCTTGCTGTAACATGATTTTCTTACAATAGGACACGTGGATTAGGAATAGAAGAAAATATACAGCACCAGATTATAGGAATTATTTATTTATTGTGTCTAGAGTAAAGCAGCCAGGAAGGTTAATTTTTTTTTCTCATTGTTCCACACAAGAGAATCCCTAGCATCTTTGTGTCCTGAGACACATGCCTACATGGAACTTAGAAAATACTAGTACAGTTCTTCTTCAGAAGGGGGTGGTCTATTATTCAATAAGGCATTAAAAACCTTCAGAAAGTATTTTTAAAGCCTCTAGCTGCTATATGCTGTTCTTTTCATGTTCTTCAGAGTTTTGCAGTCTCTTCCTGTTTTAGATTGACATTATTCTGTGAGGTTCAGGTAATCTACTGATCTGTGATCTCTTACAATGAAATCATGCAAGAACCTTCACTGACCAGAAGAGCAGGTGATAAAATCAGGTACCCAAAGAAGAGATCCAAACATATGGTGCTGGAAGCACCACCTGGACAAAGGCCAGTAACTTACTGCAGGCCAAAAGTATTCCTACTTTCAGAACTAAGTGACACAAATAACAGAAACAGAGGTCACAAAAACCAGTTGTAACAGGGATGGATGACAAAAAAAACCCATCCCAAACCAGAAAACTTCTGTTAAGTAACCTGAAAGAGGAAAGGTCATGGCGTAGCTGTGGGATCCAACCAAAGCATCCTTTTCCTGCACACACCTTTTTGACTCCAGACAGTTTTGGATATGATTGACAGGATACATCATATTTTGAGCAGGGAGGAAATTCAGAGCAATTTCTTACTACACAGTTGTGCTCCTGCAATCCAGAAGGGCTAACCCCAGTATCAGATTACCAGATGCACAGGGGTTCACTAATCCATTAGCTATTACATCTGCATTCCAGGAGTTTCATAAGAAATGCAACAGCTGTGAGTCTCTGAAGTGTCTCCTAAAGACTGGCTTTGGAGATTATCACTCTCTTTTCCCTTAAAACAGGATGGAGTTTCCCCTGTGGCTTCATGCTGCTGGAAGGGAGTCTGGATAACCTCCGACTGTTTAATCCCTGCAGACCCTGGGAGCAGTGAAAGTGTGGGTGGTGAATGAAGGGAAAAGTTTTCCTACTGAATTCTGAGAATTCTTACCCTTCAGGTGCTCCCTGTTTTCCATGAGTGTCAGTGATCTGCTGTCAAAATGTTCAGGAGACATTTGGAGAAAAACATTTTTCCCTAGGCTGAGATAAGCCCCATGTGTCAGAGGTACATAAGTCGAAAAGGGCTGGAGGAAGGAGGGAATCTATATGCAGACCATTTTAAATAAAAGAGCAACTTCATTTATTAAATAAAGTTATTCTAATAACTTTTTTATATTCCAAAAACATGTTAAGGGCATGAATAGTGAGAAAGTGAGTTAAAATTAAATCTGGAGATAATAAATAGCATTTAATAGAATTGTTGAATCACAGAATATGTTGAGTTTGATCCCTGAGTCCAACTCCTGGCCCTGCACAGTGTCATCCCCATCACACTGTGTACCAAAGAGCATTGTCCAAACACTTCTTGAACTGTCAGGCTAGTGCTGTGACCACTTCTGTGGGGAGCCTGTTCCAGCGCCCAAACATCCTCTGTCTGAAAAACCTTCTCCTACTATTCAGCCTAAACATCCCTCAACTCAGCTTCATGCTGTTTCCTTGAGTCCTGTCTCTGGTCTTATTTCAAGGCAATGCAAGCAAAAATAATGAATTTGATTGCTTAAGTTTCAAGCAATCAAACTTGTATGAAGCTCCGCCAACAACCATTAGCAAAGAAATTTTTCTGAAAGGGATACCCAAACCACCAGTAGGACATCTAAATTGCTTCTCCTCTGTCTATCCTTAATTGTTGCCTTTTGATCTTAAAAAGGGAATTTATAGAAAGTCGTCATGCTTTTCTCAGATCTTAATTTGAGACAATGAAGGTAAAAAAAGTTCCTCTCTCTTTCTGAAAATTGTGATCTCTCTCAAACACTAAGGAAAACACAAAGCAGAAGTTCATGCTGAGAATTTGTGATAAGCTAAATGAGCTGTGTTCAAATCTGAGTGTGTGTAACAGGTTGTATTTCATCTGGAAGACCACAGCAGGCCAGGTTAAGTCTGGCCTTCACAGGAAGGACTCATTTTGGTTTTTTTGCGATACATCCATACTGAATGAATGGAGAATCATGTGGTGAAGGCATCTGAACTCAAAAGCACTCTGCTTTTCAGCCCTAGGGCACAATCCATCTTGAAAATTAAATCAAGAATATGAGGCCAATGACTATGAAAACACTCATGTATTATCTTTGAACCTGTACCAATGTGTATCTCACTTTATAAAAATTGCTTTTCATCTGGGACCTTCTGAACCATTGGCAAACTTTTGCCATTTAAGATCCCCATTGAGATTATCCCTTGATCTTGAATGTTCTGTCACTGTTTTCTACTGCAATGTTTCCTTGTCCCTTGTCATGGAAGGAGACAGAAGGAAAGAACAAGAGAGAGAGAAAGGATTAATTTTTAATTTAGGTGTAGTTAAAGTGTAGTTTCTGGGCATTATAGAACATAATTTCAGACACACTGAAGACAAGTCCTAAGATTGTTGATGATCATGTAACAAGTACAAAGAGAATTACCCACCGAAAGCAATATCATTTATTTTAAAGATGAACTCAGCAATCCAACATTATGCCTTATACGTAAAAATATTTTGGCTCAGTTTGTATCACTTTTAGATATATTGGTTAAAGATTCTTTTTAGTATGTATCATATCACTGGGTATGATGGTTCCCGCCCATAACACATTTTCCAGAGGAGTAGAAGATACCTTGTCTTTGTTTGGACTCAGCCACCAACTATATTTGTTCCTCTTAGTTTTTGTTATTTCTCAAAAATCTAAGACCTGTCTAGGAAGAATAAAGAGATTCTATTTTTCCAAGAGCTACCATCTGTGTTGGATTTAGGGAGCTTGTGAAAACTTAATGTCAAATGAAGTTGCATACCTTAAGTGCTGCCGGCTGAAGAAAAATTACTTAGAGCAACATATTAGTTTAGAGCAGATTATGTCACTTTATTACTTTAAAAATATTCAGGCTATTTCCTCTTGCTTAATTGACATATTAGATGAAATAAAACACAGACTGAATAGATAAAGTGTGAAAATGGAAAAAAAAAATCATAACAATACTAAAATACTAAATTAAAACACATGTTGCAAAGCTTAAATGCAAAAGATTCAAAATTTTCAGGAACATGTGTATGGGATACTTGCAGCTCCATGGTTAGGCACCAATCTACAATCTACATAGCCTAATTTTCAAACCCATTGACTAATTCAGTTGCTCTGGGTGCTCTAGAGATTATATTTACATACAAAGAAAGTTTGCAAATTATACTAACTTCTAATATTTTTACCCATACTGCAGAGGTTTGTCCCTTTACAAGCATGTGAAAAGCCTTATTAGTACAAACTGGACACACATTTTATCTACCTATTAATAGGAAACTCTATTGATTGTTCTCCAAACACAGTTTGTTAACAGATCAATGAATAAGCAAGATACCAGAAATTGCAGTACATAGCAATTTCTAAAGCATAAGAGGCCAAGACCAAGAGGCCACATTTCTTGCTTTCATAACTTTGTGTCTGTTCTGCTCCTTCAAAGATTGTGGATGAGATGAGATGAAATGAGAGCACAAGGGAAGCAGATGCTTCTCCTCTATCAAAACATCAGTATGGGACAGAATAGGAAAAACAAATATACAGTCTATGACATTGGGCAAAATGGAGTAAACATGACCTGAAGCATACGTACACACAGAACTAAAGTAATTGCACTGTAGGAATCCTCAGTTAAGAGATATAGAAAGTTAACTGGGTGAGAAATAAAGAGAACTTAGAGGAGGAAAAAGTAACCTCAGAGAGCAGTTTTAATTGCTTTGTAGTTCCAACAGTTGCCAGTATTTATAATGTAAATCTTCAAAGTCTGCTTTATTTCACAGTTATTTTAACTTTTCACTTTTCAATTGCTTTATTGAATAGATGATTATATTACATTTTGTCAACTGTGAATATGTAAACTAGTATCTGGGAATGTGTTTGTTCTCAATATTTCTGTTTAATGCAAGGAGGTATTCCAGGTTTGATACGATTCTCCTTGCAAACGCTTGGTTGCCTCATCTTTTACCATTTAACCATTTATTTTATGAAACTTAAGGGTTTGTTCAGAGTAAAAGAACATTTTGATATAGATTTGAACTCTCAGTTCATGCTGTAAACCGTTCTTTATGCTGTGTGATCTGGTTCTCACTTTACTTTTATAATGATTTCATTATACTTGGTGAGATATTAAAGAGATTTAGAGCAGATGGCTTGAAACACTAATCTTAGCGAAATTAGGATTTTAGTTAAAAGTTAGAAGAAGCTGAGCTTGAGAGAGTTACCTGAAACTTGAATAATTGATTACCTGTCAATTTATGTTTGCTTACCTGTGCTTGCAATGGGAAAGGATGAAATTAGAAGGTAGGTCCAAAGAACACAAACAATTGCAACCAGAAACTCATTCTTTGTAAAATTGGAGTTGCCCCAAAAGCCATTTGTATTGTCATTGATAGAAAAGGTTGAGAGTTCAGGGCAAGGAAGACTCGCCTCACTTCTTTAAGACTCGCCTCACTTCCTCCTCCCCAAAAAAACGACCCCAGACTTAATTCAAGAAGCCAACTGCACATGCTTAATAGCTATTCAAGTTAATTACCATAGGAAGCAGGGGATGGGAGGGGCTGGTATTATGAATAGGAATTTGTTTGAACCTTTTGTCAATAACTAGACTCTGCGACCACCTGTAATTTTGCAGTGTGTATTAGGGGACTACCCCATGCTGCTGCCCAGCACTGAATAAACATACCCTTTCTAACTTTAAATTGTTAGAGAGTCTTTTGTCCATCATAGCTGAGTATCAGTATTAGACCAGTACTCATATTTTGGTAAATCAAGCTGTCATTGCTTTATCATTGCCCACTTTGTCCAGCTGTGAGTCTTTTCTCTTTCCATGTCCATACACATACCTGCATGAAGTTTCATATAACAAATGCCAGACTAACCAGAAATAGACTTTTGCAATTTCTGGTCTTCATCCTGCAGCTACATCTAATTGTGAGCCTCACCTGAACTACTGACATAAAAAAATTAAAAATTTTTTAAAAAGCAGTAATGAGTCCCTGTTCTGTCTGTCTCCAAACTGTATCCTGTGCAAGGGCAGGAGGGAGATGGGTGTTTTCCCACCCTCTGCTCTCACACAGCCCTGGGTCCTGCAGCAAAACAGCCTCACCTGAGACCCCACAGGCTCTGAATAACCAGGATCACACCGTTCAAATGGCACTGGATTGTGGCTGTCATCGTGCCCATATCCAACCTCTGCTTTCATCCATCCTTCTTTGTCTAAATCCAATGCTGGAAAAGAGGCAAAAGCAGCACATGAGTGACCACACAAGATTTATCAGATGATTGCTCTATAATCAATAATAAACTGTTCTAACTAGATCCAAAGCAGAGCACTGTTGTTCCAAAAGAAATTGAAAAAACAAATAAAATTGTTTGACAATTACTGATGTGTTGGATTAACACCCATATTCCTTATGGAGCAGGAGGGGGTTCACTTAGGAAAATAACACTAAATTTCATTCAGGTAAAAATTCCATTCATTTTAACTGATCATTTTAATTTTTCAGTTTGGGATAAACATCTTAATTTACAGCAGCACCTACAGAAACAATGCCTAGGATTATTTTACCGCACCTATCACATCCTCCCCTTCAAAAAATATTTAAAAACATATATGTGACTTTACTGTAACAAGAATCAAGCTGAATAGCCACATTTTTATTGTCAAAAAGCAACTGTGTATATGAAAGCCCACATATTAAGCAGGATAAATGGATGAAATTGTTTACCATTCCAATCACATGTAAAACATAAATCTAGAGGCTAAGACAGAAAGGAAGGCAGAGGAATTCTTAAGGCGTTTACAAGCTCAGAATTATGGTTTAAGTGCAGCGTAAAACGATTTGGGATGAGAGCAAGGCAGATAAGTGAAATATACTTTTAGCAGCCCTTTGCTTTTCACTTTGATAAAAACTTATCCCATAGATCAGGCCAGATCCCCACAATAGTTTGTGAGATGGCTGTTGTTGAATATTTTTCACTCTGATTGCTGTGATGGTGCCAGGAACCCCCACGGAAAAATTCCTTGTAGGAGGTGCAGGCCAAGGCCTTAAAGCAATATAATCTACTCTGGATTCCTTCAGGTCTCAAAGTATGCAAGTGACTTCACAATCACTAAATCTATGCTTTGGTTGGTATTTTTTCAAGGAGACCTTTATCTTTGCAGTTCAAATTGAAACACAAACATTCTTAGAGAGACCAGGAAATATTTACCAAAAGTTCTAATGGCAAGTGTTAAAACAGCTCTGAAATGATTAAATGCTTAGCTGCTTTACTCTTCGGCCAGAGAAATTACCTGAGTGCACGACTTACATCTTCCAGATGAAAAATACAAAGAAGAAAAGTCAGATAAGATACTGAAACTTAAGGGAAGATTTCAGATCTTCAGTACCAAAAGAAATCAGTTTATTGGATTTCTGAACGGTTAAAATTTTATCACATTTGTGTAAGTAGAAAACATGAAGAATTTATCTATAACAAACTGCCCAGTTAACAAAGATTTATCTGTATTCTTCTCAGTTTCATGAAAGATCATTTAAAAGGCTTTCAGAAAGAGTCACAGTTGTAAGCAAAAGTAAAAGCTTGAATTCATGAGAATTTAAATAAGCGCTTGCTGATACAAATTTTCTGATTTTCTAAGCTTCCGTGGCTCTATAGAGCACATTGGTGCTGTGTAAGGATAGCATAGCTTTGTGGAAAAAACAGGATATATAGCTTTCACTTATATATTATTGTCAAATACTTTGTAATAATAGCAACATGTATACACTTATATAAGTGTTCAAGTGGAGGAAATTATTTGCTTCAAATTGCTGAAAGATAAAAGTTATCTGTCAGAAATTAAGAGGGTGATTGGGTAATGTCAGTAGTCCTCATTCCTCATGGGCTCAGGTGACTCTTCCGGTCAACAGTGAGAAAGAACAACAGACTCTTTTTATGAAGATGTATTGAGCTTTTATAATTCCATTTATACCAAAAGAATAACATCAATAATGTACGCTGCCTAAATACAAGATGACAAACTTTCCCAACCCTCTGATTAAAGGCTATTTTCAGAATTACACATACTTTACAGACATCTGTCTTCAGTGTAGCCTTCGTTGGCTAGCAGTCAAAAAACTCACATGGTCCCTGTACAGCTGGTGTTGTACGTTGCAAACCAGCTATTGTACTGAATCCTCATAAGGGTAAGGAACACAACATTGGTGTGTAAGGAAGCATCACTGGTTGGAGGTTGATGGAGGCAGCACAGCAGGATGGGAACAGACTCATGGCCATGAATGGTGGCATACACCCTGAAAATGAGCAAGGAGTGAAGTCACAGCTTGGAAGCATAATAGGAAGTATAATAGGTTTAAAAGTCTTGGTCTGACATTTAATGAGAGCGAGTTCTGCCAACTTGTGCAGAAATCTGGATTCTGGCAAGCATTTGCCTTTGTCCTAGACAATCTGGATGAAGGTGGTTTGAAAAACTGATTACTAAAGCGTGATTTGGAAACCTGATTCCTCCTGGAATCCAGAAATCTCCTGACCCTGGCTAATAGCAACTCAATGGATATGCTGGCTTAAAATGGCCATGAAGGTGTTTTGCCAATTTTTTAGCAGGTAATGCAATATGCAAGCAAGAATTCCAAGGCCATCTGATTATAGCAGGGGTGCCAGGACAGTAAGCCTGGTGCAGTTCAAAGTTTGTACATGGCAATTAATAAAAGAAATTGGTCATCTCTAGCAGCATGTGTTTCCTTAAGGGTATATAAACAAGCTTTTAGCAGAGTCATCCAGCCCTGCCAGCTTTCTTGCATGTGACAAAACCAGATGTGACAAAAATTACATAGCAAATCACTCTTTTGGGAGCCTACATTACCAACATGTAATGTTGATATATTAATTAATAGATATATTAATTTCTTTATGTAAAATTAGAAAAAGGTCAGTGCTTTTTAAATATCCCTTAAATGCATGTAAAATCAGAAAGATCTCATTGTAACATGTGGTGTTTTGGTTTTTCATGGCATAGATTTATTGTCAAAGGGCTTTTAGGTAGCTACCATCCACTAAGACAGATTTGCCACTTAAACAGATGACGACTAGAAAATAGTTATTCTCACCTCTCCTATTATTGACTCTATGAGTATTCCCTGAAATAATTAGGTTTAGTGGTGTTTCAAGAACTAACTGATCCTTTCTGCATTAATATCTTGCCAACAAATTGATGTTCTAGAATTCACATGAATTTCTATCTCAGCTAGCCTGAGGCTGTTACTTAAAGAGACCCCAAACAACCAAACAACCAAATACAAAAAGTACTGAACTTGCACAAGAATCTAAGTCCTGTGATTTGAATAATGAGGCACTTACTGTGATCATCTGAAAACAAAACTTGCTTAATATTCCTGAAAAGTGATTTTCTGTTTTAAAGCCAAAACTTTCTGTATTCTGTCTCCAAGATGGTTAGAGAAAGCTCTTATTTAATTTTTACATTATGTTTATGATAGATGATATTTTTTTTTTGTTATCTGCAGTTAATAATCAATATTTGATACTTGAAATTAAGAACCTTTTGATTAGAAGACCCTAGGAACTCTATATGATCTCAGGATTATTTTTCAGTAATTCTTCAGTAAGGTATTTTCCTTAGTGAACTATTTCCATCCTGTTTCCAGTTATACCACTGCTTTTGGTCAGTAACAAATGAACATACTAGCAGAGTTTCCTCTTGAATCTTGGCACTTCACCAAATTAAGTGGAATTGGGATTTCAGCTTTTTCAGAGCTTGGATATGTGTTGCCAATGGCCTGGCATTGCAAAAATTGACCTTTTAATCATTACAATATAAAATACATCAAAGCCTGAAGAATTCCATGTCTTTCCATGTCCAGGGACATGTCTCATTTTATCCAGAAGATTTTGATGACAGAACTGTAAGCTCTAAAAACTCCATTCAACTGTTTGTTGATAACATCACAGATATTGCTGAAACATTCCATTCATTTCCAGCATTTGTCAGTGGCATTTCAATGGCATGCATATGAGTGCTTCTAATCCATCGAAAGTCTTTGGAATGAAAACTGTTCCACTTCAAATACAAAGCTTGCAGAACTAAGGTCTACAGTTACACTTTCCCCAGAATTTTAATCTACGTTTAGACACAAAAGTAAGGTATTCTAATGGAGAAAAAGGTTTTTTTCTTTATTTTTTAATAGTTACCAATAACTTTCTGCACTCCAAAAAAGAAAATTATTCAAAGGCAAGGACAGAAAGACAAATACTGAAAAAGTAGTGCTATGCAAACCATACAATCACTTTATTATAAGGTATGTCTGAGCCACAGATGCTTTAAAGTAGTCAGAATTAGTCAAGATTATCCATATGACTTTTTGTACTTATTTTTTACAACTGCCTTAAAAATATTACTTTATTATTGATGAAAGAAATCGTGTTGTATCAAATTTTAAAACATCAAATACCCATTTCCCCATTTAGCTTGATTTTTCACTACTCCTGTGCCAAAATGAAAGATATGTATTATGCCAAGTGTATATTTGTTGAGCATGTTTGAGGATATGATATCCTGTGCTATTATATGATATGATGTTTTTGTCTCCTCTGTAATTACTATATATTAAAATATGTGTGTTCTTTGTGTTACTACCATATACAGTGATGTATGAATAAATTCAGAGTTTAAATCCCTGGGGAAAGATGTAGCTTTTAAAACTATCAGTAAGTGAAAGGTCTTCATTCAAGGATGCTAACACATTTCTAAATATACTGGGCTCCTTTGAACACTTGCTAAGGTTTTCTATCACCAAGGAAAAATTAAGGTATTTCACCACTTGTAAGCAGAGTGACCTGGGGGATATTTAGGACAATACACTAATGTTTCCACAGCAATCTGGATGGGTCTCTAAGCATCATATACTGGCATAACCAACTCAAATGAGTGAGGAAACAGGTCTCAGACCTCTAGCAGTTCCTAAGCCTGCTTAAGTTTTCCCAAATAGAAAACATTTCCTTTTCAACAAAGGTTGTGGAAACATTTAGATATAAAATCATGCCTCTCAAGGAGCATACATCATCTGCTTCTAACTTTGAACAGGGAGATGCTCTAGATAGAAAGTATTTACCTTTTGATTCTAATGAGTTCTGCAGCATGGACAGGAAAATAAAACAGGGAATGTATTTACATAATAGTGTTGGGTATATGACTGAATTCACAATCTCAAATACACTACTTTTTCTGAAACTGTCTTTAAGTGTGGAGCAACTGTTCAACAGCATGAATGGAGGGCAATTCTTCAATTTTACAAAAGCAGGAAAAGCAAAGTCTAGCTGGAGTTTGTTTCGGCTTGTTATGTTTTGTGGATGGGGTTCTGCAGGGTAGCGTGGGTGTGGTTAATTGCATTCGTTGCAGTAGTCTTCTGTGGCAGCACTGTAGTCTTCGAGGTCCCCAAATTCATCTGGTTAATGAAGTTCATATCCTACCTCTCAGAGTACAAAATGGTTAACCACAGAGCAGCAGCCCTCCATAACTTGCCTCTGCTTTCTAAGTTCTTATTTGTAAGAGCTGTCACAGTTTATCAATGGTATTCTCCAACTCACTGCCCCCACTGAGACTGTCCCAAGCCACATGCCACTTTCTCACCCTTCTCTTTCCCACTGGAGCAGGATGGATTTGGGAATTGGAGGCACAGAAGGTGAAGATGACAGGTTAAGATAAGCTACTGTTTGTTTTCTTATCTCGTTGATGGAAACAGCAATGAGATAAGAAAACAAACAGTAACAGCAACAGTATTAGTTTAAAAAGTAAAAAAAAAGAGGATCAATCACATACAAAAACAGTCACCACAGACCCTGACAATGAAAAAAGATAGGCAGCCTCCCACCTGCCTTACATGTTTTTTTCTACTGGAAGCCCTACTCTTCTTCCCCAGAGACAGAGTGCCCCTTCCCCCTGACTCTAGTAATGATGAGGTGGTTTAGAATGACATTTAGGTCCTTATCATGTACCCTCAGATGTTCCCACCTCCCAGCTACTGTGAAAAATCAATCCTGTCCAGGCCAAAACACATAAACTTCCTATATTTCAGTATTGCTTTAGAGAGTGTGTTTTCAAGTCTCTGTATGCCTAAGCAGTCATATTACTCAAAATATTGAAATTAAATTCCTTACTTTTGAAAAAAACTATGTAAAAATAAAATTTTGGCAAAAGTAAAGTTTTCAGTTTTTAAGTCCAAAATGTCACTATTATTTCTATGTTGCTTTTAGAGAATTTAGTGTAAAAATAAATGAGGTAATGGAAGGTACATATATTTCTGTAGCAACTATATTGAAACTTTTTGGTGACTCATGATGTCTTTATTTCATTTCATGTTCTGTTTTTGTGCTAGTAATTCCTTCATAGGTGAGTGTGAAGACCTTTGGTTTGTCACATGTTTAACCTGGAAGAATCCTAAGCTTTGTCATGGTACTGTCACCTACTCAGTATCCTACCCGGCAAGTGTCCAAGCATATTTATAAATCATATGCTTTCTGACAAAAAAGAAAAATCTCAGTGGTTCACCAACAAACATGCAACTTGATAAAATGGTGGCATGTATGACTTTGTTTTGGTGTTATTCTCTACTGTAGTACTAGAGAATGTTCCAAATGCACCAGTCCATTCCCTCCTGGAACCTGCAGTCAAAACTTGGGAGTAAGGGCCAATAAACTCCACTATTACTTTATTTAATTATTATTTTATTTAATAAAAATCAAGAAATCCATCACAAATGAGGATAAATATTTTACCCAAATCACTGTTTACTTAGCCCCCCCTCAAAAGTGACTTGAGATGTGATTAGATACACAGATGGAATGAATGTCACATAAACAAATACACTTACTTCTGGAAAATAAAAGAGGGTGCAAGCTATTGAAAAGGCTTCATGTTTTCCTAAGCTTACTTACCAGACATAATTACTCATTTCTTCTGTTGACTTTTTGTCAAAAAAACTCCCTATAGCCTCTCTTTTATAGAATCAAGATCTACTCAGTTTCTCAGGACTTTTTCTATTTGTTGTCCATCCAGAGAAGAGAAACAGGGCATTGCAATTTAGGAAATCAATCAGAGTAATCAGGTTGCAGGAAGGCATGTTTTATGCAGGCTTCTGATTATTAATGCCTTTACCTTTCAACTACAAAAGTACATATCAGGAGAAGAAAAAATTTTATAGATGAGGAATGAGTTATGTGAGATTGATAATAACAGGTGATTATTCCACTTCAGACATCAAATGCATTCCCTACAATGTAAGTAAGGAATCCCAACAGAATTTTAAAATTCAAAACAATATCACCCTTTGCATACTCTAGAATGTCCAGAAGAAACTGCAGATATATTCTTACAGAGAAAATGCTGACAGTTTAATGTTATGACTTACATCTGAAATCTGAGGGGAAAAAACTTGAGCATTACGCTCTTTTGCCACTAGGTTAGCAGTAGGATTTGTGATTCTTTCACCACGAGTTCATATTTGTCTCTAAGACATGATATCAACCATCTACCTGGGGAAACATCTACTTAGAATATAAACCAACATACCTGAGAATACATTTCCTATGATATTGTTCATAAAATCTAAGCTAAAGGAACATTTATGGAGGATGTAAGAGCAAAGAGGAACACAGCTAACAGTGCAACATTCAGTTGCGGTGTTAGCAGAATTCCACCACCATACCCACTTCCACCTTCCACCTTTTACAAGAACTTCTAAGGATTTAAGCCTAAGGTTACATATATTTCTTCCAGCATGAGCATATCTCATGGGAAAACTTTCCTGACAATTTGGAGGGAAGAAGACACAGCTGATGTCATTGCTTCAAGAAGCATATAAAGGGTTCATCTGTAGAATTTCCTATTAAAATCCTGGAATGCAGGTGTAATAGCTAGTGGATTAGTGAACTGAGCATCTGGTAACCTAATGCTGGGGTTAGGCCTTTGTGGATTGCCGGGAGCACAGCAGCAGCACAGAAGTGCTCGGCATGTCCTCCCTTTTCATAAAGCCAAAATGTTTATACAAAAATGGCAAATCACCCTGTGGGCTGATTTGCAAGTTTACTCCTACTTAATTCTGGAAGACCTTTTAACTTGCCTGCTGAGATGCTTTGCACCAGTTCTGACTTCCACAAGTACTTCAAGGTTAACTCCATGTAGATGATACTAAACAGATGCTTGAAGCCTGGAGCATCCACCTGGAACACTAATTTTGATTTTTTCCTTCTTCCTGTAGAATTGCAGACTGGGGCCTTTATCCTCATGGTTTGACCTGTCACTGCAGCTGTTCTGGAAGATGCCCTTCTTCCTACATGCAGAGCTGAAAGATGGTGAAGTAAATTGGTCTTTATTGTTCAAGCAAGGTCTGCCTGATCCATGCACTGCTGCTGGCAGAGAAGCTGTTTTCTTCTAGATGGCACCAGTATGGAGTTTTTCAAGGAGTGGTACATGAACAGTGCCATCATTTCAGGTGGGATTTACTGGCTGTCCCCTGGAGACCAGCAGCTGTGGGTGCTCCCTGAGGGGATAGTGCAGAGCCAGCAGCCAGGGCTGTGCCACCGCACAAACTAGGAAACAAAACAGCAACCCTAAAAGCAAAAAGGTACGTCTGAAAATCAACTCTCAGAAGGCAGGAGGGGCTTTGGCCACTGCCTCCTTGCAGGGCATCTGAAAGGCCATGGCACTAGAGGAACACAATCATCCTATGAGCTGGTTCCAGGTCCCAGTAGCCAATGTTTCCAGGCCCTGACGTGAAATACAAGAGATGTAAAACACCTGGGCCCAGTCGTTCCACCATACAGCAGAAACAGTGGTATCTCATACCTCAGTTCAGATTTCCTCTAAAAATAAATTTTTATTTCAAAAGTTATTCTCTGTGCTCAGATGTGGATTTTAAGTATCAGGACATTACTAATCAGACTTCTTGGGAAGTACTTTGTGGTCTTTGATATTAATCAGATATTAATATTTGTTTTGGACTAAGATACCAAATCAGTAATGATGCCAATTTCTTTCTAAATGCTTAGGGTCTTTTTAACTTTGAATGTTTCAGGAAAAGAAAATGTACTTTTGAATCCCCAACCTGCTTTTGCTTACTTGAACAATTTTTCATAAATATAATAAACAGAAAAGGAGCAAGGAATAGTTTCTAAGACTTTAAGCTTTCAGAAACATAACTTGTCTTACCATGTCCTACCCATTGCAAAAAGATTGGAAAAGAAGTTGCTGCCTTTGGTTTCAATGCAGTCAGGACAAGATTAAATCAGTGAAGATATGAGAGAATTCACTTCTTGCGCTAATAACAACATGGAATAGCTCATAAAGTCTAGTAGTAAGGAAGAGGAAAAGTTGGACTGCTGCCTAAAAAGTGTACATACAGACCTTGAGAACAGATCATTGAGTGTCCTAAATACAGACAAGATTTCAAATATTGTGGCATATGGCAACAGAACTCTTCAGTAGAAGCTTCAGTAGTTTGCAATCCGTGAGAGTACATACTTACACAAGTTCACAGTTTACTGTAATATTACTGCACAGGGGTCAGGGCAATCCCCAACACACTCACAGGTTGGGTGGAGGATAAATCCAGACTGGCTGTGAGGTGAATGGCCTGGGGGTGTTTGCAGAAAAAAGTTCAATATGACTCAGGTCTGCATACTTGCATCCCAGAAGACCAGCTGTATCCTGGGTTGCACCAAAACAGGCATGAGCAGCAGGTCAAGGGATGTGATTCTGCCCTTCCACTCTGCTCTTCTGAGAACCCCACTGGACTGGTGAGAAGGAAAGACATGGAACTGTTGGAAGGAGTCCAGACGAGAACCACTAAGCTGATCATGTGGCTGGAAGATCTCTTCTATGAAGACAGGCTGTTCAGCCTACAGAAGAAAAAGTTCCAGAGAGACATTACAGGAGCCTTCCAGTACCTAAAGGGGACTTACAAGAAAACTGCAGAGGGACTTTTCACAAGGGCATGTAATGAGAGAAAAAGGGGAAATTACTTGGAAAAGAGTAGGTTTAGATTAGTAATTAGGAAGTGAGGGTGGTGAGGCACAGGAACAAACTGCCCAGAGAAGTTGCGAGTGCCCCATCTGTGGAGGTGTTGAAGACCAGGCTGGATGGGGCTCTGAGCAGTCTGGTCTAGTAGAAAGTGCCTGCTCACAGGATAAGTGTTGGAGCTCAATGATTTTTAAGGTTCCTTTCCACCCAAACTGTTCTATGTTTTTATGATTCTGACACATGGGACATTGGCTCAGTTACAAGATAAACACAGACCTCCAGTGCCCTACTCAATACCTTCTAAATGGAGATGAGAAATTATATTAGAAGGAAAATTATGTTACTGCAAGACTTAGCAATTCTGCTTATATGTAAGTGACTTCTGACAACTTGTATAAGTATGAGCTCTCTGCTTATTGCACTGCAGAGCTTTAAATGGTCTTGCACTGTGACCCAAAAATGGTGTTCAGGCACCTTGATTCTTTGCATCTGTTGTGCATTTAGTTTTCAAGGATCTGCAGGAAAATAAAAATGTCAGTTTTTATCTTGCACACCATATGTTCAGGCATTTTAGATCTGGCAGCTTAATCTCACAGATTTAGTCTGGCAGTTTAGTCTCACTGTGTTGTTTTTCGTTTTTTAAAACAAACCCTTCCCCTTCAAAACATAGCTCAACTCTAAATTAAAACCCCCATGCATTATGTATCTGGTATGGCCTTGCTACAAATGTTGTCACAGTGATGGGTGCTGGAGGACTTCTGGGCTCTTAGAAGACAGCCATAATTCATAAATGGACATCACATTAGGGATACACAGTGCTATATCATTCTCCTCAGTCAACAGCATCCCCTCTTTAAATGTAAATTCTTGGGGCTCAGATGCTTTTGTATTATTCATTCAGACATGGCTTTGCACAACAGGACACTGATCAACACAGGGTGCCATGAAATTAAAAATTACAATGATTCTAGACTTTCAGCTCAAATGGCTTCAGGGTCTTTCCCTTATGCGTTGCACACTCTACTGTGGTACAACTTTGCTATTTAGGATATTAGTTGATGTGAAGGGATGTGTATTCATCTGAGACAGATCCAGCTGAGAGGAGTTTTAATGCTTTGTTGTGACTGAAATTGTAAGCTCTGTAGACTAGAAAGGTGGAGATGCTTGCTTAGATACATTCTCTTGTCTTCAAATAATAATATGAAATTATTACACAGCTATATTACAGAGATCACTTTTCTCTGACTTGCTGCGGTAACAAAGGCCAAAAGAACTTACTCTTTCTGTGTCTCTTCATTATAAGCCTGTACTAAATTGTAGCCTTCTGCTGCACGTTAGCTGATGTAGTAAACTCCCTGCCTTTGTAGTATGAATTGTTTATAATTGCTAATGTTGGCTTTGTAGCACTTGTAGGCATCTTAAATACAAAATTCTGTTTATAGTAGCTGTATAATAAATTTACAGTCCACTATGTATTGGACAGCTTAACATGGAGTTTGTTTCCAATGTAGTTATTACCATCACTCACTATTACATCATTTGCATTTTACAAAACAGCAAATAAAATTACTTCTGAGTCTAAAAATACAGTAGGAAAAGTGTTGGAATGAAGCAATCTAAATTATATTGACCAGGGTATTTACATGCAAGCAGAGAGTTGGAATATTATCTTTAAAAAGTAAGAATTGTTCTACAATGAGATCTTCAGTCCCCCTAATCCATCTTTCTATTTCATAGTCTGACCAACACTGGATGGTTCAGAGGAACGTGTAAGAGTGTTACAGGAGTGGCAGTAGAATAAAAGTCCTGTATTCATCTAAGTTCTAGTAGCTAAAATTCAGCTTAACTTCTAGAGTTTCTCTCTAACAAACCTGTTTCTTTCTAAGTGCCTACAACTAAATTTTGAGACCATAACCACCTATTTTCTTTTTGCATTTGCTGGATTATTGTTCTTGATTACTTGCTGTGGTGATGAATTCCATGGGTTCAATATACTACACCTCTGGAAAAGTTCAGCTTTTATCAGTTAGGAATTTTATACTTTCTTGTAAAATTGAATAGCTCAAGTTTTCCTAGAGAAATCAAATATTCTTGAATCCTGATCTAATTTACTTCACTTACCATTTTAAACATGTATGCATTAAAATATCACCTCTTACTTACTCCTCTTCTCTGGTAAGATGAGTTTTCTACATCTGTTAGAAAAAGCACCTGTTAATAGTGGTTAATATTTTAACCACTTGCATGCTTTCTTAACACCTGATCAAGACTATGTAGAAAATGCTGAATCTACTGTTACACGCAGATGAAGGTAAGCCACTACACACCTCTGCTATTGTTTTCCATACTGGTCAGCATACACTTTTCTCTTGAAAAGAGATCTTGATTTTCCTTTATGTTTTGTTGCTTGACAGCTATTTTTGCAATAGGTTCATATTGAATTGTCCTTACAGATGCCCTACTCCTTCACACACAGCGTTAAAGAACTCAATAAAATATGGAAGTCAAATGTTTTTCTGCATTGAACAACAGATGATGCACTTGTTTAGATTCGATGCTCTCTGCCACCTGCCCACTACAGAGGTAAGGTCATGGACTCCCAGTGTGCGAATCAGAGTCTTGTTTGAGAGTTTCAGTTTAAACATGGACCACAGCTCAATGCAGCAAATAATTTCAGAGAAGCAAAAGTAGTGTCCTACTCTGCTTGCCAATATCTTTTCAGCCTTAGAAAATAAAATTGAGAGCTTGTTTCCTGAGGAGCTCTTGTTTCCAAAACTTCCACTACCTTCCAGTTCATCTGTAGCCACTCTGACTTGAAAAGCCTGGTAAGGTCTGACAGTTCTGTCAATAGAAACATGGAGCCTTTCTTCATGGTGTGGAAGAAGGGACCATGTCAGTATACTTCTCCAGTAACTTGGCTCTCTTTCTTCTGCAAAATAATAAGATGTACTTATGTTCCATTACAAAGCAGATGTTTGAGATGATTCCTACAAAGAGAAGGGTCTAAGCCTGTGTTCAATTCTTAATATCTTTTCTTGCCTAATTTTTTAATTGTGAACTCTGTCAAGCTTTTCAAATTGTATATTAAAAAAGAAATCACAGAGCTGCACAGCCCCTTAATTTAAAAGCCTCATCAATTTGTCATCTTGGGATTTCTTGTCTATCAATCTTACCGTTGAAACATGTTACATTCAGAACAATCAATGAAGTGTCCTTTTATATAAGAGAGTAATAGCTTCTAGAAATCTGAGGCCACTATTATGACAGTGGTTGCTACAAATAATAGAAACTAAATTGAATGAGAACAGCAAGCCCAGGAGAACCCATAGGAAAAGGACAAAACAATTTAAAAAATAATCTATTTTCAGGCAAAAAGTAGAAATTAAATAGTGTAAGTAATAGAGAAAAATCAAAGTGAGTAATTGCAGGGTGACAGAAAAACATACAATTAAAAGAAATCATGAAATACAGACACTCAAAAGAATGGTATGAACCATTGCACTTGCACCTGCAAGTGCTCATTCTTTACATTTTAGGGGTTTTTGTCACAGACAATTAATAAGATTTACAATGTATTCCAACAAAAAAGTCATCCCAGACACCTCACAGGACGGTGAAATTCTTCAGCAAATTGTCTTGTTCATTCACATTCACATTTTTTCATTCACATATTGAACTTTGTGCATATGAACCACAGTGGACTTAATTGCAACTGAAGTCACCTTTACCTACTAAGGAAATGAAGTGAGCTTCTTCCCATGTAAATATATCTCAGACCTGCTCTAGAAGCAGAACTACTATGGGTGAGACAAGTCAGTGATGAAAAATAATCAATATTTGCAATTTATAACTACTTGCTAAAGGTACGTATTACAGGTAGCTCAATAGTCAGAAATTCTACAAAACTGCTGCAAATAACCAGAAGCATGAGTACTTTCAGTCTTTCCTAACTTAACAATGCATGCATCTGGCGTTCAATTTGGAGGAAGGAGGCAGTCACAGTTTGGGACTTGGCTTTTTATCGGTGATCAAGTGATGATGATGATGTGGAGGATGAAATGAATAAGTGATCTAACAAGAGAGGTGTTGTCCCTGTTGAATGTGCACTTCTGCAGTTACAGAAAAAGGCTCCTAACATACATAGTATTTAGAAGCCTAGCTGCTCTTCAGCATTAGTACCAATTATATTTTTAATTATATTTTAAATTATATTTTTAATAGGCATCTGAGCCTCAGAAGTTTAATTTCTATCAAAAATCTAACCATGACTAGCCTCCTAAATCCCACCAGTGACCTTGGAGAATCTCCTTTGAAGTCTGAAAATGGCTATTTTACACTTAGAAGATTGCCCTTAAATTGCAGAGAATTACAGTGATGTACTTACTTCATCTCTTATGCATTATCAACTAATAGTATTACTTCACAGTTTTTTAGCTAGGATCCTTTACAACAATGAAGCTGTAGTATGGGAATTCCCTTTGGTTGTCATTAATGCAATACAATTCTAAGACCTGCAGATTCAGCAGGGTTTCATATGGTAATTTAACTGGCCTTGCAGGTCAAGAGCATTGATTTGTTCCACTTGGATAAAGACAAGAACACCACAAGAGCAGGTTTTGTGTTTGGAGGTCACTGACCTCCAATCAAAGGCTAGTATGCAAGGAGCCATTACTCCTGTCATACCTCAAGGAAAAAAAAGACGGTTGACCAATATGCCTGAAATGGTCTCTCACTGTATTGTGTTCATTAGGAGATGTTACAGAGTTGGTAAAAGTTTTCATAAACACTCTGAGGCAGTGTGACAGGCTGACTGTACAAATAATATACATAAATAGCAGTATGCACAATAGAGATTAATTCCCAGCTGTGAAAAGCCTGACAAGTGTTTACACCTGGTAAAGACAGCATCTTGAGACTTCTTGATACCTCAAAATATGAATAACTGTGTCAGGTGCAGTTGGTTCTGTATAAAACACACATCTAGTTCCTTCATACTTTAGAAGAGTCATGCTCTTCTAAAAAGTAAACCAGTAGATATTGAACCTGATTCACTGACTCTTTCCTTATTTTCTGTGGAAAGCAGAGTTAATATTAGTTTGCTTAATCCTGTTTTATTGCAATGACTTTAATACATTTGCCTAACACTGAATCAGACTCTGTGTTCTTCCAGTGATGTGGTGTGAGGCTGTCCCACATTTGTGCCTTCAGAGAGGCAGCAGAGAACACTTTTTCCCTGATCAGCTCAGCTTCACCTGAGGAGGTGTCAAGGAAAGATTTTTTGACATTTTACTATTTTTCTTGAAGGTCTAGTCTCACACTTGATACAGAAACAAATGAGTAATCATGCCAAACAGTCTCTGGCATATGCTTATAACACAGTTATATCTGACTATATCAAGCGGTTTATATTATATATGTCTATATAGGAGTGAGATATGTCTGTGTGTTTTATATGGGATAAGTCTTTCATGGGTGTAGTTTTGGATGAAAAACCAAATATGAGCTGGCAATGTGTGCTTGCAGCCCAGATCAAGCTCATCCTGGGCTGCATCCAAAGCAGCATGGGCAGCAGGGCAAGGGATGGGATTTTGCCCCTCTGCTCTGCTCTGGTGAGACTTCATCTGCATCAGTGAATCCAGCTCTGGGGTCCCTAGCATAGGAAGGACATCAACCTGTTAGAATAGGTACAGAGGAGAGTCACTAAGATGTTTAGATAGTTGGAACACCCCTCCTGCAGGGGAAGACAGAGAGAGCTGGAGTTTTTCAGCCTGGAGAAGGCTACAGGGAGCCCTCACTGCAGTCTTAAGCAGTTAACTGGAGTTTGTTAAAAAAAGGCGTAGAGCAATTTTATACACAGGCAAATATACACAGGTTATAGGACAAGGTTTGACAGTTTTAAACTAAAAGAGCAGAGATTAGAATAAATATGGGGGAAAGTTATTTTTTGTGAGGGTGGTTGAGGCATTGGACCGGGTTGTCCAGAGAAATTGTGGATGTCCCATCCCTGACAATGTTCAAGGCCGGGCTGAATTGGGCCTTGAACAACCTCGTCTAGTGAAAGAGGTCCCTGCACATGTCATCAGGGTGGAGCTAGATGATACAGCTCCTTTCAACTCAAACTATTCCACAATTCTATGTCTCTATACTGGAAGTATGACTCCTAATACAGAAGAATTTCCAAGCCAGTTTTGATGTACAGAGTCCAACACAACTACTGGTATACAGGTCTATCAGGGACCCTGAAACTATTTTTCATTTCTAGCATGGGCTCAGGTTTGGCTGTTATGTTTGATATATTTTCTTCCCATCAGAAAACCCAGTGTGAACATTGTGTAAAGTAAAAATGCATCCTCTTCTAAAAGTTTGGCTTCCACTTATTAAACTCCAGAACTGTTAATAATCAGCACCATCAAAGTTCAGTCCCAGTCTGTTTCAGGAACTGGTTAAAACTGCCTATATCTTGGTCATTTATGGGTTTTTCTTAGACTACCACTGAACAGAATCTTTCTGCATTTCTCCCATAATTGACACACTTGCCTTCCAAGTTTGCTATTTCTGGCAAGTTTTGAAAGAAGGGCTTGCTCTTGTTACCCTGAGATCTAACAGCTCTCACTGTTTACCTGAACTCTCAGATGAGGAAAGGGCTCAGCCTTCTATTTAAAAGGGCTGTGTGACCACAGCTCGGGGAATTGAACTTCACCAACATAGCTTTATAGAAAATGGCATGTTTGTCAGTAACCTTAGCAATAAATACCTCAGGCCTCCCCTTTTTGAAACAGATTTTTCTCCTTTTATCAGAAAATAAAAGTGCCATGCTGCAGAATACGTTAGTTATGTATTTATAGCACAAAGATTTTGAAATGCATGGTATTTATAAATATACACATTCAACTGTGTTTAGGACTACCAAAAAGAGAATGGGCTTCACAACACCAGTGGACCTTTTCTCCATATAGATTTCAGGAAGCTTTCTAAACAAAAGAGCCCTTTTTTTTTTTTTTTTTTTTTGCATATGCTATTTTGTACATTGTAGTTGTGGTTACAGTAATTCCACTCCTAAAGTAACTAAATGAAATCTAGCATCTGTCATATAGATAGTATTCTGATCTTTACAGGGTTCTGTTAAGACCCTCCCCATTTATTTCTAGTCTGATCAACTTATTATTTGGAGTTCTCTTTATCAAGATGTCACCATTGCTTTGATTAACCAGCATATATATTCCTTCTGTTTTCTTGCTGCATGCATGTTATTGTGTTGGGCAGTTGCTGAAAAGACAGAGGAATGTTGCATGTGTAAAATATAGAAATTGGGACGTATATTCAATAATTCCACACACCAGCCTTGGAAGTGGTTTAGAAGTTGTTTATGTAATTTTGAAGGATTTAGGTGTGACCTTAGAAAAGTACATTAGAAACATCTGAAAAGGCAGCCTGAGGATAATTGTCTTTATGTAAAAATTTCCAAAACTCAAAATATGAAGATATCTTGTATACTAAACTGTGTATACATCTCTGTGCAGAACAGAAGCAAAGTAACAACAGGCTTCAAAAAAAAGTAGAGTAGGACAAAAGCAAAGGAAGAGGGTTTTGGTTTTGAGTGTATTCTGTAGAGCAGAAGAATGAAACTGGCTGGCCTCAGCTGTTTCAACATAACTTATTTCCATATGGTAGAATAATGCATTGCAGAAATCTCATGATTTCTTTGCCTGACTCATCTCTCTATTTACCCAAAGAGCAATTTCCTTTTCAAAGGAAAGAATTGTTGTACCATTGCTTTTATTGGTTAGGAACAATAACAAACCTTGTCCCTTAGTTTTCCTCTGGGAAAAAAAAATCTCAAAAAATCAAACTTAAGAGGAAATTACAGCTCTGTAATTTTCATACTAATGCAGCAGAGACCCTCATCACCACTCTGTCTAACTGAGGTTAATAGGCTACAGTTAAAAATTTAAAGAAAAACACAGAGAAGACCTTAAAGGAGCAAAATGACAATGACCTCCCTGCCTGGCATCTTTTCTTTTTCCTGCTGATGCCACAGTCCTCTTCTTCCCAAAATCCAGAATCCCCTACTTCCTCCCAACCAAGGACATGAGGCAATACAGGGCAACAATGCAGACACACCCACAAGGCACCAGGCTCCACTCCCTCTCAGCTACTGTGGAAAATTAACCCTGTCCTTGACTGATACTAGGACTCCTATCCAAATGACAAATATTTTATAGCATGAGAGGACATATTTTAAAATAACTTCCATGTATTAAATACTACTTTGATTTTTTTGCAAATTAATGACTCCGTAAGAGAAATTAGTATCTGTTCTTGGTAATATTCAGTGGGTTTTTCCACTGATAGCTAATTGCCTCTTGGTGATGATATGTTGAATATATGCATATTACTTTACAAATTAAGACTGTGCCAAAATAATTCTTCACTTAAAACATGAACTTTCTATGTTTTCTTTGAAATGTTTTACTATCCTACCATTTTCCCTATTGATTCAAAGGTAGTAAAACTTAAAGAGTATTGCTTTGATTGATGTATGAGGTTCAATTTCTAATGTGGTTATTAGGGAATGCTTTGCATTATGTATTTGAAACATAAATGAAATCATAATTAATGTACACTGGCAGTACCAGATTAATTCCAAACTTAGAAATCTTCTAATTCTTCCCTGTCATACAAGGACATTTCAGGATTAGTGAGCTGAATGACCTGCATCCATTCATTAGTAAGTTACCCGTCAAATAATGAAACTGGGCACAGATAAAATTTCAGGAAAAAGAACAACATGTTGCATGAAATGCATCTGCAAACATTATACCCTTTCACTGATGCCTAGATTTTTATCCATTTCAGTCTAAGCCTAAGTGAATTTACAAGCTTGCATGTTTTCACTAGGTGCAATTCCAGAATATCTTAATATTCAAAGTCCACCTCCCACTGACCTCTGCTTGTCAGAGACAATACCACATTCAGGCTACTATCCCAAAAGCTTCTGAAGTCAAAGTACAGAATCTTTGCCAGAACTATTTAGCCAGTACCTTATCCTTGCAGAACATTTGGAGCACTGATGAGCTTCTTTTCCCGTTCAGTCAATGTGCATTTAGTTCCCTACCTGATTTGAAGCTCTATACTGCTTTAAATTAATCTTCCACTGATGGTGATTGTAGCTAAATCTTTTCTGAATGGATATAACAAGGATGCCACAGATTAAAGTTGCCTTTAAGGACATACTCTGATGCTGGCAAAGAGTTAAGACATCAGAATAACTTATTTAAGTATTTTTCAGATTAGCTCTTCCCCTTTCCACTCCATTCTATGATTTACAGTGCTATGGGATGGGAAGAGAGATCAAGACTTTGTTCTGCAAGTCCAAGAAAGATCGTAGGATTGCAAAGTCTAAGTATCTTTTACAGCTCAGTTCCATGGGCTAGAAAATCCTAAGCTATGGTGTTGCAGAAGCTTCCTAGATTCCATCCTTATTGTAAAGATGATGACCACTTCTCAGGCAACAGCAATGAAATCACTAGAAATTACAGGTTTGTGTAATCAAAAAAAAGGTACTGAGCTGTGAAATGTAAAGATTCAGCAGTGGGAACTGCTCCAACTGCTTCAACCAACCCCATTCAAATACTGGACCCTTTGCCCAGTACAGTTTTGAAATACTGTTTTCCCTTGGCTGATTGAAGTATCTTGAAATTAGGCAAGGTGCATTACTTTATTTCAAGTGCTTTTTGCAGCAGTCTCTGTGCTTTCGCTGTCTAATGAAGATGTAAGAAATTTTTACTTCTAAGAGTAAAACACTTGGGATATTTTTGCCCTGATTCATCAAAGCCCTCATTAAAAATACAACCATTTCAGTGGCATAATAGTTAATATATTGAAATTAAGAATTAAGGCTTCAGTGAGATCTACATGCCAAATCTAGAAACATTTTCCTTCTAAAAAACCAGAAGATTTTTACACAGATGTTAAGCAATGAAGGAAAATTACAAGAACTGGAGAGCTCTTTGTAAACACAGGCTAGATTTCTGGCTCTTCCTGTCTTCTTTCATTTAATTCAGTTCTCATGAGTCACACAGCAAGGTGTCATCAAGTTTTAAACTCTTTTTACATATAGGCATTTTTACAGTTTGATATGTTCTGTTCCAGGTATTCTAAGAAGACAGCTGCACCTATCCATATTTCACACTAACCTCCTAAATGGAGAGGGTCTTGTCATATGTGATTTCTAAAGCATTACATTAAGGTCTTGCTTTACGGATTACAGGCTATTCATATCCCATTAGATCAAATTAAGCTGATATTATGGAATGTAAAGTGATATATCTGCAAAGACAGGAGTATAATTTATCTGTACCTTGTGATGACAGGCAGTTGGGATTTCTGTGTAAGCAGAGGTTTGATATTTCTCTCATACTAGTTCTACATTGCTAAAATTTCTCCAGTTTCAGTAGTTTATCCTAGTATTCACTTACAGAGGTAACATGGAGGGATGTTTTCCCTCACATAAGAAATTGGATACTGTTTCCTAGATGGTAGTATTAAAACTACAGTCCAATGAGATATGCCTGAAATTGTATCCATTTTAAAGATTAGGTAGTTGTTCATAACTCTTCCACTTTTGAGTATTTGAATCTCTATAACTGAGGAAAATGAGGGGCAGAAAACTTCACAAAAAAACCCCTAAAATTTGCAAATATTTTACCTCTTTTTAAAAATTTGCCTCATCCTAAATCTGCATTGTTGCCATCAACAGATATATGGTGGCAAAAGTTCAATGATGCTGGATTCCTTCAGGTACTTACATGGATTTTGTCTTCCTCACACAAATCCATAAAATCTATAGATGCCATGTATTTATTGATGCCAAGTGACAGCTCTACAACTATATTAGTGGAACTTAGCACCAGAGATCTTCAGTACTCCTCATTTCTCATTACAATTCCTCTCCCGTTCTAGACAGCACAGGCTGTTGCTGGTTTATTATGAAGAAAATAATTCTCCATGTTTTGCTTTCCACATTTGGTCCTCTGTGTTACAGATGTCATGGTAAGTAAATTCAGCTTGGTCTGAATGAGTGTGCTTTCAGAGGTCCAAAACAGGTGAAGTGGACCTACCAGTGTTTTGCTTGTTTCTTTGTTTATTTTAGCACCTAGCTGACCAAGTCCAACTAATAACTGCTAACGAGAATAAACTGAGGACTTTATTTGCTTCTGGAAGACTTCAATAGATACCAACATTCCCACTAGCTCCCAAGATACACTATAACTTTGACTGAATGTAGAAACCAGAATTTTAAAATTCATTAAGAATACTTTTTAATAATTTCTTTACTTTCATGTCACCACCCAATTTGTGAGCATGCTTTAGAGGTGGAAGTGTATATGATGAGCAACAATCAATGCAATACCTACAAAAGTAATCAGAATTCATCCTGTAAGGCATCAATAAATTTCATGGATTTATGTAAGGCAGGTAAAATGTAAGTTCCTGAAGGAATCCAGCATCATCAAAATTGTATCACAACTCAGATATGATCCAGGGGTTAAATGGTCAATTATATGCTTGCAACAGCCTACTGGGAATTTTTCCAGTCAGATATCTAGTCATCATTGCTGAAGCTCAATGAAATTTACACCATGTCCACAGAATGTAAAATGACTGCAAGAAATCTCATATCGCAAGGAAGCAAAAACAGACTATCTGATCAGGATCGCCCATAGTTTTCTCTGCAAAACCATGTCTTATTTGTGTTATCCAAATATGCAGGTGAACTATATCTTTGCTTGATACAAACTTGACATAAACTGCTGGTTTATAAATTAGCGAATGGGACCCTTTGGGAACCTGCCCTCGGGGATACAGGATGACAAGCAGAGTAAACAGAACCGACAAATCTTTAAGGACTTTTTTCTTAAAGTAAAAACACCCTCTTTCCCGTGCATAAGAAATTTGGTGAAAAGGGCAGGAGACAGGCATGGGTCAGAAAGACCCTCCTACTCAAAGTATAAGAAAGAAATGCACATGCAGTAGAATCAGTGGCATGTATGCTGGGAATAATACAGGGATGATGCCTGGATGTATAAGGACTGGATCACATAAGCACAGCTGGAGCTGGATTTGGCAGTGGATGTGAGAAAAATAAGACAGGAGAGATGGTGACAACTGACATGAACACTATGGAGGGGACAATTCCTCCTCCATCGGCTGCTGGGAGCTTAAGGGCCTCCCTTAAATGCTCTGCCAAGCCCCCAGGGGACTCAGGCCAGACATGTAGGGGACTTCACTGCTCCAGTTCTAACACCAGGTCAGTACAGAGGAAAAAACCATCACTGAAAACTCAAATGTGATTCGTACTCAAAAATAATTTTCCCTAGTTTACAATGGTAATCTCTTTTTCCCCCATGTCTCAAGCCCATGAGTGTTTAGACAGGGCTTGCGGGGGGATGAAGTCCCTCCCATTGCTGAAGATCAGGTTCAAATCTTTAAGTCTGGAGAAGTGTTTCAAAGAATACTTATAGGAAAGACAGAGAATTTCTACTGAGCCTGCCTGTAATGTCAGGACAAGGACTAATGGCTTTAAGATTAAGGAGATAAGCTTAGATCAGATATAATGAAGAATTTTTTTTATGATGAGTGTGGTAAGACACTAGAACAGGTTGTCCAGATTAGTTGTGGGTATCTCATCCCTGGAAGTGTTTGAGGTAAGGCTGTATGAGGCTTTGAACAAAATGGTTAATGAAATATGTTGACGCTGGACTACCGTCTTTAAAGGTCCCTTCCAACCCAAACCATTCTATGATTCTACATTATTACTATGAGCTTCTATCCTCATAGCAACAGTGACTTTTATATATGGTTAATACGGCACATAGGAACAGCCAATAGCCTGCTTAGGGTCATTATGAAATTATTAGGGGAGGCAAATAAAAATTTGCTCTCTTGCAGCACATTGGTCATTCTGGAGATGGACCCAGCAATGAAGTTGTGTTCTTATGTGTTCTCCCAGCTCTTAAATCAGGTCTACATATTTAGCTGAAGTGAGCAGACCTTAGGTGACTGGTTTTCTCCTTCTCCACTCCAGATACATGCTTTCCAGTTTGTTCCAAGACTACCCCATGTCCTTTTCCAGCATAATCAAATCAGAGCAGGGAACAAAGCTGGTAAAAAAATAATGCTTATTTAAATAGATTTTTTTTTCGTTTGCCACATAGCCAGATATAACCACAAAGGTGATAGCATTTGGCTGGAGAAACACTTAACTACATAATCTGTCAGTAAATTCTCAAAAAACTGCTGCAGGCCTTTCAATGGGAGCCTGCATTTGACCATCTTGCTGGAAATTCTGATGTTATTGCCACAGAAAGCAAAACATTTGATGTAATATTCACACATACTAGAAAGAAAGTGTGTAATTACTGTGTATTGCTTATCTATTATGAGTGCAAGCAAGCAAAGAGAGTCTGTATTCTATAGACATACATAAAGAAATGGACTGTTTAGAAAATCCTTCGTGTTTGGCATTAGAATCCTGTGCTCTGCTCAACTCATTTCCTAGCTCACCTCACTGTGTCATGGCTAACGTGTATCTTAAAGTCACATTTACACCAGAACTGGTGCAATCTCTACTGTTCACACAACACCAAGCATTAACAGTGAAAATGCATCTCCATTTCAGGTCAGCTACTAATTTACAGAATCATAGAATCATATAGCTTGGAAAAGACCTCTAATATTACAGAGGCAAGCTGTTATAGTGAGGCCAAATCCACCACTTAACCATGCCCAAGTGTGACATCTACACATATTTTAAATACCTGAAGAAATGGTGTTTAACCACATCAACCCTGTCCCTAGGCAGTCTGTTCAAACACTAAAAAACTCTTTTCCAGAATAAATATTTCCTAATATCAATTTTAAACCTTCTCCAGACATGGCAAGAGGCCATTTCCTCTTGTCCTAACTCATCAAAGATTATACCTGTTTAAAACATGAATAGCCACTTTATCCAGAAAAATGCTGCCAAAGGTGTCCTGGGTCTGACCAGGACATGGTTGATTTTTGCAGTAACCAGGAGGGAGGTTATTGTATTCTACCTCACATCATTGTCTGTGTGGGGAGAAAAGACACTTTTCTGGGGAGAAGGGGTTCCTTCTGGTCAGGAAAGCATGGTGGAGGAAGCCATCTGGTAATTAGTTACTGTTGCAGGCTTCCCATGTTAATCCTTTCTTTTCCTATACATTTTATCATTAACATTGTTGATGTTACTGTTTGTTTTCTTATCACACTGCTGTTTCTAGTAAATTGCTCTAATCTCAGCCTATGATGTCTGCCTTTGGGGCAGCTTGCGGGACTGGGGAGGAAGGGGAAGCAGTGCATAGTTTTAGCGGGAATACTAAATTGGAGAATACCATTCCCATGACAAAAAGCTTTAATAAAGTCCAGGCAGACAACATCCACAACCTTTTACACGTCCACTGAGCAGATCACTTCTCATAAAAGAAGACCAGATTGGTCAAGAAGGACCTGCCTTTCACAAACTCCTGTTGACCGGGCCTGATTTCCTCATTGGCTTCCATGTGCTGTATGATGGCACTCAGGATGATCAGCTCTGTGACCGCCTCTGGGTTGGAGGTCACACCTATAGGCCTATGGTTCCCTGCATTCTTATTCTGTTGCTTCTTAAAGATAGATGTCACATTTGCTAACTTCCCATCACCCAGACCTTCCTTATTAGCCAGGGCTGCTAGTAAATGGTTGAAAATGGCTTGGTAAGCTCTTCTGATGGCTTCCTCTGCACCCTTGGGTGGATCCAATCTGGCCCCATAGATCTGTGTGCATCTAAGTAAACAACAGGTCACTAACTGTGTCTTCCTGGATTATGGGGAATTCATTCTGCCCCTTGTTTCTACCTTCTAGCTCAAAGGGCTGAGTACCCTGAGGATAACTGGCCTGACTATTAAATACTCACACAAAGAAGGCAATATGTACCCCAGTCTTTTCCTCATTCTTTGCTACAATGTTTCCCCCGGCATCCACTAAAGGATTGAGATTCTCCTTGGTCCTCTTTCCATTCCAATGTATTTGTAAAAACACATTTTATAATCTCTTACAGCATTGGCCAAATCAATTTCAAGCTGGGCTTTTGCTTTCTAACTTACTCTCTGCATAACCTAACAACATCCTTGTAGTTTTCCTGAGTTCCTGCTCCTTCTTCCAAAGCTAGTAAATCCTCTTTCTTCCCCTGTGTTCCTATGAAACTTCCCTATTCTCTTAAGCCAGTTTTCATCTCTAGCATCTCATCTTTCAGCATATGAGGACAAGTGTATTTTTGTGCCTGTAAGATTTTCTTTTTGAAGAATGCCCAATCTTCCTGGAACCCATTTTTATTAAGGGCTGCCTCCAAGGGATTCTTTCAACCACATCCTGAACAGGCCAAAGTGTGCCCTCCAAAAGCAGTGGCTTTGCTGACCTCTCTCCTTCTCTAAGAATCAAAAACTCTCATTTTGGATTGCTGTCCTAAGCTGGCTACCACATCACTCACCAGTCTACTAACAACAGTGCGTCTAGTGGAGCACCTTATCTGTCTGGCTCCCTCACAAGCTGCATTAAAAAGTTATCTTCCACATGCTCCAGGTACCTCCTAGACCACTTCCTCTCTAATCTGTTGTTTCTCTCTGTTTCTGGCACACATCTGGTAAGTTGAAGTCCCCCACAAGAACAAGAACCAGCAATCACAAGACTTCTCTCACTTGTTTAGAGAATATTTCATCTACCTCTTCATTCTGGTTGAAAGGCCTCTAACAGACTCCCACTAAGATATCTGCTTTGTTGGCCTTCTCCCGATCCTCCCCCATAAAACATTAGACCTTACTGTTACTATCATTAAGCTCTAGAATATCAAAACACTCTCTGGCAACAGGGCTATCCCACCAGTTCTCAACCGTTGTCTATCCCTTCTGATGCGTTACTGCAGCACTTCAGTTGTGCAAGTTATCCTATCCTGTTTCCATGATGGCAACTATGTCAACGACTTCCATCTTCTCCTGTTTGTTGTCTATGCAGTATGCATTGGTGCAGATGCACTTCAGTTGAGCTATCAGTCCTGTCACTTTGGAGGGGGAAGAAGTCCTAACTCCTATGTGGATGGATATAAAATTCAATTTATGCCATCTTCAGCTACCAGGACACAGCAAAATAATACCACAGGAAGAGGTAAAAAATTATTTTTCTTAAAGTAACATTTTTATATTTTTCTTTTTTCTGGTAGGGTCAAGTTTCTGACACAGTCAGGATTCTCTCAGACACCAGCGAGTTGCATGAATCTAGAAACTCAGCCAGTTTCTCAGTTTGGTTAGAAGAGTATGGTGCTGTGTTCTCTGTGCTTGTAAGTGTTTTTACTTGAGTGTTTTTTGTTTTGCACTATTGAGCCTTCATAAATAAGACTCTAGAAACCCATTTACTTCATTTGAGACATTTTAACAGAATATTGAACAAAGCATTATCTCCTCAAAGAGAACTGCTACATCATATATTTATGGATTTAAAAACTGATACATGCTCAGATTGTATGGATTTATGTGCTTGAGAAAGAAAGATCTAATGGATGTAATTTACAGTAAGTATATGAGATTGATACCCTTGTTTATTCACGACAATAATCTATTAATATTTGAAATACAGTTCTATTGCTATTATTTATACATACTGTAGAACATAATTCTTTTTTTCTCTGATGGTTTATCAGTAATCTCTCCACATTTCTACTAATTACATTTTTACAATTATATCTTTTAAGACTATACTGTATTTATCTCCAACTTTGAAATTCATGAACAACTATAAATTCAGAATTTTAATACAGTGTTTTAAAGTTTCTTAAGAGAGCAGAGCAGGTGTAGGTATGGAAAACCTCCAATTCAAGAAAAGCTAATAAACACAAAACAAGGAATCAAAGGATTTTATAGTCATGACAGACTCTTCATGGGGGGTGGGGGAAGAGTAAAAGTGTACAATATACATTCTAGCCGCAAATATCTCTTTGAGACAAGATACCTGTGCCATTTTTTCATCTCACTCAGCTCAAAGTGCATAACATTAGTATAAAATCAACCTTCTTGTTAGGGTATCAGTCTTACAGATATGACAAGCATCACAGTATCACGGTGTAACTAGTTTGGAAGAGATCTCCAAGATCATCAAGCCCAACCCACACCCTAACACCCCAACTAAACCATGAAACTAAGTGCCACATCCAGTCTTTTTTGTAAATACACGCAGGGAAAATGACTCCACCACCTCCCCAGGCAAAGCATTCCAATGCTTAAGCAGGATTTATAGCCAGAATCTGGAATGAATGCCTCCACATCTGAATTTCCATTCTGAAGTAAAAATGAAGCTAGGAAATGTATATTAACGCTCCTGTTTGACCTGAAAATTTGTAAGACGTTATCAGTTCTCTTTCTAAACTTGACCAGGACTGTCTAATTGTCACAAAAGCATCCAAGAAAGAGTTTCTTGGTAAGTCCTGTCCACCTGGACGTTGCAATACATTTCTTACACACAGACTTTGGCCAAAGTTTGTTCACTGCTTTCTCTCAAAATGCAGTCAAAAGAGGCCACCCCATCTTTTAAATAAGTCAGCAAATAAAGCAGTTACATAGGCAGCAGAGAATGAGTTTGTAAGCCTCCTCTGATGGGATGCAAGCCATGAAAACACCTAACACCCAATCATCAGAAAAGATACAGAGAAAACTGGGAATATGAATTGGCATCTCTTTCTCCTACCAGTTTGAACAGTAAGATATTTTTGGTGCAATGAATTCCACAGGTTTTACTTCATCATTATATGTGTACAGGAGAAAAGAACTTGTTGAAGACAAGCAAAAAGTTGAGGAGCACAGGTTGAAGATCTATTCCTGCAAACTTGTCTACATGGAGGAGCGCTTTAAGATCAAGCACTGAGGGTAGTCTAACATTAACATAACCCCTACCAACTCCTCAGCTCTTCAAAATAATAAAATTTCACTATATCCCTGCTTTTCAGGTATTTCCAATTGACTTGTTCAGATTACAAATTTTCTGGATATGTTCACTCTGATATATGGTGTCCTTACATACTATAAAATGAGAGAAGGGCCTACAGCTCTAGGGTTTCTATTTCAATCCCACACCACACCTATGACTTCCAGAGCTTCATATTTATTGGTTTGAATTCTCAATTTTAAGTGGCATCACGTCAGCTCATCATAGTATGCTCATAGAATATGCCAGGAGTACTAAACAGTCTATCCTTCAAGAGTAATCTGATGTGAACATTACAGTTGTTAGCACCTTATTTCATACTGGGTTCAGCATTCAGCTAACTTACAATTTGTCTTTAATGAGGTGATAAATCCTTCAAATAAAGACAAAAACTGCAGAGAGACCTTTACTCTTCACAGATGTGCTACTTAAAGATTTGTCTTTTTCCACCAACTTCTTTCTTGCTGGAGGCTGCCACCCTTGCAGCAGCAGATTGTGTGAATGATTCCTATTTCACTGCCAGCAAAGCGGTTGCATTGATTTCAACAGTTCATTTAATAGTTGAATGAACTTAGTTAATTTTTCCTGATCGGAATTAGGAAGTATTCCAGGACCAGTTTAACAAGACACAATAGTGGGAGGTGGAAATTTTAAACCATCCAAGAAAGATAGCCAGAGGGAGCGTACAATAACATCTTCAGCTGATGCTGCTGCATTCAAAAGAGGACATCTGTCCATAAAATAAAATGCAATTTCAGAGTCAGTAATACATAGAGCTTTAAACTGCTGAATTACCAGATATTATTAATTTTATTCAAAACAGGTGTAGATATATAACTGCATTTTTATCAAATTGATCATAGCAAACAATTCCTGATCCAATAGAAAGTTATGGCAAATAATGTTTGTTCCAAAATAAAATTTGCCTGCAATACCACAAACAAACTACATTAAAACCACTTTGGGAGAGGAAGGCAAATTTACTGTATTTTGGTATGTTTTATCATAGTAGTGCAGCTTTTTTGATCCATATACAAGTACCGCAAATCAAAATGACATCTCATGGAAACACAGTTTGAGAGAAGCTTGTTCCAGCCTATTTTTGTTTGGGTTTTTTTGGTTTGGTATTTTGGGGTTTTTTTCCTTCTTATTTTAAGAGGATTTATGCTTCCTAGGTTTTGAAGAGATCCTCTTACATGGGAGCAAAAGGAATTTCATAGAACAAAAAGGAGAGAACTAATCCCTGTGTGTCAATGAAGCTATGGGATCCATAGGAAAGATTAGGGTACCATTTATAGGAAATTCCTACTAGTTGCAGGAAAACTTGCAATGACCTTGTTCATACAAAACATTGTCTTACTTCTTGTGTAAGCCCTTGGTAATCAAACACAGTGAGATCACTGGGACCAGAGATGCAATGATCAGAATTAGAAGGATCTCGTAACAAGGTAAAGGCCCACAGCCTCACATAAGGAAATTTTTGTACATTGCTTCGATTTTTATATTCTTTTGACTCAATATTCTCAAAGCTTTCTCCTGAAGTTCAAACCAAGAGCAAATTCCATTGCTGATTCCATTTATGAGTTTCATAGTTGATACTTACATATGTAAGTAACTCAGTGATTGATCACTGCTTCAAGAACTTGTTTTTGAAATTACACTATGAAGATCAAATATTTCAACTTTTATTATTGAAAATTGTAGTGCTGTATGGGGCAGATGATGGTAGAGAACACTTAAACAATTAAACAATTAAATATTGTTTAACTGTTATCATTAGATTAAAATATGTAGCTGAGGACGAGTCAAAATCAAAACAATCAAGCCTACTGCTCTGGATGTAGAATGGAAACAAAACCCAGATTAGAATTTTAAATTATTTTAGAGAAAAGTCTAGGATGAGCATCTCTTGAACTACACTTGCTTTAAAATCCTGGTCAAGTTTCAGATCAATATTTTATCTGAACATTTAGACTGGACATTTAGACCATTTCAACAACATTGCAGCTCCTTTAACAGCTAAGATCAAGGGAATCTATAAAATTTAATTAACCAGACTACTAAGGGCGCCTTTAGATGAGTGAAGTCTGTATGAGGAGAAAAGCTCTGCCCTTGCCATTCGTATAGATGTGCTGATGAATAGGTGAGTGGATGGTTGCAAGAACACAATTCTTCTCTGCTCATCCAAATCAGCTTTTAATTGACAAGGGAGACAAAACTTTCTGCTTGCTCGTTGCTGGTTTAGGTCCTCTGTGCAAACTCTAAAGCTAAAATAAAATCCAAAACCAAAACCCAAAACTAGAACCCAACATACATTAAAAAACCTCCAAAACTCAAAACAGCATCATCACCACCACCACCAAGAACAACAATAATCTAAAAAAACCCTGCAAAATCACAAAAAAACCCAAACAAACCACTCACAAAAATTAGCAACCCAAACCCAACCCCTTATAATTTTAAATCTGTAAATTATTTTCTGTTTGTGAAACTGGGAAAGCAAAGAACTACAACCCCTTATAATTTTAAATCTGCAAATTATTTTCTGTTTGTGAAATTGGGAAAGCAAAGAACTACAGCAATTTCATGATTATAAGCTGCACCATTTTGACTAAAATTTTGCTCCCATCCCGGAAATGCGGTTTACGCTCAGGAGCGGCTAATATGTGAAAAATTTTCTGAAATTTCCAACTCAGAAAGTGCCAGCCAGGGTGCCGAGCCCAGCACCTGCCAGTAAAACCCTACATTGCATGATTGTTACAAATTGGTTACTCTGTTGCACGGCGGGTGGGGCCGGCTCCATGCTGGCAGCGCGGGGCGGGAAGGAAGGCAGGGGGGCTCCGTGCTGCCATCCCCGCAGCCCGGGGGGGAAGCAGGGGGCTCCCGCCCCTGCCTACTGCCACTGCCGCAGGTGCCAGCGGGTTCCGTCCCTGCCTGCCACCGTGGGACAGCGCCAGGCCGGGGCGAACGAGCTTGATGGCAGCGGCGGGTGGCCCCGAGTAGCCCCACCGAGCTGGGCCACCTGGCCCTGTCGGCAGCCCCGTGCCCGCACAGACCAAGCCGAGCCAGTAAACCCCGCAATCCTGCGATTCTGTTACTACTTGGCAACTTTGTTGCACGCGGGTCCTCACTGCGAATGATGGAGCAGCTTATATTCAGGTGCGGCTTGTGTATGGACAAAGAATGAAATGTTGCTGACACCCGGAGATGCGGCTTATAGTCAGTGTGGCTTGTAATCGTGAAATTACTGTAGTTCAGGACTGATATTTGCACTCTTTTCTGAATTGTTTCTGTTTGGGTTGCTTTATTTGTTTTTGTTCTGTTGTTTGGGTGGTGTGTGTTCAATTCTATTATTATTTTTATATTTTCTAGAGGCTCTAAAGAGAATCTGGGTTAGAGTAAATTAAGTTTTCCAAGACATTTAAAAACTTGCAGCCATTTTTTATGAATGGGTTTTGCACTTTTAGTCTAAATTACTGGGAGCTGAATATAGTGGGCATCTTTCCAAATGAAGCCATTATCATCTGCGTACTCAAGAATATAAAAGGACAGTCCCTCAAGAAGATAATAGGACAATCTCTCCAAAAGTTTCTTTTACCATAAAAAGTCAATGGACTTTTTCTGTTTGGATAAAGCAGCAAACATATTACATACTCTGGAGCACCATCTGCTGGTACCTGACTAATTCTTTATTCATTAGAGCAATTACTTTTTTTTCCCTCAGTAAGCAGCTTTGTATTTTCTGTGATTTGGAGTCTTAAGGAGGATGAGGGGGTTAAGAGCTGGGGGAAGAGTTCCTGTTTTACTAGAAAGTGGAGAAGCTGACTAAATTGAAAAAAGACTGTATTTCACAAAAATATTCCTGTCACCCATAGCAAATACATTACATTATAGCTATTTCAGCTTTTACAGCTCATTCTTGGAACACATCAGTACCTTGGAATGCACAGCTCAGGACCTGTAACAACCCAGCTTTTACTCATGCAATCCAGGGCAATAGGGGCTCGGTTTCATAGACTCACTTGGGAGGACAGCAGGAATGATTGCACAATATACTGGGGTATAAATATATAATGAATCTTAATAAATTATGTGGGTTTGTCTCACAATGGCCATTGTCGTTAGAGTTCCACTATGAAGCAATAATCCACTCTCCAGAAGTGGTGCCTTGGGAGACAACAGCAACCACTGCTTTTGTGTTGTCCTTCCAGTATACCCAGTATTGACCTGTCTATGGAAAACAGTTGGCTTGGAGATTCTGTGGGAAATGGCTTTCACATAATTTTTTAATCTGTACTCTGTGAAAACTGAAGTATTTCATGCACAGAATCCAACAAAACAGGCATGTCTGCATCGTCTCTGGACTCTACCAGTCAGCTCAGGGAAAGCACTGGAATCACCACAGGTCAAAGTTGCAGGATGGTATCATGCTTGTACTAGGTTTCCAGAGCTGGAGAGAGCCTCAACTGTAGGTTTCAGAGCAGCTAGCTTCACCCTGGGAGACTCATTGCCAAGTCACTGAGTTTAGAATGTGGATTCCTAAAGAAAATAATAAAAGACTTCTACAACTATACCCTAAACAAATTATTTTAATCATTGCTAAATAAAAGTCCTCAAATTCTTCATCCCGCTGAAAATGCTGTAAAATTGATTTACTTTTTCCAAAGAGAACAGAGTATCTTTTAAATTTCCATGAACGCGAATTTCAGTCGCCAGAGTGTTCTGAGCAAGATTACTCAGCACATTGCTGTCTCCCTAAATCTAGCATTCCATTGGGAAATGAAAAAGGGGCCAAAGCTCTCCTCTCTTTCCAAACACATGTGTGCACATGCACACACACACATCTCCTGGAGCCATAGTGATTCCAGCAAACATTTTCAATGGGCCCTGTAACTTTTGAATTCTGATAGTCAGCTCCCAGCTCAGCTCACAGCAGTACTGCTTCACTTAGCATAAATTATTAATTTATTATCAAGAATTTCAAAGGGATGAGGAATAATTCAACTTGATAAAAACAACTACCAGAACGAGACTGAACTTCCCATGTAGTAAGAAAGGAAAATTTCTCTTCATTGTTTTTCAAATGAAAACATATGGAAGGATGACACAGCTGGACATGAAAATCCCCCAGTCTCATCACTAAAATTATTACTAAGTGGATCAGGTTTGTAAAAGCAATACTAAATATATACTGCTTTATATCAGCTAAAGATCTCTCTTAGCATTTGAGGAAGACTGAGTTGTTCTCTAGTGTCATTTTTTTTTAATCCTGACGTCATTTTTAGGACAAAAATCCAGAGTTTTGAACATTGTGAAGAAAGCCATAATATAACATGAATTTATTGCATACTGTAAAAACTATCTCATGAGACCGACAGATTCACTCCTCTGAAACAACCAGGAAAAGCAGAACTGAAACTGGGAGGATGGGGACCTTAAAATATATTTTTGCTCTAATTAACTGTAAAAAGCTGATTGGATTAAGGGAAGAAAATATCTAACCAGAACACTTCATTGCTCAGTTTTACTGGAGCATCAGAATGTAGCTTTTGTTAACGGCACCATTTTAATCTGTTGTTCACATGTACAAAAAACAAAAAAACAGACAAAACTAAACCAAAACTGAAACACAAACATTTACTCAAATTTTATTTGATAATAAGGTAAGTTTGATGCAAATTTCAGAACACAAAATGGTTTCAAATAAGGTACTGGTATATATGTGCTAAAGTGTTTTATACATTCCGTCACGGTAGTCCTTGTATTGATCCGGGGTGCACTTGCCAACAGGCCCCGGATGGTTTCTGATACCCCTCTACCTCTGCCATTTCTGTGCAGCATTAGCAGGGGACTGGTTTGGTCATCTGTATAGGGGAGCCACTCTCAGATAATCGTTTCCAAAATTATCACCAGTGGTGAATCATCAGGAAGCTGTGTAGGAGTCTGCTCATTACACCTGGAGACTACTCTCACCTACTCACCTGTTTAGACATATTCTACAGAACCTGCAAGTTGACAAGTGCTTCAGCCACTACAGAAGAATTGTAGTCCCCTGAAGAAAATAATTATTGGGGATTAATGCTGTCATAGCAATACTACCTTCACTTTTAATCAATAGAAATCAGATCGATGTTATTAGTTGCACTGTGATAGATTTCAAATCTGTTTACATAACTTTTGTCCTGAGGTCGAACAGATAGCATCAGTGAGAGTTCCCAAGGCAGAAAGTCAGCAATAACTGGGAAAATAAAATACAGTAATTTCACGACTATAAGGCGCACCCTTTTGACTAAAATCTCCCCCCAAAGCCGGAAGTGCGCCTTATAGTCCGGTGCGCCTTATCTGATCTACAAAGTTGCGACATTTGCCACCCCGGAAGTGAGAGCCCGCCGGCTTCGGGGCCGCCCCCGCACGGGGCGGACCCGCCGGCATCGGGGCCTCCCCGCCGGCATTGGGGCCGCCCCCGCGCGGGGCGGACCCGCCGGCTTCGGGGCCGCCCCTGCGCGGGGCGGACCCGCCGGCATCGGGGCCTCCCCGCCGGCATCGGGGCCTCCCCCGCGCGGGGCGGACCCGCCGGCTTCGGGGCCGCCCCCGCGCGGGGCGGACCCGCCGGCTTCGGGGCCTCCCCACCGGCATCGGGGCCTCCCCCGCGCAGGGCCGTCCCGCCGGCATCGGGGCCGCCCCCGCGCGGGGCGGACCCGCCGGCTTCGGGGCCACCCCCGCGCGGGGCCGGCCCGCCGACATTGGGACGGCTCCCTTGCGGGGGGTGTTAAAGCCGCAGGAATCGGATCGGCTGCTGCGCGGGGGGGGCGAAAGCCACAGGGATCGGATCGGCTGCTGCGCGAGGGGGGCGAAAGCCGCAGGGATCGGATCGGCTGCTGCGCGGGGGGGGCGAAAGCCGCAGGGATCGGATCGGCTGCTGCGCGGGCGGGGCGAAAGCCCCCGGAATCACGGCGGCCGCCGCGCGGGGGGGGCGAAAGCCCCCGGAATCACGGTGGTCGCCGCGCGGGCGGGGCGAAAGCCCCCGGAATCACGGCGGCTGCCGCGCGGGGTGGGCGAAAGCCCCCGGAAGCACGGCGGCCGCCGCGCGGGGGGGGCGAAAGCCCCCAGAATCACGGCGGTCGCCGCGCGGGCGGGGCGAAAACCCCCAGAAGCACGGCGGCCGCCGCGCGGGGGGGGGCGAAAGCCCCCGGAATCACCGCGGCCGCCGCGCGGGGGGAACGAAAGCCGCCGGAAGCACCGCGGCCGCCGCGCGGGGGGGGCGAAAACCGCCGGAAGCACGGCGGCCGCCATGCGGAGAGGGGGAAAGCCGCCAGAATCGGAGCGGCTGCCACGCGGGGAGGGGGCAAGCAGCTGGAATCGGGGCAGCGGCGGCACGGGGCAAGCCTGCCGGCATTGGGTCACCCGGAGCGCCAGGGAACTCCCGGAACAGCGGGGCCCTGGGGATGCTGCACGGAGCGGCGGTGGGCATAGCCCGGCCCTGCCGGGTACAGGCAGGCCCGGGAGCCAATGGCTGCTGGGTTGAGGCGGGGCCTCGGCCAGCAAGCGCGCGGGAGGAGCTGGGGGCGGAGCCTCGCTGCAAAAAAAAACCCGGTGCGCCTTATAGACCGGTGCGCCTTATCTGATCTACAAAGTTGCAAAATGTGCCGGCTCCCGGGGGGTGCGCCTTATAGTCCGGTGCGCCTTATGGTCGTGAAATTACTGTAGTTAAAGGAAAACAGTTTTTGACATCTGCGGCATTAGGACAGAAGAGACTAAATCATATTTATTGTCCTCACACTCCTCTTCTGTGCCTCCCATTTGCCTTGCGCCCCCTTCCCAAAATGCCTTCAGCTCTCCAGAGACTGCATTAAACAAAACTGATGGAGTTACTGGTGGAAGAACCCAGAGCAAATACTGCCATCAAGTGTCCAACAGACCTGTTTGCAGTGCAGACCCTTCCGTCTACATCTGCACATGGAGATGAGGGTGTTAACGCACGATATCCATTGGTGGTGAATGCTCATATACAATCCTCTCTGGTACGATGTCAAATGGTTAACAAATCTGAATGTACAGGTCAATACAAACCCATCCTCCCGGGAGCAACAGAGATGCATTAGAGTCTAAAAAGTGCAGCCAGGATGGGAAATCATTCTCTCCATGTCTGGGTTTCTGTAGCTGTACAGCTTATTCCATTTCCTGGAATGCCTCAAAATTGAATTTAAACGTTTTCTCTTAGTTCAGTACTTAGGTGTGCTGACAAGAGCTTCAGGAGAAAGTGCACTCAAACATGTGGGATCACTGCCATCGACGTGGGTGTCTCGGTCAATGCACTGACCACAGTGCAACAGCACCCTACCACATCCAGAAGAATCTCCCACCCCACTGGGTACCCTCAGGGCACTGCCCACCCGAAGGCAGGAACCAGTTCCTGGGCCTCATCCCTTCTTCACTTTTATTTGGGAGTTGACACCGCACTGCCTGCCTGGCCCTCTGATCACTGGCAACAAACCCTTTTCTCCTCTTTATAATTTGTTCTGACTGGTCAATTTCAGCAAAATCTAACTGAATGTATGTAGTTTTTAAAAATTGGTGATTTCCAGTGAAAAAGAGAAACCCTAGCTGAGTTTTATTCTTATTAATCTTGTGAGATGGCTGATTCATAAAAATAGTAGGCAACAGATGCCTTCTCATTAAAAATATTTATACTTCAGTTTTTCACTGTTTATTTTTTAAGCAGGTAATGTACAAATAATCCTTTGCAGTCATCAAAAAACTGTCTCCTCTGATCATGTTAATTTTCACTCTCTCTATATGAACAATGCAAACAGAAGTTTTGAGAGAATTGAGTTCAAACAACAATATCAGTACAAAAAGCAGGAGCAGGAAAGTTGTCTGGTTAAACTATCTTCAGAGACGCTTGAAGGAGACTGGTGGTGAGCAGAAATTATGCAGCTTCTTGAAGCTTAGAAAGTATGAGAGCAAGGTGTAGGAAGTTAAAAGGCAAAGAAAGAGATTAAATAAACAGTGAAATTAAAATTAAATGGTGAACTAGGAAAGCCAACTGAATTTATGAAGAATTTCAATAAATAAAGCTGTAGATTAAAGCAGAAATATGACAATATGGAACAACCAAGGTAAAAACACAGAAGATATTAAATAGAATACATAGCTTCAATTTTACATGTGGCATAAAGATGAAGACTAAAAGCCTGAATATAAAATAGGAAGATAATCATATAATCAATGTCTCTAAATGGAATCCAAGACTCTTAACAAGAATATAATTTTATAGGCAGTAGTGGGTTAATTCTGTGTGTATTCGTTATCAGTATGATAGTAGTTAGTACTATTGGCCATAGTTGAGCTTTGGGATCCTTATATTGACAAAGAGAAGAAACCCTTACTGAGGAAGGCTAGATACAAACAGGAGAGGAGTGATTTAATGTAAGTGTTGAAAAGAGTAAGATTAGAGTTAATCCAAGAAGTATAGACACCACAACAAAACAGAAAGATCTCAGTGTCATCAGAGGATGTGGGCAGGGAGCGGACTGTTCCGATGTCTCCACAGAGGACAAGGCACCAAAGATCCATTTGGAATTTCTCAAAAGCAGCAGGGGAATCTAGCATTGTCTTTCAAGTCAAACTTTGACTCTTGGCAGGAAAACAGATATGAATGTACACTAAAGAATGCATCTGTCAGTAGGCTTGGACCAGATACTTGTTTTCCATTATTTTGTCAGGGAATCAGGATATACATATGAATGATCACGTACGAGAAATAGAAAGAATAATGCTTACATTCACTATTCAAACCTGAAAGACAGCTCAAAAGACCAGTGCTTACTAACATTGTCACTTTAGGATAAACAGAGACTTCCTGCTCTGACAGTCTGATGTGTGGCCTATCTGGAGAACACCACACATATATTGTATTTCTGCTACCAACAAATGTTACTCTTCTTCTTAAAATTACATAATTTATTAGCGCTTGTTTCCCCTTTCCAGGAAAGAAAGGGGTCAGGAAGTGCACCTAACCCTGCGTAGTTTTACACATCAATCACCATGAGGACTGTAATATGATTCCCACACAGTGTGGTTTGGTGCTGCCTAACTATTAATCTTATATACAGTTGGTGCAAGACAACTCTGCAAGGCAATTTGCTTCCAGCGGAATTTTCGAATCTACTTTAAAGCACTTAAGTGTAAAACTTTGTAAAATGAATAATCCATCACGTATAGTTAGAGCTGTCCTTAGAGGACTTGGCTAGTCAGTCAGAAACAGATGTGTTGTGTTTTTCTTATTGGTTAGGCATGGCCTGAAGAGTAAGCTTTTCTGATAGAGGGTCTGATTTGGATGGTAGTTAGCAACTCCAGAGGGTATCAATGGACAGTCTGTTTAAAGTGAAAGAAGTCCACAAAGGAAGGCAAGAACCGAAAAAAAAGTAGCAAGTATTTATTCAGTGGTTAAAGGGAGATGTGATAAGCTATTTACTTTTTTCCCCCATGTGGTATTCACTATTTGACTGGCAATTGCTAGTTTTCTGCAACACAATATCTTTTCCCTCATTATGGTCTACATAATTAACTGGAACATCTTGCCCTCAGGTTGCAATTCCTTCCTGTTTTTAAACTAATTATGTACTTCTTAGTCCAACGGTAAACAATTTGGCTCTTCACTACTTTTAAGCTAGATTTGCCTTCTTATACATAGTGAATATGCCTGACTCAGTCTACTGTGTTGTGTTTGGTACACAACAAAGGTTTGGAAATGGATCCTGGAAGGATAGATTTCCACTTTGTTCTTAGTGCATTCTCACCTACTTCTTAAAAGGATCTCATTTATTCACCAGTAACGTTCAAGGATCCCATAGACCTGTATAGGACGAAACCTGTGGAATTTAAAGACACGTACAGAAATTGTAACTTGTATGAGATCTGCCAAAATTCAAAGGAACTATATGGGGACTGAAATGAACACGATGCTCTATGTAGAAGCTTCGTGCATATGTATCGCCAAGTTTCAAAAGCGTTTTTAGTTCAAGCTAGATAAACAAAGAGTAACTAGTTCTTCTGCACCAACATTGTTGTGTGTCATCAATCTCTGGATCTAAGTCACATGAATCTGCTAGAGAGCACTCTGTTGTTGAAAAAGCTGGTGATAGGGTAAAGTGAGATAGAGCACCTTTTTTTCTGTCTGAAACATAATGAAAAAACGTCTTTAGGTTATGTTGTGTCAGTTTTATGAACAGGTTACTCTAACACGTAGCAGTATATTTTAAAATTCAAAAGGTCATTAGGTCATGAAATATTTAGCTGAAAGTGGACTAATGAAACAGCACTACAAACAGCCTGCGGTGCAGAAACATTATAATAAGCTTTGGATTTTCTTTTTATGCACAGTCAAACGAGAGCTGCAAAAAAAGAGACAGCAAATATAAACAGATTCGTTTCACAGGCGAAAAGATCAATAATTTATGGTACTGTTTGTCTAAATCCACTTCTACCTTGTTAAGCCCTTTGCCTTGACAGCCAAGATGTAGTTTTGTTTTTCTTGGACCTTAAATCAATATCCCAAATTTCTTAGTGGGGAGAGAAAGAATGCAGCTCCTTCTATTAAACTGTGCTTAGAACATATGTTCTAGGCATAATTCCAGGCTGTCTCTCTTGCAAAATGAGTTTGACTGTTTCCCAGACAAATAGCTGAAATGGTCCTGCTGGGACAGCAGGACGCACAAACACCTCCAGACTCCAACACCCAGTAGATTTCACGTGGAAGAACTGGTCTGGGCAACGCTGCTGTAATGCCGGGGCAATCCAGAGGTCCCTCTATTGTTCTCTAAACGGGCTCCTCCCTGAAAACTATCAGGATGATAACAGCTTTAGCTGCGTTAACAGTGGTATGTTAAGAGTGCTATTTAGCCACTGTTGACCTCGTCCCTTAACACTTCTCAGCTGCTGCAAAGGTTTAAACTTCTAAATATCCATTAAAAATTCAAAAGATCATTTTAAATAGTGCTTCTCCCTCCCCTGGAGGCAGCAATTTTGAAAAATACCCTGGAGTTCAAATCGAGTGCATATGCTGTCCTTGGTTGGTATAGTGTTTCAAAAACCAAGAATCTATTTTTTATTCTGGAGTATATTTTACTTCGACTTCTGCATCTGGTCAGTAAATGCAAATTACACACATATGAAAAATATAAAAACGGTGCTTAATCATATTTAAGTATTTCAACGAACTAACTTCTTGATATTCAAAGGGTAGGAATCTTTCTTGTGAAAGGTTTCCATGCTTCTATTTCTTCCAAATTGCATTCAGCACTCGAGAGATGACCTTTAATAGAGTCATGCTGGGTGTTCCCATTGCATCAAGCAGAGAGATGCTGTATAATCTCTAGTGCACCTAGGGAACCAGTATGAGGGAGAGATTTAGCACACTAACTTACAATTCAACCTCATTTGTCTTCAAGACTTTATCCTTCATACTGGTCTCATTTTGGAAGATTTGTTCTTGCTGTAGACCTGTGGCATATCAATTCAAAACCTCAGAGTGTGCTTGCCCTGCTTCCAAGTCATCCATTCCACCAAAATTTATGTATGTAATTAAAGGAGTATTGTTTAGTGGAAGCACATGGGTAGTGTATTTGCCATTCTCTCAGAGAAAGTATCAGCATAACACAAGCAAAAAACCAAAATAAAACTCAATAAAAACAGACAGACGAACAAAAACTAAAAGTTAATGAGTAAGACATTTGTCCAAGAAGAGCTTATATTTTATAGTATTTAATGTCCTTGGATAGGCCTTGTTATCTGTCCTAGATGAAAAGTACTTCTAGTACTAATACACTAAATTAAAGGTATTCAAAGTAACATGCATCCTCCACCTCCAACGGCTTTTTTTGTGTTCTTAAGGAGCCCCTGCCACTAGATGTGCAGTAAATTAGAGCATAATCCTTAGGTCTGTTACTCGAAAAACAGAAGGTTTCTGAACTGCCAATGTGACCAGGTGATGGTTTTAAAAAAAGGGAAAGATAGGGCCATTTGCTGGCAGTTAAGACAGTCTTACAGAGACTTCATGGTTAAATCTCTCATCGGTGCTGCTGCTTTTCAAATCTAAGTAACTTGGACTGTAGGTGAAGGTACAGTTTTTCGTAAAAATGTTCAACCTCATTGCAAAGGCTCCAGCTCACAGCTCCAACAGTGCTGGCTGCCCTTTATACAGCAGTGAATCTTTGTTGACTACATAATGAGTGTCTCCACAGGGAGCCACACTGAGCATAGTATATTCACAGTAAATTACCTTGGATCCCAATAACAATGAGTGATTTGTCATTAAATGTGAGGAATGTAAGTACAGAATATTTTGTGACTTTCTCTTCATTTCCCAGCCAGTGAGGACTCCCATTGACTGGTTTAAGCTCCTGCATATCATCATCCTCTTGCAATTCCAAGCTGCAGAAACCCTATTAAGTGTGCAAATAAAGCAATAATCATGCAGAAGAATAAGCTTTCTTCCATGAGTATAGTTTTTCTTGTAAACAAACATCTAAACATTTTCAGAACTTTTGCTCAGTTTTTTTAGATTTCTTATCCATCCTATTTTTAATCCTTTTGAACTATTTTATCTTAAGGAAAATGTTAATTTGTGCTGCTGGACCTTGAAAACCAGTTTATGCTTGAGCTCATACTGCACTGGCAGGATATCTCTATTTACTTATGCAAAAAAGAAGTGGATAAGAAGCACTGTTTGGATTGTAATAGCAACAAATAGATACACAAAAAGCACTGAAGAAAAAAACAAACTACCAATTTGTCACATTCTCACCTCACTTTTAAACAAGTAGTAATAATTTATGTTGGTTTATACCCGATTGTTTTGTTTTAGTAAGAATTCTCTCTGACCTGTACACACATTCACAGACCAAGGCTAGTCGCAAAAATTATTTCCTGTTATCTTTTGCACTGATAAGGTAATGCTTTCATGGAGAACCAAATTTCTCAAACAGTAAGTCACTATGCAGAGGGTGCAGGACTCTCCCCTGCAAGCGTTGCAGTGGCATCTTCATTGGATCAGATCAGACTCCTGAACTGTGTGATTGGGACAAATTTTTACAACTCTAGTGATCCTACTAGAGTCTAGTGCTATAAGGAGGATAACTACCCTAATAAGAGCGTAATAAATTGCTATGGGCTAATTTCAAGTACCTGCAAAACATATCCTAATTATCTTTGCAGTGGACAAAAGGCTATTCTACCTTACTATTCCTACACAGGCTGGACAGTTTCTAGTCGCTATTCAAATTCTCTTATCTATGCACATTTTGGCCCGGAGGAGCTCCCAGGATTACTCAGATTCTCCACCAGGGTATCCATTGACACATCTCAATGTGGACTTAACACCTATCAAATTGTTTTAGCCTTGTATGTGGGCTGCCAGCACAACGCCTGGCACCTCTGGGAATCCCGCACTTGGGGAGATCCAGTGTCAACTAGGCAGTTGCTTTGAGACAAAGCAAGCTAGAAACTCAGTGAAGTAATTTGTCACAAATGAGTGCACTCACTCATCTGTGCAGAAACAAGCTGGGAAGTTCTCGTGAAGTACTACAGGTACGCCCAGAGGCACACCTTTGTATACACAGTCCTTGCAAAGCCTGCCAGCTACACCACAACTAGAATTACATCAAGCATTTGAATTTCTTCCTTCTGTCACTATTATAAATTGATTTCCCAGAAGTTGGTCATACCTGCCTTTGCAGGAAGTGCAACAAGTAATGGAACCTGTAATTCACTTTCCACACCAGTTTTCACAACAGGAGCGATTTGCCGTCTTGTTGACTCACTCTAGCATTCCATCCAACTGAGTAGGAATTTTGCAGAAAGGCAAAATTATTGCAAAGTAAAAATGAACACTTGTCCAGGATTCCTTTTTCTTTAACTTTACACAGGTATTTGCCACAAGGTAAAACGCAATAGCCCTCAAAGCCTTTGACTTTATTCTGAGAAGTCCTTCCCCTCTAACTGTTTTTGTTAAACATGCGCTTCTTTTGCAGTGCTTCCATCCGGTGAAGGGGCAACTTTAGTTCAACTGGGAAGTATAAAAATGTTTCATTTCTACAGTCACAGAAAAATGAGAAAGTGAACAAAACAAGAGAAACAAGGAAGAACAAATTCATACTGATTTCAAAAGATCTCAGAGGGAGAGCCGCAAGCCAGAGTAAGAGCCGGAGATTTACTGGGCAAGAGTCTATGACCGGCTAGAACTGAAAACTAAACTCAGAGCAGAACCTAGGAGAAATGGTGGCAGCCTCTGGACACTCAGCCACCTCATTTACAGTCACTTTGTACAAACATAAATGATTTTTAAATATGGAGATTCAGGGGTTTGTGAGATGTTACATAGTGATTCGTGTCATTACAAAAACACACCATGAAATCAATATAAACAAGAATACCGAATTCAAAGTAAAGCACATAAACCATAGAAAAATACAATGATTTCATTATATTTGTTGAAATAACTTTACTGTACTTTTTGGTTTTATGTATTTTTACTTTGCCACTGTAATCATGAATTGCACCCACTTTTTATGTATGAGAACGCACAGGCTTGTGTGAGCAGGAGCAGACTTGTCACTGCCGGTACCTATTGCTAGGAGTGTAACCTGGCAACGTGTTGGAGCCTTGTCCAGACCTAGTGGGGACTTGTGGCCACTGCTGCTTAGTTCGTAGCCAACATTTTTGGGCTTGCTCAGACTTGTACCCCAGCACGGTGGGCATGTCACAGCCCACCAAGAAACTGCTTATAAAACGGACAGTGACAAAAGGTGAAACGGATGTGTTGGTAGACCACAGACTCCCATGTCCCCAGCACTGCTTGCCTGTTCCTTATCAATGAACTCATAAATTGCCTTATTGATTAACCTATCTGCTTTTGGTAAGTAAATTTACAACAGGTTTGTGTCCATATCTCATCAAACTTGACAACAATCTGATTTTTTTAACTGTTTTTATCTTACTAAGAGCTTTCCACTGTCTGCTTTCCCTTAAAAATGTAGGAGCCACACCTAAGAATTTGGAGGGGAAATTCCCTTTTCATAAAAAACAAGTCCCGGCGTCAAAGTTTCCAAGAAATGTGTGTGTTGAGGGACAATTTCACACACATAAAAAAATTTTGTTTCTTTTCCCCAAGACAGTACCTTCTTCCTTTTGCCCTTTATTCTCAAGATGATGTGGAAAGTTATACTTTATCTTTGACACTGGTATGAAAATATTTCTAAAAACCTAATAGACCATACTGCAAATACCTGAATCTTGTAGGTTATACACATTAACAAAAAATACCTTTTCATCCCATGTCTTTTCAAATATGGAAGACACCTTTTTTACTCAGAGAAGTCAGAAGAGGGATAAGCAAGACTGGCTACATAAACTTTAGGATATATAGCAAAATATAAAGCAATCTTCTACTTGCCAACCATTTGTCAACGGTAACCATGTTTTTTTCACTCAACTTTCCTCTGAGGTGCAGTTTACTCAGAGCATGTATGAAAAATTGGGATTTGATTATCACAATGCTTTTGAAAATTTTAGCTGAAGTGTTCTTGAAATCACACCTGAGTAATATTAACAAAATTACACATAATTAATAGGATCTGTTAAGAATGTAAAAATTTTAAATTTTTTAACTTCATAGGTTCTAACTATGAAGTGCTTCTCAAGTTCAACAATGAAAAAAACCCTGAATGATTTTACTCTCTTTTAGATACTTTACTCATTTCTTCATACTCCTGCTCATCTTCTCTATGCACCTAGCAAATTATTAAGAATCACATTGCTATATATTTGCCTGCTGTGTCTACAGTAAGCTGTGCTGTTGGTTGATACTTTCATACTACTCAAAAAAATCTTTCTAGCTTTCATTAGACTGTGTGCCAATTTCAGAGCAAATTGAGCATTGCTGTTACTTGAGGAACAAAAAGGTTCTGAATGCTTTACCATGTGACTAGGATTCCATGGCAGTTATATAGCAGTGCAAAAGTTTCACTTGCTAACAAAATATTTTATTTACTTGACACAGCATTCTGTTTCTTTGCCATTCAGCAAAAAGCTCTGCTGTAAGATTCTCCTACTAACAAAATTTCTTGCTTCCTTCATCTGCATTAGAATACAAGGAAAATCTCTCTGAGAATGTGATAACATTCCTCTTCCTTAAAAACCTTCTGGGGAATGACTAAAACCACCTTTCACATGTTTTCAGAAAAGGATTCTGGAAAATAAGCTGGTTATATTCAAAACTGTATAAAAAAATTAATTACAAAAGTTTATTCCTTTTCTATATTTTGGTCATAGGTATGATGAAATTGCAGTAGTTCACTGTGTGAACTCTGCCTAATATTGCAAAAATACCCTATGCATTAACATTGAATTTTCCTGAGTCTGTATATGAAAAGTAGTTTCTGCTTTTCCAGATTGTTGTTTTAATACAATAAAATGCTTTTCTTCCCTAGTTTCTCAGACCTGCCAACTGAAAAAACAGCATTCTTTAAATAAATTCAAAAACTTCTACCATTAAAAATGGAAGTAAGAAGCACCTGGGAAAATTATTCCTTCAAATGAAAATAAACTTCCTCTAAGTGTTATTCACACTGGAAAAAACATAGATCTTATTTATATGTGAAATTCAGTGAGATAAAAAGGCCTTTTAATTGGTCTTACTCAAAATAAGATGAAGAAGTTCTAGAGTTTATGCAGAAATAGTGTGATGGAACATATGGTTTCTTATCACTATTCTTTGGAAAAAGATTATTGTAATTTTTTTTCTCTGCTATTAGTAGAATTTTGGCAACACATATTTGTTTCAGCCTAGTCTTTAATCTTTTGCTGTAAAAACATCCTAAAATTTAGGAATGTGACCCTTTAGCATTTTGTTACAGCCAAAGGAATCACATAAGAGGAAAACAGACATCCAGGTTTGTATCAGTTGAAACAGTGCAATGCAATATTCCTCAGACATGTAAGGTCTTGGTATAAAATAAAATATTTTGAAGTAGGTGTTAATCTAATCAGAAACAGGATGGGTTTGCTGTAAATCAAACATTAAATATAACTCTGACTGATAATGTCAAAAAATATCAGTGAGTTATCTAACTTTCTTGAAATATATGGTAGTCTGTCCACAGAGAAATGGCAATATTTCATACTTTTTTATAGTAAATTAGGGATTTTTCTTGGATCTGTGGGTAATTTTGTTTTAAACACACTGCGAGTTTTCTAACATAAAATATAATTCAAAGAAGAAAAACCACACTGAAATTATTGAGTCAGTGTTATTCTGAGATTTTTTTTTCAATGAGAGAAACATTTTTAAAATTATCTAATGGGTTGCCCAAAGATGAGGAACAATAGCAGAAAATACTTGTGTCTTGTAATTGTTAGGAAGGTAGAACTTTCTTCCAACCATGTAAATGAAGATTACAGAGATTACAGATTTTAAAATTGCATCCACTGGATTTGAAAATGATTCATTGCCTTGTTTTCTCTACCTTCTTGTAGTAATAGCATGTTCAAAATTGGAAGGGAGAGGGAAGCAAGAAAGGAAGAGAAAGCAGCTGAGGTATGCAGAAATCAGCAGGCAATTTTATAAAATAAGATAAAGATATTATTAAAGATATTTGCAGTTATTTCTTGCTGAAGATTATTGTGCAGAGAGAAGAAATTAGAATATTTCCCTACTCACAGGGTAAATGCAATTACCAATAAACAAGATGATCTCAAAACCTGGGTCGCCAAAAATATTCTGAACACTGCAAACCTAAAAATCATTAAAAACCCTGCACTCCTTGGCAAAAAAACCCCCCCAGCTACTCCTCCTTTTTGAGTAATAGTTACAATATTCAGAAAGCACATATTGCAACTGTGTGATTTATAAGAGTAGTAAAACAGTTGGAAGATTACTCAGAAAGATGCATCATCTTATTTTTTCATGTAATTGTTCATTATTTCAAATAATATATTCAGTCATGCCAATCCATTCTTGTCTTATACGTAAAACAGGGAATAGTTTTTTGCTTTTCAGAGGGTGAGGCATAACTCATGACATTTTCCATCTGCATATAAAAAGTTATGAATGTAGGCAGCTAATGAATTCATAAATACACCTTGCTGTATTTCCAAGAAACAGAACACTGTCATTTTTGCTGCTCTTAATGGCAAAATTTACATTCACACAAATCCTGTCTGACATTGGTGTCTGTAATAGCGCTAGTATTTTCAGGACTTTTACAGAAGAAGCTGTATACACAAAGCCGACAGCCAACACAAAACATGGGCAAGAGACCCAACTGATAGCTTTAATAACATCTGTTTGCAATACTGCAAATAGCAAGCCTGGACAGCACCATAAAAACTCTTCAGTTAAAGGTGAGCAATCTGTGGACAGATAACCAAGAGATTCTGTGCCAAGAAATAAAGGATGCCAACTCAAAGTGTCTTGAGCAGCACTTGTCAGAGTTTTGAGTGTTGTTCACATTCTCGTTTTATCTCCTGCTAGTTGAAGTCCCCAATTACTATGAAAGTTAAGCTACAATAATATCACAAAAATAATGACTTGAGAATACCTGAGAAAAAGAATGAAAAATGTATTGGCCTCTCAAAATCTGGACGTGGAAGATTTTCTCCCACGCAAGGAGGACAGGAAGTAGGACAGAAGTCATATAAGCACACACATTTGCCTTCAGGACCACCCAGAGATATACTGGGTAAAATATGCTTCTTGGCCTGCAGGTATGCTTCATTCTTGTCTCTGAAGGCCGTTTCCCACGCTGGTCCGAAGGGGCTGTGCTAATGGAGCGAGAAGGTGGAGCCAAGTGGTAGTAAGAGTAACCTGAGAAGGTCTGTAGATAACCCGATTTAGGTGATACCGATCCTGTGGATGGATTAATCAGGCTGGTTCTGCCCTGTGCTGCAAGTAGCTTCCAACATTCACCCAGAACTCCATAACAGGAACATGGAGCTGACGGAGGCCAACCGTGATCACTCAGGAGTGCGCAATTTGGCCTTCCAGGTAAGTGTGGTTTCCTTTGCTTTCTGGGGAAGAGGAAGGGCTTTAAAACATTGAACAATGTTGAATTCAGACCCTGAACAAAGAAAAAGTATTTTCTGCGCTCTGCCTGCAGGTTTTTTACAACATTCTACGTGCTGATACTCTGCCAAAATACACGGCTCTTGTAAAAAAGCTGAGCACAATTGACTTATTCAGGAGTATGCTCTACTCGATGGTATACAGCTGTCTTTGAAAAGTGTCCTGACTTGGTAATATTTCATGGGATGATGGATCTCACAGCTTTCACCTACTGTATGAGTTGCTGGTTTTTCCTGGGGATAGGTCATTTACAGTTCTGTCAGAAATGTACAGGTCTGCATTTTGCAGCAGACATCAAAGCAATGTATTTCAATAATATGGGAAAAATAATAAAGTAATAATGTAATCATAGTGGGGCATATCATTCTTCTATGCATAAAGTAAGTGCAATTGTCTTCTCTCGAGAAGATCACAAAGATAAAGAGCCACCCAGAAGGTTTAGCATTTTCTACCCATAAAAGCCATTTAGAAAACGCAGATTTCATAAGCGGAAGCACAAAACTCCCCAAACAAACAAACACAAAAAAAAAAAAAAAAAAAAAAAAGGGGAAAAAAAAAAAAGTAAGTTACTGTTTCTCAGTGTCCAGCATCCCTGTGCTTCCATTGGAATTAAAGCAAACACAAAGAGAAACTTGCGAACCCGCAGCCGGGCTGGCTCACTGCGCTTGTTGCTGAAAGTAGAATAGGTCGGGGGAAGTCAGAGGCTGTGGAATACTCCGAGGAAGGTTGTGTTAGCAAAGCAGCTCCTTGCTCTCCTTTGCAATCTCCGATCCTTACGCTACCCCTGATGTCACCTAGCAGGAAGTGGGTAGCGAACGTGGGTATCTGCCGACACTATCCAAATAACACAGAAAAGTCTTTGTAAATACTAAGCATGTGAGCTAGTACATAACATCAGCGACATTTAACCGCTCTGTATATTTATTCATTGCGCTATACGGACAGACAAGCCCGTCGGAATATTTACGGAATGTAGACAAGTGAGATAACTCTTAAAACATGATAGCCCAGTGGTTGGGCTTTCTCCTGGATGCTCAGAGCGCCCTTAACACATCTGTGCTTCGCAGCAGATAGACAAGCAATTTGAACTTGAGTCTCCCTCAGCTCAAGTGAGTGAGATAAGAGGTTTTTATTCCGTCTGTGTTTTCACACAAAATACGTCCTTAAGTTAGTGCAATCAGCTTCCTAAATCGGTGCTTACAAACTCAAAGAGGAGTGGAGCCCCTAGCTGCAAAAGTTTGGTGTTGAACTCTCTCGAATGGCATAAGCTGAAAATCACCCTTTTCCTCAGAGACCTGTGGAGCATAGTACAATGATCCGGGTTAACACTCTGCCTTATGCAGCCAGCTTACCTGGGTCATTTTAATTTTCTTTTACACTGTCTATCTCTCTTTCAATATGTAAGTCACTCGCTAGAGAAAATAAGACACAGAAGGAAATGGGTAAAATTCTGTATATAAACAATCTCATAATTTCCCACTATTTCTTGTATTTTTCTTGCACAAAAACTGAACACTTTAATTTCTCCAAAATAAATGTGTCTTAATGTATTAAGCAATGAGTATCTTACCTAAACCACAAAATATAAAAGTGTTCTCGAAAAGGTGTAATTTAAACCATTTTCTGTATCCATGTAGGCACCATTTTAAGTATTCATAGGTATCTTCAGATGCACCTGAACGACTTTAAGATTAATGCCCACAGGGATAAAGTAAGAGAGGGACAAAGTAAATGAGTTAGGCAATTTGTTTTATAAAGTACCTAACTTAGTAAAACAGCTCTCAATGTAATACAAAGAAGCTCAAGGTTAGCAAATGATGGATGAAGGGTCGTATCAGATCTTTATTAAGTCAAGAATGAGAAGCACTGTGCCTTCTGTTGCAAAGGGATCAAATAGGATGAAGAAGTTGTAATATAATCTGGTTTTTGGTTTGCCACACAAATGGTGAAAGGGAGATAACTATGAGCTCTTCTCAGTTTCTCAGTTCCTATTGACATGTAAACACACACATCCATCTGTACTGTGATAGGATTTGCATTGCATCACAGAAGCATTTCACTTCATCACCATTTCCAACGGTACTGTATTACACCCTCAGTTAACCAATGTTAACTTTCAGATATGATATGCATCCATGTAACACAAAGTTATATTAATACCAGTAACTGCATTTTTAAAAATGCCTGGTTCTGCAAAATATCAGCTTCTTTTATATACTATGCAGTTTCTGCTTGAACATGGCATTGAAATTGCAGGTCCTGCATTATTACCTTGTGAAAATACCAATAGCTGGGAGACCCAGAAGCAATTTTTCCCCTTATTAAGAGCTCAAAATGGTCTCAAAAGAAAATAAATTATAAACCCCAAATTTACACATCTGCTGTTTTTCTCTTTATTGCTCTCTTTTCGATATTAGGAACACCTCAATTACCAAAAGCCTTTTGGGTGTGTTACAATGTGTGAGCTTTTTCTATTGGTTTTAAGATGCATAACTTCCTAAGATTTCTATACCCATACTGCTAGTCTTCCCTACCATGTTCTTACACTCCAGTAACAAAGTATTTACCTTAATAAAACCCAATGCAGTTGTTAAGACCTACATGCTTTGGATGCTGCCTCATAGCTAGAATCAACAGATTGCTGCACTGTTTATAATGAGACATTCAGGTTGTTAATTTCTTTTTATCTTAAAAATGTCACGTAATTTAAGGAACTTAAATCATTATCATCAATTCAGAAAATTGTTCTTGCTAAGTATCTTTATGTGCCAGCATAACAGATTGTGTATCTATAGCTACAATAATGTCATACATAATGTGTGGAAATGCTACTGTGTCTCTTGCCTTCAAGGTGCTTAACTTCTTACACATGGTAGTGGCTGGCTGTAAGACCTCTACACTTGCCTACAGTTTCCTGTTCAGAAACCCTGTATCACTAACAATAATCCCAAAACTGAGATTGGATTTACCTGTCTTGTCTTTAACCCTTATCAAAGAGGCAATTTTTTAATCTAATCACTTCTGATGATTCTGATCTCTGATAACATTAAGCATCAAGTCACACTTTCTCCTTTAAAGAAGGATAAAAGCTGCATCTTAAAAAGGAATGTTAGGTGGATGATTAAACTGCCCTACAGTTTCAAGCAACATGGAGGCAGACATAAAATAAATACAATGCAAAAGGAAGATAACAGCTAATAAATATTTTTTGTTCACTTGCTTCCTATTCCTAGTGTTACGATGCATTAAATAACCTGTACCTGTTTCGTGGCAGAGCACACCATACTCTTAAGTTGACTTGGGGAAGAATCCCTTTAAAATTCTGCCCTTTACTCACAGTGCATAGGGCATTGGTATTCCTATAATGTATGCAGTATTTGTACTCCATTTCATTCAAACAAGCTTAAAACATATCCTAAAAAATACCATTTCTATTTATTGCCATTTTCCATAGCTTCTTAGATACTCTTGTCTGGTTGGTTAATTAAGACTATAGATGCTATTAAGAATTTATATTTCATGAGCATCATTGTTATATTTACCCTTGGAAATGAAGGTGGTGTTGCACTGCATTACTTAACCAGATCCAGACAGGAAATTATGCAATCCTTTTTCCACGTTTTCTAAAGCTTGTTTTCCAAAGCCATACTCGGGGTTTTTTAAATAAAAACTCCCTACATTTCAGGATACTATCCAACTATCCTACCCTGACAACCTAATTTTTTTAAGAAAACAGTGTACTCAGAAGTGGGGACTCTTATTTACAGTCCTTTCCAAAAGAGCCCATGAAGACAGTAGCCTGCTCAATTTAAATCCGTCAGAACCTGTTTCTTATCTGTTATTTCTACAGCTCATTTACTGTAGTTTAGTTCATGGATAATGAACATTCATCCTTCCTACCTTAGACTGAGTTCTACAATTTGACAGGTATTTATGAGTTCTGTGATTATTAATTTAAATAAATTTCTCCTCAGTATTTAAAATGCATTTAAACTCCTTCAGAATCATGGCACTGTCTAACAAAAGACAGTACACGAGGGAAAACCTAGATGAATGGTGTTCAGGTGCACTGAATATTTTTTAAAAAGCAAGATTTGAACTGTAAGCTTCATTTCTGCTGGGCAAATATAATTAAAAATCTAATGAGATGCAACAAAATCCAACATTGTAACTTGAATTCTTATCTTTTGAAGCATCTGTTTTTCACTGAATTCCTTGAGTATCCTCTTTGTAATTTCCTACATAATGGAAGGAGCCAGCCTTAAACCACAAACGGTTAAGCAGTTGCCTGGATGCAGTGTTGACTAGTCTGTTTTCCTCCCTGACTAGCATGAGTGTAACACCATCTATGCCACGGTGTCTGCTATTGCTAAAAGCACAATAGAAGTCATCAGCTCCTTGCAAAATCCATCCTCCTTCAAAATCAAGGAGGAGATGGCAGGGAAGATCAATGAATGTAGTCATGAAACAGCTTTTTAAGAAGGAGCTAAATAAATATTGAAAGAGCATTTCACTTACACAGTTGAGACCACTATGTCCTTGTCATTTAATGAAATATTTTACAAGAGGGGAATTCTAATCAATTAAAGTAAAGCAGTTTGTGAAAGTAGAAGCACAACTTCAAAATGCTTTTTGTATTGCAAACATTCAAAATAGATGGATCAATTCTGTAATTCTTTAACTGTGCAATAAAGCAAAGAGAATTTTCCCATCCAAGCTTCCTGCTCTCTCATGTCACCTGGAGGTCGAGTGGGTTCAGAAGTCACTCTACATATTGTTGGACTGGCCTGTGCTCATAACAGGACTGTGCTAACTGTAGTTCCTAAGGATTGAACTCCTATTTTCTCTTGCACTGTTTTGTTCTCCAGATATTTACAGGGAGCTGGAAAAGGATACTAAGCAAATGAGGCAGAAGTTTTCTGCCTGTGCTGAGTTGCTTACATTGCAATCAGCAACAGCAGGCAATAAGCGCAGACTGACATTTAGTTGTGGAGTTCCTTCAGCACCTCAACACTAAATAAGCAGGAAAGGGAAATAAGCAGTTTTGCCACTTGAAGATTTCTATTCTTATTAGAAATTTAAAAATAGCTTTTATTCTTCAAGCTTTAGGGTTAAATAATGTGTTTTCACCAAAAAAACCCAAAAAATTCTATAAAGGGGAGAATGAAGAGACAGCACTTTAAAAATCAGCCATGAAATAAGAAAATTACTCAACTTCATGGTACTCATTCCAAGACTGCTCTATTAACAGAAGTATTTCTAAAATGAACTTGTTATCAACAGTAATTAACCAGTTTCTACTGAATTAGTAATAATCCAGAAATGTGATATGATCAGTTGAAATAATAATTTTTTTATGTTCACAGAGAAGGACACAAATCTATCAATCTGCAGCTTGGGCTACTGAATTCCCTGTGTAATGCTCTTACTGGTTTTGTTACATTACTCATATATTCATATATTTTAATTACTCTATAAATGAAACTCTTTTGTAATTATTGCACTTGAGCAGTGGGTTCACCAAAGTAACTTCCAGAGATTACTTTCTACACAGATTATTCTTTACTTGTGTATTTCATAGACAGCAGCTTGCATGTTCATAATTTTTCACACATTTACTGACAAAAGTTCTAGGAAATCTCTGCTTTTTCTTCCTCAGCAACAAGAATAGAAATTTTCAGACACCATTCTCAGGAGTGTATGGGTGTCTGTGTATGTGAATTAGGGAACTATACCACTTTGACTTCACTATGCTGTCCTTTGTAGTGTTTTTAATATATCTCAATGCTACAGTAAATCTCTGCTTCTTGTGTTTTGTTGTTTGTTTGGGTTTTTTTAAATTGTATGGAGTAGTTGCATTTGTTGCTGGCTGCAGAGGCAGCTACAGCAAACTCCAATAATGGCATGGTTAGGAGGCAAACAAGTGACAAGTGCTTCTGAAAGAGAAGTAGCTCTCTTAAGGGAAAGAAAAGGTACTTTTCACTTATGAGTGAGGAAACTGATGTGTCAAGGCCACAGCACTTGAATAAACAGCTTCCTGTGACTCCCCTCTTTTTCCAGACACACAGTTACAGAAACAGTTGACTGGAACTGATTTTTTGTGAAGTTAAGAGGCAAAGTATTTTTAAGAAAAAAATGTTACTAACCATTGTTTTAGTTGCTTCTAAGGTCATGTTTTTGCCAAGAGGCAAAATTCAATTTATTTCTAGTAGAAGTGCTTGTTCCTGTCTTTATCATAATTTACTATGATTCAGGTTATTTTGTATAGTTCTTGTGGAAGTGATTGTTTGCATTGATACGAATTATTGATTTCATAAATACTAATTTACTGATTTTATACCATGTAAATAATGAGATACTTCATGCAATAAAACCCAGTGAAATGATCATACTGTAACTGCCATAGGAAACCACTGAAATACAAAGTATTCACAGCAATTGGAGATGTAAGTTACCTGGGATTTTGTTTAAGCAGCTTTCTTATAAGAACAAGAACCAGATGTTCTAGGACCGTTAAAAAAAGATAACTTACCCTTCCAAACATCAAGCAACAAGAAAAAGGAGATTCGGGATTTAATAAAAGAAAAATTAGAAATAGTTGAGCTGGTTATGGCTGTCTTAATCTCTGATAAAATATATACCTCAGAGTATCAGTGTGGTAAAGCTAGCTCCTCTCTTTAAAGATACCCTGAATGTTTTATTCTAAGAGCAATACAAGTACATGATCACATTTACTACACATGTGTAAGGAGTATAAATACTGGAACAAAGGTAATAAAAATTGGGGAAGGCCCCTAATAATCCATTTTGCCCTTGGTGAGGAGTAGGCCTGGTTTTTACAAACTTGTTGAACCAGTCCTGAGACAATGAGCAGCACAATTCACTACGGGAGATGTGAGTTTAGTCAAGAAAACAGCAGATTCACATTAGCTGAACGCCATCTGTGACGAAGACACTTTTGTGCAACAGTGCAGTCACTTGAACAGCCAAGCTTTGTGAGTTTTGGGTTCCCTGTTCCAGTAAAGTAACACCGAGAATTGTGGAATCATTTAGATAGTAAAAGACCTGTAAGATCATTGAGTCCAACTATTAATCTAACACAACCGTGTTCACCAATTAACCATGTCCCCAGAGTGCCACATCTGCAGGTTTTTGGAACATTTCAGGCATGGTGATTCTATCACTTCCTTGGGCATCCTGTTGCAATCCCTGACCACCCCTTCAGCAAAGACATTTTTCCCAATATCTAATCTAAACCTCTCATGGTGCAATTTGAGGCCATTTCCTGCCACCCATTCACTTGCTTCCATGGCAGTCCAGGCATCAGTTTATAAATCAGTTCTTACTGTACAAGAGAAAGGTTTTCAGCTTCTGATTTGAACCAGTCTAATTTCTGGCCCTAGAATGACAGTGATGATGGTATGAATGATACAAATCTGAAAGGCCCTGCAGACAATTCACAGAGAATCAAGAATTTGCAAAATAAGAAAATGGTGCATACTAATCAGGTATATTTTTCTTTCTCTTTTTTTTTTCCTTCAAAATAACCTTATTAAAATTAGTAAACCTCAGAGTTAATGTTAGCAATGTAATAGTATATCCAAGACAGATATTCTAACAAAATCTGAATATAATTTAAAATGTATAAATAGAGAGGGAAGTGAGTTCTGTTCTCAAAAATACATTAAAGAAGAAACAAAGCTACATATGTAGGTTCAGGAAAAAATGTATTCCAATGTCATAATGGTTTTGTACAAGGTAAGATACAAAAGAGGGATCAGAAATGATAATCTGAGGGAAGACTCAGGATGAGGAGTTGACATAGAAGCATTTTCTCATAAGAAGCTGAAAAAAGAAGAATCTGTAATTATTGGTTTTAGAGATATAATCTTTCAGTGAGACAAAGAATTCATATTACTAAGTATTTAATAATAAATTAATATTCAATTACTAAATAAACATCTGAAATAGGGAAAATTTCAAACAAACACAAACTTAAGGCAACAGGTTCTGTGTAAAATAGAGAAGAGAGCACAATACAGATTATTGTAATAATAAACACATTCATTTTGACTTCTTTTATCTGTATGTGTAAACTCACATAGTAAGTATCCCATATGAAAACATGAGAGTCAGGTTTAAAAAATCCACAGGTATTTTACCATTGTCAGGTAATACTAATATTTTCACATCCTCACTCCAGACATAACTTGTTGCTCTAAAAATTCTATTCTCATAATCATATCTACTTTCCAAATTTGGTGATGGTACTCAAAAGCAGCATTTAAGAAATACTTGATGCAGTGGGTACTCTTTTCTCTCTTCACTGTTTTCTTGGATATGATCAGAGGCAGCAAAGATGTGCTGAAAAGTAATGTCTCTGTCACTGCTCTCAAAGCTGAATTAATTCCAGATATACAGTGATGGAAAGGATCGCTTAGGCTGTTCTGATAAGCACTCCTGGGAACTAGATTGAAATCTGAGATCCTAGGAGAAAAAGGAGATAATCTTCAAAAAAGCTGACAAAAAGAAAATTGTTTAAACAAACAAATAAACAAACAAACAGTACTGACTGAAACTGTAGAAAATTGGAGAAAAGTAGTAGCATCTACGAAAGCTTGATTTTTATCAGACAAACCAGTTTCCCACTGAAAAGGTTAATCTGAGAACATTCTGCCACTACTTGATGCAAGAGTATCAGAGATTTTTATATTTGCACCAACAGTTTCTCAGGTACACGGTGACCGAGGGAAAAGAATTTGAGTGTCTTTACCATGCGAAGACACATTAGCAATGTCTCCTTTTGCTGGCAGAAGTCCACATGCTCTGCACAGCCCTCAGGTAACTCGCAGCAAGACTGCCCACAAGCCAGACCTGTTACCATGTTTGACCATGAAAAAAAACCAAAAAGGTGTCATGCATCCATTTTCCAATTTCCTTTTGTATCTACACACTTTCACACAAAGTTGGATTTGATTTCAGATTTTTTCACCTTTTAATATCATTGTAGGAAAGCATTTGTAACAACAAAAGGGTGACATAGTAATAACCATAATTAAAGCATATTCTGAGCATATTTAAATACATTGTAAGCAATGTGAAAAGATAGATGTAGATTGATGCTTTTGTGATTAAAATATGCAAAAGGAAAAATAGGCTATATTCCCAAGACAAACTATATATTTCACAAATTCAGAGAGACAGAGTTCAGGATGTGGGTGATCTAGAGATATGTGTGTGGTATGGAAAAAGAGATCAGAGACCATGAACTGGCCTAGGCAGTGCATGAAGTGGTGGCAGTGGGAATGATGGTGGGGATGAAAGTAATATCTGTAGGACGTGATCTTAAGGTCTGACCAGGAGAGTTGACATAGTGCCAAAGGGTGTGTAGCTACCTGCAAACATGAAAGCATGGCACTTCCACCCAGAAGGCTGGGACTCCTGATTTTGTAATGTAGGTTAAAAAAACCTGTGAGAAGCGCTGGTATGCAATATATTCCAATCTTAGGCTCAGGAATAAATTATATTTACATATTACCACTACTCAGTGTCCCTCAGATAAGAAGCCTACCTTGTACAGCCACTGAGAAGAGTACTGCCAGTTATCAAAAGTAATAGTAACTTAGTAGGCATTTTTCAGGTTTGCTTTATTTCACAGTCAAGACTGACGATGCAAAGAAATTGAGCTTAGTGAAAATGCAGTCATATGTTGCAATGCAGTTCCACACAGCACCCCGCTCTAAAAATTGCAGCCAAGAGGACAAACAGGTTTCTGCTCTGTATCTATTCCTCTGGATTTGCCCTGTGTTAGTTTTGTTGCCTTTGAGATCATAAAACTCTTGATACACTTGACAGGCTGAGAGAGATGTGGCTGCTCAGCTGGGAGAAGAGAAGCTCCGGGGATCCCACTGTGGTCTTTCAGCACTTAAAGGGGGCTTACAAAAAAATAAGGAAGCGCTAATTTTTATGGAGGCATGTAGTCATAGGACCAGGGGTCTGACGTTAAATGGAAAAGGGATAGATTTAGATCAGATATTAGGAAGAAATTTTCTGCTGTGAGGGTGGTGATACCCTGGAATAATTTGCCCAGAGAAGTTGTGGATGCTCCATCTCTGCAGGTGTTCAAAGCCCAGCTGCATGAGGCTTTGAGAAATCTGGTGTAGTGCAGGATTTCCCTTCCTGTGGCAGAGTTTGAAATCTTTAATGGTCTTTAATGATGTTTAACCCTTCTAACCTAGGCCATTCTATGACTCTGTGGCCCAAGTCTCCCCCTGACAACTAACTGAGAGCTTTCCAGGGCTTCTGGCAGCACCTGGACAGACAGAATACAGGGGCCAGGGTAAGGTCAGTGGTGGGCCTGGCTTTTGACAGCAGACTGGAGAATTGACTTAGCATAAACAAAAGTGACAGAATAACAGAAGGTCAATGACGGCGATGGAAAAGAAGGGACGGGGTCTTCATGATTTGCAAGGAGTCATGAAGCCGTTTATTGATCCACAAAGCAAAGTTTATACGCTTTTTCTATTGTTACTAAAAATAGCGCACCAATAATATTCGTGTAACTAAGGTATACTGCTTACTTGTAACTAGATAACATTGCTCAATCTAGGCCTCTCTAAACTAGCCAAGTAGATACAATATTTCCCGTAAATCCCCATAGAAACTGCAGGCTAAGCACTCTGTACCAAGCGCCTTCTTATCTTTGCATTCCTTCTCCAAAATCCTGCTTTCTTCTGCCAAGGCTTGGGCCTACTCACTCCTGCCAAGGCTGGCGGCCTACTACGGCTAACAGATCCACATCGATAGTGACAAGCTGAGCAGTACTAGCAGTTCTGCTCTCTAGTTGTATTCCCGCAGGTGAACTCACCTGCAGATTGTCACTGCTCCAAAAGTGGCTGAGCACTGTGGGCCACTGTTCTGAAGAGGGTAGGGCATGTCCAGCAGGCCGGGCAAAGACTGTATGACTCCAGGGTCACAGTGCCTGGCACGGTGCTCAAAGGGAGAGGCGTGAGGGCCACATACAGCTACACTGCTGTCTTTGAGCACAATGGTCACCTGCCCCGGGCCCTGGCCTCTCTGCAGGCCTCACCACCAGCATGGAGGTAAGTAACCATGGGACAAGCGCCTTTCTTGTCCCCACCAGAGTGGGATGGGGAAGAGGCATAGCGTGGGCAGGACAGCCCCCACAGGTGTGCTGAGCAGCTCCGCGGGCTGTGCCCCTCCAGGCTGCCTCACACAGGGCGCAGGGCAGCCTCTACTCACACAAAAGCATTACCAGTGCCATGCTTATATGGACCCAGGTAACAATTTTTCTTCAATTTTTCGTAAGAATAAAATTATTGGCTCAGTTAAATTTTTTAAAACACTAAGCCTTTCCCAGTTTAACCAGTTTCCATATACAAAAGTTCCACTATAATGAAGTTTTGCAAAGAGAGAAACAACGAAACCAGGGGGTGTCTGGTGTCAGGAAGTGCCTGGCAAGCTGGCTGATTCACAGCTTGCCCTTTTCTTCCGTGTGCAGTAGTGCTATCTAGCAGGCCCTGCCCTCTTCAGCTCTGAGTAACCAGTATTTCCCCTCCCTTTATTTCCCTATTGAAAATGGTGTAAATGGCTTGGGAAACTCCTCAGCTGGTCTAAACACTGATCATAGAGCTGGTGGTAGATGGGAGAGCTGGAGCCATGCACGCAACGCAGACAGGAAAGTCTAGAGACTGCTTCAACCATCTGCCAGTGGGGATGCTTTTTTGCACTTAAGGAGCATAAACCTCTCTGACAACCTCGGCACTGATCTGCTTTCCAGGGGGATGAATACGTTAATATTGAGAGTGATCTGCATGAAAACAAACGTGCCCCTGTAGATGATGAGCAACCACGCTTGAAAGGGTAATGTATTTTTGCATGAGTAAGTCTTCCACTCACTTCATCCTGGCCTAAGCAAAAAGCTGCCAGTGTTTATGCTTCTGGAGTGACAGCTCTAAATTTCACTGCCATACCCCTATGCTACATAGACCTTTGTATTGCCTACCAATTTTTTAATACAGAAACACAACATGTTTAAAATTTTTATACCTTACAAATGACATCTGTGACTGTGAAACGAGACTTTTAAAGCCTTGCAAATTAAAGGAGCAGTATTTTTTTTTTCTTGTACAATAACTTCTTTTCCAATATTTCTAGAGCAGTGTTTTTAAAATAGAGGTCCTAAAGAGTGGTCTCTTTCAGGAAGTTAAAGATTCACATGTCTTTCTCTTTGCATAGCCGTTTGCTCCAGCTCAAAGTAAGAACAGAATAGCTGTGGAAGAAAGCCATTTTAATGGAGCAGAAGTATTACATTGTGTTTGCACTACTTCCAAGTGATCACAGAGTGAAAACATGCATCCAAATTTTTGTGAATACTATAAACCCTGTTTAAGGCATTGAAAAAGTTAGGACACTACTTAAAATCACACTAAATGTTCATATGTTCATTGATTTCTTTCAAAGGATAGGACTGAATAGTCTGCGGTCTAAGACAGAACCCTTTTGAAGATCAGTCTGTTGACTGCACAGGTTCACTACAAGTGCAAGGTTTTAACATTCCCTTCTGGAGTACATGCACGAGAGAATTGATTTCTGACTTACAAAAAGCAAGCAAGAATAATTTTGACATACAGAAATGTTTCACATTAATGTGGTAAAGTGAGATCTGTCTTTTCAACATCTTCATTTACATTTCAAACCTATAGGATCAACTTTTAGAAAAGAATATTTCCTTAGTAAATTAACCTTATTTCATAAGGAATATGTTTTTTCTGCCACCTTTCAGAGCAGAGCTGCATATATATGACATATGTGCTTAAATATTTAAGATATTCTGGTATACCAATGTCATAATAGTCTAAATTAATAAAATAAAAAGGAGACAGAGAGATGTTACATAAAAGAAGAAATAATAAGAAAGTGTAATCTGAAAGTAACAATTTTATGTCCCAAAGGACCTGTAAGTAGCAATAACAGATAGTAGTTAGTATTTTTTCCTTTTCTTGGGTGCTAGATGAACCATAAATTTGATAAAGTAACTTCCTTTTTCATCTATTTGTCTCTCATTTCTCCATTTTATCTCATCCTGTTGTACCTGATCTTTCTGCTAAGATTGGATAGATAACCTAATGTTCTCACAAGTTAGAAAAAAAAGTGTGATGATTTGTGAAGCAACAGGAATTCCCAGAACTGAAATTGAAGTATCAAAAGCAATCAAGATTTCTCTGAGAACCTATTACTCTTTGTACTTGTGAAGGTGTGTGCTCCTGCTCGGTTCTTCTGTGTACTGATATAATTTAAATTAATAATTTTGTTTCTCAGAAGTTTATTTTAAATTAATTGAATTTTTTTTTGAGTGCAGAAAAGAAGGGTATTAGTGCTGGATTTCAGTGTGCATCTAACTCCAGCTGCATTTAGTTTCCAAACAAGTATAGCCTGGATAATTAGCATTTATAAATATAACATTGCTGTTATGGACTGGGAATGTGAGAGACTGCTTCAGAGATGTGCCACTCTGAAGCAGTGCCTCTGTGATGACAGAGACATAGCTGTAATTTTTTTCCAGCTTGCATAATATGAAGGTGCTTTTTTAGCCACTGCTTCTGTAATTGATATACATCCACGTCACCAGCATAATTGGCATTGGAAATCTGTGTTGATTTAACTCCCTTAACTGCTATTTCCCTAAATTTCAATCTCCCTTATGAAATCATGCTGTTACCTTCAGTGAGGAAAACAAAGAAAGTGAAATATGTTATAATTGGAGGAACTGATAGTAGAGCATGATATTCAAATATAACAAATAATTTTAAATTCCATGAGATAAGATAAAAAGTTAGTGTAATAACAACCAAATTTTAAAAAGTCCAGAAACATCTATGCACACTGTAATGGTGTTTTAGAGGGCTACTGGTTATTTTACACAAACACAAATGCAGCTCTATGCCTTCACAATTACAGCAACACTGTGTTCCACATAGTAACACTGGGCTGGCTGTATTAACAGACTTTGTGGGTCTAGTAACTACCTACTCAGTTTGCACTAACCCTGTTGACAGATACCTTTACAGAAGAGCTGTACTTCAGATTGTAACAGAACTGGCTTGATGAATTTGGCCCATTATGTAGATGACAGATTGTTCCATTAGATATCTGCCATATTTTCTTCTCAACCTGTCCAACATCAACAAGTCCCTCTCAAAAGGCAATTTTATTTGGCACTTTAAGATCCAAATTTAATTCTGTGAACATTAGTGGAGGAATTTTGACAAATTTAACACAATTTTCTTCCATAAGAGCTTATGTTTCTATTTGTTAATTTTTTTCCTAGGCATTTAGAAAAAAAATACGATGAAGTCTGTGAATTTTGCAAGAAACATAAAACCAGAATTCATTATGTGGTCTATGGAATTTTAATAACAGGTACAGTATATCTTACATCCAGGATTGCTGAAGCCTTATTTATTTACCTGTATAGATTATAGGCTGTACTGTGTCTTTGTCTGACATAAAAACTCTTGACTGTCTTTAATGATGTATTTCAAAGTAAAGAATTTAGTCCCAGAGAGAAGCCCAGATTGCAAAATCTCTGCTCATTCCCAAACATAACAAAACCACAAATCTTGCTAAACTGCTTCTCCGGCATGTTTAAAGTCTGACTAGCAATTGCAGTTGTGATAACAGCATAGTTCAGACTTTGTGTCTACTCCATTACCAGCTGACTCCAAAATTACAATTTCAGTAACTTGTCTAAAACCATGAAATAATTTTAAAAACTGTTATGCACCAAATACTGAATTGAACTTAGCAGGCTGGAAATGAAATCTTTCTCTTCTGACCCATATCACTCAATATTCACTGCAAATTTTTTTCTAGAGTAAATGTACTTAGAACAATATGCACTGCAAAATCATTCTGATATTCTCACTTTCCTAATTAGCTAGTAGGTTGATTTGTTTTGTTCTATTTCACCAAGTTTGTTCTTGAGATCTTCCTACCTTGAACACTGGAAACACAGAGACTTGAAATATGTCTATGAGACAGGCATCAGCACACCAGGAGGTGGTTATAAAAGTGTTGCTTACATGCTGACTGTCCTGCCCTCATAACATCATTTTGTCTTGCTTTGCCATAGTACAGACATATTCTGGTTCAAGAGAGTGAGTGAGTTCCAAGAATATGTCAGGATTTCAAACATTAATTCCATAAAAACCAACTTTCATTACAATAATCAGTAGTCCTTCCTCTTTATTTTCCATAGACAAAATCAAATAATTCCTTACAAGAACTGAATATGTAAAGAACTGAATATGTTTAGGCCAACATTTACCAGCAATGAACCAGTCAAGTAATAATTTCATAGCTACTTTATTAAATAAATTACTTTTAAGCTTCACAGTTACTTGAGGTCATCAAATTAGTCAGTTGACATATAAGTTTTTATTTCTACTTTTGGACAGTTTCTAATATTGGATAAACTCATCCTCTTTTCTTAAAAGGAATAAGACTCATACTCTTAATTCACACTCTTTATAGAGGAAAAAGAAGTTCTTGTAGATATGTTTAATTTTTCTGAGTGATTAACATGTTTAATATGAACTTATATTGGCAAAAGCATATAATCTGCTTCAACAGAACGAAAGCCACCTTTCATATGAATGAGCATATATTATAAGTAACAACACAAGCAAAATTTCTCAGTATTTAGGCTGAGAGTCAGAAAAGCACCAAAAAGACAAACACAGGCCTGACTCTGATCACCTCTTGTAAACTTAAAATACGATTCTGTTTCTAAAAAGACCAACCTAACTGACATGTATTTTTTTGTTTCTGTGACAGCATACTTGGCAGTAGTTATTGCAGCCTGCAGTTTGAATTTTCAGAGAGCTTTGCCACTTTTTGTCTTCACTGTCCTAGCCATCTTCTTCATCTGCTGGGATATTTTAATAGCTAAATATGAAGACAGAATTGCTGCATTCTTTTCCCCTGGAGATCAATATCTGAGAAAACAATGGTTTTGGCTGAAATGGTAAATATTAATTACTTTCTATTTATGTAGAAGGACAATGCACTAGTCAAGTTACCCCTATGATTTTATTTCACATTACTTCCCCATAAGAACATACATATCTCAATAAAATCACAGAATAATTCAGTGTTGATCAGATATCAGAAACACATTCAGGATTTCAATACAGTAATTAGGGATCAAAAATCTTGGAGAAAGCATAGAAAAATACCACAAATTGAGATGGGAAAAGTTCACAAAAGTTCATTTGTGTTGGAACTTTTTGCATTCATTCTGCAAACCAGAAAGCGCTTTACTGTTCACAGAGCTCTTAGGTTCATAAAAACCTTAACTCTAACACTTGCAAATTACTTAAGACTGGAGTATATTATCTAAACACTGCTTTTCCACATATCCCTCTAGCAATTTTTACTTGACCTTCAAGAATAAAAACATGCCAGCCAGATTTAAGGTCACAATAAGGTTGTATGACTTTAATTTGGGATGGTAGACATTCACCTGTAGATAAACGGTAGATAATTAGACATGTCAGATACTTACCTTTCAAGTATTCCTGAGCAGTGATTGGGGATATCAAAGTTATCCCCAGCAAAATGAGGAGACAAAGGAGCCTTGTAGACCAAAGAAAAAACAAAGTAAATATCTTTAAAAAGGAAAATTAAATTGTCCAGCTACCCTCTGTTTCAGCTAGGTCACCTACTATCTGACAAAGACTTTAAGAAGGAGGCACTCTCAGTTCAGGAAAATATCCCAGATTATTCTTATGAGTAAGAAACAGCTAAGAAAGGTGCTATAAAGATTGTGGTCCTTCTGCCCAGGAACCACATTAGAGAGCAATCACACATAGGCAGTTCCATTAGATGATCTCTGGGAGTAGGCAGCCTCTCTGGGAGAAAGAGTCAAAGGAGCAGGAGTGCCTTGACAAGCAGATGGAGCAAGTTGGGGGCATTAAGTGCTATATTACCTGGGCTGCAATCTTTAAATTGTACATATCATATATTAGGTGCTCAACTGTTTTCTTCCAAGAGACAGAAAGTTTTTCAGGTGTAGAAAGCATTGCAATGGCCAAGCCATTTTGTGGAGTTTGCCTGCAATATTTTTAATCCCCATCTAAAGATGGAATTTAAGTGCCACTGAAATCAGTGAAAGCTTAGTCTTAGACAAAACTAACATTAAAGACTTGGGACTGTTGTTTGTTTCCTCCCTGTGTATGGAATGATGTATTTTGCTGCCTTCCAGGCAGTTGTTACAATAATTACCTTCAATAAATAAGCTTAATGTGGTTCTGTAGAGGTGACCATAGAAACACTGAAACACAGATATACACACTTCATGTTATTGTTTCTGAGATAGTTGAAGAGACTACAAATGACTACAAAGAAATGAGCCACTTATAGCCTGCTCCTCAGCAGAGGGTACTCCATCAGCCCACCAGCTAAACAACACAGTGCATGTCATAAATGCCACAGCTTTACTTGCTCAAAACTAAAGAAAGATTCAATAAAGGGAGGAAGGGAAGGAAGGGAACAAAAAGAAGGATGAAGTGCAAAAGGAAGGTACCTCATTTAATAGAAATAGCACCAAGACAAGAGGCATTCAAGGGTTTTTTTGGGTTTACCCCCATACTCTGGCTTGGAGGACATTTCTTCCAGATGCCACCAAGGGATGTTGCCAGAGGTGCATTAGCAAAGGCAGGTTCCTGCTTGTGTAGAGCTCCAGGTTTCAGCACAATACATTGTACAAAGAGTTTATTCACAAATAGAGATGCAAGTGTTTTGGGTATGGGAAGGGAAAGGAATATCCCAAATGTCTTTTACAAGATATCGTGATTCTTTTTATTTCTCAGGGTGTTGTGTGCAACTCTTATTATTATGATCATTTGCTGGCTCATTTTTGACACAGCAAAACGAGGATCCCGTCAGCTAATCTCCTTTGGTGGGCTTGTGATGTATGTTCTCCTGATGCTTATCTTTTCCAAATATCCAACCAGAGTGAGTATTCATTCCATGGTGGATCTTTGGGAATTTGTTTTTCTGTGTGTAAAAAAGCTGTTTCACGACCCTAGCACCAAGTGTAGTAAGAGTAACAAAACGTGGGAAAGTAAGAATATAGGCTTGTCTGAGACCAAGCACTGTATTTAATTTCTGAGGAAAGTAATTTTGCTGTTGGGGACCATGTATGGGGCTGTACCAACACCTGTCTCTCACTATTTGAGAAGCTGCTGCCCATCTTCTGTTCCAGCCCTGATGCTATTCAAGCTGAGATAGACCTCCTCCGTGCTTTCACACACAGGAGCCTCACCACAGTCCTCAGCACATCACAGTCACTTATTTGAGGACACAGTCATCATGTCAATACAAATTACCTGGAACCAGAGACATGATAGACTTGTGTAGTTCTTAACCCCTCACAAGTTTGTTTCCCACTGCAAATTCAGTGTCCACTCTTTTGCTGTGATATTACAAAGGGCTTAGCCACCACAATTATTCCTGTTTGCATGCCTCACATACCTCTGCATGCTTTCATTAATTACACCCATTGTCCAGGTCACCAAGTTTTCCCAACACTTTTCATGTCTTCTGTCAGTACTGAGACTTTCTTAACAGGTGAAGTCCTCTCAGCAAAGACTAATGAACTTGCCCTATCCTTTGCAACTGCTTCTGTCTCTAACTGAGTGAAAACTCATACTCCAAATGCTTTGTGCTCATGCTCTCCCATGAGCCCTTGTTACATCTAATTGGTTTGTGTTACACAAATATGATCTGATTAAATTAGAGAATGCCATCTCAGCTCTTTGTTTTGTAAGGGATTTGATTCAATTTTCACAAAACAAAGATGTTTTCTGAGGCAGGGGAACAGGAATCATCAGTGTAGTGAAGAGGCGCTCATCACAGGCAGCCATGGTTTCTCCTATGACTGCCTTTACACGACGAATCACAACATAAAACTGAGTAGTTCTCAATTATCAGACGTCTTTAAATCTAGGGGACAGAAACAGTTGAAATCACCCAAGGACAAGCCCTCTAGCAAAATCTCCTTATCCTCTGTCTAGATATATGAAGATCCAAGTCCCCTAAAACCTGTTTTGGCAGCTGCTCCCATCCTGCAGTATAGTCAGACAATCCACTGATACTGCTTAAACAAACATTCAAAGTAAACTATTATTTATTTAAATAACAAACAGTTTCTTTATTTTTCTATCTAGGTTGCTTGGAGACCAGTATTTTCAGGAATAGGAATGCAGTTTCTTCTTGGGATTCTTATTCTGAGGACCAAAGTGGGTTTTGATGTATTTAACTGGCTAGGCATCCAGATCCAGGTAAGTTATTGAGCAACATCCTCACTTGTTTAATATAATTTTCTGTCTTGAGAGTCTTACATTATATAAGCAGGCTGTTCAAGGATCCATTTGCCCCTTGATTTTTTTTCTTCTGTTGAGGAAAACTAGATTCTCAGAAAGGTAGTTGACTTCCTGAGTTCAACCTTCTCATTTATTTTTTTGTTCAGTTAATACAATGGCCAGAGCAATCCCATTTATTGATGGCTTTAAAATCATTGGCCTGAAGTTATAAATTGGCATTCTTGAAAAACAAATTACTGTTGTGCCAAGGCATTCATAGGAACTCTTAGAAATGGCTCAACTCCAAATCATCCTTGCAAAAAACATGATGTGCTGAAAAGCCTTGGGATTTAGGGCACAGGCCTAAATTATCTTCAGAGCAGCAATGTTCCTGGCATCAGGAACATTTCATAGTCCCCATGACATATAAGAAAATTAATTTAGCTGCATACAGGTGGCCAGATCTGCATGCTGTAAGGGATCTCTGGAAAGTAGATGGGATCTATCCACAGGTATCCTTGCAGACACAAAGTTTTTTTAAAAGACTGTTACTTTTTTCATTAAAGTAATGAATAAGCAATATCCAAAATATAGATCAGAAAGTACCCCCTGAAGGACATTCAGCCTTTCATCTCAGGGTTACTATTCTCACAGCTGTTCTTCACAGGTAATTAAGCACAGGTAAAACTAGACAGTGCAGAATATACTGTCTGTGCAGGAGCAAAGGCACAGATCTGATGTCTGTCTAATCTGCAGGCAATGGGAGTCATCTGGATTTTCTCACCAGGTTCTCAGTCTCTGACTGAAGCAGGTTTGGTGCCCCCTTTTGTTAGCTTCATATTTTCATGTCTTACAGTCTCTCCTGTCAGAACTAATTACTGTCGCTATTATAAACTGTATTTTAACTCCATTTTAAACTGTAACAGTAATGCATATCTTTGCATCAGAAGTATAAAAATGCACTGGGTCAAAATTTAAAAGTAGAAGATTCCCTCAGGCTAGCTCTTAGCTACACCTTTCAAAACTCATTACTTCAGCCATCAAATCTCCATTTTAAGCTACATAATTCATTGGAGCATGGAAATGCACAACAATATTGGGATTGAAAAGTAAATGTGCTTTTCAGTGTAGCTGGAACTCCTCTGTTGGATACTCAGCTGTGCACAACAGAGATCCTCAGTTCAGCCAAATAGTCAAAGGTTTAGACGCCTACAAATCATAGGCCAAGCTTCTTGGACCTCACAATATCTCTGCAAGACAACTAGCAACATTTTGTTCGGTTTTGGCCGGTACTCAGAGCTTATGGCTAATTTACTTTGCTTTCCGTCCCTAGACTTTTCTGGAGTACTCTGATACAGGTGCCAAGTTTGTGTTTGGTGACAAGTACACAGATCATTTCTTTGCTTTTAAGGTAAGATGGTTGTATACGCTGTATGTGGCAGAAAAACAGCAAGAAGAACAGTATAGCTGGGAAATAAATTGTGTTTCTTGTGATACCTATGTAGTAACTAGAGAAATCAATATGTAAACTACTCCTTGTTATGTGATATTCTGAATAGAAAATTTGGTAACATTTTCATTCCCTGCCAATACACTTGAGTCCATCCATCAGTCTTATCCTATGGCTCAAGCCAGAAAAACCATGGAATTTCTAGAAGATGGTAGCAGGAACAAGTAGATTATTCTCACAAAGAAAAACAAGAAAACAAATTAGTTTTCAAAGCTACATATATGTAGGAAAATATACATATATATATATATATATATTTAGTAAACCGAGTGGTAGACAAGTGCACAGCAATATCAAAACATGCTCCATCTGCTCCTCCTCTAGGCAGGGAATTCCCTCTTCCAACAGTGAGTGACAGCCAGCCTGTTCTTTCTTGAAACACTTGTCATTTATTTAGACATTAAGTTCATCCAAAGTGGTTTTTTGTGTCTTTCAGATATTGTGCTGTGTTTGCATGTTGTGATGAGCTCTCCAAATTTTGCCCCAAGATGTTTTAAAGCATTCTCCAAAAGACAATGCTTAGCTCCTGAGAGATTAGACAAGGGACAGGATATATTTTCAGGAAACTGTCAGAGTCCAGTTGTATCCATAGTGCATCCCTAGCAGTATGCAGGTACACATAAGTTTTCTGCCAGGTGAAGTGGACATGTAACCAGAACAGACACATCCCATATGTGTATATGCACACTCGTATATGATCTGACCAGTTCTACCAGTTCCCCAGTGCCTTTGAACACACGGTTCTGGAAGTACTAATTAGTCTAAAATGCACGCATTTGCATGTATAAACCAGGTTATTTTAAATGTGTATTTATGCAGGCAGATGCAGAGTTTCAGAGTTCTGAAAAACCCACTTGCCCATATAAATAAGCACTTCCTTAGTAAATGAAAAAGTACTTATGTAGATGAAAAATACTTCAATATTGAGTTTTCTATCCTGTTGACTACAAAAGACAAAGTTTGCTTTGAGCAAGGAAGAAACTAGGCTTCTGCTAAGTCTGTAGCTTCTTTTTTATACCAGGAGAATGATGGTTCCCTGAGAAAGGCTTTGCTTTGAAGGTCACTTTAGGAGTGTGTGAATAAGCAGGATGTTTCTTAAACCTAAATAGCAACTTCTTTAAACGAAAATAGGGGAAAAGTTAAACATCAAACCATAAATAGGAGGGGAATTAAGAGCAGCCTACTATTTTTCCTTCCTGCTCTGTATGGTAATAACAAAAGAAAAGACAGGGGAGAAAGATATTAATTTTACTGAACTAAACTGTCTCCTGTTACTGCATGGCAAACTATCCCTACCGAACTGCAAAAAGGATCAAGGAACCAAACTGGAGAAAGCAACATTATATTAATTTGTTGAACAGCACAACAATATTGGTTAATTGCACTCTGTCCTTTCAATGAAAGGTTCTGACCATCAAAATTGAGCTTCTAAACATTTATCAAAATTGTTGATAGCACCAACTCTCCTAGAAAGCCATAGTCTATGTACTGAAAATAACTGAAGTAACAAAGTGGTTTGTTGTTTTTCATTCTGTTCCTTGATTTTATTTATAATGCATTATGTCATTAGTGAACACACATGTAAGCTTCCTAGTCTTAGTGGTTGTGGGAAAATGACTGTGGATCCTGTGGACTGGTGACTGGGGATACGCTTAGAGGAAACTGAGGTTATAGTTGCACTTTAATTGGAATTATAACACAGGGTAAATCATAGTTGCTGCTTTCTGGATGGAAGATGGTTGCTGGATGACTTGAAACCTCTTCCATGATGATTCCCCATCACTTGCTAAGGGGAATGGAATGGAGGGTGTAGTGGAGGCACCATGGCCAGACTCGGAAATCCCTGAAGGGAAGGGAACTCGGTGGTACCTGATAAACCACACATCCACTGTCAACCCAGGGAAGGAGGGGAAGATGCCCCACCTGTGACCCAGCAACTGTGGCAAAATCCCTCTCCTTAGACAAGCTTGCTTTATTAAAGCCTAATAATAATATTAATGTACACCTCCATGTCAAAGTTACTTGCTCCCACTGTATGACCAACCCTTACTGGAATGTACTTTACATTCTTTTTGACTGTATCTTTAAAAGCAAAGGGAGAGAATTTTTACACTAATTAGTAACAAAGGTATGCATGACTAGAGTCATTACTTATGTAAGTAAGTTGAGAATGGTGGCAAGACTCCATTTTAACAATTGGGATCAGTCAATGGGCTCAACCTGTCTTCTTTCCCATAGGGATGCCTGTTGGGTAAGAACCAGGCTCTCTGCACCCTGACTACTTTTATTGGGTACTAGAGCTTGTCTGTGTCTTCCTTCAAGTATATTTTTGCAGTCAGATACAATCAGCAACAATCTAAACCTTAAGCTGTCACAATTTTATAATAATAAGAGTGTTATTCCTTAAATCATTAATGTGAATCCTGTATGGATGCTGGCAGTTGGCAGTGGGTAACACACTCCACACCTGATGAGTGGTCTCCCTTATACTGGTGGTGTATTTCCCAAATACAGTCAAACCACACTCCAATCCAGCAGGACTCCTCACTTAAGGACTCTTCCGCCCTCAAAAACCATGGTGACAGACTGGTCAGGTACAAGGATCTTAGCTTTCCTGGGGACACTGACAGACTAAGGGCAAATTAAGTCTCTCCACATTAAGGGTCAAGGAAGCCTCCCTTTTTCACATGACAGTGGTACTGTACTGTTTTAGCTGTAACTAATCTGTCTGATTAATTTTGGACCTTTTGGTGGGGGGAGGTGGCTTTCTGTTGTACACTAGCATAGTAGTGGGGCTGTCCTGTGTATTTCACATAATTGAAAATCAAGTTATATCAGTTTTATTCAGGATGAAAACCCAGAGTGGTTTTAATAGCCCATCAGAGAGTGGGTTAGGCATTCATGCATTTCTTTTAAATTATGTTGAATGAAAGTATTTTTCAGTCACCACAGTAAAAGACCTGTATTCACTCTTTGTATTTAGTAAGTATATACCTTTAAATAGATTCTTTTAAAAGGATGCAAATATTCGAATTGACTTAAACATGGCTATAAACTAATGTATATTGTGCTAAGCTAAACTGTTTCCAAACAATTGCAGCAGTGTTAGAAAAATATGTGGACAAATGAAAATTATTTAATAACATCACAAACAGGAAGATCAACAATTTTATAGCACAAGTGTAGACTTAATGATAAGTTTTCAATACCCGTGAGTATAACTCCAAAAACATGACTCTTTTTCAAAGAATAAATAGCCTAAAGGACAGGAAACCACTGTAGAAGTTTTAATGATCTTGTGTCTTCCAATCAGGTACTGCCAATTGTGGTCTTCTTCAGTACGGTTATGTCTATGCTTTACCACATTGGATTCATGCAGTGGCTTATTGGAAAGGTATGCATTTTTCCAATTAGGTGCTCATTTGGCTAGTGTGAGAAATGTTTTGAGCAAGTGCAGAAGAACCGTAGCCTGGAAATAGTTCCAAATGTAACCATTGCAAAATCTTAATTGGCATCACATAACATGCTTTCCCTCTCTCAGGCTGGTTTCATTGTTTATGTCATATTAATTGTTAGATTTGCCTGGCTAGCTTTAGCATTCCTCAGATGCCATACTTGCTTAAATCTTCCTTTCTGCCTGCCCTTCTCCCAGCCCTCAAAGTGCAAGATGGAGATTAAACCACAGACAGTGGATTTCTGTTAAGCATTTCAGTAGCTATTGCATATACCTTCCTATCACAGATACCCAGATAAGATCAAAGAAGGTTCATCACCTCACTCTCTGAGTATTCATTTCTGTCAGTATCTATGTGTAGTGCTACTGTCTGCTAAGATAAGATCAAGTCCACTTTTTGTCCTATCTGTCCAATAAAGCTATCATATGAGGGAAAAGATATTCCTCTATGGTGGTAGTTAAACCTAATTTGAAGATATTCTTAAATTAAACCTTTGCCCTTTACACTCACAGGATTGTTATATAGGAACCATGAACACCACCTAGCTGACATTGTGTGCTAAAATTGCAATGAGGCATTTTTATCCTTAATCTAAATTTCACACTTCTTCTCTTGTTACGATCCAAGTTTTTTTGGGCAAGAAGGTAAGTAATAAGAACACATCAAAATATCTGTTTAGTTTAATTTAGTTTAGCATTTTTATACCCAGGAGGAACCTGGAGTACTTTCAGTTCTGTTAAATTACTCCTCCTCTGTCTTATTTTAGCATGTAACAATTACATGAATCTGCTATACCTTTAAGCTGAAATCATTAACTCAGGAAGTATTGTAACACGTCTCTGAACTCTTAGATTGATATTATTAACTCAGGAAGGGCATGGAACAGGGAGAACAAATTTTTGTTTCTTTTTTTAAAATCACTTTAGGTTGGTTGGATAATGCACTTCTTCATGGGGACAACTCCTGTTGAGTCTCTGGTAGCTGCGGGTAACATATTTGTGGGACAGGTGAGTTGGAGCACAGAAAAACATACTAACATATAACAACATTACAGAATATAGGGAAATAATGTTGCTCATGGGCATTTGTGTAATATAAAAGTAATCTCTTATAATGCTAGGATTCCACTTCAGCAAGTCTGATGATTGATTTCCAAAATTGCAGTATGCTCATATGCTGGCAGTGACGCACAGTGGAAAGGATTTGGGAAGTGATATGTTTTCCCTGCAGAAGGTCAAGCAAAAATGTAGATAATAGATCTCCCTGATAGATTACTCCAAGGCTACGAAGAAATAAAAATTTCAGGGTTCTTTTTCAGTTGAACAGGAAAGTGGTATGAAAAGATGGCAAGCAAAACAGGGAAGGGCAGGAGAGAGACAGTGAAGAAAACTGAGATCCAGGGCTAGCAGTATAAGGCCTTATTCACAAAAAAAGTGGACAGCATTTAAAAGACCACTTTAATGGGAAATGCATTAAACCCACAATGTCTGTCCCAAGCTTAAAAACAATGTAGAAAGATCAACAATTAACGTTCAAGCCCAAATGCACTATTTGCATAATATTTAGCAGTGGTGCATCACCATATCACACTGCTTCAAGATTTAGAGTCATACATTTGCATGACACTGCCTCCAAAATGTGCTTCACACACATGCCAGAGGGACATGTTTCACTTGACTAACAGCCTTATCTGTGGTTAAGACCTGTGACTCTCTCTAAGTCACTCAGAACTGGAATAGAATTTCTTGGCAGTTTCATTGTGATTTCCAGGCAGACAGCAAACCAGCCAGAGTTGTCTTCAGACGTTTTCTTTCTTGGGATAAAAAAGCCCTAGTCTATTGAAATGTGAGCACTTGTTAGCGCTAGGCTTAACTAGTCAAAGATACCTAAGAGACCGTGATGCAGACACTCATTTTTCTGCCCTTAATAAAAGAAATCTTTGAGCATTTATGAGGGATTTCTGAATTTGGTGCTTGTTTTTCACTTCCAGACAGAGTCTCCTCTCCTGGTACGGCCCTACTTACCATATATCACCCAATCTGAACTTCATGCAGTCATGACAGCAGGATTCTCAACTATTGCTGGAAGTGTCTTAGGAGCATATATTTCTTTTGGGGTAAGACAGGGGAAGAGAACTAGAAAATACATGGTTTATTTGAAATCTTCGAAGTATTTAGCCCAGCTATAATTCTTTAAAAGTATCCCTCAATCATTTCCACTGTTTGGGGTTTTTTTGTCTCTGAAGGAATTAGCCACAAAAATCCCTGGTCTTCTGACAGCTCATTCTTTTCTTACAAGCAATATGAGCTTTTAATGATCTCCTGTAGAAAAATCATTCAAACAACTAAATAATTTAATTGCATTCCTACATGTTTGTGCATAATACGGTTATAGTCAAGTATTTTCTGTCACCTGGAATTCTAGGTTTCCTCCTCCCATCTACTGACTGCTTCCGTCATGTCAGCACCAGCATCACTAGCTGTCTCCAAATTATTCTGGCCTGAAATTGAAAAGCCTCTGGTAACTCTGAGAAGTGGCATACAAATGGCAAAAAGGTAAGCTGATCCTAGGTACTAGTTAATACTATTGCAAAAATGAGATCTGGAAAAATAATTATGTTGTAGGTGTGCAAGCAACAAATTAATATGGTTGATTTATGAATTCAGGTGAGTGTTACAATCTAACATAAGCCGAGGACCTGGGCCAAACTGTAAACTCTCCAAATAAAGAAGGAAATGTAAAAAGCAAAGGCAAAGCAATCATTTCAACAACAGCAGCAAATTTGTTGCCCGTCTGTGGGGAGACTTCTCTTGAGAATGACAGGCAAAGCAAAAAGGCTTGGAAGGACGTGCTCCTGAATGGCCCAGGCTTTTCTACAAGGGCTGCATGGAAGAAGAGCAGTGACTGCTGCCTAGTCCTAGCGGTGCTACGGTTTTGAGATCTGATCCATATCCTGCCCAATCTTGAATGTACCAGAATTCATCCTCAGGGCGCTACAAGCACACACTTCAAGTGTCTGCCTTGAGGACTGACAGGAAAAGCCTACTTCACGTCATCAATCCTCTTCATTATTTTCTCTATGAGTGTACAAATAGCTTCAGTACTAGAATTCTAATGAAATGTGTGTACCTTTTAGTTCTGTCATTTGTTCTTGAATTTAAAGATGTTCACACTCTGGTTTTCTCTTCATTGGCAAAGTGAATCAAAGAATCTGCTGCAAGCAGCCAGTCAGGGTGCCTCTACCTCCATCGGGCTGGTAGCAAACATCGCCGTGAATGTGATCTCCTTCCTTGCCCTGCTGAGCTTCCTTGATTCAGCCCTTTCTTGGGTGGGCAACTTGTTTGACTATCCACAGCTGACCTTTGAGGTATGGTCTCCAGATTCTTCCAGCTGACATACGTGCATAATTTGTCTTTCTCAAATTTAAGTGTTCATGTGGTTTGTTTGTAGTCGGGGTTTTTTTGTTCTCATTTTGTGTTTTAACATTATCTAAACCCATATTTTATTTGCATGTTCAGAAAAATTTTTTAAAGTAAAAAATTTTTGCCATGTAAGTACTTCTATATCTATTAGTTGGCATATAATTTCCCTCTGTGGTGTCCTTGCCAGCCCTCAGGGTATGTTTATACAGAGTAGGCTAGCACCTGCCTTCTCTGACTTAGCAGTGCAGCCCATCTGTTAGTTACACACTTGCCAAGTCATTAACATCTCCTTCAGCTAAACATAAAAGTGGCTTTAGCTTCAGAAGGTCCCATCAAACCCCTAATGCTCACTAGGTTCACTTAGATGAACCCAGGGACAGTGGGGAAAGGCTGGACTTGTCTGAAACCAGGCTTAGTTCTCAATACAATTAAAATGTAAAATTGTACCCAGATCACTCAACAGAGCTAATGGGTTTCAAACAGGACTTCTGTTTGAACCTAGATCTATATGTTATTTTTGATCCAATGCAATCACTCAGTTTTAGTGGTTTTGGCCTTTTTGTTTTGCAAGACCCTAATAAAAGCCCTGTGAGAAACATGGATATAACTTGTGTTAAAGGTGCTGCAAAGATGAATTCATAACAGATATGGCTTCAGCAATATTAAGTTATTATCCTGCCGAGCTTTCACAAATACCTCACTGCACCCCAGACACCCACAGCTGAGGAAAGGCACAAGTATGCATGCCTCAGGCATCATACTCATGCTGGGGTCTGTATTTCCATAACTGCTGGGTGGTGTAAGATTTGAACAGGTAGATAGTCCACAAGGAATTGAGACACACAGATATGATGCATGCAGCCAATCTTCGCTTAGGAGAGACACCAGCGTGTAACCTTTTGTGGGAAGAGAAACCAGACAGAAACAGTAACTGCCTAAAGACCTCTGTTACATTCCCTAAGGGCAATCTGACCGATCCCTTCCACATCTGGAGCTATTTTCTCTCATAGAGAAATAAGCTATACTCTGATATAGGATTTCTTTTTCAATTTGCATGAATTTGTAATGCCAGGAAAAAATAGGTACAGCTTTAATTGTGTCAGATGCACAGATTTTATGCAGAGACAACTCTTTTGTTTACACGAGTTGGAGTCCAATAACCTGATAATTAAGCATATTCATTAACACATTTGATTTAATCAGTAGAAGAATTAGAATCGTCACTTCTCTTATCAGTTCTTTTTGTTCAAACTTCCTTCTTTTTGTCGAACACCGTGCCTAATTTGAAGCCATTATTGAGGCAAATGAAGGCACAAAACCCGTTGCTTTATTTTAGATATAAAATTAGTTGCATATAATAATATTTTGTTATATCTGGAGTCTGGATTAATGTTTTAAAGTTACTCAAGCATGCCTGACAATTAAAAGCTGTCTCAGAGTTTGTGGCAGCAAAAAGTCAAGGCCAATTTTCCCCTGCTAAAATAAAACTATCTTACTTTAAGTTTAAAAAACTTACTGCCTGCTATTGTTCTTTGACCATGTCTTTTGACGTTCTTCTACATTTTGCAGAACGTTTGTGCTTATGTCTTCATGCCATTCTCTTTCATGATGGGAGTAGACTGGGAAGATAGTTTTATTGTTGGTGGACTACTAGGTTACAAAACTTTCTTCAATGAATTTTTGGCTTATGAACGCCTTTCAAAGCTGATTCAAAACCGAGAAAAGGGTGGAAGCATGTACATTAATGGTGTGAAACAGTATATGACAGTAAGTATCATTTTCTGTTCTACAGATTTATTTGATCAAGTCCTCCAATGTTGAAACTGAACTTATTTTTAATACGGGCATAAAATGGTTGCATATTAGTTTAAGATGTGTTTTTGAACAACAGAGTTCAGTTATGAAAGTGCAATTATGAAATTGTCCATGCAGTTGCTGTCATTGTCCTACCTGTCTTGAACAAGCATAGAAACAGAAGGGGGTGGGTTTGGGAAACATGCAGCGTCCCACAGGACACCACACTTAAGACAGAGGCTGTCTTCAAGGCAAGTTTCTTCTTACCTGATTCTTAGCACTTGTATATGAGCACTTCTATACTCTCCCAAGGAAATCCTGAAGAAGAGCTTGAAGAGCCTCCTGCCCTTAGAGGTTTGTCCAAGCATTAAACTTAGAAGAGGCATGTAGCAAGCTCTAGAAGGTGGCATTACTGGCACATCTTTGCTGTAGGCTATTGTTTCCTCTGCAGAGGGCAGTAATAAAAGACGTGTTAAATGGCATACGCCTCCCTTGCCACACTGAGTCTAACCAGTCTGTCTCAATCAAGCTTTCCAGCCTTGTCCCACCTCTCGTTCACAGTTTACCCAACAGACATAAGTTGTTGGGTAAGCAACAGATCCTACTACAGTGCCCCGAGGAAGGCAGTGCTAAGAGCATTGTGCACATGTGCACGGGGCTAAAGGTCATGGCAAAGTGCTCAAAACTGACCTTTGCAGACATGACTGCTCCACTATCCGGCATTCACACACACAGCACATGCTGAATTCATCCTGAGCACAGGTAACAAAAAAGATGGTATCCAACTTTGCATTTCCATTGATCCTTCTTTCTCTCACTGTGGAGAAACCCTGAATTAGAAAGTATTTTGTACAGCACTTACTTGTTTCTTGGAATCAGATGGGATGCTGTGAATACCTCATATTAAAAACCAAAACCAAATTCCTGACCACTTGCATTCCTGATTAACAGAACATATTTCACATATGGAGATATAAAGCCAGATAGTCTGATGAAGTATTCACACCCTTGCCTGAGCATCTATTACTAGCCTTCCTGAAATTCCTGGCAATAGAGCCCTAGGCTAGAATGATCTTTGATGTGCCTTGCTATTGCTGTGCTTCCTTCTACTATGTGAATATGACACTGAATTCCTGCATGAGTGAATAAGAGTTTTTAAGTGTGGAATGCAGCCTTAAAACAGAGATCCTAGGAGCTTTATTTCACTTCCCCGCCCCCCCCCCCCCCAAGATATATAGAACATTCATGTTCATTTCTAGTACCTATAAAAAGCTGTATTAGCTTCCATGGCAAAAAGCTCTGAGAAACATAAACAATTTTGATTCATAATGCTGGTAAAAATTGCCTGGTACCCAGTATAATTACAGCACAAAGGTTCAGGTGAGGGTGTGCTTGGCTTCCATTTTTAATTTCTCTTCAGCGACAGAGCTCTCTAACTCATCCACACACAGATATTCACTCAGACTGAGCAAACAAGTGTCTTTGCCTGAGTCATTAATTACATGGCTTCCTGTTTTCGGAGCTAGGAAAGTGCAAATGAAAGCAGGGAAATCAGAGTACACAGAGCTTTTTCTAGGAAAAGCTGATAGAATGGGTACTTGAAAAACATTTTTCTGCATTTGTACAGGTTGATTGAAAGTATCTCCAAATTGATGTTCATAAAAGAGGAATTAAACCAGAGAAACTTCTAATAAACAGGAAACCTGCTAGAACACTCGCTCTTTTTCAGCTTGAACCTTAACCACAGTAAATAGGAATTCAGAGCTGCCAGGGGGACAAAAATCTATTTGCTGAGATGTGTTGCCTCCTTTCTCAAAATATTTAAACTACATTTGTCTGAAGGCTTGTAGCCTGATTTCATATAAAGTCATTTTGTGTCTTGTGAGGGGTCCCTCCATGGAGGCAAAGGCAATTGTGTTGTCTCTGCTCTGAGGTCCAGGCTTAGTGGATGTTACCCACTAAGGGTGAAAAGGTGGCAGAAGTCAGTATGGAAATAAGCTGTTGATGGGTATTCCAAAATCATAATGTCCCTCCCTGCCTGTCAAAACATCAATGTATCCTCTTCCTAGGAGACCCATTTGCCTTCTTTGCACAGCGTGGATCATGCATAAAGCAGCTTCGTAGGTAGAGCCCTCTGCTTCTTCAGGGAGAAAGAAGTCAGGGATGCATACCAAAACTTGAGGTTTCAAAAGAGCTTTATAGAGGCATCCAGCTGTGAAAAACAAGTTGAGTTATAGCTCTCTGACTCATACTTTCAGAAAACAGCAGCTAAATTGCCACTAGTACGATAAGATTTTTTTTTTGTCTTTAATTACTAGTACGCACTTCAAAAAGGCACAACAATATACGTGCAAGGTAAAATCATCACATGATTTGTGAGTCCTCACATGGGCAGTGGGTGTAAAAGCTTGTGACTTTCAACAAGGGAACAAGTCTGCCTTTATGAAAGACACACCTTGGGCACCAACCAAGCCAAACTGTTATTTTTGTACTCAGAGCCACAATGCCATGTTTTCAGGGCTTTAAATCACAATGAGCTGTTTCAAACCACTCAGAGGGCATGTCTTTACTTTTCAGGTTCGCTCTGAAGTCATCGCCACCTATGCTCTCTGTGGGTTTGCCAACTTCGGCTCCCTGGGACTGGTAATAGGAGGCCTGAGTAAGAAGCACTCTCACAGACAATTTTTTAGTCAAGCGAATCCCAAAGAAAGCACCTGAAGGAACAGGCTGGGAGTGAAGCTTGCTAATATTAGGGCCTGAGCAGCTGCTCTGTCAAGGCCTAGCACTCAACTGTGAATGGAAGGGCACCCAGAGGGGTACAAGTTTTGGTGTGGAAGTACTGGAAGAGGTGCTGAAGGCAAGGGGAAAGAACCAAGCCCTTTTGATAGCCTTCCCTGTTTAGCCCTCAAACATGAACCTGAGCTACTACTACCCATGAGCTTCAGGAGGAGCAGATCAACTCCACAGCATGCTGGTTTGAAAGATTAATTTTGCTGTTTCCTGTAAAAATATCACATGTATACAGTATGCTTATAGGGAAATAATTAACAAAGAAGGTTTTCAGATCTTAATGGAACAAAAAAAAAATTGAAAAACCACCTGAGTTCCTCACCAGGCAACCAGAATTGGTGGCAGTCCTCTTTGCCCTGTAGCCACAGTGGGCTCTGCAGTGCCAGCTATGGGGCAGGATAGAGGAGCAAGACCCAGAGATGGGGCTAAACTCTTCTGAAGGGCACAGTTATCCAGCACAGACATGCAAACTGCCAAAGCAAACAAAAGTTAGCATTTTATATATAAGCCACCATCTTAACAGAGAGAGTCAACACTGGCCCTTGGCCTTCAAATAACCCATTAAAAAATGTGACATTTTTCCTCCATGTTTCTCTTAGTTTAAAATGCAGGGTGGTAAATAACTCCTATGGGGGCAAAAGCTGGGAGATTCACCTTTCTTATATGTATTTCTGTTTGACATACACGTTGTTTTTCTTTGTAGCAAGCATTGCTCCCTCAAAAAAGAAGGAAATAGCCGACAGTGCTTTGAGAGCAATGATTGCAGGAACTGTGGCCTGTTTCATGACAGCCTGTGTCGCAGGTACAGTGCTCGCGTTTGGTGTCCCCTACAGTCAGTGACCACCACGTGGCACTGCACCAGCACCATACTGTATCCTGCCCCTCTCACTCAAACACTTGAATTTTTGTGCTTGGCAGGATTAAAAGTTGATATAAGACAGAAGGTTCTTGAAAACTAGAATATGAAAAGATGTAAAGATTTTCGTTTTTCCATTATGTCTGTGTTTTTGGGAGGGTGGTATGGTGTTTTAATGGACGAGCTTGTTTGTCTGCGCAGAACACGTGACTCATAAATAAAGCATGTATAGACGAATTACAATCCCTCCTCCACACCACTAGATATAGGGATAGAGAATTAATTCTGGAAAAGAAACAGAAAAGTGGAATGAAAAGGTGTAAAAAAGAAAGAGTAAGGGAGAATCTGAAAACAATTCCATGTCATAATGTTAAGCCAATATTTTGAGTGGACATTATTTCCACAGAGCACTTAGGCTAGTGAAATGTCCTAAAATGAGACTCCACAGCTGTTTCAATATTTCAGCTTCAATCTGAGCAAAGAATCACAATCCAACAGTCATTTTAGGGAGTAACCTGAAAACAATAAATTAATTATTCAAAAGATTAATTAATTTATATATTTCAGTCGGTGTCCTCAGTATTTAACAATCCCTTTTCCAGTTCTCTTCCTGAGCATGTGATATACAAAATTGTATGATGAAGGTTAAAGCACTCATATGTCAACAGCAAAGAAAGATCTTAGTAGTTTATGTAGCTAAAACCACAATGTCTCTTTCTACCACAACCTCTCTATGCCTTTGTGTTCACAGTAGCAGCAGAAACATAAACATTTTAAAGATAAGCCCACATTATTTTCTGAAGGCTACAGAACAGCACACTTAAAATAACATTAGTCTCACAGGCATCCATAATATTTTAATACATTACACTACTCTGCATAACTGAGGAACCAGGAAGCCCTACTGAAATGTGTCATTTCACAATACTGATCTTAAGAATAATATTGTGAACAGCCACTGAGAAAATCTCTCCAAGATAATAAAATCTGCTTTGGAAAGAAAATTACATTCCACCCACTCCTGCCATGGCAAATGCTTTCCTTACGCTTAGGATAAAGTAGTAAAGTCAAGCAATTTCTATTACCCCTGTTAGGATAAGAACAAATTCAGAATGTGTCGAAGTTCCATAACATTACATATAGAAGGAGTTAGCACTTTCATACTTTTGTGTCTCCATTACTCTAGTGAATGATGACATTAGTTTTTGTAGGAAATTTTAGAGAATATCTATCAAAGCAAAGTCAATTTAAAGCAAAATAAGAGGTTCTGTATTTACTTGCACTTCAGTAAATGCAGCATAGCTTCATTTTGGTTAATGAAAACACACTGACCCAGCAGTGGGAAAGAAAACCAAAATTATCAAAGTGTGACAGCCTGCTGTAGTTTAATTTCTACATTTAAAACGTATATAAATTGTTGTGGTTACTCCTTAATTCAGTTCTTTAAAGTGATTCAAATTAGAAGTCCCACAGTTCAAGGGCTTTGACCTTATGCCTTTACACAATCTCCTTAAATGGTGATTTTGCGTCAGCCAGGATACTTCATTTGATCATGACCCCATGAATCACATTCTCAAGTCTTATCTTCCTCTTCATTACTCACTAAGAAAATTGTAACTTACTTCACAGGAATGCTGACTGTCCCTAGTCTGGAAGCTCCTTGCCACATTTTATTCAAAAATGCTTCCAACTTCACAGATTTCCCTCGCAACAGCACAGAACTAGTTGAATGCTGCCAGCATCTCTTCACCAGGTATTGTGAACAGTTTATCCTCTGAGTAAAATTTAGTGAGCTCATATCTTCTCTGAAAACCATTTTTTTTTTAAATTTACCTTTTTTTCTCAGGCATCTGCTTTCAGTCAACTAGCATCTTTTAGAGGAATGGCTATTTTAGTGCTGTTGAATTGTTTTCCTCTTCTTGGGGAATTTTTCTATTGCATGACAAGCACCTACAGAACCAACAGACAATTCAAAATATCTTTGTTGAAACCTCCTCATGAGAGGAAGGACAAGCACTCTCCTCTGATCTCCTCTCAAGATCTCTCCTCTGTGCTGACCAGTGACAGGACCCAAGGGAATGGCATGAAGTTGTAAATACCTAGGGGAGGTTTAGGTTGGGTATTAGAAAGAAGTTCTTCCCCCAGAGGGTGTTTGGGCACTGGAACATCTTCCCAGGGCAGTGATCACAGCACAAGCCTGACAGAGTTCAAGAAGCATTTGACAATGCTCTCAGCACATGGTGTGACTCTTGGGGATGGTGCTGTGCAGGGCCAGGAGTTGGACTTGATGATTCTTGGTTTATCTCAAATACTAACAAAAAAAAAATCAAATATTTGAATTAATATAATGTCAGCATAGTATTTGAGGATAGCAATAACTGAAAAAAAGTCAGGAGCCTTTCCCTCCCTTCCCTCTTCTGTCTGTAACGTGACTGAAGGTAATAGTAATCAGGCCCATTTACATTGAAAACTTTACATGCATTCAAAGATAAATTGTATTTTACAGATCTCTATCCCATATCCAAGGCAAAGAAGAAAGAAATACTAATACTAAATAAGGAATATATTCAGAAGTACTTAACACTATCTCACAAAGAAACAAAGGTTCTATGTATTTAGGTTATGGAAAAAACCTTTCAAATTTATCCTAATGTGTGCTTTTTGGTTTTGGTTTGCTTTTGTGTGTGCGTGTGTTCTTTTCTGTTTGTTTATTTGGGGTTGTTTTGTTGTTGTTTTTTATTTTTCTTTTTTGTCTGTTTGGTTGATTGGTTTGGTTTGGTTTGGTTTTGTTGTTGGTTTGGATTTTTTTGCTTTTTTTCCCTATTTTCACAACTTATCACTTTAGAAATAAATGCTCTTAATTCATCGTTTCCCCTTGCTATTGAAAACAGAACTCAAACAGAAAAAATCATCTCTGGGTACAACCAATCATTCTAATTTCTTCATTACTCCAATTTTGCTCATCACATTAATTTCAACTCTACTAGGTTGCTACAAAGAACAAGAATCTGCTCTATTTTCAGCAGAACAAATGTTAAGCAGATGCTTTGAAAATATAAAAATATTCAATAGAGAAGTGATACCATCATTCATTTCAGTTGTCTAGGAAGATATACCAGAGGCATGAGGGCTTTATACAGAAAACCAGAAACTGTCCTGATAAAAAGGGAGAACATGTGGGTGTGGCACTTGGCTGGTGTTTGGAAAGGATTCTGTTTTGTTTGTATGAAAATTTTAACACATCTAAAGTTGCATAGGAGAAAGTTTGTGTTCCCGTGTGTGTGCGTACATGTACATATACTGCAGAGATATTCCCATGACAAAATTCTGTGATTCTGTGAAAAGGAGTTTTATCTGATTTTGCTTTATTTCCTTCCCCAGTGCAAATCATTCGGAGGTGATCTTCCCTGGAGGAAACTACAGTCTGAATTCCTGGAAAGTGTGTTGCCAAATACTGGGTCAACCTGCTTTTCATTGCACTTAGGTTAAGTTTTAATTTTTTTGACAGATTAGATCATAAATAAGAACTATGTTCCTTGGAAGAAAGGAAATAAAAAATTTCCTTCACTACAATGAGTGTGAATTTCCCCTGCAGTCTTTATTTTTCAACTCTTACCAGCCCAATTCCTCTGACTTGCTTGGAATTATTATAAATTGAACTGGAATAAATGGAAGACAGCCCTTCCAGTAGAGTTCTTGTCCCCACTACAAATCAGAATAGAAGAACATTTCTAAGCCTGATTCTCCTGCTTTTATTTCTGCCCTGAAACAGACTAATTTGCCAGATTAAACTGCTATAAGCATGAAGAAAATCAGATTCAGAAGATTTGGCTGCCGCTTGCAGAAAGCTATGAAGTAGGAATAATATTCAGAGCTGCCATCAACTTCTAATAGTATTTCTGCCCTTTTTGATGGCAGTGGAGTCTTTACTGCATGAAGAGAAATTACTCTTCTCAGAAATCTGCATTTTCTGCCGAGATAATGATATATATACATATATGTAGATATATACATATATATATTCCTATCTATACATGCCTATGTAGCTATAGCTGCATATGAACTGAGCTGCAGACCTGTTCTACCTCATCAGATTGGCCATTCAAGAACCCAAACTGGGGGCTAGCCTCTCTATGCCACAGTCCTCCTTCTTCTGCCCACAGGGGAGTGGAGGAAGCTGGTCCCTGTTTAGACTTAACTCATCTGAATGAAAATGTCCAGACTCCAAGTAAAGCTTCCTGTATTAATTCTTTTATATCTTACTGTGAAAATTGATCCTGGAGTCACCAAGCAGGAACTTTTACACACATTTGATCATTATCAAATGCAGGAAAAATCAGGTCCATACCATGACTATTTCCTTTCAAGCAAGCTTAATGTAGGAAACCTTTACAGGGTACCCTTGAAGAAGAAAGCGTGTTATAGTTTTAAGCTTCAGAACTTTCATGGACTTGAAATCTGACAAGTTCTGTGCAGAGATAGTGGGGGAGAGAGGGGGAGAGAGGGGGAGAGAGAGAGTAATTACTACCCTATGACATCATTAATGCTAAAGGCTTGGGGAAAAAGGTCAGAACTAAAGTACAGGAACATTGGAAAATTCTGACACATTCTGCAAATAAAAATTGTGCAGATGGCCTATTCAGGTAAAGCAATTACTAACTTTTCAATCTTCCATTAATTACTGCAGAATCTTTTCCAGGAAATCCAAGTTCATTAACTTAGACAGCTGCTAGTACAGCTATTTCCAGGGGGTGTTTATTTGAACTTACTGTGAAAGTGCTAGCTTCCTGTGAAGCTCAGTTTATTAACTTAATCCCCAGAAAAGTTATAAATGTCAGTAAGTATTGCTACTACTTGTGATTTTTTATCTCTGGTCATATATTATTAGGTGTTTTTCTTTAGCCTCACCCTCGTAGGTTTAGGAGACTGTATGCTATCCTCAATTTTCAGTGTTTTAAAGTATGTTGATAATCCTGATTAGGACAGATATATGTTCATATATTTAATGTGAACCCATCCTAAAGAAAATGCATACATTTGATCCACAATTTTCATCCAGCATTCTGGTTATAGCAGGGTTTAGATTTCAAGTAAGGTTAGAATATGTAATATAATATTTCAAGGAAAATTACAGTAATTTCACGACCATAAGGCGAACCGGACTATAAGGCGCACCCCCCGGGAGCCGGCACATTTTGCAACTTTGTAGATCAGATAAGGCGCACCGGTCTATAAGGCGCACCGGGTTTTTTTTTGCAGCGAGGCTCCGCCCCCAGCTCCTCCCGCACGCTTGCTGGCCGAGGCCCCGCCTCAATCCGGCAGCCATTGGCTCCCGGGCCTGCCTGTACCCGGCAGGGCCGGGCTATGCCCACCGCCGCTCCGTGCAGCATCCCCAGGGCCCCGCTGTTCCGGGAGTTCCCTGGCGCTCCGGGTGACCCAATGCCGGCAGGCTTGCCCCGTGCCACCGCTGCCCCGATTCCAGCTGCTTGCCCCCTCCCCGCGTGGCAGCCGCTCCGATTCTGGCGGTTTTCCCCCTCTCCGCATGGCGGCCGCCGTGCTTCCGGCGGTTTTCGCCCCCCCCGCGCGGCGGCCGCGGTGATTCCGGGGGCTTTCGCCCCCCCCCGTGCGGCGGCCGCCGTGCTTCCGGGGGCTTTCGCACAACCCGTGCGGCGGCCGCCGTGATTCCGGGGGCTTTCGCCCCCCCGCGCGGCGGCCGCCGTGCTTCCGGGGGCTTTCGCCCACCCCGCGCGGCGGCCGCCGTGATTCCGGGGGCTTTCGCCCCCCCCCGCGCGGCGGCCGCCGTGTTTCCGGGGGCTTTCGCCCCCCCCGCGCGGCGGCCGCCGTGCTTCCGGGGGCTTTCGCCCCGCCCGCGCGGCGACCGCCGTGATTCCGGGGGCTTTCGCACAACCCGTGCGGCGGCCGCCGTGATTCCAGGGGCTTTCGCCCCCCCCGCGCAGCGGCCGCCGTGCTTCCGGGGGCTTTCGCCCACCCCGCGCGGCGACCGCCGTGATTCCGGGGGCTTTCGCCCCACCCGCGCGGCGGCCGCCGTGATTCCGGGGGCTTTCGCCCCCACCGCGCGGCGGCCGCCGTGTTTCCGGGGGCTTTCGCCCCCCCCGCGCAGCGGCCGCCGTGCTTCTGGGGGTTTTCGACCCGCCCGCGCGGCGACCGCCGTGATTCCGGGGGCTTTCGCCCACCCCGCGCGGCGGCCGCCGTGCTTCCGGGGGCTTTCGCCCCGCCCGCGCAGCAGCCGATCCGATCCCTGCGGCTTTCGCCCCCCCCGCGCAGCAGCCGATCCGATCCCTGCGGCTTTCGCCCCCCCCGCGCAGCAGCCGATCCGATCCCTGCGGCTTTCGCCCCCCCCGCGCAGCAGCCGATCCGATCCCTGCGGCTTTCGCCCCCCCCGCGCAGCAGCCGATCCGATTCCTGTGGCTTTAACACCCCCCGCAAGGGAGCCGTCCCAATGTCGGCGGGCCGGCCCCGCGCGGGGTTGGCCCCGAAGCCGGCGGGTCCGCCCCGCGCGGGGGCGGCCCCGATGCCGGCGGGACGGCCCTGCGCGGGGGCGGCCCCGATGCCGGCGGGGAGGCCCCGATACCGGCGGGTCCGCCCCGCGCGGGGGCGGCCCCGATGCCGGCGGGACGGCCCTGCGCGGGGGCGGCCCCGATGCCGGCGGGGAGGCCCCGATACCGGCGGGTCCGCCCCGCGCGGGGGCGGCCCCGATGCCGGCGGGATGGCCCTGCGCGGGGGCGGCCCCGATGCCGGTGGGGAGGCCCCGATACCGGCGGGTCCGCCCCGCGCGGGGGCGGCCCCGATGCCGGCGGGGAGGCCCCGATACCGGCGGGTCCGCCCCGCGCGGGGGCGGCCCCGATGCCGGCGGGGAGGCCCCGATGCCGGCGGGTCCGCCCCGCGCGGGGGAGGCCCCGATGCCGACGGGCTCTCACTTCCGGGGTGGCAAATGTCGCAACTTTGTAGATCAGATAAGGCGCACCGGACTATAAGGCGCACTTCCGGTTTTGGGGGGAGATTTTAGTCAAAAGGGTGTGCCTTATAGTCGTGAAATTACTGTAATCAGAAATATTAGTTTGCCAAGAAGAGCACACCCCATGTTCTGTGTTTACAAATCATCACTGGCATTCTCCCTCTTTGCTACTCCCTATCGCATTCAATTTAACATCAGTCTTTTGATATGGCTGCTCTTTCCATTTCACAATTGTATGCTGGGTAAAAGGGCTACTTGTACTGGTAAATACAATCATGCATAAACTGCTCAAAAAGCCTTTCATATAGCTAAAGGTAGCAGACTTCCTCCTGCAGAGGAGATGTAGTGTGTTTCTTTTCCTTTTTAAGACTTCTCTATAGCTGGATTAGTGGAAGGAAATTTTTGCAGAGTATATATGATATTTCTCTACATCTGCTCAAAGAGATTGCCCACCTGGTCTGATGACTGCTTAATCAAAAGGCAATATATGTAGGACATTACATCGAAAAGTATAGCAGAAAGAGCAGTGAAAGCAGGAGGGGATTGCTATCAAGTACCATCATGCACCATCATATTTTCCCCCTGTTCCTGTGATGGTGCTGGGAGTCCAGTGTTGAGCTCTTTGTGTTTCTCTCAAACATGAAAATGGAATAGTGCATTTCACCAGCTTGGAGTTACCCTGGCAGCTTGGACCCTGAACTATCAGTGAGTGCCCAGGAACGCATTTCTGACAAAGACAAGTGGCAACAAATCTGCATCACAGACCTCTAAAGAAACATTTGATTTAATCAAATGCTTGCTAGCACATGTGATATGTTGACCTCGTGGTGGGATGGATGCCAGGTGATGAGGAATTGGGATTGTGGTCAGTTCATCACAGGTTTTCTCTACCCCTCTTTCCAGCTCGGGAAGAGAATCCTCATGTCCTCTCCTGTTCCATAGTGGGATCCCTTTTGTAGTAGACAGTCCCCCACAGACTTAACCAATGTGTCTCCTTTGTGTCCTTCCATGGGCTGCAGTTTTTCATTAACTGCTCCAGCATGTGTCCCTTCCATGTCCTTCAGGGACAGGCTGTTCCAGTGTTAATGCCCAACAGGATCACAGGTCCTGTCAGCAAACCTGCTCCAGCATGGACTCCTCTTTCCACAGGCCCACCAGGACCCTGCTCCAGCACCAACTCTTCTTTCCATGGGGCCATGGGTCTTGCCAGGAGCCTGTTCCAATGTGGACTTCCCACATGGTCCCAGCTTCCTTTGAGCATCCACCTGGTCTTGGGTGGGTCTTTTCTGCATGCTGCAGGTGGATCTCTGCATACGCATGGACCTCCCCACATGGCTTTTCTCTCACATTTTCTCACTCTTCTCTTTAGGCTGCTTCTTCTGCAGCAGTTTTTTTCCCACTTCTTAAATACTTACCACAGAGGCACTACCACTGTCATTGAGGGACTCAGCCTGGGTCAGTGGCAAGTCCATCTTGGAGCCAGCTGGCATTGGCTCCATTGGACATGGAGGAAGCTTCCAGTAACTTCTCAAAGAAGACATCCTGTAGCATACTTCCCTCACCCCCTCTGCTACCAAAACCTGCCACATAAACCCAGTACACATTCCACACCTATAGATTCAAAAATGTAAGTGAACATTTTGTCAATTCATGAATAACAGTTGAAGTCTGTGTGGAGGTAGCACTTCTCAAAGGTCTTGCAAAAAAAGTTTAGCTTTCTTCAAAGTTATCAGAATGACAGTGCACAATAGGTTAGAACTAATGAAGGTGACAAGTGAATGAAGCATTAGTGGCATGACTCAATTTCTCACCCTCACAAGCTACCCACTGGATGTCAGCACATATCTAATAGCTTTGTGCTGTACCATTCTCAGGGTATTAGTCACTGAAAGTCACTGGTAATAATTCCAGGAAAACTTTTACGCAGTTTTGTGTGCAGCAGTTCCAGGAAATGTGCTGTATAGCCTTTCTCGTGCTCAGAACATGTACAATCGATGAAAATTACTCTTTAAGTAAGGCAAAGTTCTCTCTCGACCAATTTAGAAAAGTACTGAAATATGTTAATTAAGGATGTCTGGCAGGTAACAGGAATATTTCTATTTTAATTGGCTGCAATGAGTGGCAGCTGGAAAAAACAAGGACATTTTAGAAACAAACTTTCCAATTCTACATATCACAGCAGCTGGTACAACCTATACACCTTTGTGAACAAGTGAGTAGTTGAACTATATGTTGTGATTGAACTAGCAGGCAGCTAAACACCACCCAGTCGCTTGCTCACTCCCTGCTGCTACCTGGGACAGGGAAGAAAATTCAAAGCAAAAAAGCAAAATATTTGGGTTGAGGTAAAGATAATTTGAGGCAATAATAGTAGTAGTAGTAATAATAATAATAATGATAATAATAGCAATAAAATATACAGAAGAAGTGATACAGAAGGCAATTGTTTTCTATCCATGGACTACTTCCCATTCAGTCCCTATGCTGCCACTCCCAACCAGCCTTCCCTCCAGTTTATAGGCAGAGTGTGATGCCATATGGCATGGAATATCCTTTCAAACAGTTTGAGTCAGCTGTCCTGGCTCTGTGTGTCGTACGTTTAGGAATGGTACTCCCCAGTGTAGTGCTCTCACTCAGACCCTACAAACCACACTGCAAATCCCTCTCTTCCCCTCCTGCTCCCCCTTGCCCCTGTGAGTGGTTGGAGAGGAGAATTGGAGGCTCAAAAGGTGAAGATCACAGGTTGAGATAAGAACAACTTAATGGAAACAACAATGAGATAAGAAAACAAGCAATAACAGCAGCAATATGAAGAGCAAAAATGTACAAAAGAGAGGGAGAGTGATTCACATGCAAAAATGCTGTCCCCAGAGAGCTCAACCTGACTTCAGCCAGACCACCCCAACTGTTCTGTCAGTGTCAGAACCAGAGGCACACGGCTTTTCCCTCTGTGTGTAAATCAGCATTACCCTACTGCTCCTCACTTACTCCCATGCTTACTCAACCCGAAGGAGCCCCTTCCCCCCAGCAGAGACTCCCTTCCTCTGTCCCTTAGCAGTGGTGTGAGGTGGTATAGAACAGTAAATTGGTAGAGAGTAACATCCAAATGCTGGCCACACCCTCTTCTGGCTACAGCAAGAATGAACCCTCTCCTGTCTGGAACCAGAACTGTTTTCTCCCAAGTTCTTGTGCTTCCCTGGCCTATTCACTGTTGGGGTGGTATGAGAAGCTAAAGTCCTTGACTTAGGGTAAGCACTGCTTAACAACAACTGAAACATCAGTGTGTTATCAACATAATTTTCATCCTAAATCCAAGCCACAGCACTTTACCACCTACTAGGAAGAGAAATAACCCTATCCCAGCCAAAATGGTCAGAGGCATGTCACATACAGGAAGTTATGGAGCCAAATCAGTGCTCCAAACCAGATTCCACCTGTTTCTTACAAAAGGCATGAACAAAAAGAGGCAAGATGCCAAGGATACAGAATGCTAATCACAATTCTTTTACAGGCTGAAACTGTTTTTGCTATGCAGTAGTGAGTCTACTTCTTAATATGCAGTGCCATAAATTCATTGTTCCTATAAGTTGTGAGTCTGTAGATCACTGACAGACTTCCAAATTTCAACTGGAAACAGCTTGCATTAAATGCTTAGCAGCGCCACATAGGTGTGAAGGTGTCTCTGAGCCTCAGCCCCACCAGTTTTTGTAGAAGATAAATGTGTGTTGAGTGCATTGGTGCAGGGCAAGGGGAGGTCTGTCCTTGTGAAGTACATGGCACAGGGAGCACAGCCCTGCTTGGCAGTCACCTGCAGTGCCAGGTTTGCCCTAGGAGCAGCTGGTGTGAAGCCTTGAGTGTGACAATTGTCGCCACAGTTCATCCATGTGGGACAATCTCAATTCTGTGTGTTGACCCACAGATAAATAGGTCTGCTGCAATCCTAGGCTGTTTTCTAGTGTCAACATACAAATAATCATCAGGTCACAAAGCTTTCATATTTGAGAACCTGAATCAAATTCCCGATTTGCATTTATCTAAACTTGGATCTTCGCTGAAGCTGGAGTTATACACTTATGGCAATGTAAGTCAGACAGAAGTTGTATCCTCAGGTTTGATCTTGACTTCAAGCAGATTTTAAAGTCTATCGGTGCACAGAAACCAGTGAAAGCACTTAATTTAATAAAATATTGTTATTGTATGTGTACAGCTGTACATGTGCTTCTGTTTTGCTTTGTGAAGCTATGAATCTGAAACATGAGAGTGCAAAACTAGAAAACTGACTGGTGAAAAACAGTTCACTCTTTAGCTGTTGATTGTTTTATAGAGGGGGGAAAAAAAGCGTTTTCTTGTTGCCATGGTATTCTGCAGCATAGGGATTCACTTTAGCAAGCAGTACATTACATCATAATGCATTGATCAGAATGCATATGTTACCATGGTTGCCACAGTGAATATTTTATTTTTGCTATATTGATTGATGCTTTTGATGTCAGGTGGCTAGAAATATGAGGGAGATGGGAGCACCCTACATAACATTCTGCTTGTTCTCTGATGACAAATATAGATGACATCTAAGTATCACATTTGTCTAGATGAAATCAGAAAATTTTGAATTTTTACATGAAAAATCTTGCTTATTACTAGAAATAAACATAGGTAAGAAGTTATGAAATTTGACTTTTCTTGTTTGCTTGTTTTCCAACTCCTAGGGAAGTGTTCCTACCTCAGCACCAATTGCATTACAATGTTTGGAGTCCCTGTGTCAGGGAGAATAGCCCCATACCTATTATAATAAATCTGGATTTGTGTCCAGTTGTGAGTTTTGTACCCCATGTTCACTTTGGAAAGTTTCTCATCTGTGTTCCTGATCTGTAAAATGAATCAGTAACCTGGATATGTTGTTGGAAGTTGTATTACAACAAAAGTTGTTAGCCGAAATGAGAGAGCAGCACTTGCAGGTACCAGATTATACACCCATGAAATCCATCTGTCTGATTCTGTGCTGGAAAGTAAGGAGAAACTATACATTACATGCCTAGTTCTGTCTCTTATACATGGATTGAAACAGATATAACTTCACCACCATGGTACTTTGCCTGAGCTAATAGCTCTGGTTTATGGTTCAGAAACAAAACTATGGATAAGTTCATACGAGTGTTATTTCCTCTCCCTGAAGAAAAACTCTCACACTGCTGCAGCATCATAGCTAAAGCAGCAGGGACACAAATTTGGTGTCCATACTAAACAATTACTTTTTCATCGCACCATCCGACCTATCTCCCACAGTTGTTTATGGCCCTAAATAATCCAAGTTTCATTAACTGTTGACTCAGTTGTCTCACAAAACTCTCATTTGACAACTGACTATGTGGTCATATTACAATAATTATTACATAGGGAAAGTCTTTGAAGTATCTTGACTCTTTATTTGGAATACTTTCTTTGTCACAGGTACTTCCCCAAGGAGTCAGTGAAAAAAAACCCTTTTTCTATTTTCAGTTCTAGAATACCACATAGAAGACATCTATCCTCCACAGTTTTTTGAATAGTCATGCTCAGGCATTTCAAGAAAGGAGCTGATCCTTGCAGCTATGTGCTATTCTTGCACCCAGCTCAGCTGAAGTCAGTTAAGGCACCCTCTACTATGTATATTTTGCATTCATAAGTGATTATGGGACCTGACTTCATCTGAAAACACATGTAGGAAAAAAAAGAGATCTCCCCATAACTATCACTTTGCCCCTTATGCTTCTTGACTGCCATAATAAAACCACTTCAGATCCCAGACTGAGATTTGATGTCAGGCTTCATTTGCCAGATAACAGTTGAAGCATCTTGTTTCCTTCTCTTCATCATTTTTTCCTCTGATCATTCCATGACTTTACAGAAACACTCTTCTCATCTTGCTTTCTATACCTGCTAATTTTGATCACCTTTATTTTGATTTCACTCACCAGAACAGGGTGCTGGAATTTTTCCTTTGTTAGATCACTAGATGGCAGAAGAGACTCAGCAAAAGCTTTTCACCAAAAAATAGGGTTATAAGTATCTAGCCTTTTTACTTATGTGGCCGACTTTGTTGATCAAAATTTCCTGTTAAATACATTTTTTACTCTGTTTTCAGGATTTTTTTTTTTCTTACAAAAAAAAGTGACTTGTTTTGGCTAAAGAAGTTTGCTCTTAAGGGGCCACACTGGGCACCTTGCAGTTCTACTTGCCAGAGTGTCACATAAGCATTCCTGAAGATCATCTTTTACTAAAATTATGTCAGCTGGTTCCCCTACATTTCTTATCATTATTGTAGGTTGTGGTGAAGGGTGTTAGTTCCCTAAGGGTGTTGTAGTATTCTTAGAGAAAGTAGTAGAATGAAATATGGAATGCATAAAATGTATTGAAAAAACTCAATACGTGGTAGTGTGAAGAGGGTAGTTGTGTATCCTGCTACAGAGTTCTCACTCTATTAACCTGCAGGTTATATGGGGCTAAAGGTTTCTAAAAACTATGCATGGCCAAGAATAGCAACAGCAATAATAGTACCAAAGGCTATTTTATTGCAATCCCCACCACCAGCCCAGCTCTCTGTTTATCCTCTGCCTTCAGGATTGCTGGACACAATAAGGCTTTTCACAAACTCTTATTGATGCTAAAGATTTTTGTGCTCTTTGTGTATCTGTAGTTTTATAGATTTTCATATATAGCTATATAGTTTCTAACTCTTGGTCACTTTAGCATAGTAGCTGCACTTTCCCAGGTATTATGCTAGCTTCTTGGAATTCTGCTTAGTCTTGCTTTTTAGGCTAACGAGGACACTTGGTTTTTCGCTAGAACTTAAAAACACAACAATAAACCCCCTAGAATAACTCCAGTGGGGCAGAACACACAGGGAAATTACCCAACCAACTCTTCCTCTAATTGGACAATATTTGATAGGTATACTAATTAACAAACCTTATAAAAATTGCAGAAGAACTCCTTCATGTGTGCATATCACTATATTGTTCACCTTGAAAGTCTTTCAATTAAGGATTTCTTATATTTTATAATTTTAATGTTGTTTGGGAAAGATATGTGTTTTATCACAGGCAACAATGTAGTTTTCCTTTGTTGGTTTGTAGAGGTAAGGGGGAACAGGAGAAATCATCTCACTGTGGGAGAGAGGGTTAAGACAAACATGCTAATAATGGCACAACCTTGAGCAGAAGTCCTAGAAAACAGTACCCTTGGAAAGGAGAGGGAAACTCATTGTGCAGAAAACAATGACAAGAGATGTACTCATTTACTCAAGTAAATGGTTTGTTTCTGGAGTATCAATTGCCACACCATCTGGCAAATTCTTCATTTACAAGGAAGAGGGAAGAACAATGAGCCTTCCTTGCCTTCCAGAGGTACTAGAGCCACTATTCAAGAGCTTAAATGTTTACTTCTAAATACAGCAAAGTAATCCCCTTTGCAGAGCAGTTACCCACTCACAGTGAGTTGCAAGAGCTTCAACAGAAGTTAAAAGGCTCCTTAAAGAGTTTGGATGGGTATAGTATTCTCAATACCTAAATAACAAGGTCTCACTGTTACTTTCACTCCAACTGAGGAAAGTTTCATCTAACAACATGAGACAGTAGCTACTGACTTTGGGCTGTTCTTCATCTATCTGACTCTGTTAATGGGAACTTCAGAAAAGGCATACAAAAGATAAGAGCACCTATCCTTCAGGAATCATCCACAAAACACTCTCAGAAAACTTGAAGGACTCAAAGCCCTTCAACAACAATATACTGTTGAGAGCTTAGATAGATTTGGCTTTCTTGCCTTAGCTTATCTTTATGTCTCCTTATGTAATTCTATAAAGCCTACTCTATATGTTTTTCAACAGAATGAACTGAAGCCCTCAGGAGCAGTACAGGATGAGAGGTGTGTTTGCTCTTACTAGCCATACCCAGCTTTGAAAATGCTCCCTTTTATGGAAAATTGTTCATAAAAGCATTTTCACTTGGACATGAAAGACAGCATATTCTCCCAAGATAATTTCAGCTTCAAAAAGTGTATTTCTGCCCTGGACACCTCAACCTGACTGCTTCCAAAGAAAACTTTGCCAAATAATGGTCAAAAGGAAAAAGCTAAAATATTGATCTTATCCAACAGTATTTTCTCTATTGTTTTAAACAAGGAAATGCTAGACTTTAAATAGAAGTAGTTTTTATCCATAAAACTTGCTTCCAAAAGTTCCTTCAAAATATTCATGCCAAGGGGAAGAACTTTCTTTTCCACATCTGACTATATTGCAATAACTATAAAAATATAGTTTTTTAATCTAACCATTGCTATTCTAATAAAGACCTTGTCCTTTGCAGATCTTTAAGGATTCAATAGGATGCTAAAAATGTACCAAATTTGTTTCTGGGTTAGAAGCTACTTTCACCCCCTCCTTGTTCTTTAAATAATCCCTAAAATAGCAATAGGCGCTTTCAGCTGCATCTAGGTTTATTTTTTCTCTGAGACACAGTCTTTGGTCTGATCTCCCAAAATCCTACAACACAGACATCAGGCAAAAATGGATCCTGGACTAGGCTCACTTGATTGTGCTTAGGCAAAAAAGTACTTTTCAATGTCTTTGACTCCCAACTAAAACTGCATGAGATGGCCGCAGTTGATGAACTGCATTCTCTTCATGCTTCATGCTTTCTCAGATATGTTTGTTATATTCTGCACCAATCCAGTCAGGTAGTTTACTCATTAGCCATCAAAGAGAGAGCTAGCCTAATACCTAAGAACTATTTGACTTAGTTGCACTAGTAGTCAAGAAAAAAACTAAACAACAAACACATTATCTGGCAAGCATGAATCTACCAAAGAAAGCTTCAATTGAACCAAACTTGATAATGCTGTCCAGAGCAGAAGAGAATGGTAATTCTCCTCCTGGTTTATTTTGGTAGGAGAGGTGGAAGAATCCACTTTTGAAAATACAAGAAATCTTCCACTTGTGGATTATCTTTGCAAATATAAACATTTCAGAGAGAGAAGATTGAACCCTAAAGTGCTAACACAAATGACTGAGGAGCTATTATGATGACTTTGGGAATCCTTACTGTTGTCTTTGTAAAAGTAATCTCATTTTGAATTCTTGGAAGACCCCCTTATGCTTACATGCCTGATGTGGTTTCAGCTAGGGTAGAGCTTATTTCTTCTCAGCAGCTGTTACAATGCTGTGTTTTGGATGCAGAATGAGAATGGTGTAGATAATACACTGATGTTTTGGGGTTTGCTAAGTCATGCTTATCCTGAGTCAAAGATGTCATTTTTCTTGTCTTATGCTCTGACATTTAGGACATATACAAAAGAAACCGGGATGGAGCACAGCTGGGACAAGTGGCCTGAATTCACCAAAGGGATATTCCACACCACAGAACATCATGGCCAGTATATAAACTGAGGGAGTTACCAGGAAGGGCAGCTGATCTGGGTACAGGAACAGGGTCTGGCATCCATCAAGAGGTGATGAGTGATTGTATTGTGCATCACTCGTTTTTCCTCTTTTCTATTATTATTATTATTTGCCATTATAATTGCATTTTACTTTATTTGCAATTATTAAGCTGTTCTTATCTCAACTTACAACTGTATTTTGATTGCCGTCCCCATTCCACCAGGATGGCAGAGGGAGAGATTAGGGGTTGAGCAAGCAATCAGCTCTGTCGTGCTTAATTTCCATCTGGTCTTAAACTACAGCAATACCACAAGAAAAAAGGGGGAAAAAATCAAAACACCAGAACACCAGCTACTTGGTGTATTTTTCCTGATTGTGACAAAATAAGATCGTGTTGATGGTTCCTGTTCTGTCTGATGGCACTATTTTTGGCAAAAACATGTTCTAAAACGGCGTAATTCTGAGTGTTTTACTTTATCAGGGACAATGAACTAACCTCCTTTTCAGACATTATGGAAACAAATAGACCAAACTACAGAGAGCTTTTGATCCAATTTTTAGAGGAAACAGAAGAGCATGTGTAGAGATCAAGACAACAACAGACACTGGTGCATCCAGTAGTAATCATAATAGTGTTACCATAAAGGCAGTACAAATACCTACCCACTAATGATGCAATATAAAATACAAAACAAATATGACCAGGTCTCTTTTCCTAAGCAAGGGTATGAACGTGTTATACTTGTATATTATTTGTGTGGTGTGGTCCTCAACTACTGGTAAAATCATATGCTGCAATCAGATAATCTCCTGCTTTCAACATATAGTGGCCCACTGCTAGGTGGTCAGTTATAGTATTGTCAGTTATACAGTATGTGTCAGGACAGTATTGGTCAGTTCCATTGCTGACAATGGATAAGAGACAAAGGTCTCTTTTATTATCAGAGGTGGGCCCCACAGGGCTTTGTTCACACCACAGAAAAACACTTCCTCTCAGATTGCTACTTGAGTTTTATATACATCTGTCTTCTGAAGACACATGTATTGCTCTAGAATCAGTGAGATTATTCAGGTGAGTATTTTGTTTTAAGCAGTCTTAGCCCTGGTCTCTTCACCACAAGCCTAGATAGACCAGGATGGAACATATATATCTCTTGCAGTGCTGCTGGCAGGGTTGAAAAACTGTAAACAAACTTTTCAGAAGTGTTAGTAAAGGGAGGGGATGGGAGGCAATTTTGTCTGGAGGTTTTGTTTGCTTATAACTACTCATCTTGATAATGATCAAAAGTGAAAGAATTTATTGATTTTACGCTATCTTGTTCAGCTCTGCACTTGACTGGCCCATGAGCTGTAGATGGCTCTGTGCTAGATCACCACTGTAAACCAGCATAAGTGCTGCCATTAGAGCTCTTCTGAAAACAGTGTCCGAAGTTATGGAGTTGCTCTTGCTAGAGTTTCAGCTCACAAGAACCCAGGAAGGGATATATTGTTTTTATGTGACAAGGTTAGGGTAGTAGGGAGCTGCATCTTTGACCTCTGTGAGGAGAGACAAGGGCTGTCCCCATGTCAGATGCAGAAAGCTTGAAAATGGACCCACCACTGGAGTTCACATATTTTGTATATGAAAATACCTCCACAGACTGTCTATGTGCAGTTATAGAAAACATGCAGGTTATGAGTCGGTCTGAATGCCCCAGCAGCCTGAAAAAGAAAACAGTAAACAAATTCCATATGCTGTCTATTAATAAAGAATTACAAATAACATAAAAATACTAATGTAAATATTGCTGTTTATACTAGCCCTCTGTCTCATTAGAAATACAAAACAAGCCTGTTTAACAGCATTATTTAACAAAAAAGGGGCTACATGAACCAATCTTACCCTTCTAATTAGTTGTGATCATGATCTATCCTATTTTTTCTCATATAAACTCTGAGTCTTTAAAGATATATGTTTTTCATCTCAGCTACTTAAGTTCCAATGTATTCTTGAATAGCTAAAACCTGCCTGTTAAAGTCTAAAGAAGGAAAATAACATCTACAGAGGCAGGCTTTGTTTCTATTCCTGTACACATTTCTACAGAGTTCCAAGAATCACAGAATTGTTAGGATTGCAAGGGACCTCTGAAGATCACCCACGCCAGCACTCCTGCCTAGATGTTTCAACCACGCTGATATCAGGGCTGTCCTGTAGTTCCACTCCCAAGAAGTTTGGACACAACAACAACAGAAGTGACCAAGCTCAGAGCTGCCATGCTGCTGTGAATATGTTAGAAGAGCTGTGTTTGGGGACAGCTTTTCAAGCATGTCTCATTTACAGGCAACTTTTACATGCTCATCATCAAACACTTTGCATCCTGGCACACATGGTCAGAATGGCCAGACAGGTCAGAATCCAGAGTCTAGTACGTCTGATGCCGAAATGAGATTTGCACACTTTCCAAACTAGCTATGGACCAACATTGCTCCCTGGGTAAGCTTGTCAGAAGAAGACTTTCCATGGAGTTTAGGCTTGTGAGCTGTGGTGGTCTCTGCCATCAGCCAAGGGTTTTTTCAAAGGTACCTTCCTCATCAGCATTTTTCTACTTAAAAATGGCTTTAGGGTTTCTTCAGTCTGCCAGAGCACTGGAATCCTACGATTCTTGCCCAAACATGTCAGGAAAGAAAATACTTTTACAGAACAGCAAACAACCAGCAATGATAGCATGGGGCACACAGGATTGAATGAGAAACATTCCCCGGGGTTGAGAGGTCAGTGTGACAGCTTTGTACCTCTCACCCGTCAGTATCCTAAAGTATCCTGAAGTATACCTACTACTCTAGGCAGAGAGTGCTGCCTATTTCTCTGGATTTCCATTTTAGTTAAGGACAAAGCAGCAATTCACAGGATTTCTGGAGGGAACGTGAAGCTTTATGCCATGGAATTTATCGTAATGATATACTCTCAGGAGATGAATGCTACAATTGAAAAGAAGCTTGAATTCTCCCGACTGACGGATCCTAACCACTAACCCATCATATGTACGGATTTAAGCTGTTTCTAGTCATCACTTACTACTAAGATCTGAAAAATCCCCTCCATGCTGTTTGCACTGTGAGATTGTAATGATCCATATGGCATTGGTGACACATTGACATATGTTGCAGCATATGTTGTGAAAGCTTCTGAGCCTCAGTCTTCCCCTGAGGAGTAAGAAGGTGGAGAGGAGGAAAGAATGTGCATCTCCAGGCACAATGGATACCTTCTCCCACTTCAGCATTTGTGGTTTCAGCAGATATTCCTTTAAGTATGTGGCATCTTTCTTTTTAAGATTTTCAAACCTCTTTTCTGTCCCTCATATCTGCTCTGACCATTTTGTGAAGGAGCTTGCCAATGGTCAGTGGGCTTGCTCCTCCCCTCAGCATCCGTGGAATGGGGGCTTCTCTGTTCCTCTCTCCATTGTCCCTCTGATACTTTCCTGTCTCTTCTGTTCTCTCTTTGTGCTTTCCTGTTTTCCTTGTCTCCTTTTTCAGTGTGTTGCTGCCTCCCAGTTGTCTGCTTTCCGTCTGGGGGACAAAAAGGAGGGCAAAGGGGTGCTGCAAGGAGGAAGGGGCGTAGGACAAGGAGCTATGGGACACAGTGTGAGGTGGGATGGGAGTGAAGGCTTTGACCACATGTGGAGCACCCAATTTCAAAGCTGTCTTTGCAAAACAAGAACCTAGCACTGTTCATAAGATGAGGACTGTCATACCCCAACAGGATTGTCAGCACTGTGTCCTCTGGAAATAGGCAGAAATAACTGAAATTTCTCACCAGCCCAAAGTTAAGAAAGCCTGGGATGTGGACCTGAAATACAAAATTCAAAACAGTGTACTCTGTACACTTTCCATGCAGCTATTATTTTCTGAGACAGATTTTTCAGAACACACTTTGGTTTTCCATTTTCTGGCCTAGATCTTCACTAATTTTTTTTTTTTAGCATTCTATGTTTGGACTTGCCAACCTGCCAAAATTATTATGTGCTACACAAGTGGCATAAGATAGGTTCACTGCTGCTAATTAACCAATTTGTTTAAAGCTGTATTTTTTCCTAACACAGAAGGTGGCAAAGGCTTAAATTTAAAATTAGCTTTCAGACAACATTTTAACAAATGTCCAGTAAAATGTGCAATAATTCCCATCAGTGTTGAAAATTTGACTCCCTCATCTCTCATTGTGAATCTCTCATAGATGTATATATTTAATTTTGTTGTCTGATATTTTCCTCGGTTCTTGTGTCACTTGATTTCCAAAGAATAATTTTGAATTTTAAATAATTAAAGACAGAGGGATGACTGGAAATGTTTTCCAGAGTTGGAATTAATTTTTACTTTGCCAACTTCTTTACTTCCTGGATGGGTGTTTGCTTGTTTGTTTTGTCTACCACAACATCTCTTCACCCAGCTAGAATATATGTACTGTGATGAGAAACACTCTAGAAAGAAAGGCTTGAAACTGGTTTGTGTCCATGGGCCAACCACTTTGTGGGAATGACTCTTCTCACTTTGAGCTTCCTATTATTCAATTGTAAGTTTTCCAAGCTCAGGTTTGCAAGAGAAGTGACAAGCACAACATTTGAGAGAAGATGATAGAATAGCAAGTGCACTCACTTTTCATCAAGTGAATTTTCTGCAGTAATCATTCTTGAGCCCAAAGAGGCCTATTACTTAAAGCACCCATCTCTGGAAAATTCTAAGTTTCAATGAAAAAATGGAATATTCCAACACTCCGAATTTCATGTAGACTTTCACAGAGGCACTTTTCCTCTTTTGTCACTTCATCATCTCTGGCTGATTGAAAACTTACCTCTAGCTTCTTCATTCTCTGAGAATAATGGGAAATTCACCTACTTTATAAACTTCTGACACCTTCTAAAATTTCCTCTTTTTTTGAACTATTGCTTCCTTGCTCATCTTCCCTGGTTTTAAGCTAACTTTGTTCCACTCATGTCCTACTGACTCAGCTGTGCATTGTTTCTGTAGTTCCCCACTTTTTAAAATGTTTTTTCTGAGCCCATCAGCTACATTGCACTCTGTTTTCTAGTCCCTTCTCACAAACCTGTTAAACAGTTCAGCCTTTCTGACAATTAAGCATGTTAGGATCATCCAGTCACAGTCATGCCTCAGTTCTTGGCTTCCCTCACTTACCGCTGAATTTCATCCTTCTCCTGTTTTTCTAGTCTATTTTTGAATAGGGAGCCACTGTAAATATCTGTAATTAAATGTCCATGTAACTAATATCTGACCATACAAGGGGGAGAAGGCCATGCCAAGCATTAGGGAGTTTTCCTGTCTACAGCTGTGTGAGAGAGTCACAACAATATTTCAAAGGCAAGCAGAGTCAGAGGAAGTCACAATTTCAGAGAACTTATGAGTTTGATAGTAGCTGAGGTGTGATGTGTTATTGTAAAATGAAGAAGTAATAGATCTGTATATGTAAAACTTATTAAGTTACTGGCCATTTTATAACTGCAAGCCTATGAATGGAAAAAACATAATGTATGTGGGTTCTTGAGATGCCGCTGTCAGGGAAAACTGATGGGAAGGCAATTGCATGGAACAGATACTGTGTAGGCTTAGATGTTTAACACAGTCCGTCCAAGGTCACTCTGAAGTGAGGTTGAAAATATCCACAGCAAATATGTGTTTATGCAGGACTAAGCAACTAACATAATTCCTTATTTGATTTACATCTGAATTAGTGGTTAAAGCCTTTGGGTTTTGCATCTTTTTCCCCGAAGAAACTCAAAGAATGACATCAATATCTGAATAACAAATCTTTTAAAGTTTAAGTAAGGAGATCTCTATCTAAGGATTTTCAAATGGAATTTTCCCAGATGGTTAGTTATATTATTGAGAAAGAAAGAAAAATCATTACTGGGAGCTGTAGTAATTTTTATATTGAGGAGTTGATGACATGACAATCATAAGTGACTCTCAAGCAGCTTGCCACACTGGAGACTTGTGGGCTGAATGCTTGTAACTACTCTCAGCCACAGTGCAGTTCACACATTGATGGGTTTTGTCATCCTTTAAAAAAAAGTATTTTCTCTTTTGGTTTCAGCTGGGATAGAGTTAATTTTTGCTCAGCAGCTGCTACAGTGCTGTTTTGGATTCAGGGTGAGAATGGTGTAAATAACATGCTGATATTATGGTTTTTTACTAAGTTGTGTTTATCCTGAGTCAAGGACTTGTTCAGTGTCTCACGCTCTGACAGTGAGTAGGAGCAGAAAAGAAACTGGGAGGGAGCACAGCTGACACAGGTGACTTAAGCTGGCCAAAGGGATATCCCACATCATAGAACATCAGATCCAGTGTATAAACTGGGGGAGTTACCTGGAACGGCACCTGATCTAGGTGTGGGAACAGGGTCTAGCATCCTTCGGTGGGCAGTGAGCATTGTGTATCACTTTCATTTTCCTTTTTGCTGCTATTATTATTATTTGCATTATTCTGTATCTTATTTTAAATTTATTAAATTTATTTTCAGTTGTTAAGCTGTTCTTATCTCAACCTACAAATCTTACCTTGATTCTCCTCTCCATTTCGCAGGGAGAGGGTAAGGAGGAGAGAGTGGAGGTTGAGAAAGTATCTGTGTGGAGCTTAATTTTCAGCTGGGCTTAAAACCACATCACCTGTTTTCCCTCTAATATGACAAAGATTAATTTCCAACAGTCGATTCATTTGTGTTCATTTGCTTTTGCTTTAATTTTTAATTTGCTTCCCAAAGAAACTGAACAATCTGAAAGAAAAGTTGCAGAATTGAGTAGGAGAATTAAATTTATAGGACCAGGATGATGAAGTGGAAATAAAAATCAGAGAAGAAACTATTAGGACATTAAATCATTAAAAATCCCAGGAAAACAAATGCTAGCCATGATTATACATAACGATTTTTTCTGTTTGCATTAAACCTCTTTCTGTGGTATATTTCCTTGTGAGAAATAAAATGACGAAAGGAGAGCAAATGATCCAATTAAGAAAATCTTGGGCCAGTTCTGGCCTGCACAAAGTGCATGACAACCTTCAGTCCCTTGCTATGAGCAATCCATAGATCCGTAAAGTAAGAAGGCCAGAAGGAGCTGCTTGTCTCAGTGTAACAGGGCATCTTTCTAAACTGTTAACTGGGAAATACAGTGAAAGGGTTCTGCCTGGAAACCCTACTCTTCAACTTGAAGATTATTGATTATTAAGGCCCAATTAAGCATTTCTTTGGCATACTTCCAACAATCTATTAAAACTGCTGCTATAACTTGTATTTTGCGCACTGGAGAAAAAGACTCAAATTTGGATCTTGAGTAGACTTTTTTGATAGTTCTGAAACATCTCCAAACATTTTTCAAGCTCAAGAATTTGTTGAAATGATTGTTTCCTCAGAAAAACTTTTTGGTTTGAGACATTAGCATTTTATGGGAGGAAAGGGGTACTTTGAATATTTCCAGGCTCTATATACTTAAGGAACAAAATTTTGTTTGAAAAATCTAGTGCAATTTGCTTATATGGATGTAGAAGCCTTTTACCACTGTATCAAAGTTAAGACTTTGTAGCCACATACTTTATAGACTTAGTGAATAATGATCCTTTTTTTCACTCTAATTAATACAGGAAAGCCATAAATATGTTCATTATTAAACAAATAATGTCTGCTAAAAAAGTTTATCTACCTGTGGTTTTCAGTAATGGGAAAATACAGATTTAAGTCCTCTGGAAATGCCTTTCCAGATAGATGTTGGATATGTACGGTTTCAACCAGGATTATGCCAAACGTCTTGGCTGTCACCGTGTTCAAGACCATGGTGAATGTTGCATAGTAAATGGAAATCAGAGTTTCTTTAAAGATTTTATAGAATTTATATGGGAAAACATCCAATCCAGCTGTTTTCCCTTAAGTCAGCGAATTAATGGTCTCTTCAACTAATGCTTTTTCTACATCAGCCCTTTGTGTATGCTGGCATATGGGGCACTTGGAGGCTGTTAAGGAGTGCATTAATTTTATTTTCATGGAATCTGAGTAGTAATTTTTCAAGTATATATCATTAGAGGCCTGCCTAAAGGTTTTATCTTTTCGTTTACTTCACATTATTTCTTTTATCGTGAATTTAAATGGACCTTGTTTTAATATTGTTGCTTTATTTTCTAAGCGTACATTCCAGATGTTTTTCATTGCCTGTTTTTTATTTTGCAGTACTACTCTCTTATATGCTGATGTGTGGCATATTCTACATTGGAACTGGAGGCAATTTTTTCTGTAAAAGCTGTAAAATGAAAGCTTTATCCCTCCACCACAATAATGTTTCTTGGGTTTCTTCATTTCAGAAATCACGATTTGATATGGATCAATAATTGTCAGCATTTCTATAATAACCTGCACTTCAGGAACTTAAAGCACTTTAAAAATCCCTGTGACCAGAGGGCATCTCAGACCAGAGGCCTGAGAATACCCTGAAAATGTTAGCAATACTGTGGTGTGTTATTTTCTCCCAGGGCTACACAAATATACTTTCAAACTGAAAGCAGAACAAGCAACTCATGGTACTTGGGGTGCTGTACTAGGACTGGAACAGAAAACACAGATGTGGTTGTCCACATTCTGTGAACAGCACCTAAGAAGAAGACTCAAGAGGTCAATTTGTGGGATTTAAGGATAGAAGGGATCTACCTGGGTCCGATAGGTAGCTGAGGCTTTTGGATCAGGGTTATTATACAACAGTAGCAGAGTAAGGAAAAGCAGTTGTACGGGGGCGGAAAAAGTTTGTTATTTATTTGAACAATATTACTTCAGCAAAAACAATTTAATTGGACCTTTCTCATTATGTCTGTAGTACACCAATGCAATATGTATGCTATTTTCTGATGCTCTTTTCACTATTTTTTTAGATGCAGTTTCGAGTTACTTGGCATTTCTATTTTACTTATTCAAGCTCCAAAAGTTTCATTGCAAGCTGTCAAATGAAAGCTGATCCACTGATCAAAAAAAAAAAAAAAAAAAAAAAAAAAAGGCTGAAAACACACACCCCCCCACAAGAGAAAAAAAAAAGAAAGAAAGGTGGAGAGAGAAAAAAAATAAAGTTTTCTTTTTTTTAGTTTAAATTCTTCATGTGTAAACAGCTACTGAAAAGATGAGTAACTGGTCCAGAGACTCCAAAACCAAAAGTCCTTTCTTGAAGTCTGAGACACTTGGAAGGTCCAACTCAAACAATTTAGTTCATAGTCATATTTTTTACCTTGAATGATTTAGCATATCTGGAATAGAAGGCAGTTAATGAGCCCCAGATATGGCAAATGAAAGAGATTAGGATGTTTGCTAAACGGAACTTAGTGATTACATTCAGGAAATTAACACTTTTATACTCAAATGTATTTGCTTCATCCTCATACAAACTACCCTTTAATATCTGTTGCTGAGGTTTCTAGGGCAGTAATTTCTGCAGCCCTTATTCTGAATGGAGTTTTCCCTAGTGAATTTCCTTGCTTTTGGTACTTGTGCTCCTGCAAATTTGCTGCAGGATGTAAATCACACAGAACAAAGAGCAATCTCCAACTATTTCCTGAGAGTCCAGTGTTTATACACTCACTAATTTTCTTCTCTTTCAGATATAACTCTAAGCTGCATCCAGTACTAATACAGACATTCTTCATTCCCTTAATGAGAACTGTAGGTAAGACTGAAAGCTTATACTTTACGTATTTGTTTATTTGTCAAGCAGGGGTGTCATTCTCTCTGAAATACAAGTATTTTGTAACAATCATGGTGCAAGTGAAGCTCTATTTAGCAAACTCGCAAACTGAAGAGGGACTCAGAAATATATTACTAAACGAATAGCACCTTGGAAGAATAGAGGGAAAAAAAAGTGGGGAGGAAATTGCCACTTTAAAATACTCCACTTCCCTGAAAAAATCCAGCTTTTGATGATTCTTTGTCCAGTAGAATCCATTTACTTAGCTGAGCAAGATTCTCTCTGCTTGCTGTGGCTGTCTATTCCAAATGGCTGACTGCCAGCAGTTTTGCTGAGAGGGAGAGCCATCTGATATTACAGCACAGAGAAAGAGAGTAAGTGCATCAGCAGGACATAGGGGATCAGAAAACCAAATGGCATTCAGAGCACAGCTTGTGCTTTCTGTGCAGTTTGAGAGACAGCACAACGAAAGCATGATTTTGTTGGTAACCATTTTTTATCCAATGAGCTATTTATAAACCCTAAAAATGTAAAATATGTGCTTATTAGTTACAGCTTGTTAAATAAGGTCTTGAACAGCTCCAGTCTCAGTCAAACAGTCCTTCAACACAGGAGTGAAGGAGGAAGACAGAATCACAGAATTAACTAGTTTGGAAAAGTCATCTGGGATCACTGCATCCAACCTATGACCCAACATCACCTCTTCACCTAGACCATGGCACTGAGTGGCACATCCAGTCTTTCCTTAAACACCTCCAGGGATGGTGACTCTACCTCCTCCCTGGGCAGCCCATTCCAATGCCCAGTCACCCTCTCTGTGAAGAACCTCTTCATAATGTCCAAACTAAAGTTCTCCTGATGCAGCTTAAGACTTTGTCCTCTTGTCCTGTCAGTGGCTCCCTGAGAGAATAGACCAACCCCCACCTGGCTGCAGCCTCCTTTCAGGCATCTGTAGAGAGACCTTGCACATCTTTCTGATGGGGCCTATGCCATGCTGGAATATCCTCAGCTGGTCCCCATCAGCTAAAAAAGACCTTAAACTGCAATGTGCTTTCTGCTGATAATAGTTCCTCCAGATTCAGAAAGCACCATGTCATTCCCTGGAGGAGGTGGGCTCTAACATAAAGCAGACATTGCAAAGAGTTTCTAAAAGGCAGTAAGCACATCTACTCTCTGTTTAACACAGTATATTTTCTGAAATGACCCCATCTGCCGTGTCTGCACACTTTACCTGTGTCACCCCCACAGCTGTTTTCCAAACAAGACAAAACCCAGAAGAGAACATGGTTGCTGACTGGAGGTCCTACACAGTCATGGGTGGAAACGTGTTTAAACATGAGAGCTGTTTCCCAGGGCAAGCATCATTGCAAGAGGGGCCCCAGTAACATGGACCATTCAGGTGTTGTGTAAGGGCATTCAATGACATCAAATTTTGTGCCAAAGTGCTAGCCTGTGTCCTCACTGTACTGGTAATCTAATTTTGTTTTCTTTTATATATTTGGGAGGAATTTGCATTAATTTTAATGGGACATGATCATTTAGGGAATTTTTGGAATGAAAACTGAAATTACATATGATGAAGTGTCACTAGTGAATGAAAGCTGGCCCAAGGCTGAAGCAAGGCAATGCAGGAGTATTCAGGATCTAGAAATACATCCTCAGGTTAATAATAATAATAATAATAATAATAATAATAATAATAATAATAATAATTACAGTTCAAGGACTTTTGACCACATACATCCTAAGTTTAACTTATGTGTCTGTGTGAGTTAGTAGGACATAAATCAGTAAAAGAGTGGAATAATTTTCTTTTCAAATTATTGAATTTGTGTACATATGTCATGCTGAAAGAGACAGAGACAACAATCTTTAAAAAAAATGAGTTGGCTCCAATATTGCTTTCAAATTCACTCAAATAATGCCTAGACACCAAGTATTTTATGTGATTTCCAGGTAGGTACTTGTAGGCACTTTTGGATTTTGTTTCTCTTCTTAATCAATGAAAAAACATATTAAAGGCAGAAGGAAGAGGATAATTTCAATGTTTGCATTGACCTAAAAAGCTAGCACTGGTTGACAAGAGGAAAAAATGGGAGTCTGGTTTCTTAAGTACATCTAAATGAATGTAAATCACTTAAGATTGGGCCATCAAACACCTTATCAAGTGCCTATACTTTATACTCATGAACACTATTTGCTGTTAGTATGATACAAGGCAGGTTTTCTAAAACTAAGCAGTAGGGTATATTGAGGCTTTTCTATTTTGCAAAACAAATTGCTAACATCAACCTTTCCAAATGTACAAGTCACTTCATAGTTTCAAAATTATAGTGGCATCTGTGACTTCAAAATGACAGGTGGATTTATACACATAAATTCTACCAATTTCAAATGTAGCAAAATAGTTAAGTGCTTTGGTTAACTCTAGGAAATTTTATGGTTTTTTCTAAATCAAAGCCTTATACTAATTAGTATTTGATCTTGGCTTTGTTTTCTTGCAGATGTTTCAAACTAACAAGGAAAGACAGTAGTGAACCTTCTGTTCAATGACGTTTATCCCCAGTTGCCTTTTCCTATTTATGCTAAAAAACAAAATACTAATAATAGCTTTTGAAGTATTATTATATTCCTAAGACCCAAAGTGAGGTCTGTTTGAGTTTACTTAATACAACCCTTTTTATTTGAGAGCACATGTACATGCTGCATAATTGTTAAACACAGCTACTGAAAGAAAGATCATCAGCCTGGGGTTGAAATGGTCTAAAAACTCTGCTTTGTCCAAATCAGCAATGTGTTTTATATTTTCATCTTCATTTGCATATATTAAAAGCTACACATGCAAAACAAATTCCCCTTTGTGGAAAATGAACTGTGTAAATGCAATTTATAGCTTTAATTTGGACTTGAACATTTAATCCATTCAAATATAAAAAGGTTTTCATGCCCTGAATATTCCTGAGGTGGTTTAAAATGCTTAAAGTAAATATTGAGCAGGTGAGAGAAAAACTTGTCCCCCATATCACAAAAGCTGTTTCAAAACAATAATGTAAGTGCGTAATTAATATTGACTGCTCTGGGGTTCTAAACTATTAATTGTGCAATCTGTACAGGTGGCAGGCATTGATGGAAATATAAAGCAAAAGGGCAAGGCAAAGGTACATTATTAATTTTGCTATATCAAAAAATACTTGCCCTGAAATAAAAGAAATTGATACAAAAGAGGGTTTGTTTCAGGTCTTCAGCTCCAAGTTTCCTGAAGGCAAAGCTTGTGTAATTTGCTCAAAAGACCTTTTGTTTGAAACAATTGTGTCAGTAGTACATGGTCAAATGCTTGTTCTCCAAAGGACAAATACACTGAAGTTCAGCCCAAGTGCTGCAATGAGGTTTCCGCACTGTGCTGTTTGGGATTGTGCCTTTCTTTTGACCATCAGCTGTTTCAGCTTCCAAGCTGACCCATTCCTCAGAACTTGTTAAACTTTACCAGATGGAACTAACATGTATAGACATATTTTGTTTTAAATTAAAAAAAAAATAAAAAAGCTGGACTGGGTGAAATAAGGCAAACCTCTCAAACAAAATGTATACCAATTTGTTTTCTAGATAAATGAGGCAGACAGGAGAAATAAACCCTCATATCTCTGTAATTACACATTCTCTATGATTTTCTGAAGTGCTTTAATGTTACTTTAATGTAACTCAGGGACTATAAAGTGCCTTTATACAATTGTTCGTCTTGCCTTGCTTTGGCCAATACTCTTTATCTTCAGTAATGGATTAGTTTGCATCTAGACTACAATTAAAATCCTCGTGTTATTATTTGGAGCACTATACTTACTAAAAAGCTGTGCTTTGCAACTTCAGCTTAATGCAAAGCTAGTAGCTGCATGATGTTTAACCTTATTATGGGTCCATCCAACTGAATGAGAGTCTGAGGAAATCAAGACCAGCAACATGAGATCCAGGCTTTATGAAATTAAACCAAGCTACTGTGGCAAGTTTTGTAAGCTGATGAGATGCTTTCCAGGCTGGAGGTGCTGGGTCTGCTCATGGAAAGGAAATTAATTGATATGAGCTGAGGGTTCTGCCATGACCACTGAAAAGATTAAAATATAAGAACTAGAGTGTGGGTGTCCGCTCCCCTGGCATTAGAGTGTAAGGATGTCAGGGCTTGAAGAGGAGCAAACAACGCTTTGGAAACTCCTTCTGACCTGAAGGAGTAGTGTGCCCAGGGTCATGGTGTATCAGCATCAGCCTGTCTGTATTTATGTGCATATTTGGTGTATCAAGCCAGGCTGAGTGTGGCATACACTAGCAAAAACCAAAACCCAAGAGACTTCTCATGCTCTCAAGGTATTGGTTATTGATTAGTATTGATTGACCTGACAGTCAGGCTGCTATTAAAAGTAGAAAGTGTTGAAGGCAGTCAGCCTCATTTTAAAGTAAATATCTTAGTAGTTACCTGTATACAGTGTGATCACCCAAGTGTGAATTAACCTAAAATTTTTATAGCACCTTCAGATCACAGAAACTGCATGTGATCTGAAGGTGCAATCATTCATAAACTCTAAATCTCTTTTATTTATAAAGGAAGACAAAAATTACCTGCAGAGGTAATCATTGTAAATTGGCAGCATGCTCTTACCATTTGCATGGACTGTTGCCAGGAGGCACAATGTTCCTGTTTCCCTATTATGAAGTCTAGATTTGTTTCATATTTCTCATAGATATAAAAGTTAAATAAGTAAACTGCAATGACAAACTACTTAGTAGCTGTTTAGCTGCTAATATATTCGAGTCCAATCCTGGAATTTATGTAGTCTGTGAAAAAAGGAAGAGAAGAAAAATATAGTCTTCTAAAATCTTGAAAATTTTTAGCAGAATGCTGTTCCTTATGGCTCACTGAAATCATTTAAGGCTTACTAAATTACTCTTCTGGTAAAATTAAAGCAAAACTTCATGATTTCTCAAATCATATTGAGTTTGGACAGGAGCTATAACAGCTTTTGAAAGAGCTTTTTAGTGCTCCAGCAGCTAATTAAATAATTAATTAATTAGGAATAGGGAGTCTGCATCTTGCTGAAGTTTTTCTCTGAATCACTGTTGGGTATCCTTTAAGTGGGATTCTTGTTGTATAAGTCACGATATTTAGGAAAGTTCTGAAAATTCCAGCAAAGACCATTTTCAAAGACTTTAAAAGATTACTAACCCTCAGTATTTTTAACTATTCTCATATTATTGCAACAATATACCTCCTCTGTACAATCTGTAGCAGGACTGTAGCACAGGAAAAATGAAGGAAATTATTTCCAGCAAAGCAGTTTTGTATGCAGCCTACTTTATTTCACTGGTGCAAAAATAAGTGGCAATAATACAATGGCAACCAAGTGCATCGAAGCACAACTCAACAAATGTTGTCAGCTGGCTCTTGAAAGAGTTTCTAGGTACATTTCTTCATGTTTTCTCCATCTATCTGTGACCTCAAAGCTAATTTTTACAAAGGAGGTTATACAGTGTAGCTCAGCAATCTTTGGCAGCTCAGACCCTTCCTCTTCCAAAGAGCCTGGGAAGGCTTTTGCAGGTAATCAAGAAGACTCTGGTATTTTCTTGTGGATCTTTCAGTTAAGCATAGGAACAGATGATAGTGGCTTTAAAGATGCCACTGAGCCTTTTAAGATAATAGCTGTGAGAAGATGCTATGTGATTCTGTTATGAAAATGATCCGAAGTTACTTAACAGCCACCAGAGAAGGCACCACACAGAGAGAAGGCTGGACATTAGCTGTCCTCAGTGACTGACCTCTAACCCTACTGGGCCATTTCTTCTGAGGTAAGACAAAAAGGGGCTGAGATCACACAAGTCTGTGACTAGCAGGGTCATCATCAGGAGCTCTTGGTGACGTGGGAGCAGGATGCAATGGTGGATACCAAGGAGCAGGAGCTCATCTCTGAGCTGCAACCTGTCATGGGAGAATAGAAACTGAGGGCAGGATGGAGGATGAAGACCAGCGTAACCACAGCAACTAAGTGGAGACTGGGAGACTTTTCAAGGGTAAGAGCCTACACTTTGGCCCCGGGAGAGGGGCATGCTCACAGAAGGAGCATATGAGGGGAGAAAGAAGGGGATCTCATCATGTTTCTTGTAACTACTACGAATCTTACAATTTTACTTGTGCAAGAAGGAAACAGATTCTTTCACAGAATGGGACCACCAAGAATTAAGAGGTGTGTGGAAGATCGGACAGCCACAGAAGCTGAGCTGGTTAGTGCCACTGACCACTTGGCTGTGGTACAGTGGAAGCAGTGGGAGAGAAAAACTCAAGACAAGAACAAAAGTGAAGACATCATGTCTGGTCACTCTGATTGCTCTGACGAGAGCAGATGCAACAAGGACATTGCTGGTGCAAATGAACATAACAGGGGCTTGATAACTAAAAAGATTTTGCTGCTGTGAGAATGGGAGCAAAGGGGTTCAAGTGGAAAATTTTGTATGGAACTTAGAGAACTACAAATACTGGTGATTAGTGTAAAAAAGTTACTTTTGCTTGCATAGCATGCTCTCTCAATCACTGCAGAGTTGCAAGAAAAATTCTGATGTGTCGCTTCTGCCATAGACCATTTATTTCTTGCTGAAAAACCTGACAGGAAATCTAGTGTTATTCTAGTGTTATTCTAATTGCTCCTCTGTGGCATGAGTGACCTAGTAAATTTGCTGTGCCCAGTGGAGTGGTCTAATGCCATTTTAAAGTGGCTCCTGTAAAACAGCTGAAAACTAAGGCCGTGCAGTACCTCACCAGAACCACATCTGTGTAAATTGCATTCTTCTTCTCCTCCCTACTCCTCACAAGGACCTTGACCCTCTTTGTCTATAAAGAGCAGCCAGCCTTCTACATCCTTACCTTCATTCACAGGACATGCCTATCGTGTCCCTACAAATCACCCTTTGTATAGAGACCGTTGGGCCTGGCAGGATTATGGTTCATGGCCTAAAAAAAAAAAAATTAGAAAACCTCAGAACTTTCAGAAATCCAAAGTTACTACACTGTTTTTCATCTCTAACTAACTATATAGGATTTTGACATTTACTATTCCCAGATTTTTTTTAATACAAAAGATTGATTTGGAAAATGATAAATACCACTTCTCTCCTTAAGTAAGACATTTAGTTGGAGGATTTGTGATTAAATTACAAAATACTCATGTCATTACTGTTAGTGTGTCTGTCAGAATTAAAATTATTATTGTCTTTTAACTAGTATATACTTTTCCTGGAACTCTGTTTTACTCTTAGAAATTCAAGCACAAGATTCCCAGCCAGCTTGATTTTCATTTCTTTTAGCTATAATGTATTACCTGTAAGAGAGGTGAAAATTTGAAAGTCAACTGTCTTGGGTTACAATACAGGGTGTGATAAAAGGTATCTATTCTATCACCATCTGTTGAGGGTGGAGGCAGTGATCCTTATCTCCGCAGGATATGTTCTCCTAATGGGCCATCCACTGAAACCAGGCAGGACATTGTTCTTTATCTTTTCACAGCCCATCCTCTCTCCAGCGAGTCATTTTCTGCTATTGGCCCATTAAGCCCCACTGTGTGACTGATAAAATTACTGCATCCCCTTGGAAGTTGCTCCAGCCAGGGAAAAGGGCCCAACATTTCTTACCAAGATAAAACAGAGGTGTGGGAGACACCAAGGTAGCCCCCTCCCCCCCTTCTTCACTGGATTCCAGAGGAAAACCGGATTTCTCCACATCACCACATTTCCCTCCCTCCGGAGGGAAACTGCACCTTGTACAGGCCCACTGCTTCAACTGAATCACATCTGTCACTACAGGAGGACTACAGCCACCATTTAATCAGACTGCTGCCAACACCCTGCCTGACGGGGTGTCAGGCTGTACTCTGACTTTGTCAGGGCTTGGGGTCTGTTTCTTTGTAGTACTGTATTTCTATTTTAATTTCCCTGGTAAAGAACTGTTATTCCTAATTCCCATATCTTTGCCTGAGAGCCGTTTGATTTCAAAGTTATAATAAGTTGGAGGGAGGGGGTTTACATTCTCCATTTCAAAGAGAAGCTCCTGCCTTTCTTAACAGACACTTGTCCTCCAAACTAAGACATCAACACAGTGGTCTTTCAGCATGAATCAATATTGGAAATTAATTAGAGTTCACCTGAAGTATAAAAGCTGCGTATTTATTGCTGACAATGTTTAGCAATTGCATCTTGTTTATTTATAACAACAACAACCCCCTTTTTCTGCCTTGGGACATGTCATTGTCTTTCAGAGTCTAACAGTATTGTGGTATAGCTTTGGAATTAAAAAAATCAGGAATTTTCTGTTGTATCAATAATCACCCACCAGGGAAAGCTTGATAACAGCAGGATAGACAGAATCCATAATGCAGCTAAATAATTTTTCCCAGTTTACTTATAAGCAAAGTATACATGAGTGAGTGAGTGACACAAAAGGAGAGTTTTTCCCCATGAACAGGATCTGCTCTAGCTGTGGGAAAACCCACAGGACCCTGCCTGATGCTGCACAAACGTGGGGTGCCCAGCATCTGAGGGGACTATTCTCACTACCTGTAATCATCTTCTTATTCTGCTTTATTAAAGCAGATGCCTTACTAAGCCACTTGTTGTTGGACTTTTCTCACTGAGGTTCAGAAATACCCCTTCACTGGCTCATACTCACCTTGCTCCACTTTCCACCCCTGTGCAGAACAGCTCTTAGCATAGCCAGCTTGCTGCTTCTAAAAGGTGTACTTGTCATGAGAACATCAACTAAGACTGCCTCAGTTTTTTTCCCATTAGACAGCCACCCACAAGTTCAGCTCCAGACCGGCTGTACCAGATTTAGCACATATATGGAGGGCAACAGATCAACATCCCATCACAAAGTGTTTAATCTATCCACTTCTTTTGCGCATAAGCATTTGTGAATTTAACAAATCACCTTGCTGTCAAAGTTCCCAGGTGTTCTATATCCTGTTGGATGTTTTCAAAAGGGGGTTGGAAATTGTCCAAATAGGACTGCCTGATATTTTTGAGGGCAGTGATATTTTGGGAGCAGTCTTAGGCTCAGTAAATCTGTAGGCTTTCAAATGTGTGCAGAAATAAATCTTCACGTTTAGTAGCATGTTTAATGCTGAATATTGTTAATACTGAAAAGAGCACATCCTCAGAAAAGCGGACCCAAAATTAATTTTGTCATCTACATTTTCATGGGCTCTCTTGCTTTCCTGGCTTTCATTTAGGTCATTTATTTGGATGGTGCCTGGGTACAGTGGAAAACCATCTCAGCAGCCATTTCTAGTTCAGGGACTTCAGATGATTAAGTACTGACTTTTCTGAACTGAGCTCTGTTGCGCTGAAATACTTGAGCAACAACATTAACAATGCTTTTCTTTAGAAGCTTAGCATTTACATATGCAAGAAATTACAAAATTCCAACTCCAAAGCTGGTGAAAAATGCTTTCCTTGCATCCATGAAGCTAGAATCCAAAAAGCGGTTTATAGCTATTGTTATTTTCAGATTGTTCTTTCGCTGGCAGAATTTGTGCATTATAGGATGGGGGAAAGCCATCCAAAAAAAGATAAATATGAGTTCGGTGGACTCAATCTTCCAAGAAAAATAGGTTTCCTGTAAGCTAAGTATCTTTCTATAAGTCCTTGGGGCCACAGCAGATGAGTGCATTAAGAACACCTTAGTCTTGCAGACACAACTTCCAAGAATTGTGCTTGAGCTGGAAAATCTGCTTTAGTTTGAAATTTAAAGACACAGATCACCAGCTATCTTACAGCATATGATTTGCTAATTTTACAGGAACCAAAATCTGCCAATAAAATATGATAGAATATTTATGTTGGAAGAGATCTACATATATCATCTATCCTTCCCTTGCCTAACCACTTCAGGGCTGAGCAACAGTTAAAACACATTGTTAAGGACATTGCCCAGACGCCTCCAAAACACTCATCGACGGGCATCAACCACCTCTTTATAAGCCTTTTTAAATGTTCATCTACCTTCTTGGTAAATACACTTTGTAATGTCCAGATGGAACCTACCCTGATATGGCTTCCCATGCATGCTGTCACCAGACCCTAGGCAGAAGGGGTCAGCATCTCCCTCTCTACTTCCCCTCTTTATGAAGCTGTACGGATCAATGAGGCCACCCCTCAGCCTCCTTCCCTCCAAACCCACAGTCCTCTGCTGCTCCTCACAGGACAAACCTTACAGCCTTTGTTTTGGCTGGCTGGTGATGCTGTGTCTGATAGCCTACCTAGTCCTATTGAGAGAGTCATTTTGATTTAGAAGGCTATCAGGTTGGATGTACATGATTCCCCTTCACAAGTCCATATTGAATGTTTCAAGTCACCTTCTTGGCTTCCATACACATAGACATTATTTCCAGGACTATGTTCTCCATCAGCTTTCCAGGGTCTGAGGTGAGGCTGAGAGTCCTCTAGTGCCCTGGGTCCTCTATCCTGCCCTTTCAGAAGAAAGGAATGACACTTTCTCTTTTCCAGTCCTCAGTAACCTCTCCCACTTGCCACACCCTTTAAAAGGGAACTAAGAGTGGTCTCATAATGACATCTGCCAGCTCTCACCACACTTGTGGGTGCAAGCCATTAGGCCTCATGGATTTGCATGTGTCCACTCTGTTCAAACACTCCCTTAAGATAATCCTCTCCATCAAAAGTAAGTCTTCCATGCTTCAGATTTTCACACAGTTCTTAGGGCCTGGCATTCCTGAAGATGAGCTCTACCAGTAAAGACCAAAGCCAAGGAACAGGTGGGTTTTGGCTTTCCTAATTCCATTCCTGCACTTATGGGCAGTGTCTCTCTCTCCATTCTCTTGAATTCTTCCCTTATGTCCCAGTTCTGAGTTCTTTTTTCATCTTTGTAGGTATCCTGCCATCTGTGCTTTAATTCCTGTATGTTCTTGAGGTAATTCTTGAGCATCAGCCAATATAGCTGTTGTAGTTACCTTGCACATTGCTAGTCTTCATTATAGGCATCAGGGTTTTTTCAATTTTAATATAGGAAAAAAGAGATTTAAAAAATGGTCATGGCTTTTGAGCACCAGCAAAATTATTGTCCATATCACTATTAAAGCAAAAACATGTCTGCATTTCAGGTTTGGTTTTTTGTTTGTTTTTTGGTTGGTTGGTTGGTTGGTTGGTTGGTTGGTTGGTTGGTTGGTTTTTATATGATGCAGTCTTGATTGTTCTTAGTTTAACATTTTTACACATTTTTTTAAAATTTAAAGCTTGGAAGAGTTCACCTTTTAAATTTGTGCAGTACTTTGAACCTTGTAAGGTTGCAGTTTTCTAGTAAAATACATTACTCAAGCAATAAATAAATAAAAAAATTCCTTCCTGTGTCCTGGTTTCCCACAAGGCTCAGTCTTGGGCCAACCCTGTTTAGTGTCTTCATCAACAAGATGGGTGAGAGTGCACCCTCAGCAAGTTTACAAGCGACACCAAGCTGGGTGGGAGAGTTGATCTGCTGGAGGGCAGGAAGGCTCTGCAGAGGGACCTGGACAGGCTGGATCGATGAGCTGGGGTCAGTGCTGTGAGGCTGAACAAAGTGTGGGGTCCTGCCCTTGGGTCACAACAGCTCCAGGCAGCCCTACAGACTTGGGGCAGAGGCTGGACAGTGCCCAGTGGAAAAGGACCTGGGGTTGCTGATCAGCAGTGGCTGAACATGATCCAGCCCATGCCCAGGTGGCCAAGAAGGCCATGGGCATCCTGGCTTGTATCAGCAGTAGCGTGGCCAGCAAGAGCAGAGGAGGGGTGAGGCCACACCTTAAGTGCTCCATCTGGATCTGGGTCAACCACTTCAGGAAGGTCATTGAGGTGCTGGAGTCCAGAGAAGAGCAACAAAGCTGCTGAAGGGTCTGGAGCACAAGTCCTGTGAGGAAGAACAGCTGAGGGAGCTGGGGCTGTTTCAGCTGGGGGAAATGAAGTTAGGGGCGACCTTATCACTCCAACTCAGAATATTCCCTGATCTGGAAAGAAATTAAATCAAATGTTTCAGTTCTCTACAACCACTTGAAAGAAGGGTGTAACCAGGAGGGGGTTGCTTTCTTCTGCCAGGTAACAAGGATAGAACAAGAAGAAATTACCTCAAGTTGCAACAATGGAGGTTTAGATTGAACAACAGGAAAATGTTGTCAAGCATTGTCACAGGCTGCCCAAGGAAGTGTTGGGTTACCATACCTAGAAGTGTTTAAAAGGTGTGTGGGTATTGTATTTGAGGACATAGTTTAGAAGTGAACATGGTGGTGTTGGTAAGCAGACAGTTGGACCTTAATGGCCTTAGAGGTCTTTTCCAACTCTAACAATTCTATGATTCTTCCAACTTTAACAATTCTATGATTCATGATGCAGTATCAAATAAAAGAACAAGAAATGGAGGGATAGATGAAGATTTTGTGTCACTCCTAATTGAATTTAAATACTAGGACACCAGGATGATGAAAAAATTGGCAGCAAGGGAAGATATGTGGAATTTTCATTTAAAATTAATATTTAATGATGTAACTATATTTTTGAGGTATCTTTAAGGATCAATTCACATTTTGATTTTTTGTGCTGTAAGTACAACTCACGCTTTGAATTTACATTATCTTTGAAAGTATTATTTTAAAGAACATCTGAAGAACAACAAAATCTTTAAGAGAAGCCTACATTTTACATAAAGAAACTAATTATTTACAATTAAATAGCATTAGGATTTGCTAATCTCTCTGTTTCCCTGAGCTCAGAAATACCACAGAAAAATGTGCTGTTGCATAATGTATTAATCATTCTGGCCACCTGCTTTAAAGATCCTTTGCCAAATCTTTTCGTGGTCAGGTTTGAGCCCTGAAATGAGCAAGAGTTAAGAAGCATCACTTCTTCAAAGGATTTTCATTTAAAAGTTGGGGAAAGCAACTTTGTCTCTTGATCTTCACTGTTTAATAGCACTTGGTACTTGTGAACCCTTTTGGTTTACTCATACAATACCTCCAGATATTTAGAATTTCTTAAACCCAGGCCATCTTTACTTAAAGTACTTACTGTAGTCTCTTACAGAAGAGAAAAACACCCAAGTATTTGAGCACTCTCCATACACCCAGATTTGAAGTCACTGACCACACTAAAATGATTTAAAATTTTTTAATGTTATAATGGCAATACCTTCCCCAAATTGTTTATCTGAAGCATTTTATCTTTTTACCAGAGAGGAACATTGCTGTATTTCATGACACAAGTAGGTATAGCTCTAAAAATCTTTGGAAAAGGAAAAAAACCTCTTTTTTGAGTTTTTGAGTATTTACTCATTTGTGCCTAATCTCTGTGTATTGTGTCAGCAAGATGGATCCATTTTCAGTGTTTGCACACCACCTTTCATAGGCTTCTTTTGGCTAGGTTCCTGCTCCTGTAATGGGGACAGAAAGGTGGTGGAGTTACAATCTACTGTTCTACTCTGGAAAAGAAACTGCAGTGCTACCAGTTCCTCTTCTTGTGAAAGTCCGAATTATTTTATCAGGAGCTGAAGTGACAGCAGTACTTTTCCCCTTGCAAAGAAAAACGCTGCAAAGCAAGAAAGAAATCTAATCATGAAAAAGTACAGAAGAGTTAACACATAAAGATAAATTTCACTCTTACGATATGGGGATTCCCCTGCCCTTTTCATTAAGATGCATTAATAAATAGCAACCTGTAAACAAACACAACTAAGATGCACTCCAAGTGCACTCCAGGACTAAGTGAGTCTTGTTAATGAAAGAGAATGTAGTATAACATATGATTGAGGAGGTTCTCTTTGCTTCTTAACAGTGGCTGCCTGGTTAACCTGGATGCGTGTATATTTTAAATGTTGTTGGCAAAAAAATTGATTAAATTTAGTGCTATAGTAAACAGGAGGCTGCAGCACATAGATCTACAGTAAAACAACAGATGGCACAGGTTAAATCTGTTTATTAGCAGACACTTGGCAAGGAGACTGGAAAAGAGAAAGAAAAGAGACAAACAGATGCCAGGTGTAATATGATAACACTTAGTATAATAGTTTCAATAAAATATGTTTCATTTTATTGTCTCTTTTAGCCTTCCACCAGAAATTTTTAGACTCTACTGTTTCTGATTAGGAATCTTTAGAAATATGCACAATGCTTACTTTAGGATATGTTGAATAGCTGGTTTTCTTTTGCTGAAAAACAGGAACATTTTTATTGCTTTAGTGGAAAATCAAGGACAAGAAGCAGTGCAAAGTCATCAGTGATGGACAGCCAGTTTGCCATGGGCAAAGCTGGATAGCTTAACTGCTTTTCTGTTAACTGCTTTCACACTAAACTCCCTCCCCTCATAGATTACTGTAATGCTGCACTGCAGTTCTTTCAGAATTAGGATTCCATGTTTCACAGACCTTATTCTAGTTTCATCTGTGAAGTTCCTGAAGGGATTAAAAAATATTTTTAGTGTTTTAAATTTGGTTTCAGCCTCAAAGTTCTACTGTGCAATAGAGGTCTATGTGTTCTGAAGATAATTATCTTGTTATTGTTCCCTTTACAGATAACTAAAATGGCAGTGCATTTTTTTCAGGCAATAAGGCTGTTAAATCTGGTGTTAATGATATGGTCATCACCTCACTATTTTTTTCTCTCCTCTTCTTTCAAAGGTTTGGAGTTCATGGGTAACAGGCTAGCTGGGTCACTGCTAAATCAAACTCACCTCATATCCTTTTGTGAGTATAACCTTAATTCTGAGCGATACTGATGATAGCAACCGTATCCCTGTCATGGTGAAAGTGAATTCTGTTTCATCTGATATCACACTCTTATTGTTTCCAGGTAGTGTGGCCTCTCTTTCACATGGCAGCCTTTTCAGACAGCTGCTTGTTGGTGCATAGTAAGAGCTGAAAAAACCTACAAAAGTCTCAGATTACTTCCTTTGCATTGTAAAAAAGATATGTGGACTAATAAATACATTAGGATGTGTTATTATCCATTATTCAGTTCTACAATTAGTGAACATCTGGCACAGGAAAGATGAGATGCCTATTTACTTACCATCTCTATTAATGTTGATTTCCAGCAGGCAACAGCAAGCACACCTGTTTAAGGGAGGCAAATGTGAAACAAAAATAATTTAACTAATATTAAGAGAGATTTAAATTTTATCTTTAAAGATTGTGTATTACATACCTTTCCTCAAAGTGTCGTTTATATGAGATTTCTTTATAGACTTGAAACAAGACTAACAAGAATTGTGAAAGGTCAGTTTATTTCAAGCTTACAGAATAACAAGGTCAAGAGTTCTAGCAGGAGAGTATAGCCAGACAAAAATAATTTTGTTTTGTCTAGCTGATATCATCCAGTAGAGCTGAATCATGCTGATTTTCAAATGTAGTTAGAAAAAACAAAACAAAACAAACAAAACAAAGCCAGCCTCTTCTGTAAATTGAAGTTATGGAAGTCTGATAATGTTTGTTTGATATCTTCTGGCTGTTGATTTTTTCTATGCCGTTGGCCTCCAAATTTAACACCTTTCCCTTTTAATGTCCAGGCTAGAGATTTGAAAGAAACATATGGACATGTCATCTTTGCAAATCACCAGTATTTTATAAAGAAATGAAATGTTGAACAAAATTAGAAGGAATAGATTATTTGTTAAGAACAGCAGTTACAACCTCCATAGATTCACATCTAAGACTGCAAATAAAACAAGTGGCACAGATGAAAATGCCAATTAGTTAACATTAGTTAGACTTAGTTACTAAAAGCAATGCTACCTTTGCATACCAAATAGTATATTTGTCAAGAACATTGAACTTTTGACCCATGTATGTCAAATTAACCCAGAATGTTTTTCAAAAAGGAATGGGCAGAGAAGGAAATAAAAAGAAATTCTCATTAGAGATTACTGATACGAGGAAGAAAAAAGAAAGACATGTAAAGGAACATGATTTAAATGCAAATAAAATCATGAAATCATCTTTGTTCTGTATCATATGATATAGAGGGATTACAATATAACTGGGTAGATAAGTTGGCTGTAAAAGTTCATCATGAGATGCGAACGTGTCCAAGAGTTGGGCTGATGAAGATCATCACAACAATGGACAGGTGGATTGAGCTGCCAGGATTAAAATGTCTCAGGAGGATCTGGACTGGCAACATAAGGGTGAATTATTTCTGACTTGGTATATATTTATATAAATGTGTGTCTATATAGTTGGAAGGTATAGGATCCTGGCATGATGTAAACGGCATAGAATACAGAGTGGATAATGTCCTAGTTCCAGCTACAACAGAGTTAATTTTTGCTATAGCCATGGGAGAGTGAAACCCTGCTGGCATGGCTAAAAGGCTGTTCTACACCACCTTACATCACTGCTGGGTATGGGGCTAGGGTCTCTCTGGTTTCTGGGAAGAAGGGCGTGGTTTCCAGTTGAACAAATAAAGCAAATGGAGGGAAGCAGATGTTTCATTGTCTCAGACTTTGTGAGCATTTAATATGTAAATCTTCCTCTCTTCGTACACTTTTTTCCATTAATATTGTTGCTTATTTTCTTGTCTCATTGCTCTCTACAGTAAATTGTTCTAATCTCAACACACGATCTCTGCCTTTTGTGCATTCTGTTGGGGTATAGGGAGGGGAAGTGAGTGTCAGCATGGTTTTAGGACAATTACTAAACTGAAGAATACCATTCCTAAACCAGAACAGTCTTATTGTCAAGTGTACCTAGCCCCATGTTAAGGATCACACCACAGAAGACGATCCTGATGCCATATAAAGTTTTATTTGCACTGAAAAATCATGTGATTACATTCTGACCATAAGCTGAGTTATTTGTCCTCTTTCTTGATGGGCCCACTATCCTGGCCTGGGCCCCCAGGACCGCAGCAGAAAACTCTCCACTGTAAACAGCACCAGCCACAATCCAGCAGAGATCACACGATGATCTGCAGGATTCAGGTGAGATATTAACGCTTTCAGTGCACAGATAAGACCTGCAGAACTTACATCCTCTCTTGAGTGAGAGAAAAGTGACACAGTTAAGACACACAGGAACAAAATGCAGACATCAAGGTCAATGAAGTAGAAGGTCCCAGATGGAAGGCACTGGTAGAGATGCTTCACTCTTGGGCTGAAATCCTCTTTTAAGACTATGGAGAAGATACGATTGATACATCAGACTCTTTTTCCCTATAAGTCATGAAATGCATTTGCGGGGATGAAGTGTTCTAACCATAGACATGAACAAAGGCATCCATGGTGAAAAAGCCAGTGTTGAAGCATATGTGATCATGAGACGTTTGAACAAAGAGAGAGAAGACTGATGAAAACCCTTTGTCCCCAAGGAAGAAGAAGACCTCTGCTCCCAGAGAAGAAGTTGATCACAGAGCTAGATGAAGAGAACTTCTGCTTCTGAACAGCTCATCCGTAAAAGTGTACTCCATTAGCCAAAGATTGAACCCTCAAAAACAGTTGTGGGGAAAACTGTAAATCTCGGGGAGCGGCTTTTACACAATGATCAGATTTTCATTCTCCTGGCGGCTGATTCACGGTGACACTGAAGCCATGAGAGAATTGGTTTTTTGTGGAGAAGTCTCCATAGCATGACAGCAGAGACTCCTCTCCCTAATTTCACGATTATAAGCCACACTGAGTATAAGCCGCACTTCCAGGTGTCGGCAACTTCTCATTCTTTGTCCATACATAAGCCGCACCTGATTATAAGCCGCAAATTACAATACAGAGTGTGATAAAAGGTATCTATTCTATCACCATCTGTTGAGGGTGGGGGCAGTGATCCTTATCTCAACGGCAGATATTCTGCTAATGGGCCATCCATTGAAACCAGGCAGGCCATTGTTCTTTATCTTTTCACAACCCATCCTTCCTCCAGCGAGTCAGTTTCTGCTAATGGCCCATTGAGTCCCACTGTGTGACTGATAAAATTACTGCATCCCATTGGAAGTTGCTCCAGCCAGGGGGAAGAGCCCAACATTTGTTACCAAGATAAAAACAGAGGTTTTGGGACACTAAGGGAGCCCCTTTCTCCACTGGACTCCAGAGAAAAACCGGATTTCTCCACATCACCACTGGACCTCTGGAGGGAAACTGCACCTTGTACAGGAGCACTGCTCCAACTGAATCACATCTGTCACTGCACGAGGACTGCAACCATCATTTAATGGGACTGCTACCAACACCCTGCCTGACGGGATGTCAGGTTGTACTCTGACTTTGTCAGGGTTTGGAGTTTGTTCCTTTGTAGTACTGTATTTCTATTTTAATTTCCCTAGAAAAGAGTTGTTATTCCTAATTCCCATATTTTTGCCTGAAAGCCCCTTGATTTCAAAATTATAATAATTTGGAGGGAGGGGCTTTACATCCTCCATTTCAAAGAGAAGCTCCTGCCTTTCTCAGCAGACACCTGTCCTCCAAACTAAAACAGCAAATTTTCGTTCTTTGTCCATATATAAGCCACACCTGATTATAAGCCGCACTTTGGGTGTGGACCAAAATTTTAGTCAAAATGGTGCGGCTTATAATAATGAAATTACTGTAAATTGGAGAAAGACTATTTTAGAGGTGATAAACTGACTGATTTGTCTCTGTACATTGTTAATGTGAAAGAAAAGAGGGTGTGGAGGGAGGAGAAGTGTTCTGAAGGTTTTAATCTGATTTTTTTTTTCTTTTAGTTTCTATTAATAAAGTTTTATTACTATTTAAAGCCTGCTTTACTTGTCTCCTGATCCTATCTCATAGCAGGAAATGAGTAAATTATTCTAGTAGTTGCACTGGTGATTTTGCCAACACTAAACCCAGCAAATAAATTGGTACATTGGCCAAGAAATCTCAAATTGGCAAACCAAAACCACTACAAGGGGTACGAGAGTACCCCACAGGGAATTGCAGACCTTTTTTCAGAAAAGCCAGTTGACTTAATTATTTGGAGAAATAATTTCCTGAAGGCAAAATTTACTGATATGCTCCTCCTCTGTTCTTTTTCATAAGAGAGAGAGGCTGGAAAAACACATTCCTTTTTGATTTTTACTTTTTCAGGAATCCCTAGGAAGATGGAAATCTGATATGTATTGCTATACTTCTGCCTGTGAGACCAGTGAAAAACACTAGAAGTGTATGGCAGCAGTTCAAACATCAGCTCCTGTAAGCTTGAATCTCCTGCCAAGCCCTAGTTGGTTTTGGGGATTGGGAAGTAGATAAAGAGACACAGAATCACATTTGCAGTCTCTTCTGAGTGGAAACTACATAGTCTGTAGCTTGGTCTCAGGGATAGTATATCAAAGTGCATGAAAAAAAAGCTGTTGGTTTTGTTTACAAGGGGATGCTAAACTGGGGTTGTGGCTGCAGTCTTCAAGAAACAAAATATATCACACCTCTCCGAGCCACATATCTACAAACAGGTAAATAACTCAGCTACATGCCTCTCCTGGTTTTCTGGAAAAAAATGAAAAAAGTACAGTAATTTCACGAGTATAAGGCGCACCAGACTATAAGGCGTACTTTTGAGTGTTGGCAAATTTCCGAACTTTGTCCATATATAAGGAGCGCCGGACTATAAGGCGCACTTTTTTTTTGCAGCGAGGATGCGCGCGCAACAAAGTAACGAATTAGTAACAAAATCGCACAATTGCAGGGTTTACTGGCAAGTGCTCAATTTGCAAACATTTTTCACAGATCAGCATCGCCTTTAAATGCAGCCCCAGGTGCTCTTCTCGTGCCCCTGGCCCTGGCACTCCCACCCGCCCACCGCACCATGCCGCACCATCCCCCCGCCCACCGCGCGGTACGGCTCCCCCACCGCACCAGTTGGCCCAGCCCCTCTGCTTGCCACGCTGTGTGGCTCGGCTCACAGCTCACACTTCCGGGTTGGCAAATTTCTGAACTTTGTCCATATATATGATGCTTCTGAGGTATAAGGCGCACTTCCGGGTTCAAACCAAAATTTTAGTCAAAAGGGTGCACCTTATATGCATGAAATTACTGTACATGTTGTATTCATATAAAAATCCCTAGATCCACCTACCTTCACATTTTCATGTACAGAAACCCACATTTTCATGATGATAAGCATGGTGGCAGTTAAGATAAGTGTACATCTTTATATATCTAAGATCTCAAAAGACCTAGTAATATCCTTCAAAATGCCTGCAATGCTGGAAACAAACTCTTATTTCTCAAGCCTTTCTTAAGCTAACTTATAATAAGCAGGTCCAAGATAATGTGGACCTGTAATCTTCCACCATAGTACCACTAATGGCATTAACACCTTTATTGTTTGCATTCTGTTTCTGTTCCAACCAACCCTTTATCTACACTCAGGAGCACCACATTTTCCCAAATATTTCTGAAAAATCTCTTCACACGCTTACAAGAAATTTAGTATCCTATCTCTAACTGTGTGTACCATCATTGAAGGACAATAAATAGTATTTCTAATCTGCTCTTTGAAACCCAAATTCAGAAGCTCTGTGATATAATAAGCAAGCACCATGAGAAGTTTTTTAACACAGCCCACATCTCTCCTTCCAGTGTTCTGAAGAACCACAGACACATTTGCTGACCACAGAATAACTTTGAGAATCCTATCGAGCACTAGTAATAATACTTTCATCAGTATTAGATATTAGGTCTCCAGAGATAAGGATTTATTTTCTGCTTTTCTAAGCAGCTTTCACTGGCTGTGAAGGTAATTTTGGTAGCATAAAGGAATTTCTGCTGTTGTTCTGGGACGCCTTCACCTAAAAATATTATTTCACCATATTGTAACATTCTACCTAGAAATTTGACCCAGAAAATTTTCAACACAAACTTTGATTTGGTCCAAGAGACTTCCAGTCTATCGTCTAGCCTTAAAAATTCAATCTAGAATTTATGAATTTGAATGCTTTTTTTCCTGTACATGGATGCTGTTGGCCATGTAAACCATGTGAATTTTGGTTTGCAGGTAGCCATCCATGAGTCAGAATTGAACCTGCTCACTGCTCAGTTCTCTGATGCCAGGTGCCGTTATATGCTGTGGGCATTAGTTTCACACACACTGTACAGAATGATTGCATGATTTACTTAAACAATTAGAGAAGACTTCTAGCTATCTCAATGAACTTTCAAGTATGATTATTACATACCAATAGGAACATCATGACATTCAAAGTATGATTTACTTGTGTTGTCACTACTTTCAGCAAAATTAAAAATGGATACAGAAGTCAAATTTGAATAACTTTAGATCATAGTTTCTGTATTCAGTTACATCACAAATAAGATCTAATTGATAAGAAAATATTTAAATCAGTAAATCTGGTTGCAGCATTTTCAAAAAACACGTTTTGGAGAAAATATCCTGATTGTCCAAGCCAAAGTGTATATAAGACATTGTTAGCTCTATGAAGTTTTTGTAGGAAAGGTTTTAAACGTCCTGAGTCAGGTAGTTATTTTTGCTGAGAGAAGATGAAACTGAAAATCTGTCTAATTTATTCAGAAAATACTACTATAATGTAATTTTCTTTTCAAAAAATCTTTGAAAGTTTTGGTTTTACTCCAACACAGAATAGAAACAAGCTTGAGAAGTTTGACTGTTACAATGAAATGGAATTCTAGCTTTTTACCAGCTGAAATAACATCATTGTTTTCCAGAGGATTACAAAACTAGACTCAAAATATTTGTACAGACAACAGTAATTTTTAGAACCTCTTCTGCCAAGGCATCTCAAGAGCAATTAATCAGGCCTTGCAATATTCCAACCATGAACACCACACCTGCATACAACAGAAAATACAGAGATTTAATAAACTGACAAACCACGAGCCTCCCATTATGTCTCCTAACTGTTCTTTAACCGGAACATAATGAATATCATATTCTAGGAGCTAATCACTATCATTAAGGCAATACAAAATACTACTGTTCACAAAAGAAGTCTCTGTAAGTCTCAGAGGTCAAAAAGAACCCTTATTTAGTAAGTGACTTGCTATGTGTAAGTAGGAAAGTTCAAAATAATTTAGTTTCTTTTTTAAAAAATAAGACAGTTCAGTATTGAATCATTACCTTGGATGTTTGGTTCAAGGATCAGGAGCACAGGTAGTGTTTGTCTTGGTCATTCCAGTAGCAAGAAAGAATAACAAAAGTACCTGGCAGACTGATCAGTCGAAAACATGGATACAGGTCTGATGTAACTGGAAAAAATTTGAGCTTTTTTACTATGGGATGGTGTATTTAACACCTGGTCTACCAACATCTGGTATGCACCTCTCTCAGAGTGGGGAAAAGGGTTCTAGTACAGGAGCTAGCAGCGCTCATTGGTAGAACTTTAAACAAGTTTTGAAGCGGGGAAGAGACAAAACCAGGCTTGCCAGTGGTAAGGAATGGGATGACATGCCAAAACTTGTGGAACTGAGTGCTAGAGGCATCCTTCAGTCTGCTCCAGGAGGTGTCAACTACAGTGAACCATTTTTGAAATGTTTCTACACATATGCAGCATAAACAGAGAGCAAAAGGAGCTCAAAGCCTTAGTCTGGTCCCAGAGACATAACATCGCTGGCATAAGTGAATCCTGGTGAGATGAGCCCTGTGAGTCTTGTGCCATATTGGATGGTTACAGGATTGTAAGGAGGGATAGGCAGGTGATGTAGGTGGGTGACATTGTATGTTATGGAGAACTGGAATGTATGGAGCTTGAAGTTATCACTGGCACAGCTGAGAGCCTTTGGAAAAGGATTAAGGAACAAACAAATAATGTGGATGTCAGTGTGAGAATCTACTATAGACCTCCTAGCCAGGATGATAATTCCAAGGAGTTATTCTAGGAACTAACAAATACCTGTAAATCAACTATCCTTGTCCTGGCAGGGGACAAGTTAGCTTGCCAGATGATAACTGGGTAAACCACACAGACGGCATAAACACATCCAGAAGATGAATGGTTGTTATGGATTGAGTGAGAGCTTTAGACAAGTCCTGATTTAGGATCAGATTTTTGGCAGCAGCTCTAAATCCCTGCACCTAAATTACTCTGCTAACAAGTTCTTAAGGGTGGCAAATCAGGCCTATTATAAAATGAGTTAATTTACTGAATAGGTGGGAGATTAACAGACAAAAGGCCTAAAACAGAGCAAGTTACTGGACAGGAGAAAACAAAAAGAACTACTAGTGGATCACATAAAACAGTGCATGGCATAAAGGTACCTATATTATAGCTAGCAAAGAAATAGTATAAACTAGGAGTCAATGCGACTTACCACCAAACTGACAATAGTGACAATAGTCCTTTCTCTCTGAAGAATAATGACAAAGTAGGCATCCTGACTTTGGGGAGAAAACGCCTCACATTTCAAGGAATGTGGACACTTTTAGTTTGTGAAAGTACGGTGCAGCATTTTTAGTTTTTGAAGTGAAGTGTCTGTCAGTCAGAAACTCCAGCTTATCTTTCCACATCTGCTTCCACAGCAAGATGTTTACCGTCAGCTGGAAGCATCAGTCATGTGACACTGAAATAACTCACTAAAAGGCAAACTATCCTGACTGAGTTACTTCACCAAGGCTCATCTGAGGCTTATGTGAGAGAAAGATGCCCAGAGTTAAGAAACAATAGATAAGCTCTGCTGTGGCAGATGCAGAAGTCCTGCTGCAATGATAACATCATGGTAATATACTAAAGAAGCTGATCAATGCTGCTTGATATGCTGCTTGTTAACAGAGAAGGTCTCTTGAGCAAAGCACTAATTGGTGCTGTCTTGGCCACAGTGACCATAAAGTGATCAAGTTTAAAATCTCTGCTGTCAATTGGAAGTGCCAGCAAAACTTCAACCCTGGACAGAGGCAGAGCAGATGTCAAGCTGCTCAGAGGAAAAGTGAGAAAGGTCCTGTGGGGAAATATTACAACAGGGTCATTGGTCGGAGACAGAGACAACATTACTTTCAGATCCTCATGACAAAAAAGCCTTGTTTATTGTTCCACACCTCCTTTTACAGGGACTTCAAATTTCCCATGCTTACACATGTGATTGGTTGAGGTCTTCACACCACCCAGCTCCCTGGCCATGATACATCTGCATTTAGGGTTGCATGAGATTGGCTGAGGGTCCCTGTGTAGGTTTGAATTCAACCCACCCTTTCTCACCTGTTCATTAAACCAGGCTAGCCGAACCGGGTTTCTTATTAACAGCTAAATTATTTGCTCAGCTACAGACCAGCTGTGCTGTGACAGGGAAAATATTTTGGAAGATGCTGGAGTCCATCCATGCTGGTCACCTTTTAAGCATGTCCTCTAAAGAGCATAGGAGTTGACCAAGGGAAGCCAGTTGTTGTGATGTTCCTAGATTTCAGTAAAGCTTTCAGTACTCTCACAGGATCCTTCTGGACAAAATGTCCAGCTTAATGCTGGATAACCCCATCATGGGATGGGAGCAGCTGGCTCATGGGTCAGGCACAAAGGGTTACAGGGAATCAGACTGGGCACCTGTCACTGCTGGGGCTCCACAGGGCTCCATCCTCGGCTCTCTGCTCTTCAACATCTTCATAAATGACCTGGACACAGGACTGGAAGGGGTACTGAGCCGGTCTGCAGAGATACAAAACGGGGAGGAGCTGGTGACTGCCTCGAGGGGAGGGAGGTCCTGCAGAGACCCTGGCAAATCAGGGGTCTGGGCAATCACCAACCATGTGAAGTTCAACAGGGCAAAGTGCTGGATTCTGCCTCTGGGATGGGGCAACCCTGAATGTGTGGACTGGGGCTGGGGAATGGGATGCTGGAGAACAGTGCCATGGAAAGGGACCTGGGGGTTGATGGCAAGATGAACCTGAGCCCTGGAGCCAGGAGGGACAACCCTGTCCTGGGGGGCACCAGGCACAGCATCACAGCCAGACAAGGGAGGGGATTGTCCTGCTCTGCTCTGAGCTGGGGCAGCCTCACCTCCAGTGCTGGGGCTGGTTTGGGTGTCACAGTATGAGAAAGATGTTAAACTACTAGAGAGTGTCCAAAGGAGGGTTACAAAGATGGTGAAAGGCCTTGAAGGGAAGCGATGTGAGGAGTGGCTGAGGTCACTGTGTCTGTTCAGCCTGGAGAAGTCTGAGGACAGATCTCACTGCAGTTACAACTTCCTTGTGAGGGAAAGAGCAGGGACAGCATTGACCCCTTCTCTGTGGTGACAAGACCTGAGGGAATGGCCTGAAGTTGTGTGAGGGGAGGTTTGGGCTGGGTATTAGGAAGAGATTCTTTCCCCAGAGGGTGTTTAGACACTGAAACAGGCTCACCAGAGAAATGGTCACAGCACCAGCCTGACAGAGCTCAAGAAGTGTTTGGACAATGCACTCAGGCACATGGTGTGACTCTTCGGGATGGTCCTTTGCAGGGCCAGGAGTTGAATTTGATGAACCTTCTGGGTCCCTTCCAACTCAGGGTGTTTTATGATTCTTTTCTATGAGTCTATTATTGTAATCAAGAGATGCATCTTTATCAAATAAGAGACCACTATTACATCTGAAATGTGGACTAATTATTCTAAAAGCACCGATCAATTTGTCAAGAATTTTTCAAGGAAAAAATGTAGTCTTTGTTGCTGCCACAGTAAGATAGACCTCACATAGCCATAATCTGCTCACTGATAAAAATACCACCTCCTTTTACCTAATTTCAGGAAAACATCTCAGGAGTACTCTAGGCCAAACAGGGATGATAAATGATTTTGTGATGGAAAATTGAAGTGGATTGATTAGGAGCAATTTTTTTACGTTTTACACAATCATAAGATGAACTACATGATTCATGGAGACAATTGGCAGAGCAACTTCTCTCTAATTGCTGCTAGACTAATGCAGAACCACACTCCCAGAAAGTAGAGAAATCCATTTACCCAATCATGTAATTTAAGCACTGAAGAGAAGTAGTGGATTTTTCCATTACCTTTTATATTAGCTTTACTACATTCCATCTGTGACCCTTATTTGGAGAGTACTATGCTCCTTTAAACAATTCTGTAAGCATAATAAAGTTCCACTTGTAAATTTTTCTAAGTAGACTAAGGGCATTTTTAAAAACCTCATAATTAGGGACATAACAAATCTCACTAATTCCTGGTAATCTATTGTAAAACTAAATTATTTGCTAAGAGGTCTAATAAATTTTCATCATCAGGAGCAGAAAATAACATTTCCTGTATTTCCTTTGGAACAAAAACTATATGCTATTCTCTTCTGACTACTTACTCTGTGATTGTCCCAGGATCTGTAAATTTGTTTATAGAATTGTTTGAGGGTTTGGGGTTTTGTAATAGGAAATAGAGAGTCCTATTTAAATCATGATAAGATTTCTTTCAGTACTGTTCATGTGAAAATAGATCGCTTTTTGTTGCTGGAGAGATAGAAAACATGTCCTTAACTCCACTCATTGTATCAAGTCACAGTACACAGCATAATTATCTTTATGTTCCACATGTCTCCACTCAGGACCATTTCTATTAATTGCTGGAACTGCATTAAAAAGAATAACATCAGTAAAAACAGCTCTGGGAGCAGAAGTTGATTCTGTGCAATGATTTAAGTTTTTTATTGAAATAAAAACTTGTTTTAAAAGGTATTTTCAAAAATACCCTGAAGCAAAAAGGAAACATATTTGAACTAAGTATTCTTCATTATTTCATACTGAAAACAAACAACATCCCTAGCAGTGTCACATTCCCTAGGAAACTGAAATGCTTTTATACATTGTTTTCTTCCAATGAATGTATGCAATAAATGCAATGTCTTGTGACACTTTAAAATATTTGCTATGTTATAGCAAGACCAAATTAAAGAATTTATTCAGGAATAACTGCTTGAATTCTGTGTTACACAAACAAAGGTTCCCAAAAATGTGAAAAACTGTTACAGCTTTAAGGTAGGATAACTAAGATCTGTACCAAGAAAATACAAAAACTGAAAATGCCAGCTTATTTCTCTGAATTGCAGCAGCTCTACTTATAAAACATTAATATAGTTAACAACATTCTCATTACACAATGCTCTGTTATAAAACATCAGAGAAACCTGCAACTTCCAGAAATTTGTATTAATCTTATCTACAGTAATTCAAAATCAATGTTAAATATCAGTTAGTTGTCTAAATAGTGATTTGAGTGCATTAGTTAGATACCATAAGAGGAAGGTATAGATACATCAGTGTTATAGTATTTGTGGATACTTCAGCAGTACCTAGGTACCTCACAATTACCTGGTTGGGATGTTAGGGAAAAAGAAAGGAGTCAGTAAATATAAATTTTACAGAGGCACATTTTAATTAACAAATTACATTAATTGCACAGGTTGCAGACCTAAAATTAGAACCATGCAAAGAAGCCTATTTTATATCAGAGATGCCTTACAATATGATGGCTAAGGGACAGAAGATGGGCCAGAAGAAGTTCCCAGCATAAATAGGACTCCACTGGCAAAAAGTGCCTTGGTGATTCTATGTGATAGATACAGAAATTACAAAGCTGTGGATAAGCAAAAACGGCACATTTGCAAGTCACGGTCCACTTTTGTTTGGGTAAAAAAAACCTTTAAACTAAATCCACATTTTGTAAATCTAACTGCATCCACCCTGCGATAGCTTTAGGAGTATTTCAAGTGTTGATAGTCTTCAAAAGGAAAACATACTGTATTTTGACCCTGAAAAAACTTTAGAGCTGCTTATAATTTTGTAGTCATGAGAAAATGCATTTGAAGGGATCAACCTTCTTCATCTTTCTTCTCTCTTATCTCTATGCTTATAGACACTGCATGTCCTGGCTCATTGTCCTTTTCTGCTATACCATCAAACTTCTATTTATTTCCATAAAGGGTCTTGCCCGCCTCTTACATCCAGCTTTTACTTCCTGGTGTTTTGTCCAGGTACTCAGGGGGGAAAAAAAAAAAAAAAAGAGTTGTAGCTTTCATGCTTTCTTTTCCTCTAGTGCCTGCCTTTTCCTTACTTTCTGTCTTCTGAAAACTCAGTCCTCTCCATTTGCCCATTTCTCTCTTTCAGAAGTTGAGGTCTGCAGTGCAGGAAAAACTCCTCTCCTCTTAGCTGTTGTGCTAAGTGCCAGAGTGCCACTGGTGCCAGTGACAGCAATTACAAAGAAAGTCCTCAGCAGTCATTTCAGTTTAAGAGGCAGCACACATCGTGCAGTCTAGTTAAAGCAGAGTGCCCTTAAAGGCAGGGGTTGTGTGTGTAAAGTGGCTACCAACACAGACTCTACTTTCAGTAGAGTATCTATAATATAGAGTATACCAGAATAAGATGGTAGTGCTGCCTCTCTTCAAGCTGTTATGTGGTTACCAGAAATCGAATAAAATCCAGAATCCTTGACTCTGTAGGAAAGTTAGTGTGGAAAAATTTTTAAGAGTATGCATCCTCAGGCTTGAATATCAGTAAGTAAACAAAAAACCTAATATTTTTGAGATGCAATATAAAAAAGTAGCTACATAAGTCTCCTGCGTCTTGGGGCAGAAATACCTGCTCTACTCCTGCTATTGTTTTCCCATTGACTTCTTATTCAAATTCTAGTACAGGAAGGAAACATGATGGAAAACTGCAGCATTCTGATCATCTTGTAAAACAATCACCCAAAATTGTCTTCAGGATTGTAAACCAAAAAGTAGAACACCAGATTTTTCTGGACAAAGAATTTATTCTACTTGATTTCCTGTATCTCAAAGGGCAACAGGCTGGAGACAGCAATAAGTTACTGGGTTACCCAGCCCCCTGAGGTGGAAGACAGGGATAGGGAGTAGAATGAACCACCCACAGTGCAAGGAAAAATGGTTAGTGGCCTACTAGATCACTTAGACCCACACAAGTCTGTGTGGCCATATGGAATCCAGCTGAGAACACTGAGGGAGCTCCTGGAAGTGCTGCCTGGGCCGTATTCTATCATTTATCATCAGCCCTTTTCAAATGGGGCATCTCAGATGACTGAAAGTTAGCCAATGTGATGTCCATCCACAGAAGGGTCAGGAAGACCCAGACCACTACAGGCCTGTCAGTCTGACCTTGGTACCAGGGAAAGTCATAGAGCAGATCATTCTGAGTGCCATTACACAGCATTTGCAGGACAGCCCAGGCAGGAGGGGTTTGTGAAAGACAGGTCCTGCTCGAACAACCTGATCTTACCCTATGATCACCCTGTGAAGGGGGTGATCACTTAACAAATGAGGGAAATGCTCTGAACATGTCTACTGGGACATTAATAAAGCCTTTGAAACATTTCTCACAGCACTCTCCTGAAGAATCTGGATGTTCATGTCTTGGGTGGGTCCACTTGTCACTGGGTTAAAAATTGGCTGGATGACTGGGCTGAGAGTGTTGGAGAATGGAGTTGCATACAATTGGTGGCCAGTAACTACAGGTGTTCCCCACGGATCAGTATTGGGACCATGCTCTTTAATATCTTGATCAAGGATCTGGATGAGGGAGATTGAGCACGTTTAGTAAGTCTCCAGGTGACAACAAATTGGGTGGGAGTGTTGATCTGCTGTACTGCAGGAAGGGTCTGCAGAGGCATCTGGACTGAGGCTGAGAACAACACTGTGAAGTTCAACAAGGCGAGTGTGTGGTCCTGCACTAGAGTCATCACAACAGCCCCATGCACCCCTACAGACTTGGGGCAGAGTGGCTGAGAAGCTTCCCAGGGGAAAAGACCTAAGGGTGCTTGTTGACAGCAGTCGAATATGATCCAGCATGTCTCCAGGTGCTCAAGAAGGCCAGTGGCATCCTGGTCTGTATCAGCAATAGTGTGGTCAGCAGGAAAGGAATCGTCCTCCTGTATTTTGCCCTGATGAAGCTGCACGTTGTTTTGGGCCCCTCACAACCAGAAGGACATTGAAGGGTTGGAGTGTGTACAGAGAAGGGCAACGGAGCTGGTGGAGGGTCCAGAACACAAGTCCAGAACATGAGGAGTGGCTGAGGGAGCTGGGGTTGTTTAGCCTGTAGAAAAGGAGGCTTAGTGGGGACCTTATCCCTCTCTACAACTCCCTGGCAGGAGGGTGCAGCCAAATGGGGATTGGCCTCTTCTGCCAGGCAACCAGTGACAGGACAAGAGGTAATGGCCTCAAATTGCTCCAGGAGAAGTTTAGATTGGATGTCAGTAAAAATTCCTTCACTGAAGGGGTTGTCAAGCATTGGAACAGGTTACCCAAAGAAGTGGTTGAGTCACCATCCTTGGATGCATTTAAAACATGTAGATGTAGAACTTAGGGACATGGTTTAGTGGTGGACTTGGCTGGATGAATGGTTGGACCCAATGATCTTAAGGATCTTTTCCAACTGGAATGAGTCTTTGATTCTAAACAAAGCCTTATTTAATATCTTAGGGTTAGGATTAAGTGTTAGGCATCATGGAGGTTGGTTTAGGGTGTTAAGAGTTTTGTATTTGGGGTTATTAGGGTTGGTTTATGTTTCCTTGCTTTTTCCTTCTTTGTTTTATGCTTACCTACTTAAAAGCTGCCAATGAGTGTAGAGAAACAGTGTAAGACACTTCAGTTAAAAAAAATGCAATTACGAAAGTAGTACAAATTATAATGAATTTACAATTCAAGAACAAAAACCAGAAAGAATATGAGAAAAAGTAGTATGAGCAGTACACACAATGGTAGAGTCAGAAACTGGAAGACAGGATTACATTATTGGTAAGGCTTCTGTGTGATTGAGATACTTGGTCTAAGCAATATAACTAGTTCTGTGTATTTACTTTTCTAACCTCAATGAAAGAGGTTACACTTTTCTCAGATTAGCTCTATCTATCCTCACTGAATTTATCTGTTATCATAAAGATCTTGCAAACAATACAGTAATTGTCAACTTGTGTAACTTTGCTACAAATTCCAAATTATTATTAATTAATATTGTGATTATTAATGCTACTTATAAATGTTCAGTTAGTGTTTTAAATCAGTTTTCATACTTGGATTGACTTGTGTGGAGATTTTTGTTTGCTGGGTTTTTTGGTGTTGTTTTTACTATTAAGTAAATACTAATGATATATGGATTATGGCATTAAATTGTATTAGACTGTGCACACACCAGATTTTTAAAAAACAGATTAACCTGACAAAGGTTTTTGTGGTAACAGAAAGAGGTAAGAATTCAAGAAAACTAGGAAAAGATCTTATATCCAAAAAATAGTTTTTCTTTGCACATAAGTGTTGCAGTACCAGAATCAGAGATGGTAGACAACAACTAAATGGTAACATTTATATTCACTAAAACCTCTGATTATATGGTATAGTCTGATTATCTCATTTTCTTGATTTCCAACGAGGAACTATTAAGTGCAAAGATACAACCTCTGGCTGAGAATGTCCACAGGCCTAATATTGCTGAAAGAATCCAGGAGGTAACACTTTACCCTCGCCACGCTACCCCTCCACACCTACTACTAGGCATTTTCAGACAAAATATAGGACATCGGTTATCCATATCAATCTCTACAGGCTTCCTTTATTGTTGGTTATATATTAAAAAAGTACAAAAAATTTAATGTGGCTGCCCTACTGTTCCACCATAAGTTAATATTTGAATTCTTGTGTATATTTTGTTTTCTATACACTGGAAGCGTGGAAAACAACATTTTGTGTTTACCATATCGTTTATATACTTTAGTAATGTAGTAATGTATTCTCATTAGGATACATGGATTAAAAATCCTCATTCAAAGTCAAATAGCTGTTTAGTAACTTTAAAATTTAATTAGAACCCTTTCCTGCATTTCATTATGAGGTTATTTCATAATTACTCAGTAAATAGGTCCTACTATTTACTAAAGCAGAAATGACAGCACATGACAGTGCTGAATTACAACTGCACAGCCGGAGAAGATACTTTGAGAAATAAAGAACAGATAAATGCATTGTTTAAAAAATATCAGGGGAAACGTCAGCACTGAGAATCCTTCCTCAACCCTCATCCACGCTCCCCCTCCCTGTTGTAAATAGTGCTACAAAATTCAGCATGTTTGTCTTTATTCTAATTAGAACCAGCTTATTCTTTATTTTTGCAGTTTAGAGGAATTAGTACCTAGAAGAAAGCTATGCTCCTAACCAATGGAAGGATGAGTGAAGTGCTGCAACAGTCCCTGCACTCACGGCATTGAGTTTAGCCCAGTGAGTGAACAGGATGGTGTAGAATCAGCTTCAAAGTATACTAAGACACACAATATTTTGTTTTTCTTTGCAAGTAAAGGCCTAAACATACAATTCCTTTTGCTTGTGTGATACCTACATTGCACGCCCCTCTGAATTCTGACAGGAAAAATTTATGTTAGTAGCACAATTCATGACTATTTAAAGGTTTATTAAAGGTAATGTTTCATTATGTTAACAGTTGGACTGATGATCTTAGAGACATTTTCCAACCTAAACAATTGAATGATTCTGTTACCACCTCTCAGAAAGACAAACATATTATTATTATTATTATTATTATTATTATTATTATTATTATTATTATTGTTGTTGTTGTTGTTGTACCCATTCACAGAAGTACAGTATATACTTTAACACTTCCAGGTGCAAGAAATTGGAGTTCAGGGGAATATTTATGAGAAAATAATGTACCTTCCTTTCTCTTTTGATTGGAAAATTTCAACAAGAAACATACTGAAAATACTACTCCCCCTCAAATTAAGCAATTTATTCCAATTATTTTGTGTATCTTCAGTGGTAGCTTTAATCAGTATTAATATGTATGATTTTCATTTTTAGCTGTTTCTGCAGTTGAACTGGGCTTTCTACAATCACATATAGTTTTCAACAGCACAGAAAGGTATAATTTTCCCTTTTTCCATCCTTCTTTGTTTATTATTCTTTACAGCTCCTTAAAAAGACATTATCTGGTCCATGAAAGAAAACAAAGGATACAGTAAGCTTTTTCTGATTTTGATATTCATAGCTCTACCTCTTAGCTTCCTTCCCTTCTGCTCTTGACTTCCCTCTTTGTATATTTTTATCCTATTTTCCTCCTGCTAACTCCAAAGGATGCCTGTTGCTATCCTTCAGAACAGTGGCCATGACCCACACACTGGCATATGCACACTGTCTCTCCCCCTGCTTCCTTCCACCCCTGGAGCATTTCCTCCTTTGTAGCTCAGGGAACTGATTCAAGCTAAAATCCAACAACTACAGAGAATTTTTAACCCAGGGACTAACGGTGATGGTTTTGATTGCTTTTAAGGCAGCCATATAAGATGGTATGCAAGCATGAAAACAGGGCCAGGAAAGATTTAATACCTTTTTTTATTGGCCAGTATGGTTTATACAGATCTAAAGCAAATGCAGAACTAAGCTATAAAGTTATCAGATCCTTAATCTTTTTTCAGTCAGCCAAATTCTACCTAAAATTTTAGATGCAACATGGTTGTTATTTTATTAACTGGAGTTATTACACAACTTTCTGCAAAATTACACCAATTACATCAGCTCACACATCTTTATACCAACACCACAATGTACGACAATTGTCAGTCTGCATCAACTGTACTATAAATAATTAATTGCACTGAATCTGTTCCCCAGAAAACCCAGACAAATTCACTTCCTGTGCCTGAAGAGCATGAGGTTACCCAAGGCATCTGAGAAGTTTGCAGGCTTCTTCTGTAGAACTAATATACAAGGTTTTGCTTTCAGCAACATTCCAAATTTTACAGAATGGTAAAAAAACTCATAGAGCCACTTGAAGCTTTTGGCCAATGAGTTCTGCTCTGAGAGCGTCCAATAAAAGTTTGGCTACTGAGTGGTCTGCGCATACCACTAGAGCAACATCAAGCACACTGTATGTATAAAGCACATTGCTTCCCTGCCTAGGACAGCAACCTTAGTTCATTTAAATAGACTTTTCTGCAGAAACCAAATTAAATTAAAACCAGTATATGATGTTCAGGTTTTTTTAAAGTTGTTTTATTTAAGCTTTTGCTTTTCCTCCCTCCAATCAAGTAAGGGAATGTCTTGCTAAAATACACTTCCTTTAAGATACCTGACTTTCTCTCCAACCACCCTTTCCTTTTCCACTAAAAAATTCTCCTTCTCTAACAATCCTTTACATTCCCAAAATGAAGTCAGAAACAGATACACCATTTCCCAATATTAGAATATACTTCTGTCATGATAAAAATTTGTTTCAGTTACTTCCATTGCAAAACATCTTTCTTAAACATTTAAACCCTTGGTATAATACAATGCAAAAGTATTGGAAGCATTTCTCAGAAAGATGTAAAGTTGTAAATTAGACTGAAGACATACTACTGGATTCTTAGATTCAAAACTATTCACTTCACTAAATACTGAGTCTTCATAACATAAGCTGTGGATTTAAATCAGTTTTTAAGATTATCAGAACATCAGTATTTTCCTTAGCACACATTTTCATGTATCTTCAGATGAGAAAAAAACTTCTTTAAAGAAAGCTTCCGTCTATGAAGAAGCAGCAACAGAGGTTTTGTACAAGATTCATCAATGCATAGCATACAATTAAAAATATCAGATTCTGTGTCACATGGATAAATCACTACTAAAAAATATGGAAAACATATAAATATGTAGACATGTTGCATTTTGTATACTTGTTTCTGGTTTTGCAGAATGATTAACAATCAATACTGATGCATGAGAAATATTACTGAGCTGTAAATATCCACAATTATGCTACCTCTATTTTTGTACATGTACCCAGGGCCTAATTTACTGATTATTATAAAGGCCTTTATGAAGATATCATTAGATCAATTAATAGGAATGGAAGAACGGTCACTGAATCAGGAGTTTTAAATGCAATAGCTGGTGTCACCTGATAGAAGAAAACTGGATTTTAGGGCTTTTTGGTTTCTTGATTAGACATCAACCATCACCAAATATTAGTCAGTAGATAAAGTACTTGGCTAGAGACAGAGGATTATTTCACACTGTCCTTTCTTATTTTACATTAAAATATTATAACTCATATTTTACAACACTTGTATTAGAAAATAAGGTCATATATAAAAGATAATGTTGATTTTAAAAATATAATGAGCATTAGCCTCATGTTCTTTCATGAATAGCAATTGGCCCCATCAGTAAGAAACCTACTTTTCTCCTGTTTTGTCTTTGCCTGCACTATCCAACGTGATCCCATAGCACTTAACAGCAGATGCTTGCCTTTGTATCTGATCACCTCTAAAACAAAAACTAAAATCTGTTTCAGTGCTCTTCCATACACTAACATTTATTTTAAAGTACAGTAATTTCACGACTATAAGGCGCACCCTTTTGACTAAAATTTTCCCTCGAACCCGGAAGTGCGCCTTATAGTCCAGTGCGCCTTATCTGATGGACAAAGTTGTGAAATTTGCCAAACCGGAAGTGTGAGCTGTGAGCCGTGGGGGAAGCCGGCAGTGCCACGGCAGGCGGGTGGAGGTGGGCCCAGGGGCCCGCGGCACTGCCCCTGCTGGGTCCAGGCAGTCCTGGGGGCCCATGGCTGCCGCGTGAAGGCGGGCCTGGTGGCTTGCGGCACCGCCCCTGCTGGGGGCCAATGGCTGCCGGGTTGAGGTGGGGCCTCAGCCAGCAACCGCGCAGGGTGAGCTGGGGGCAGAGCCTTGCTGCAAAAAGAAAGTGCGCCTTATAGTCCGGTGCGCCTTATGGTCGTGGAATTACTGTAATATATTTATACAGGCCCTTACTGCACATATGCTTGGCAGAATATTCTTGGCAGTTCAAACAAATTTTTCAATATTTGCATTTGAGTTACCCATTTGTAAATAAAAGGTTTAAGACAAAATATGTGTTCCCATAAAAAAAGTATCTAATGAGAGATAATTTGAATGTTTTAAGTTACAAGTAGATCCTTATTTACACTTTCTACTAAATGGCACTTTCTAGTTCAGAGAAACTATGAGGGAATTACAGTAATGGTACAAGGGATTAAATTACCTAAGCATGTGTTTAGGCAGCCAGCAACATTAGGGGCTGTTGTTTCTCTTTATGATAAATGGTGGATTTGTTATTTAATAGCAATAATACTAGCCCAAATTTTATATATAGTAGACATCTGTTCAATGATGATTGTGTTGTAATTGTAAATATAAAGATATATTGTCCTAGGAGCAGGGAAGTCAGTTGTGAATATTTAGGTTGAAATTATATTTATTTCCTAAATGCTGTTAGTGGAGCACAATACTTCCTCTTAATTACCATAAATCACAATCTTTTCTACCACAGATTCTTTGAACATAGGTCTATTTTCACCTTAGTATTTTAATGTTTGGGTTTTTTTTTTTAATTTGAAAGAATGCTTTTGAAGGTTATTATTCTGTCAATGCTTTAAAAGCGAGATCAGATTTTCATCTTCTCCAGTTAGTGCGACCTTTGCCTCATTCTTGCACAGTGATTATCAACATCAATAAAAGTAACCCTTGACCATTTAAGCAGAAATAATAATCTGCTTTTCATAGAATAATCATAGAATTGTCAAGTTGCAAGAAATGTTAAGATCATCCAGTTCCACTGTCCAGCATTACCAATGTAACCCCTAAATCACCAAACCACACCTGCAGCAACAGATCCAGACTCCTCTTGAGCATCTCTGGGGATGGTGAGTGTACCACCTCCCTGAGCAACAGTGAGAAATAATTTTTCTAATATCTTATCTCAATCTCCCCTGTCTCATCTTAAGGCCATCTCCTCAGGTCCTCTCCCTGCAGGCACAGTAGCAGAGACTGGCTCCCACCTTACTAAACCTGCTTTCAGGGAGTTGTGGAGAGCAGTGGAGGTCATCCCTGAGCCTCCTCTCTTCAGACTAAACAAACCCAGATCCCTCAGCCGTAAGTCATTTCTAATCCTTTCATGAGCCTTTTTGCCCTTCCCTGGACACTATCCAGCACCTCAAAGTCTTTTTTTAAAGAGAGGGGCCCAGGATTCAAGGAATCCTGAACTCAGGATTCAAGTGCCAAGTGCAGGGGGACAGTCCCACCATCCTGGTCCTGCTGGCCACACTGTTCTTGATACAGGCCAGGATGCCCTTGGCATTCCTGACCACCAGAGCACACTGTTGGCATATATTGAGCTAGCTTCAACCAGCACCCCCAAGTCTCTTTCTGCTGAACAGCTCTCCAGCCACTCCTCCCCCTAGCCTGTAGCACTGCATGGGGTGGTTGTGACCCAAGCACACGATATGGCACTTTGTATTTTGAGCCTCATGAAGCTATTCTTAGCCCACTGATTGAGTCTCTCCAGATTCCTTTTGTAGAGCTCTTCTTCCCCCTACAGAAAAGACTACAGTAATTTCACGACTATAAGGCGCACCCTTTTGACTAAAATTTTTCCCTGAACCCAGAAGTGCGCCTTATAGTCCGGTGCGCCTTATCTGATGCACAAAGTTGCAAAATTCACAAACCCAGAAGTGTGAGCTGCAATGGGGGTCGGTGCCGCGGGAGCTCCGAGTTGCGAGGGGGGGCGGGAGTGGGCAGCCATGGCCGGCAGGAGCCGCGCGGGGAGGGAGGGAGCTGCCCCCAGCCCCAGCTCTGGCACAGGGAGGGCACCTGGGGCTGCATTTAAAGGCTACACCAGTCTGTGAAAAATGTTTGCAAACTGCCAGTAATTTGTTACTTTTTGCACGCGGCTCAGCTCCTCGCTGCACAAAAAAAAAAGGGTGAGCCTCTGCCAGTAATTTGTTACTTTGTTGCATGCAGCTCAGCTCCTCGCTGCAAAAAAAAAAGTCCGAGCCGCGAGCGGGAGACAGGAGCGGCCAGCCCCTGGCCAGCGGCAGCCGCGCAGGCTAAGAGGCACCGCCCAGCCCCCGCTCCCAGCCCCCACCAGCCGCACAGGCTGAGAGGGACCGCCCAGCCCACGGTCCCAGCCCCCAGTGGCCGTGCGGGCTGAAAGGGACTGCCCAGCCCCCAGCCAGCGGCAGCCCCACAAGGAGAGAGGGAGTGGGCAGCACTGTGCCGCCCCGAGCTGCGGACAGTCCTGAGCCGCCCTGAACCGCAGCAACCCCGAGGTGTGAGCCGTGGCTGCCCTGAACCACAGCAGCCATGAGCCCTGCCTTGCCAGCTGGGGGCAGGCGGGAGTGCCGGGCCCTGCCTACGGGGAAGGCGCTTGGGGCTGCGTTTAAAGGCTACACCAATCTGTTAAAATGTTTCAAATTTGAGCACACACCAGTAAACTCCACAGGGGATTCTGCTACTAATTTGTTACTTTGTTGCGCACAGCACAGATCTTTGCGGCAAAAAAATAGTGCGCCTTATAGTCCGGTGTGCCTTATATGATCTGCAAAGTTGCGCAAGTTGCCGACTCCTGGGGGGTGCGCCTTATAGTCCAGTGCGTCTTATTGTTGTGAAATTACTGTATTCTCATCATAGAAGAAAATTCTAACCTACCAAGCATGCAAACAAAAAGTTGTTTAACACATCACAGTGGTCTGTACCAGCTAAATTAACTGTATTGGGTATCTCTGAGGTTAATTCAAGGAATTAGCATGACTGTGCAGGGAGATGCTGATTTAGCTATTACTCCCAGCTCCAATTTCCACTTCCCCACAAAGGTACTCAACAGAGCTGAAGATTAGATACTCTCTCTCAGTCAACTGGATTGGAATTCCTACTACTTGTTGAATAGCTACAGAACGGAGGTAAATTTTCTTTCTTTCTCTGTGAGAGGTCCCCTGGTAAATACGGAAATACCCTGTAAGGCCTCTAATCTGTAACTCCTATGAATATCTCAGTTCACCCAACTCGGTCACCCCTCTCATTTACGCTGTATTACCAGTTCAGACAGTATTTGTGAAGCCTGCATTTTGCCTTTTTTTATATTAACAGAACTTCGCTGAAATCAGTATTAGTTTTGTCCATAAAAACAATGTAAAAGATATTTTGGTATTCACCTGCCAAAAAGCAGCAAGTTATATATTAACATGGCTTTTAAAGTAGTATCATCTAGCCAAAAGTGTTCTTCTAGCTACCATCTGCACTGTCACTACAGTAAAACTATTTTAACGCCAGCAGTAACTGTGACTTGCATTACAGTATGAAATCTGTGATACAGCCTAAATGACTTACAGCTTACACAGGCAACATAGATACCCAAAGAAGCAGGTGATCCATAAGCAGATGACAAGAAGCCTACTAACTTGCCCAAGCCTACTAGCAGTACCTGCAGAAAGGCAGTCAGCCTACTGCAAGTAATGGGACAGGGAATGCAGTGATACTGACCAGAAGATGTTGAGGGCTCAGCAACCCACATCATGTCATGGCTAACCTGAGCAGGCACAGATCTGTGCTCTGCACAGCCAGTGTGGCCTTCAGGCTGTGTTGGGCTGTGCAAATCTCTTGGTGGTGGGACAACATTGGAGGAGCATTGGAGGAGCCAGTAGGCAAGTGCCACCTGTAGCAGAGTTTATGCCATCTGCATGGCCTTGCCTTTATCTGAAAGTGTTAGCTCTAATAACTACTGTTTTAAATGGCATTTTAGAGTCAGTGTCTTTCCTTCTTACTGAGATCATACGTACCAGCTATCCCCTTGTAGCAACAGACTGCTTTACTCTGTAAACACATACAACTCCCCATGGGACCAGAGAGGGTGCTGGCTCATGTCCCACAAGGATGTTCTCGATAAGGTTACAGCAGTACCTCATGAGTGGTAAAAGGCAAGTGCCACACCCATGTTCTGGGAGAAGGATCCAGGGAATTACCAACTTGACAGTCTCGGTCTGAGAGTAAATCCTCTGTGAATCCATAACTAGGCACATAAAGGTGATGGTAGTTGGAAACATCGGCCCATGCCTACAATGTCAAGTCACGTCTGCCCAACCTAATTCCCTCTAGAAAGCAGTGTCTGATGCTGTAGTTAAAGGGCAAGTGGTAAAGAAGCACAGGGCAGGGAAGGGCAAGAAAAGAAAGCAATTAGAGGTAGAGAACCAGTATGGCAAAGGTTGGACATGTGGACTTGTAAAATACAAGTTCAACAGAGATATATGCAAATTCCTTCATCCTTGTAGAAATAACTCTATGGAACAGTATGGGTTGGGAACCAGCTAGTTAGGAAGCTTTAGAGTAAGAGCTGTGCGCACTTGTGTGCAGCTTAACAGAAGTCAGCACTGTGACCTTGAGGTGGCAATGTCCATCAGAGCCAGCAAGCAGGTCCCAGAGAGCAAGCTGCCTTCTGCTTTCAGCACTTGTGAGACTGCATATGGAGTTTTGTGTCCTATTTAGCATTTCCTAGCACAAGAAAGCTGCTGACAGTAAAGCAGGTGACCAGCAGACACTGCCAAGGTGGTCAGGAGATGGAGTACATGCCATTTCCTGGAAAGGGTGAGAGAACTAGGTTTTTTTAGCCTTAAGAATCAGAAGCTGGACAAATTCTAACAGCCACACACTGCAATTTCACCTTGTTAGAAAACCCAGTACAATAAGGAAAGGAGTCCTTAAGGAGAAAAATGACAGACTGATACAGAAGTCTGTCATACACACACATTTAGATGAGTAGTTGATTTGCAAGAAACCCACCTCTTTGGTTGAATTCAGAGTCGCAATATCAGTTTACCTTTATTCTCTCATTTGCTATTATTACTACTGGTCCTTCTAGGACCATAACATCAGAGAATTGGATCTGAAATGAGAGGTGTTGCATTTTAAAAGTCCTTTCTGCCTTTTCCTCTCACATAGATACATTTAATTTTCCTTGCCACCAGATAATCCAGAAACACTGTACTATAAATCATTCTTTCCTCCCTATAGCAAAAAACTTTAAGTTATTACCTTTTTATCCAAAACAGAAATGTTTGCTATTATTACAATGAGACATCTAGAAATAGGTCCTAATATTTAGAACCAGATGATGTATTTGTTCCATCTAATCATGTTCCATTACCATGGAAATTTCTGCTTTTGATATGATTTGAAATATATAATTCTTCTACTGTGAACTTGCATTACTGAGCAGTCCAGAATACCTTTTAGGAAATCCCTTAACATTCTTCACTTTGAAATGACATTATCTCAACTAGCTGTGCTTCCTAACAGCACTGTCTGCATTCAATGAGAAGGACATAGCTGTGTTATAATGACATACATATTTGTGGCCAAACTAATATCCAGTAGGATTAGACTAGTCCTCAAGCTGTTCTTGCCAGTCTAGTCTATTTGGAAACCTGCCATATTTCTTGGACTACTCATGGCCTTGTTCGACAGTTTGAGTGAATACCTTGAAAAGAACTAGCATACAGTAAAGTTTCTGAGATAATAGCTTGCCTTAGAGACAGAGATTTTAAAGGATATTCTGATACAGGTACTGCCATAGCACATTCATTGGTTTCATTTTCTTGAATGACCATAGGGCAAGAACCGACTTTCATTTTTGTAGAGTAACATCCATGTCCCTGTGTGAGAACACTGAAGGTTTCATATATTGACACCAAATTAATTGAAGTTTCACTCTGACCATCAACAAAAAAACCAGTTTATTTTCCCCATTAAAAGGAAAACACTCTTGAAGAACACGGATTCTGAAACTGCAGTCAGATACACTGGACGTGTGGAAATCTACTGAAAGAAGAGGTTAGTTTGTGGTATACTGTAGACAACAGAGGACAGAAAACTGTAAAAGCTGCTTTCTGTCAGAAGGCTACGTGTACAGTAAATTCACGAATACAAGCCGCACTGAGTATAAGCCGCATCTCTGGGTGTTGGCAAATATTTCGTTTTTTGTCCATAAATAAGCCGCACCTGAATATAAGCGGCTCTGTCATTCGCAGCGAGGACCCGCGTGCAACAAAGTTGCCAAATAGTAACAGAATGGCGGCAGGGCGGGGTTTACTGGTTCAGCTAAGGCTGTGCAGGCTCGGCCCACTAGGGGCTGCTGACGGGGCCAGGTAGCCCAGCGCAGCGCTGCCGCTCGGCGGGGCCACTGGGGGCCAGCCACCGCTGCCACTGGGCTCGGTCACCACGGCCCGGCGCTGCCCTGTGGTGGCAGGCAGGGACAGAGCCCCCCATCGCTCCCGCGGCGGCGGGCGGGGACAGAGCCCCCTGCCGCCTCCCAGAGCCGCGGCAGGGGCGGCCCGGGTCCCCCGCCGCCTCCCACAGCCGCGGCAGGGGCGGCGCTGGTCCCCCGCTGCCTCCCAGAGCCGCGGCAGTGGCGGCCCGGGTCCCCCCTCTCCTCCCCGAGCTGCGGCAATGGTGGCCCGGGTCCCCCCCATCTCTCCCCCGGGCTGCGGTAGAGGAGGGAAGGAGGGAGCTCTCTCGCCTCTCTCCCCGCCCCCTGTGCTGCCTGCAGGCAGCCAGGTTCCACCCGCGGTGCAACAGAGTAGCAATTTGTAACAATCGCAAAATGCCGACTTTGCAGCAGCTTGGCTCGGCACTCTGGTTGGCACTTCTGAGGTTGTAAACGTCAGAAAATTATTCACATATTAGCCGCTCCTGAGTATTAGCCGCATTTCCGGTTTAGGAGCAAAATCTTAGTCAAATTGGTGCAGCTTGTATTCGTGAAATTACTGTAACTTGTGAGAGCAGCTGCCATGACAATTGCCTTCAGCAGCTGCTACAGGAGCACTCTTGCACTATCCAGAAATGTGGCCTTACCTCTACTGGGGTTGCAACCTGCATTGTAAATTCAGCCTATAAGAACACCGGTTATCTGAAGGGCTCTGACACACACCGCTGCCAGGTACAGTGAGGCAATATATGCCCACCATGCATACACACAGCACCAAATCATTAAGACTGTTAAGAGAAAAGTTGATTCTGAGAGCAAACTAAGTGGATAAGGCAAGAACCAGTGACTGGTACACATAGCCACATAAACCATTTTCTGTTTGACATCCGCTCTTAACTAAGCATGCTTTCTCAGTATCACTAATTTCATTCCCTTTCTTGTTGGAAAAGCTATGCACTATTGCTCATTAATTCTAAAAACTTGAACACAGATCTGGAAACCTTATACATCAGAAAAGTTCACTGAAATATCTGCAGAACAGTCATGCTGCAAACACCTTTATTGAGATCTTCTTGCTTGCAATGGACCACACGCATCAGAGAACGCATGTTGAAAATGAAGACAAGGACAATGGGGATGAGGGAGAAGAAAAAGTCACACAAGTAGCATTTCCTTTAAGGTGGGAAGGTGGGGAGAGGAAGAGAACAGGAGACACATGCAATTATTGTAGCAGACATAGCTAAACATTAACACAAATGCACAAAAAGGAGGGGCAGGTGTGACTTCATCATCTAAACCAAACACAATACTTAATTTGATTTTGCAGTTTGAGTAACATGATATAGCCTTGCACAAGCAAAATAAAATCTGCACATTATTCATATTTGAAGTTTAAAGACTCCCATCCTTTTGCTAAGGCAAAAACTTCAAAGAAAGTTTCCTAACTCATTATAGGAGAAATATTTCCATAAAACGGCACTGAAGGTTTACAGCCAGCTCTATTAACTTCTACAAGGATTACATGAAACGACACTTGGTTGGTTTCCTACCAATAAGCAATTTTTCCTAAACTATAACTCAAGATCCAGTAATGTAGGTTCCAGATAGGTAAAAGCTTTTGCTGTTACTGTTTTAAATGATGTACTGTTCCCAAAAACCTCAGAAAATAAACCCAGAGGTGGCTCACTGGGTTATAATTTCCTCAGGTTCTCTTCACAGTGGGAGGGGCATGGAAAGAAAGGTACACAGGGATGTTTGTGCTTATAAACTGTACAAAATAAAGCCTAAAACACCTCACACCTCAAGCATAAAAACCCTCAAGATGTCTCATGCTCCACCTTCCTCCATTTTTGCCTTACCTGGCAAATAACCTCTAGTCTTCCTTGAAGTCTTCAAGCATGGTCCTCAGTTTGGGATTGAGCAATAAGGCTGTACTGATTATCTGTCACAGCAAATCTCAATTGTTCAGAGACATTGTTCAGAGAAAGAAAAGGTTTTGAAAAAGACACAGACAGATCAATTTACATCTTCTGGCCACCAATTTTGCATTCTTTGCAAACACGCCCAACACTGGGCAGACTGCTTCTGTCACTGGTTCCCTTACTCCTGCTAGAATATTAATTCTTTTAAATTGACAGGGAAACAACCCAACTCAAACCAATCAAACAAAGGAAAAAACAAATAAACAAAACCCAAAACAAAAACAAACAAAACAAAAACAAAAAACAGGTGAAAGGAAAAGAATGGAAAGAAGAAAAAAGAAAAACAAAAAATCAAATAATTTCTCATACTCTATACTCTATAAACAAAATATATATTTTTCTTTCGTAGTGACTAAGCAGCATCTACCAAAATTTAAATGAAAACTTTAATATATTATTTTAGAAACAGAAATTTTTAAAAAAATCAATCAAGACAAACATTATAAATATGTGCAGCACAAGTACTTGACTACTCTGTAAAAAGCTTAGTCAAGTAACCATAAGAAGTAACGAATGAGTTTGCCTTCAGTTTCAAAACTACTACCAATGATTAATATTAACATAACAAAAATAATAGAAGCCCCATATGTTATAATAATCTTCTGCTAATAAACACTTTAAAATACCTGACTTTCTTTTAAATTACTTGTAAAAATATTTTCTCTCCTTTTGTGATAGGATTGGATTTTTTTCCTCACACCTGAATATTTAGAAGATAATCTTTCATTTCTCTATACTTTAGGTTCTTGCACAGTGAATATAGATGTGAGTCTTCAGATTGGCATAGTCAGAATGGACTGTATTTGAACAATAATTTACTTAAACTTATTCAACTGATTTTCTCCAAGAAAAAAACTGAGTCCCCTTTCTTTTAAAAAATCAAGTAAATACCTAAAAAAGTAAAATAACAAGATGGTTTGTTCACTGTTATATACTTCCTGACAAATTCTGCTACTCAGGATTACCACTCTAGAACACACAGGATTTTGCAGAATGAAAAAAATCAAGACAGAAACAGATGAAATCTTATTCCAGTACTGTCACCACAAGAAACAAACTGCCCAGTTTTGCACCAACAAGTAATATCCTTGACTCACTTTTACATTAAAATTCCTGATAAAAGACACACAATTTAACTTTAACTTTCAAGAGTTCTTCAAGGGAAATCTGACTATCTGACTTACACATTTCCTAACACACAGTCTGCAAGTTTGCACGTGTTATTTATTCAAACGTTTCTTCAACTGTTCTAGATGCCCAGCATCAACATCCTGGAGAATTATTACAGTAGCTTTAGACTGAAATGGATTGAACTCAATAGTCATCAAACAACAGAGATCTATCAGCTGCTTTTGACATTTCTCTAAACCATCCTTAAGTTTTAGACGTGAAGCTGGATCCTTTTTCAGCTTATTAATTTCAGGCACTGAAAAGCCAATCAAACTTGTTAGAATATCATCAGCAAAATCTACTTCAAGATAAGCAGAACCATCAGAAATTTTTGCCTTTATACCCCAGGACCCACTGCTTTTTGTGAGGTTTCCAGTGAGAGTGACAATAAAACATTTAACTTTCAGAATTGTAACAGTTTCTGGTTTTTTTGCAAGAAGAGAAATATATGTGAAAGGTGGAGAATCTAAATCTAAATGTGCCTCTACTGCCTTGCAAGGAAAGATCTGTGAATCACGTTTCTGCTGACCTCCTTCTGCATCCATTTTTAAGGAAAATACAGGATCATCATTTAATACCCTGCTGTCAGAAATGTGTTGGTGTTTACATCTGTTCTCATCTAGGTCTGTAAAACTCTGCCCTTCCTCAGGAGGATTTTCCAAAGAAAAATCTGATGAACTGCACGTCTGATGTAAGCCCCCGTGCTGCAAAAAGTCACTCATGCTATTTCCATCTTCCTCAAATACTGTTCGTCCCATGTTCTTTTCTTTGCTGATTGCTTCCCTGGGCTTATCTCTTTCATTCACATTGTCTTCTTCACCAGTGCCATTTAAAGATGAATTGCAAGAGCTTCTAGATATATGTGGAAATCTGCCAGTAATTAAACCTATGTTTCTGTTTACGCCCGCTGGTGGCATTTCTTCCATTTCTCTTTGCATCTCTTCTTCCAGAAGAAAGTCATCTTCTAAAGGAAAGTCATTTAAAAAGTCATCAGCATATTCTATGGGAGGTGAAACTTGTTCATCTGAGTGAGGCAAAGGACTTCCAGATTTTTGTTGCAAAACATTACCATTGTGTGCTGTCAGTGAATCTGAGGCTGTATTAAAATTGTTGCTTCTGCTACAGTATCCACTTTCTAAAGATCTTCTGTTGTTTAAAGTAAATTCATTGTTTTCATCAAGGCTGGCTAAAAGCTCTTCATCTGAAGGCTCAAGAGTCTGTTCTAATTCATCCACAGGCCTTGAAAATATCTGTTCATGTCCAGCTTGTCCAATAGAATTAGGGTTTTCAGTTTCTCCAATCAATCTAGCAAGGACTCTTTCCTGACAATAATCCTCAAGAAGAGTATCAACTTCACCCCCCAACAGTTTGACATTTTCTGCTTTAAGCAGAAGAACTCCAAGACGATATGCAATATTGCCCTGTACAGTGATTTTTGTTCCAGGAGGAAGATTACTGCAGAGAACAGGCACTGGCTGATACTCCATGCCCTGAATTTGATGTATGCCATCCGTTAGTTGTAGCATCAACATTCGAGTAGGTTTTGCTTCCCAGGGCTTCTGGAATGCCTGAGTACTGGCTGTTACTTCTTCATTTACAGTGCTTTTCCCTCTTAGCTTCTGCAACTGTGAATATGCTGACTGGCTAACATCCACCAGTGAATCAATCTGTATGGAGTAGTAGCCTGATAACTCTCCCTTGGGAGTATCTAAGATGCAGTTAGGCAAAATGGGATATTCCAAGTCTCTCAGATCAGTAAGAAGCCACTGCTCAAATACCTGCTTGTTAATCTCAGCTTGACTTAAATTACTACCACTATTTTCTTCCTGGATCCAATTAATACATGCTTCCAGCCATGTAAAAGGAACTTTAACGTGCCATGTGGATGAAAGCCAAGTTTCCACTCTTGCTGCAATGTTAGATGTAGACATTTTCTTTCACCTTAAGAGACTGAATTCCCTAAAATGGAATTTAAAAAGACATATTTAATCTTCTGACAAAAACTGAAATTATTACAAGTTTCACGCTCATATAATATAAAAAAAATAATTTAAAAACACTTATACAGACAATAAAATTCACAGGAATTTCAAACATTTAACATTTCAATCAGCATAAAAGGTATGTGCAAAATATAACAGAAGTACAGAGAGTTACACAAACAATCACACTTTTTTTCTGTTGATTTAGTAAGAAATATATCTTAGACCCTTTTCTTACAGATTGAATGGACAAAAAAAAACAAATCAAAAGAGCAGTATGTTTTAAAATATATTTCCTCTTTTATTTTATGATTTTCTATTAACACAAATGTTTTTCTTAGAAATTGACCTGAGATTTTACGCTCCCACTTCACCAGCACTGTTATGACCAGAAGTAAGAGGACATACAGAACCAAGCTGTGGTCTATCAAGATGTATCAGAGGGATGACTTTCAGTCTATGCCTGAAAGCTCTGTACCCAACAACAGAAAGCTGGCTTCAAACATTGTTATCTAGAGACTCAGTGCAGGACTTGACTGTAATAGCACCAAGTCTCGGCAGCTATCATTTCAAGGACATCAGGGCCTAATAAACTCTAACTTCTTGTTAGTTTAGGAAGTAGCTCTGCACAAATAGAGTAGAACAGAAGTATTTCAGTCAAAAGGGACATTGAATGATCATTTAGTCCAACCACCTGACCAATTCAGGGCTGACCAAAAGCAGAAGCACATTACTAAGGATATTGTCCAGATACATCTTAAATACGAACACGTTTAGGGCATCAGCCACCTCTACAGGAAGCCTGTTTCAGTGTCTGATCATGTTTTTAGAATTAGAATCATTCAGGTTGGAAAAGACTTCCAAAATCATTGAGTCCCACCTTTGACTGAACATGACCACGTCAACTAGATCATGGCACCAAGTGCCACGTCCAACCACTTTTTGAACAATTGCAAGGATAGTGACTCCATTATCTCCCTGGGAAGCTGAAACATCTTTTCTGTGAAAAATTGCTGATGTCCAACCTGAACCTCCCTTGGTACACTTTAAGGTCAGTCCCAGAGACTGACCACCACTTTGCATCAATTTCCTTTCAAGTAGATGTGGAGAGCAACATCTCCCCTGAGCTTCCTTTTCTCCAGCCCTGCTCCCTCAACGACTCCTAACAACATTTACTTTCTCTAGGCCTTTCACAAGCATTGTTGTCCTTGGTAAAGAAATTCCTGTTGTCAAATCTGAACCTCCCCTAATAGTTTTGAACCAATCCCACTTTTTCTGTCGCTGGGTGCCAGGAACAGACCATCACTCCCTCTCCAGGTGCCCTCCTCAGGCAGCTCTACAGAGCAATGAGGTCACCCCTGAGCCTCCTTCTCTCCAAACCAGACAAACCCGGAGCCCTCAGTCGCTCCTCACAGGATGTGCCTTCCAGCCCTTCCACCAGCTCTGTTGTTCTGCTCTGGACCATTCCCACCCTTGTCAGCCTGTGGGGCCCAGCACTGCCCACAGGACTCGGGGTGAGGCTGCACCATGGCTGAATCCAGCAGGATGATCCCAGTCACAGCTGGTGATGCTGTGTCTGATGCATGCCAGGATGGGGTTTGCCCTCCTGGCTGCCCGGGCACACACTGCTGATCACCCTGAGCTGCTGCCAACCAGCACCCCCAGATCCCTTCTGTAGGGCTGCTCTACAAACACTCCTCTCCCTGTTTATACTTGTGCCCAGGTTTATTGCATCCCAGGGGCAGAATCTGTATTTGTTCTTGTTAAATTTCATGCCACTGATAATTGCCCAGTGCTCCAACATATCCAGATCTCTCCGCAAAGCTCTCTTCGTCGAGAGTCAGCTGCCCTTCCCAGTCTGGTATCGCTGGCACACCTGCTAATGGTGCATTCAACTTCTGCATCCACGTCACTACTCCAAACATTGAAAAGATATATTTGGTTGCCTTACTGTGCATGGATCATGTTCAATCACTTAGAAAGGGCGACCGAACAGCTCAGTCTCTACAGAACACAACGAAAACAAAACCACAGTAAGAATATTTAAGAAACACCAGGTGTGGGTTTTGCTGGGTTTCTCGGATTTTTTTGCCATTATAGCGTTCAGAAAGCACAAAAGTAACACACTGCCTCCAACTCTTCCAAGAAGATCCACCACTCGAAAGATATCGCGTAGTTACTTAATCTAAGTAAAGCGCCAGCTTTCAAGAAGCGAAAGGGAGGAAGGGAAGCAGAGGTGGGATGGAGAAGGATCTGGCTGAGGACAGCCCGCACCTCGCAGCCCCTCGGAGGGGCCGAGAGTTCCAACTCACCGGGGCGATAGAGCGATCCCCGGGTCCCGCCGGCCTGAGGCGTGGGGCAGCTCTCGAGCCCGCGCTCTGCAAAACCGCCGCGCGCACCCACCAGCCAATGGGAGGCGCGTGTCGAATCATCGCGAGAGTCTCGCCACAGCCGGCGCCGGGCTGCACGCACAAGGCGGGGTTTTAGCGGCCGCCATTTTCTCTACTGCTGGCCGCAGCAGCTCACGCTTGGCTGGGTCACCCCCTCTCTGCCCGCGCCGCTTCCAGCGCGGCTCCCGCACCCCAGGTAGGAAAGGCTAGCCGACCGCGGCACGGATCTAACGGCGTTACCCTTTCCCCGGGCCCGTCTCGTCCCTTCCCTCACGGAGGGCGGTGCGGGTTGCGGCGCCGCCTCCTTGTGCTGACGGGCAGCGGCCTCACCCAAAGAGGCGGCAGCGGCGCCGCGCGGGGGGCGGTGGCGGGGCCAATCGCGGGTGGCGTTGGTGGATGTGTGCGTCGGAGGCCGGGGCTGCTCCCCTTTCTCTCCCGTACGCGGCGGGGCCGGCGGCGGGCGCAGGTACGCACAGCCCGCGGCGCCGTGCGGCCGGGGCCGGCGAGGAGGGGAGGGGGGCGGAAGAAGGGCACAGGCCGGTCCAGGCCTCGCCTAGGCTGGTAGAACCGCCACTGTACTCCGCTCGGCGACGGTGCGTGACACAGCGGCGCGAGCGGGCCTGTGTCTCCTGTCGTGGGGCCTCAGCCGCCGAGGGCTGCCGCGCCGTGGCCTTAGGGCTTTTGTGGGATCCTGAGGGGTTGGGGGTAGGATGGGAAAAGCTTTGCGTGCAGGACACTGGTGTGTTCCCGCCTCGGGTATTGCTGAGGGCCCTCGGATGGCCACTGTCCCCGTTGCCCCGCGGGGACAGCGCGGGTTCCGCAACGCCAGCAGATGCTCTCCAAGGGCGGGGGCGCGGCGGCCGCCTCCGCCGTCCCGCGTCCGCCCGTGGTAACTATGCCCGGGGCGGGCTGCGGTTGAGGGTTATGGCGGGCGGAGAGCGGGCGCTCTGGGCCGCGGCCTGCGCGGAAGCAGCCGCAGAGGCCGCATGGGGGGCGGACGCTCCGCATCGTGGCCGCTCCGCTTTCGGAGGCGGGCGGAGTGCCCCTGGCGCCAGAGCTGACCCGCTCCGCCCGCTGCGCTGGGTCATGAGCCTGCGGGCACCTCCTTTGTGTCTGGCCGGGCAGAGCCTGGTAACGCTCCCCGCGGCCGCGTGGTGGTGGCGGGGCTCTTCCGCTCGCGGCTCCGCCTCGCAGCGGGCAGGCGCCATTTCGGAGGGCGCCATTTCTTTGCTCCGCGGGGGTTCTGCAGCGCCGCCGCTCTCCCCCCTGTCCCCGCCGCTCTGGGCGGGCGGCTGGAGACGCAGGGATGGAGAAAGAGAGACGCAGGCGAGAAGTGCTGCTGCGCCCTCGAGGCGCTCTGCCCTTACCAGCTTTTAGGTCTGTGGTAGCTGGTCCCACCTCTCGTGCCCGCTTTAGCCCTTCGGTGTTCACAAGGAACCTGACTCTATTAGTAGTGTGAATGTCCTCGATTTACCTAGCTGAGCGAGGTTACTGCGAACACACGACGTATGGGAAGGTTTGTCTAGGGCAGACTAAGCCGTGAACTGTAACTGTAACTTATAACAGTTTGCTCCACGCTGCCGTGAAATTCTTGGGATAGTTGGAAATAGATTAAGCGGTGTCTAAAAGGGCTATTACATATTGTCCATGTCTTCCTTACTGCCCATCCGGGTAATAGCGCAATTTTGGCAATTGTCTGCCTGCGATTCCGCTATTACTAAACTTGTGCATGCCCGTCATCCCGCTTCAAGTGCTTGGAAATACTGGCGTGTGTTGGGAAGGCATACCATGCTTTTAGCCCCTGAAAGCAGGGCAGCAACTACTTAGCTGTTTGAGAGTACGTTTAATAAGTTAGAATCAGCTTCTTCCCCCGATTATTAATCTGTTGGGGCAGTGGAAGTTAATGCGGTGCAAGGGGAAATGTGTGCTTGTTTGACTGTGTTTGTAAATTACATTTTTAATGATAGTAAGTTACAAAATTGTTTTTTATTTAAATTTCCCGCTAATGCGACTTAGTAAAAGCAGCTCAAAATCTATTTCAGAAAATTGTACTAAGTATAGCTACTTTTGGAGGTTTTGGGAGTGTGTGCATGCAGTGTGTTGTATGTAACTAAGGAGGGTGGTATTTTTAAAAGAAGGTTATTTTAGTGTAGTGGGAGGTGGTAATTTTTATTTTATTCATCAGTTATAGTTGAGAGGACTGCACGCTTAAATGTGTACTAGTACATTGGTAGAGAATTTGTGGAACAAATGCTGACAAGTACCCCAGCAGGACTTGTTACTTAATTAAGTATAAATAGTGTTGACCTAAATAGCAGGACCAGATTCTGGTGTAGTGCCCTATGTATTAGATAATGTTGAGATTGTGTGGTTAGTTACAGCTATTATCTACCCAAAAACTGTAATTCAGACATTAGGAGTTTATGTAAGTCTACAGTTTTATCTTCTATCAGATTTATCTTCTCCTAGTCGTGTGTTCAGCATGGCTATGCTTTTTATTTTATACAGAAAGCAATAGCTTAGGTCAAACCTTTGTTTTCTGGCTGTAGTGAGAACCAGACTCCTAATGTGGGGAGACTCACAACTGATGTATGCTGTTTTCATAGGCTCTTGAAGCAATAGGCTGTTGGATTTTGATCCCGCCCAGAATACTTGAGTTTTTGTCAGCAAGAATATATAATAACGGTAAGTTCTAGCAGCAGGAGTTTATTTTTGTTATTTTTTTCACTTTAGTGTGAGGTACAGCTTGTCTTTTGACAAAAAAATGTACTGTCTTTATTTTTCAACAGGTTTTGCTTGTCCTCGTAAGAAAAAAAGGCAATGGAGACTGAACAACAGGAGGAGACCTTTACCAACACAGAGACAAATGGTAAATTTTTTAAAGCACTATTCTTTTTTAGAAAGAACCTCTTAAAAATTTTAGTATTTGAAAGAATTTTGTAGTGATTTAACTTTACCATATGTTTGTATCAGCAATAATTTTGTGTTCTGCATTAAGTATCTTCAGTTTTAGTTAATGTGTCATTGCACATGCTTTTGAAGCATAAACACTTAATCTTTCTGTTGGCATTTTTTAGACACAAGAACTGAAAGTTACTGTGAAATACTGAAAAATATTTCATAGCTGCATGGAGAATGTAAATATATATGAATGCTATAATTCATAACTGTTAATTGCATTTTGTTCATTGCAATACATGCAGGAATACAAATATATGAAATATTGCTAAAGAACTTAATGGAAAATTTCTTGGGAATAATTACTAGGGAAGTTTGTGCATCTGAAGTGCTACTTAACTATTATTTCACCAGTATTTCAGTGTTGGACAAAATAAATTTGGGCTTTATGCCTGAAAGGTTTTCCCCACTTGTAAATTACAAATAAATACTTAGTGGGTGATGCTGCACTTCTTTACACAAAGTGTCATGAATTTCTTGCTGCCTGTGTGCAACATTCTCATTTAAGCCATAGTTCATAGATTTTTAAATGCATTTTCAGCTGTAAATCAGTAAGAAAGCTGTTGAAGACTTGTTTCTGTGCTGTGGATTCTCAGACGTGTGTGATGAGTTTTGTGCTAATAGGAAAGAATGTATTAATAGTATAGAGCATAAATTTGGAACATGTTCCACTTTATTATGACTTAGAAAGTTAAATAAATGTTTATGTTTCCCCCCTATGGACCTCTCTACAGGCAAACGTCCGGCAGAAGATATGGAGGAAGAGCAGGCCTTCAAAAGATCTCGGAACACCGATGAGATGGTTGAATTGCGCATCTTGCTTCAGAGCAAGGTATGCTGTATTTTTTACTGTTTTGTGTGTAGCACGGTCAAGATACTGGTGACAAAGTGTTGTGTATGCTAAGAAGTAGAGCAGTAAAGATTTTAAGATATTTGAGTGGAAAGCACAAGTCTTTGGAAGAGAAGGTATTTAGAGGATTATAAATTAGTGATTTTAAATTAAATACATGAGACAAAAACTTAGAATTTTAGTAACTCTCCCAAATAGATCTACTAAGCTTGTTCAACTACATCTACAGGAAGAGGTGTGGAAGTAGTGCTTCAAGGATTGCAGTGATTTTGTTGACTAGTGTGAATAGTTAAAGTGGCACTGTGTGATTTTCCTCTTGTGTTTCCAGTTGCTACAGATGATTTATACTTTCTGAAATATCTCAGTCTTTTGTTTTGGTGTGAAAGAATGTTGCCATTAACTCTGTGTGATATTTCTGACCAATAGCCAAGTTACTTGGAGTACTGTGAAGTGTTTTGCATGCTGTTAGCATAATGTATGTGTGTAATAAAAGCAATAAGTCTCATAGAATCCTTGACAGAACTTGGTAAGAATATAATTTTGCAATTATTGTTTTTTAGTATTTGTCAGTTTGTTCCTGTTGATGTTGGTGCTTCAATGAAGTTTGTGGCTGTTAACATACATTTCAGCCTTTTTCAGTTTATGTAGCTCTGAGAAATGAGTTACTTTACAGATGTGCAAAACAATATTAGTTCTTGAAATTACCAAATGTTTGGAGCACAAAATTGAAATTTGTGAACGTGTTCCGTAAGGGGAAAAAAAAAACTGATCAAAGAATTGAGGAAATGGTTGACCTAAATTACACTAATTTCGTTGGTTTTTTTAAATAGATCTAGTCTATAAGAAGTTTGACATGGGCAGAGTTGCCTAGAAACTTCTCTTGGAATTGAAGTATTAGTGGCAAACCTGAGTTATCTTACTGTGCTGTGTTATGTGGTTATAAGAGCTTCTGGTAGTTTTTTTTAATGTGGACAAACTTTCCGTTGATTTCAGTTTGGTTTCCAAAGTCATGCTTGCTGCCACCTCTTGGGCTAGCAAAACAGACCTACTGTTTTTAGTCTTGAGTTCAAAAACTTAATCTGTGCTGCATTGTCATAACGTAACTTCTGAAAACTGTTTTCCAGAATGCTGGAGCAGTGATTGGAAAAGGTGGCAAAAATATTAAAGCACTTCGTACAGACGTGAGTATATATGAGTTTGAACTAATTTAACACTGCTTCTTTCAGAACACTACATCGAAAACTTGATTGTGTGCATTTCTAGACATGGGAGCAATTCAACTCTATAGACATCCAAGTTACAAACCATTTGTATTGATTGTCAGAGTAGATAACAGCTCTTCAATTTCTATTTCAATTAAAACCCGGCTTGATGCGGGGGAGGAGAGGTTTATATTAAATCTCTTCACTTTTTAATAGGATTCTGCTAAATTACACACTTGAAGTGAGTTACCATCCTAATTAAAAATATTGGCAAAGCTTAAACCCCTTAATAGTACCATTCCCCATATGTGTGCATCAACTATAGTACTGCTGAAACCCTTGCAGGTGGCTGGCTTAATCCAGTGATGTAGGAATTCTTTCACTTCCTTGAAAAGAAAAAAATGAAGTCATCCATCTGTTCCTTAATAGCTTGCACATTAAGCACAAAAGCATTAATATTAAGGTTTATTGCTTTAAATATGAGTATAAAACACTGAAGAAACATTCTATTCTGTTACTTGGAAACATTTTTAAATGGTCATGACTTAATGCCTGTTCATATTTTACCGGGGATTGACACTGGTGATTAGACACATGCTCAACATTAATGTTGTGTATTTATAAAACTTGGCAACGCTTCTTAAATTCCATTTGTTTACACTCCTGTACTTAACATCAGCTACAATTTCGACGGTTTTTCCAATCAAGACTCTGTTCAGCACAAGATTTGGCAATATACCAGTACTAACCAGTTCCGACAAGTTCATAAACTACTGCAGCTAGAGTTGAGATTTCAGTTGATATGGTCAGGAATCATACATATGCTCACTAACCTCGGCAGGTAGTTGTTCCTCTTGTTTTAGGGTTTTTTTTAATCGGGTTTTTTTTTTGCTTTTTTTTGTTTGTTTGTTTTTTTGAGTAAATCAGCATGTCACCCAAGTCCAGATAATTTAGATTTGTCTGGAACACGAACTTTCCCGATTTGCCCAAATTCTAGTAACTACCAGTCTCGACAGGTTTTGCGTCTGCCCTCATGAGCCAGCCTGCTACTGAGACATCATTTGCTAAAAGTAAAAAGTAGTTTAGTCAGATCAAGTGACTCATTTTAACAGTCCGTACTGTTAGGCCACAGTCGGTGTAGCAATCCGTTATTGTGTTAGTCTTCAGAACAACTTAAGCTTGTTTCATTAATTGAGAGTAATGAGTATAGTTTGTATTAAATTAAAATTTATTGCTTTTCCCCCTTTTCCCTCTCCTTGTTTTTTTGGCCATATATCTCCGTTGCCCATGTACTGGATCGACTTGCCCCTGCGTTGCCCACCATGACGTTGGCCCATCCGCCCCTGAACGCCCATGTGAAAACCCTGGTTGGCTATGCCCAAAAATGTGCTCGTTGCCAAACGGGTACCATACTTGACAACTTCCGATTGAATACCCATGCCCAATGCCAACATCCACGAACGCCAATGACCAATGCAGTACAATGCCAGTGTTTCAGTCCCAGACAGCAGTGGCCCCGAGCGGTATGTCCCAACAGTTTATGCCTCACTGCCTGAATAGAAAGAGAGAAATGTATTTTATTACCTGCCTTTGATATAATTAAATAGTATCCCCTTATAGACGGTGTATTGTTTTTTTTCAAGTTTTCTGTCTTATTTTCCCCATTAAGTCTTTTTGTCACTGAACTTTTACGTGAGTTGCCCACCCAAACAATCCACTAATTTTATTTCAATGGAAGGAGCACAGCTTCAAGTGTTGCATATTTGCTGCATTGTAAAACAAATTGGTTCAAAATAGTCTTTCGCTCTGTCTTTGTGGCCCACCTTGCTCCCCTCAACATTGCCTGTTCATAATTATTTCTGATGAAATGCTAATTCCGGTTCGCTTTCCTTCACTTCTCATTTGTTTCGTCTTTTTTTGTCTTGCATTTGTATTTGTTTTCTTGGAGGGCCCATTAGTAAACTGAGTTCCATAACCTTACTCCAGATACAACGTTCACCACTTGCATATCCTCACTTTTAATATGAGAAGGTGTGCCAGTTCTACGAATGTAATAGCGAGGGTATCCTAATTAGTGGTGGCGGGGAACATGAATATTCACTTCTACTTTTCAGTTCTGCATCAGTTTCTTGCCCACTTAATTTGAGCCCTTCCAAAAGCCCATTCTAGCTTTCTCTCTCTGCAAGACCTACCTAATCTTAAATTGCTCATGCATATATACTGGGCATAAACAAAGATGCATGTGTTGTAAACTGATCAAACAAAAGGTTTACTTTAAATGGGGAATATTTGTAAACTCCTCTTCGTAGTAAATCTTGTTAAAATTTTGTGTGTGATAACAAAAATTTACTTCTACTTTTTCTTTTCTACCTTCTCCATATTGTCTGTCGTCGTGGCTTCCAACAGCATCTTGAGTATAAGTGCAGATATAGAGACAATTGGAGAAATCTTGAAGAAGATTATCCCTACTTTAGAAGAGGTATTTATCTTTAAAGTTTCTTTTGTTTAGAATGAAAAGATTAGCTTTTGAATGAGATGGTTCTAGAGTATTTGCTACTTTTTAAATGCAGGAAATTTAAAAAGCGAAAGATGCCAAAAGCCTTTTAAAAGAAGGCTGTCACACTACATGTTGGCATTCTTTGGGTAGAGAGTAGAGTCTGTCGTTGTTTATTGAATTAACATTTTGAACACCCTTCCTGTTTTCCAAATAATAAGTGTTGCACTGTTGAATACCTTCTTAAATCTTTATAGCAAGTGGTGCATTAATAAGTAATGTAAAAAATAGGGAAATCTGGTAGTTCACGTTGAGGTGAGGTGTTTAAATTATTGTAGTTGATCAAAAGAAATACAGAACTACAGTTCGACAGTAAATTAAACTGCCCCATTGTGTTTGAAGAAAAATCTTAAAACCCCAAATATTTTGAATTCTTGTAATTAATCTTTATTGCTTCTCCCTATATGCATCTTATTTGCAGTATCAACACTACAAAGGCAGCGACTTCGACTGCGAACTTCGACTTCTTATTCACCAGAGTTTGGCAGGAGGCATTATCGGTGTCAAGGGTGCTAAAATTAAAGAACTCAGAGAGGTACCTGCTTTCTATTTTTCTGAGATTTGATTTTGTTCAGTGAGCAATGTTTTTGTTCAAAAGGGCATGTGTGTCTGGTGTGCCATAATTCCTTCTGAACATGTTGCATACGTGCTTTTGATGCTGTAAGATGGAGCTGGGAGTTGCAACTTTCTTGCAGATCCTGGTAGTGTCTGTGGCAGAGCCAGAATTTGGTTAAACATTATTTGTGGTAGAGTACTGTTTTTAAAGAAAGGATTTTTACTTCATTTTTTAAAAATTATATTCATTTCTCCTTTTAGAACAAACTGGTGCATAGTGTAGAATTATTTGTGTGGTTGGACATGCAAGCAGTTGAGAATGAAAGTATCTGCACAGTAGATGTGCTGTGAAAGGACTTCATGTTTGGTTTTAATTCTTAACTCCTGGAAGACCTTTTTTTTTTTTTAAGTGAAAGAGAAAGATTTTAAAAACCTAATAGTCTCTGTGAACTGAAAATACGCGGTTGAGCTTCTTGGTGTCGTGTTGAAGACAGTTTTAGGTCAGTTAGGTATAAGCCAATACTTGTTTGTATGGATTAAGGAAGGCAAGATAACTAGACATAATCCTAGCAACATTGCTGTCTTAGCATTCAAAGCATGTTTAGTTTGAAAGTCAATACAGCCTGTAAGCTCACAGTGGTCATGTGGTCCTTTTTTAATACTTAATTAAATGATGTGTTGCAGATGAGTCATAATTGAAATAGGAGAAAATTAAATTTTTTTTCATTTTCATACAAAACTTAGAACAGCAGGATCTTTAATATATGTAATCTTCAAATTTTGTGTGGTAACTCAGAAGCAAGCATGCAGATTTAAGTGGATGGGAATTTAATTGTCTTTTGAATCTATTTTTAAAACATTATAATGGTTTTATAAAGTTGTTTAAAATATTTAATAATCTTAGATATTTTTTTCTTCTACAGAACACTCAGACCACCATTAAGCTCTTTCAAGAGTGTTGTCCTCACTCAACTGACAGAGTGGTGCTTATTGGTGGCAAACCTGATAGGGTTGTTGAGTGCATCAAGATTATCTTGGATCTTATCTCTGAGGTAATGCTTTTTTTAAAAATTCTTTTTTCATTGGTATTCATGAGTGTTTTAGGCATCAGTTGGATGAAAAATGGTGTCTTTCAGTTTCTAGTTTAAATTCAGTACCTCCTACTTTCCCAAGAGCAAAGTGAAAAGGAAAGTTGTGAACCTTGGAAACTGTTGTTTAAAATTGGAGTACACATTATGAGGGAGGAAAGCCACTTCTGGTACTCCTGGGCCATTTATATTTATGCTTTGCATGTCATCAGAATGGAAAATTTGAAAAGGAAGGGAAAAAACAATGTATCTGCCACTTCTGAGCAGTTTTACTGTCATAGTTGAGTTCACAGGAAGCACATCAACATCTCCTTTCTTGGCAGCATTGTGAAATCAAGCACATGTTCCAAATGCATAATTGTTAGTTTAATTAAATATACCAGTTGTAATAGAACTATCTGATTTGGTGAATTGTTTTGTTTGTTTGTGTTAGTCTCCAATTAAAGGACGAGCCCAGCCGTATGATCCCAATTTCTATGATGAAACATATGACTATGGTGGCTTCACAATGATGTTTGATGATAGAAGGGGACGGCCAGTGGGCTTTCCAATGCGTGGAAGAGGAGGTTTTGATCGAATGCCTCCTGGTCGTGGTGGACGACCTATGCCTCCCTCGAGAAGAGACTATGATGATATGAGCCCTCGCAGAGGACCTCCTCCACCTCCCCCAGGTCGTGGTGTTAGAGGTGGCAACAGAGCTCGTAATCTTCCTCTTCCTCCTCCTCCACCTCCTCGTGGCGGGTGAGTTGTTGCATAGATGCATATATACAAAAACTCATGTTGTATACCTGAGTCATGTTCATATTTCAGTTGTTTTTTCCATGCTTCCATGTTGGTAGTGATTATGCAGGATTGAGCCTGTATTAGACAAGAGTATTCGGAAATTCACTGAAATTTAATTACCTACTGTGTGGTAGTAAGTTACCAGGACTACAGTCAATTGTTCTGGAACTTCTGTTATTCAATAGTTGGGTAGAGCAGTTTGATACTAAATTATATGTGAACCATGAATGGGAAAATTCAGATTAGAATAAAAAAACTAGCTCGTAACACACATAAGACAATTAACATGCTGCTGCCTTTTTCTTTTCAGAGATCTGATGTCCTATGATCGAAGGGGCAGACCGGGAGACCGTTACGATGGCATGGTATGAGTTTAAAATTTACTCTGTTGTGTCCCTAAGCACAGTTAGCATACTAACCTCTTATTCTGAACCACATGCACGTTCATGTGAGACACACACATGGTTCTGATAGTGAAACCAAAATGATTTCTCCATACTAGTGGTCCTCCTGTGAGTGGATATTTGAGGTACAGATGGTACTGTTCTCTTTCTTTCACCCTGTAAGCAAAAAGATTCAGAGTTTTTGACTGTGCTCAGCCCTGTAGGTTTTCTTGCACCAGCCATCATTCAGATTTTTTTGATCAGCATGGTAGCAGCAGCAGTTGGTAGATTTTTGAGACTGAGAAAGCATGTCAGAACAAAGTTCTCTGATGAGTTACACAAGGATTCTTAACACTAAAGGTTGGAAAACATGAGCATTGATACAGTAATACAGATTATGGAACAGTATCTGAGAAGAGCTCTGCTTGAGGGAAGGTGATGGCTCTTTTGAATCAATTCTTCTATATTTTCTAGTCTCTCTGCAGAAAATCCACTCTTAATTCCAAATGTTTTGGAGGTAGAACCACTGCTTAGTTGAGTCCTACATCAGTTCTTTCTGAGGGGGAAAAAATCTCATAGTGTGTGGAAGTTTAAACAACACAGTCTTCTGCATTGCATTCTGAACTGCCACGGCCCAGCAGCCATCTGCTGTTGTGAGACGAGATTCCTCTTTCCTTGGTAGAAAATCCAGGGGGTTATCGTGGTTTCAGCTGGGATAGTTACTTTCTTCTCAGTAGCTGTTTTGAATTCAGTATGAGAATAATATTGATAACATGCTGATGTTTTTGTTTTTCCTTTGTAGTGTTTATATTAAGTCAAGCACTTACTCGGTGTCTCATGCCCTGATACTGAGTAGGTACACCAAAGAAGCTGGGAGGGATTATAATCAGTTCAAATGGCCCAAACTGGCCAAAGAGATATTTCACACCATAGAACATCATACCCACTGTATCAGCTGGGGCAGTTGGCCAGAAATGGGGTCCGTAGGGGTTTGAGGATGGAGCCTGGCAGTAGTCAGCAAAGTAGTGAGCAGTTGTATCTTGTACCTTTGATTTTATTACTGTTTTTTATTGTTCTGGGGCATGGTGGTAGTGGGTTGTTTAATTTTTTTTTTTGTTTTCTTTGTTTCGCTTTTTAACTTCTCAGTTGTTCTTCCCTCAAGATGTAAGTTTTACTTTTCTCATCCCAGTTCCACTGGGAGTTGGGTGGGGGGTGTGAGCAAGCAGCTGTGCTTAGTTGCCAGGTGGTCTTAAACCACATCAGAGGTGGATCTCGATAGTAAGAATCTTCTCTTCTGGCTTTGTTTGGTACCTTCTTTAAGATGAGAGGTGACACTATTTTTTCTTCTAAATGAATGCAAAAGAAATGAAAAAGAGCTACCTAAATGGGTTTCACATGTCCTCCTTGGGAATAAGAGTTACTTGAACTACAAATTGCAAGAATGTCGTGTGCTTATTAGAAATAATAAAAGGAGAGATTTTTAGTTACAAAAAAAACTTTCCCATACTGCTCCACATGCGGAGAAACTGGAAGAATGGAGAAGAACACCTCCAAGACCCCTTACCTGTATTTACATGTTTTCAGAGCTTAGGTTTTATGTTCTTCCATTTGTAGCTTACAAAGCCTGTGCTAGAGTACATAAACTGAGCAACCTTCCCTTCTTTGGGTATTTGATTGAGCACAGTCTTACAGAGCTTGACTCTTGGGCAGTAGTATGTTCTATTTTTATTCCAGTCCAGCTAAAATAGAAAATCCATTTTGCTTTAGGTTTAGCCTGTCAGGTTGACCTTCACTTTATTGACATGTGTTTCTACATGCAAGTGGAGTAATTTTTGCTTGTTTAGTTTCTTTCATGGAGAGGGAAAAAAAAAAAACCGGCAATTTCATTTGCTTTTCATAGTGAAGCTGCTCATTACTTTGGCTCATCTGTGACCGAGTTCTATAGCCTGGTTAAAGTGAGGACTACTTCTCAACAAAGAGTATTTAATTTCTAGTTTTAGTTAATCGTGATCCTAGTGTCCTAAAATGGTGTAAGTGGGAAGGAAATCTTTGCACTGAGTGTGACGTCACAGCTTCAAGTACTATGCCAAAAGGTTAAGTCTTTTGTGCTACCCTTTTGTTTCAAATAGAAACTGTTGTGTAGCTAAAAGTTTAAACTAAACGAATATTATTGTGGTTTGTGATTCAGTGGTGGAAAAAGCTGCTCTTAGTAGAAGTGCTCTTTTCACATGGATTTTATCCTACACAGGTGTAATAAAAGGCAACAAATTATGAATATCTCAAAAATTGAATGTACAGAAACAATTTTTTTGCCAGTTCCCTTTTTCATTAAAGGCAGAGAGATTGATGAGTTGACAGCCAAACTGGATGCTGAGCTGTGGATTTTCCTTAATTCCAGAGATTTGATAGTATTGACAACGTTGTAAATGCTGAAATGAGAAACCTATTTTGATTTTAAAAGATGGGTAAATTCCTCTTGGCCATACCAAATTAATCACTTAAGATGATACTTGGCTGTTAACGTGGCTTAGAGTTCTAGTATAAATATGTATTGCTGTTTAAATGCTCATTTGACGTACAATCTGTTGTGAAGCTTTTTCTCCAAAGTACAGACCTGTTTGTCTACATATAGAAGTATGTATTTTAGTGTGTAACTACTCCAAATTAAATCCTGTGGACCACAGGGGCAGTTGGGATCCTAAAAATCCTGAGTTCTCTGTATTTTTTTAACACACTCATTCTCAGGGGCATATAAAAAATCAGTGAAGGAGGAATGTATGACAACTGTGCTATTTATTTGTGCAGATGCTGGAACGGAGTAACAAAATTTCACTTTCCTGGGTCACTCTTAAGAGCCATAAAAACTTACTACAAAATAATTTGACATCAGATAGTACTTCATGTGGGGTTATTAGATGTAAAAGTCAAGCTTTTTGCCTTGTCCAGCCCATCTGCCATCTGGTTTCTGTTCCAGTTCTGAATACTGACTAGCAAAAATTAGTCTGCAGCATAAAATGGTTATGTATGGTAAGACCCCCCGTTTCAGAAACTGTTTGCACAAATAAACATCAATTGCTGAAATTGTAATATTATAAAATAAAGTAATTCCATATATCATATGTTTTAGAAACATAATTAAGTTTCTAATATAGTAATTTCACAATTATAAACCGCACCATTTTGACTAAAATTTTTGTCCAAACCCAAAGTGCAGCTTATAATCAGGTGCGGCTTATATATGGACAAAGAACAAAAAATTGCTGTTTCAGTTTGGAGGACAGGTGTCTGCTGAGAAAGGCAGGAGCTTCTCTTTGAAATGGAGAATGTAAACTCCCTCCCTCCAAATTATTATAATTTTGAAATCAAGCGGCTTTCAGGCAAAGATATGGGAATTAGGAATAACAGTTCTTTACTAGGGAAATTAAAATAGAAATGCAGTACTACAAAGAAACAAACTCCAAACCCTGACAAAGTCAGAGTACAACCTGACACCCTGTCAGTCAGGGTGTTGGTAGCAGTCCCATTAAATGGTGACTGCATCCTCCTGCAGTGACAGATGTGATTCAGTTGAAGCAGTGGGCCTGCAGTAGAAGGTGCAGTTTCCCTCTGGAGGTCCAGTGGTGATGTGGAGAAATCCAGTTTTCCTCTGGAGTCCAGTGGAGAAAGGGGCTCCCTTAGTGTCCCAAAACCTCTATTTTTATCTTGGTAAGAAATGTTGGGCTTATCCCCCTGGCTGGAGCAACTTCCAATGGGATGAAGCAATTTTATCAGTCCCACAGTGGGACTCAATGGGCCATTAGCAGAAAATGATTCGCTGGAGGAAGGATGGGTTGTGAAAAGATAAAGAACAATGCCCTGCCTGGTTTCAATGGATGGGCCATTAGCAGAATATCTCCTGTGGAGGTAAGAATCACTGCCCCCACCCTCAACAGATAGAATAGATACCTTTTATCAGACTCTGTATTGTAATGTCCAACTTACAATCAGGCGCAGCTTATGTATGGACAAAGAATGAAAAGTTGCTGGCACCCAGAAGTGTGGCTTATACTCAGTATGGCTTATAATCGTGAAATTACTGTAGTTAGGCAGTTGTAGATTGTTAGTCTACTCACTAGATAGATGATGTATGTGGATAGTAGAAGATAAGAAGCAGTATCCTTCCAGTTTAGTCCTTCCAAGTGATTATGCAGTTGGCATAATGACTTGCAGTTACTTGTTTCAATATTACTAAATCTTTTTCTAGCAGATGGCAGAAATAAAAGATTTGATAAAGCATTTTTACATGTGAAAATGTAAACAGGTTTTCTATAAGGTAAAAAAAGACTTGTTTAAGTTTTGCCTTTCCATTAGTTTCTGAACTTCTTAGGGGAAAAATCTGCCAATACCACAGAAAGAGAAGGAACACAAGTTGTTCCAAAGTAAAATTAAATGCCAATGAGTCTTGAAAGTGGTCTAAATCACATAATTTTAAGTCTTTGTTAATAGTATAAAGGTTTCTTTGTACCACTGTGTATTGTATTTGTTTGCGACATTCTCTAGAAGTTTTATATGACCTGGATTTCATTTCTTCCTCTTACGTTGTGTCTGGAAGATGATGCAGTGTCATGTGGATGCCTGTGATGACATGCAGCCACCAGAGCTGGTGAGTGTTTACCCCTGTTTTTTGAAAACTGCTTTATGGAATGAGTTAAGTGATAAAACAAAATTATTAAGAGATCTTGAGTATAGTCCATGGCAACTTGCACCTATTAAAATTTATAAAGCCATTCTTCTGGCTCCAAATTTAGTGACAGACTTAATGGTGTATCCTTTGACGGCAGATAATGTTACTAGAAATGTAGAATTATGCAGCAGCCTGGTAAAAATAGAGGAGCTTTTCTGTGCCTCTTTTACACACTTTTTTTTTAAATTTTGATAAATGGTGACTTTCTTCATAACTGATGCAGTATAGATGCATGCATTTATGATTTATATTTTATATTACTTCCATGGTGTTGTGGGATTTTACTTCAAACAACAAATATTTAAATAGCTTCAAACTTTTATTTGTGAATAAACTGTATTTGCCTATTATTCTATTTGAAAATGTGTCATTTGATCAGATTAGTTTTGAGATTTTACACAGAATCATAAATGGTTTTGATTGGAAGTAACTTTAAAGATCATCTGGTTCCAACCTGCCTTGGGTAGCGAACCTTGAATTAGACTGGGATGCTCAGGGTTCTACTGAACCTGGCTTTGAATGCTTCCAGTAATTTGGCATCTGCAGCTTTTCTGAGCAACCTGTAACCCTCACAGTAAAGAATTTCTTTCTAATACCTAAACTAAACCAACCCTCTTACAATTTGAAGCTGTTGCCCCTTGTTCTTCATCTACGTGCCTGTAGAGAGGAGTGAAAACTCCTCTTCAACCTTCTTGTAGGCTCCCTTCTGGAGCTAGAAGGCCACAGTAAGGTCACCCTGGAGCTTTCTCTTCTCCAAGCTGAATAGTCCCAGCTCTAAGACTTTCTTACAGGAGAGACACTGCATCCCTCTAATAATCTTTGTGGTCCTCCTCCGGACTTAATCCGGTAGGTCCATGCCCTTAATGTTGGGGGCCCCAGAACTGGATGTAGTAACTCATGTTGGGGTCTTAGAGTAGTAGACTAGCTGGGCAGAGTCACATTCCTTCACCTTTTGATGCAGCATGGGACATGGTTGCCAGTCTGGGCTGCAGGTGATCATTTCTTGGTCGTGTCCTGCTTCTCGCCCACCACCACCCCAAAGTCCTTCTGGGCAGGGCTGCTCTTCATTTCTTCTTCCCCCAGCCTGTGCTGGTACCAGGCATTGCACCAGTTTAGGTGCAGCACCTTGCTCTTGTTAAATTGGATGAGATTTCCATGTTCTCACTTTTGGAGCTTGTCCAGGTTCCTCTGGATGGCATCCTGTCCTTCAGGTCTGCCAACAGTGCCACTCAGTTTGCAAACTTTGCTGCGGGCGCACCTGATCTATTTGTGTCATTGATGAAGACACTGAATAATACTGGTCCCAGTGAAGGCCAACCCCTGAGGGGTGCTGCTTAATGTCTGTTGAAACTGAGTGATTGACACTGCCCTTGGATGCAACTATCCCTATTCAATAAATAGTCTACTCATGGAATCCATCCCTCTCCACTTTGAAGGGAAGGATGTCAAGGGAAGGCTATGTCAAGGCCTTTACAGAAGTCCGGGTACATGGTACCTGTAGCCCTTCTCTTTTTCACCAATGTAGTCATTGTAGAAATTACGGAGTACATCAGGTGTTGGCAATGTCTTGAAGATGGTAAAATGCTGCAAAATTAATACTTTAGAATAATTCATGTGAAAAGTCAGTTCTTAGTTTATATATACAGCAAGTGCTATCAAATTCTATTGTTTTGTAGTCTGGAGAGGGAAATGAGATCAAGGAAAGGTATTTTCTCTAAAAGAAATGAGTCCCAGAAAGGAATCCTATGGCAAATACCCATAGCAATGTGTTTCTTTATGCAGTATGTGATGTGATACAGCTTCTCAATTAAACCTTACGCAGGGTCCTTCATTGTCTTGTGTTTTGGACTCTGCTGTGAGCTCTATTACGTTGTTTTATATGATGTATTGCTTAGTAACATGATTAGACAATAGAGGTGGCTTAGAGACAGAGGATAAGCTCAACACTTCAATCTGACTAGCTTCCATTTTGATGAAGGAAAGATGGTAAGGAATATTTTTTTGGGAAAGTTGTACATTGTAACTACTAATTGCAAGTGGTTGAACTTGACTGACTGCCAGGGACCTACCCAGCTGCTATTATGCACCTTCCTTAGTAGAGTGGGGGGGAAAAAGGAAGACAGAAAAGTCTGTGGTACACAAAAAACAGGCAGATCACTTACTAATTAACATCATAGGCAAAACAGAGTTGGCTTGGGGTAGGTTACTGCCACTTCGAGTAGCATGGTGAGAAACATAAAAACACCTTTACCCATCTCCCACTTCTTCACAGAGTCAACTTTCACTCCTTCATACCTTGCTCTTCTCCTTCCTCTGCTATAAATGGTGCAGAGGTGATAGAGAATGTCAGGTTCCAAGTCAGTTCATCACAATTGTCACTCTCCTACCTCCTTGCACTGTTTTCCTGCTCCAGTGTAGGGTCCCTACCATGGGATGATGATGCATCATCTTTGTGAACTGCTGAAATTACCTGTTCCCAGTGGACTGCAGTTCTCAACAACTGTTTCAGTGTGGGTCCCCTTCATGGGGTCCCCTTCAGGAACAGATTAATTTGGTGTTGGTTCCCTCACAGGCCACAGGTATCTGCCTGTGCAGCTTCATTCAGGGCATATGTACCTGCTCTCAGCATAGCATGCCTCAGTGGGCTAGTATAGGGATCTGCTACAGTGTGGTTTTCTCCATGGGCTGCAGGGCAGTCTCCATTCCAGTGCCTGGAGCACCTTTTCCATCTTTGCTCACTCTTGTAGTCAGTGCACACTGGGAATTTTTTATTCTTTTCTTAAATATTATCACTGAGATGTCACCAGCTTGGCTGATAATTTCAGCCTCCAGCTACCTCTCACAGACCCCAAGAGTCTCTTCAGAAGTTGAATTTGAGAGAACCATGTATATATATTCTCTGCTTCTGTAGAAAAGTATAAATATGTGGTCTTGCACACTTGAACACATTAGATAAAATGAGAACTTGATATCAAATGCAAGTTTACAAATCCTAAAAGTAAATAGGCCAGAACTGTTCGTTGCAGTGATTTGTATTTGGTATATGGTGGCTTAAAGCTAACAGAAGTAACTCATATTATGATTATTTATTCAAAGGTGCAAAAGGTTGGAGCGTAGTCAGAATCTAAGATACAGATGTGGTAGGATGATTTGCTGGGCAGACTTCTTGCCCCAGAACCATAGACTGGAGTCTCTCTTGAGCTTTATTGGTAGTATTTTAAGGCTCTATTCTGATTTTGTAATTCCAATATTTAGTACAGAGGTCACAAGTAGATGAGCATCAACAGCTGTCTACAAGAGGCTGAGATAGTGAGATTGCCTTGGTAAACTGCCTTGGCTGAATCCTTTGTCATTTTATGCATTATTCTTAGAGGTTTTGATAGGGCAGGATAAGAACCACAGAATAACTGGAGTTGGATGGGATCCACAAAAATCATCCCATCCAATTGTGGTCCTGCCCAAGATGGCCTCTGATCCAAATGGTTAATAAGATCTCTCTCACCCACCCCTTTTGTTTCTGGTCTTCGTCACACTTGTTGTTTTTATATCAGGTTGAGAGTTGTGATGTTTGATAAATGGGCTCAAAGTTAACAATATAATGCTTAAGAGAAAAATGTATTAATGAAGCATGGCTGTTCATGTTAATGTTTTTTTTCCCTTTTTCTTACAGTTCGAGGGTGGCTCCGGTTATGGTAAGTGTTCATGTAGAACCTTTGCATGTAGTTCATTATGTAGTTAGTATAAAGGGCTTGATACATGCACTTAAATCAGATTATTCTTATGCAGGGGGGCGTGGTTCATATGGAGATCTTGGTGGACCCATCATCACAACACAAGTAACGATTCCCAAAGATGTAAGTAAAGTTGATTTGCTTTCAACTCATGCTTTCTCTTAAAAAAGTCACAGCCATTTCTCAGACTGTTAAAGTAAATCAGAAGTTACAAGTGTTTGATAAGTACTTCTAATACAAAACATGTTTTTCTAAATGACCAACAGTATATGGTTTGACTGTTTGGTTTGTGTCTTCGGGGACACATGAAACAATTTTACTTGTGGCTAATACTCAGTAATAGAAATGGTCCTTGTAACTCATGTTTTGCAAATGAGACCTGGTTCTCCCAGTTTTATTTCACCTATGTTTATACAATTAATACTGCAGGGGATATTTTTAGGCTATAAAGAAATAAGCTCTCATTGCAGCACTTGAAACTTAATTTGTGGAAACTACTCAAATGCTGTTACAATTTTCTAACTTTTTGAAAGACAGATCAGGAAATGAATGTTTTTGCTTTCTTCCCTAGTTGGCAGGATCTATTATTGGAAAGGGAGGCCAGAGAATCAAACAAATACGTCATGAGTCAGGAGCTTCGATCAAAATTGATGAACCACTAGAAGGCTCAGAAGATCGGATAATAACTATTACAGGAACACAGGACCAGATACAAAATGCACAGTATTTGCTGCAGAACAGGCAAGTTAAAGTTTAATATTGTCCCTACTGTCAAATTAATATGTATATTATGAAACTGCTCTCCTCTGTGAATCAGTTTTTTTAAGAAGGCAGGTTTTAAGTAACTATTTGAACCTAACTTCTCTAGTAGTTCTGCCTTGATTCTCTTCTGTTCGCCATTCTAATTAAAATGAAGACACCCTCAAAACTAATCTTGCTGGAAGACATCTTAACCAAGCTGTCCTCTCATTTCTCTGGTGAAAACTGCTGCAAAAAAACTACTTGTAATAAATTACATAGAGCCTGTAGAAAATATAGAAGATTTCAGTGAATGTTGGCCTAGTTCTGTGTGGAAGACTAGTGATTTTGTTGTTTTTAGATAACTAAATTGACAACAAATCACAGTCTGCCATATGGCACAGACCATGCCTCTACAGGACAAGTTGAAATCGATTTGGGGTTGTTATGCAGCATTTCACACCTTGCTGACAGTACTTTGCCTTTTTTGCCAAATACTAACAACTACAGATAGCATTTGCTGTATTAACATTCTGGCTGCTAATAGCAGATTTTAATGTCTTAACTGGAATGTTTGGCTTTAGATTACTAATACTTAACTATGCCTGAAATACACTAATATAATTGTTAGGCATTGACATTTTAAAATTACATACTTTTAAATGTGTTAGTAATTTGTAATTTAATATGCTTAATGTTGATGCAAGATGTATGGTCCATCATTCTAATACATGCTTTTTTCTTTTTCTTTTATAGTGTGAAGCAGTATGCAGATGTTGAAGGATTCTAATGCAAGATTATTTTTTCTTTTTTATAGTGTGAAGCAGTATTCTGGAAAGTTTTTCTAAGACTAGTGAAGAACTGAAGGAGTCCTGCACCCTTTTTTTTTTTTTTTAATCTGCTTCTGTTTTAAAAGCCAACATTCCTCTGCTTCATAGGTGTTCTGCATTTGAGGTGTAGTGGAATCTTTGCTGTACACCAGATGTAATGTTTTAAATTCCTTACAAATACATGGGGGGGAAGGGCGCACGAGACTAACATTGAAATTTTTAAGCAGCAGAGAGAGTGAATTCTATTTTTGTTCATTGTTGGTGGTAAATTGTACTGTTTTTATGTAACTGTTGTGAACACCCTGCTTTTATGTACACTGTACTTTGAAAGGGGGAGAATATGGTAGGCCACATGTCCCTGGCATTTGTTGAGAGCAGCGTGCAGAATGTAATGCATTTTTGTAAGAAACATTTTAGGATTTTTAAATAAATTTAGTGAACTTATTCTTGGTGGTCATTTTTCTTTAGGTCTATATAAGGTCATAACTAAAATGGATTATACCTAGTTTGGTTTTTTGTTTGTTTGTTTTCCCCATATGAACCTAAAGTTGCTGTTAAGCTTGCTCTTCAGTTTCCTTGATATATAGATGGAGTTATGTGGGATTTTTTGACAAATTAAAGAGATCGTGTGAAAACAATGGCTGCTTTGCTGTTTGCGGGGGGCGGGGGGGAAGGTGAAAATACGCAAATGTTGTGTAAAACTTGACATTTTTGCAAGTGTTTGGCCCTCTTTGCAATACATATATATATTGGTGACAAGATATAAATAAAATATTTTAAAACTCTGTGATGTCACTGAGTAAACAGTGGTAAAATATACCTGATTTTAGACAGCTTGCTTTAATGCAGAGTTGCTGTACCATTACTGACTGAATTATACCCTTCTCCTGAGCTTTTGTATGTATGAGGTAGGAATTGCGAATTGGCAAGTTGACAATATTACTATGTAACTTGTTTTTCCTTGTATGCAAATTTCAACTTGTTTCCCAGATGTATGTTGACTTCCATAAGAATTATTTGTGAGAAATTTTAAAAATTATAAAGCCTCTGGATATCTCATGTAATACCTTGGCATTTGTATTTATAGTTAAAAGTTTTAATTTCACTTCCTGAATAAAAACAGATTAAAAAGTGTAAAGGTGTGTGGCACATACAGATATGATGGGTCCAGACTAAGTGAGGATTCTTTTGTTGGGATTTTTGGTTGCTTGGGTGGTTGGTTTGTTGTGTCCCCTCCCCGCCATGATTTGTGGAACATAGTGAACTCGTAGAAAGAAATGCCATCACCCTTCCTAGTGCGTGGGAAGTCAGGTGGCTTTGTACAATGGGTGCCTAAATTAGAGAAGTCTGCAGTCGAGACTAAGGGTTTGGGGAAAACGCAAGTGAACTAAAACGGGTGTTGAATATTTCAGTGCTTCCAACTTGAGTATGTATGCAGAAGGGATTGTGGATGGTCTTTTCGTTTGGTTCTTTTCTGTTTTGATTGGGGAAAAGAGCTCATCAACTCGACGCGCACATTTTTCTTAGTTCTTCTGTTAGATTTTTTTTTTTCTTCTATCTCTCTCCTTTTTAATGATGAGAATATTCTGGAAACCTTAGCTTCTTGGCAGCTACGTGAGTCTGCCCGCTGCTCCAGCCTGGCTGGGTTTGAGGGGCGACTCTCGCTAGGAATGTGCCGGCCCAGGCCTGGGCTCTGCGCTCGCCCCCGAGCGCGGCCCGGGCCCCGCCTCCCCCGCGCCTGCGTGCGGCGGCCGCACCGCGGGGCGGGGAGCGGAGCGGGGCCGGGCGGCGAGAGCCGCGCCGGGGGCGGGGAGCCTGGGCCGCTCCCGTGCGCGCCCCGCGGGAAGCGCGGCACTGAGCCTGGCCTCTGCAGTGTGCGTGTTTCCTGCTGAGCATGGAGGTGTTCCCGTCCCCTCTGGAGTCCGCCAAGTTCATAGCCGAGCACAGCAAAGATGTCTCCGTGGACGAGGAGGGGACGCGGCGGGTGGCGGAGAGCCTGTTCGACAAAGCGTCGGCGGCGGAGTTCGGGCTGGCGGGGTGGAAAAGCCTCCACGAGCTGAATCCCCGGGCCGCCGACAAGGAGGCTGTAGACTGGGTGTTCCTGGTGGACACCCTCAACTTCTCCTTCTGGTCCGAGCAGGAGGACCGCAAGTACCTTGTGAAGTACAAGGATAAAACCTACAGCGGCTACTGGTCGCTGTGCGCCGCCGTCAACAGGGCCCTGGACGATGGTCAGTGAGCGCCGGGAACGCGAGGCCGGGCCGGGGCGAGGGGCCAGGGGCGTCGGAAGCCGAGCGCCGCGTATTAAATGCAGGCGGCGCCTCGGAAGTGGGACACGCTCTTAGGAACTGTCAGTAGCTCTGTATGTGCAGGCGTCCCGTAGAGCTTGGGGAAGACAACTAGAAGTGCTTTCTAAATACCCTTGTACTGAAACTGCCTAACTCGTGGCTCTAACTGGGTTATCTCTTCCATTCGAAAGACTTTAAGGATTGACAGTAGTCAGCTGTGCGTGGCTTGGGTTATTTCACGCGTATTCTTAAAATAAGCTCTGTATTTCCAAGGCAAATTAAAAAATGAGGCATAAAGTTTGAATCCTCTGGACTAATCAAATGCTAGGCCGTCTAAAGTAAGTCTGAAAACTTAGATGGCACTCAAACCAGTATTTTAAAGTTTTATATTTAAACCCATACTTTAGCATTCACTTTTTTTGTTGTTCTCAGGGAAAAAAAACCACCAACCGTTAGTAGGTAAGGATGAAAATTTTAATTAAATTTCTGCATAGTTATTTGTAAGTTGAGGGGATATTAACATTAAGACACTTTTTGTGAATGCATAGCATGATTAGGAAAACAAGCCTATTCTGAACTAAACTGGATATACTGACCATATTTGCCAGTGTGCTATGTAAACAGCACACTTAAAATAAGAAGACTAAGCAGTTGGAGGAAATTACATAAAAAAAGTAACAACGGTTCCATGGTTGGTTCCAACATGGTTTCCATGTTGGAAATTTGCCATAGAAGAAAACGTATGCATTCACAAATTTGTGAACAGCTCTGTGGGTGTGGTTATCGCTAAAAACAAAGAGGAGTTTAAGAACTGATGGACTTCTTTGATCTTCCTATAGAAGTGCTTTCCTTTAGCAGACCACTGCAATTAAGTCTATATGTTATGTGATAACCTAAATATCTTACTTGCACTTTTCTGAAGGAATACCTATCACCAGTGCATCCTATTTCGCCACCATGACGCTTGACCAAGTTAGGCATGTATTTCGCTCTGACACAGAAGTGCCTTTGCCTTTGATTGAAGAAAGACATCGGGTGCTGAATGAAAGTGGAATAGTTCTGTTAGAGAAGTTTGGAGGGTCTTTCCTCACCTGTGTTAAAATGAGTGAGAAGAGTGCTCAGAAACTGCTACGTCTCGTACTGGAAAATTTTCCTTCTTACAGAGATGAAGCTGTATTTGAGGTAAGCGAATTCTAAAGCTCTGAAAAAAATCCTACTAAATAGCAACAGTAAAAGACTTGATAATCTACAACTCATCAGGACAACAGTCACTTTCTTTTTACCACCAGAGGAGTACTTTTTTTTTTCACATGCTGTCTCTTCATCACTTTATTGTAATTTATTTTGGTATATTCTGAGTTCCCAATTACATCACACCTCCTTTGTACTCCTTAAAATTGCATAGTATTTGAGATTATTTCTGCCTGAAAAATGGGAATCCTTTTTCTTTTTTTTTTTTTTTTTTTGCTTCTTTTTTTTATTTCCGCTTCTCTTGAATAGCTGACAATCCTATTCCCCCCACTTCTTTTTGTATTACTGTAAGGCTCTCTGCAGCTAATGAAGGAAGTGAAACTGGTAGAATAAATGCACAGCTACTGGGACTCCACCCTCTAACAGTTGTTGATTCAACAGGCATTACTCAAACGACTACAGATTAGTAGTAACTTACACTTTTACAAATGTTGACAGTGCACTGAAGTTTTTACTGAAAGAAACTGATGGAAATTAAACAGTGATCATCTGGTATTGTCTCCCAGTTTTTACCTATACAGGCATGATTTCATTTAGCACTTGTGGCTTATGTAGCAGCTCGTGCACTCTGTTGCATGCGCAGTAGTACTCAACTGTTACATCATTAAATCCAGAAGACTTTATGTTAGTGACAGTACAGCCTATACTGCTAGTCTGTGCAGTCTTTTCAGCTTCTTGGAATACCAGTCACTGAAGCTTTGAATCTGTTGCATTTATTGCCCTTCAGTAGGAGGTGTTATTTTACTTTCCTTTGTCTCCTGCTTGTGAAGCAACATATATTTACAAAAAAACCCAGGGATTCTTTTGAATTCATCTTTGAACGTACTGGTTCATTTATTTGGGTTTTTTTTTACATATAAAGTAATACTTTGACAATTTTAATGATCAAGAGGGGAATATTTTCAAGTAAAGTGATATTTTCTTATCTTTATAGTGACTATACTCATTGATGTTATATCTTTCATGAGATGATGATGAGTGCTTTATAAAGCAAGCCTCCCTAAAAGCAGCAGCAGACTACAGAATGAAAAGGTGTTCCAAAAATGATCCCAGACCGTAAGCACTGACTTAGTAATAAAGCCTGTTGCATGAATATAGAAGCTTTTTTTCTGCTTTCACTAAGCAAGATGGGTATTTTGAAGGTGGTGACATAGATCACATTATTTTTATGGTAGCAGGTTGAGCTCTCACAAGTAAGACTTCTAAAGAGTTAGGAGGGAGCTGCAAAGATAGTGAAATATCCAACAGCCAACCACTGCTCTTCAGTAACTCTCCAAAGGAGAAATATATATAAGTTCTACATTAGAATCATACTATCACAGACTGCTAAGCTGACCTTCTAGAGAAGCTTCTAAAATTAGCAAAATTATTTGACTGTATGTTTTTCCAAATGCATATACAACATACTTTTAATAATTGTACGTGTAATCACTGAAATTGCCAGTGTTAGTTTTTCTGAAAAAGAAAATGCAAACCAAAACCAAAATCTCCAAAACATTTTTTTCTCCTTGGTGGATAATTCATATGTAGATGCTGTGCTGTAGTTGATTCCCAACAACAGTTTAAGTTTTTGTGTTCTGACACTTAATGGAGTCTTTTTTGATCTTCCCATATGTTGCGTGCATTTATCTTTTATTTACCATTCATCACCTGGGACTGAGGTTGTAAAATTCTCATGATCCTATTCTTTGCTGGTTTTTTTTAATGGCTGTGCTATCGCATTTTGCTCTTTGCACAATACTCCTCCTTTCTTTTAATGTAAGTAGGTCATAATTAGATATATCCCTTAATATTAGCACATTGTACTGCAGAGAAAATGAAATGTTCCTGTATATGATACTATTTCCAGGAAAGGCAGGGTGTTGCAGAAAAGAAGATAAAAGAAGTATAGTTGTATTGCCATGTTGAAAAAAGTTCCATTTTTTGATAAATTGTACTGTCTTTACTGTCTTTGACGCACAGAATCAGAGATTGAGTAACGGTTTAAGGGACCATACCATAAGTGGATCCAATCTCCTTGCTCGAGCAGGGTCATCCTAGAGCACACCGCACAGAATTGTGTCCAGACAGTTCTTGAGTATCTCCAGTGAGGCAGACTTCACAACCTCTCTAGGCAGTCTGTGCAGTGAAGTCAATAGCACAGCAAAAAAATTCTTAAGTTCTTCCTCTTTGACATGTAGTATCATCCTCCTAGTGCTTTCCTTGCTTTCTGATAAATAGTGGGAAAATTTACTTGAAATGCTTCATAGTTTTTTTAATATTGAGAATTTATATTCTTGTATAAATTTAGTAAGTTCTCTGCAATGCAAAAATTAACAATTGAAACAATGAAATTATAAATATATCTGCTCAGTAACGATTCCCAGACAATGTTTTTCTTCTTAATTAAACTGCAGCATGAAATGAAAAGTTCCATTCTAATTCTGCCTTCCTCTGCTCTTGTGAAATGGTGTGGTGTTAGAGAAAATCAGTTCTTTACTGCTGGAAAGTTCTTAATGCTATGAAAGAATTGCACCCTTGCTTTGGGGCAGTAGGAGCTAAGATAAAATTTGGTCTGCTAATTATTTACTTCTTGTTACCACTTATGTGTGATGTTTAAAGTAGTGTTTTGTTATTTAACATACAAAATCACATATGTTGTCTAGAAGTAAGTTTGTGCATCCATGTCAAGTATAGAATGAGGCATGGGGAAGGCAGGGGTTTTGAGGATGCTTGCAGAAGTTTTTCTTTGAAATGTAGTTGAAATTCTCAGTGTTTTTGGAGAATATCATTCAAAGACAAAAAATGTAATTTGCTGTCAGGAATAATTACAGCATCTTGGCAGTAAACAAAGGGGAGCATTCATTAAAGTTTTCACTAGAATTCTATTTCTTTAACAGCACAGATAAATGGATTAACAAAATATTTTTAATTGTCTAGTACAATACATGCCTGTTATACTTCTCTTGTCAAATTAAAAGGTTGGATGTACTGTAGAGTTTCTGAAAATTAACGTTGCTGGACATTCAATTGGAGTGTTTGCCAAGTGGCAGTAAACAAGTATGAATGTGTTCTGAGATCCAGGCATATTCTAAACTATTTTTATTTGCTGCAGTAACATTTATTATGTTATTCTTTTATTTCAGTTTATTTATGAGCATTCCACATAATTTATGTTTGTAGTCTGATATTGTTTAGCTTTTAAGATGTTTAAGAGTGTTGCAGTTTTATTCTATTCTAGTTTACTAATGTTTGCTTAACAATATGAAGTGCTTAATGTGTTATTTGCTGTATTTATTGATCAGGCACTTAAATAATCCATACATTTCTTTCTTCAGAAAAAGAAGGTGTCTTTCTACAAACGGGCACAAATACTTGTGGCAGACACATGGAGTGTTTTGGAAGGCAAAGGAGATGGCTCTTTTGATGATATTTCCAGTCTTACAATATTTGCTGACTATAGAATTCCTCAAGTTCTTGTTCACTTAAAAGCAATGAAGTATTCGGAAGAATTAATGAAGAAACTACGTGAAGGTTTGTTTTTCCTTGCTAATATCAAGTAATCTTACTACCTGGCATTGTAGACTAAGGCTAGTTCTAAAATGTAATATGCTGTTCATGTAAGGGTTATGTGTCAGTAACAGGAAGGAACTTTTTCTCTAACCATGATCTTGAGTGAAATCTTAAGGTTACTTTTTTATAGACCTAACTGTTTTGTGGATTAAACATTGATAAGGGAGGGATTAAAGAGACTCAAAGATAATTTGAGTTTCTGAATGAGTTTCTGAAAAGCTGCTGTTGCAAAACCACTTTTCAGCATGAGAATAGTTATGATTTTTGAGGTTTACATAAAAGAAACAATGATTTTGTCATAAATTCAAATATGATGTAAAAGCATGGGAATTCCTCTTTATTTGTTCTGAACTGCTAGTTAATAAGCAAAGCAATATTATAATCATCCATTAAAAATATTTATTTAAATGAAGTTAATTGCATATGACTAGGATTTCGTTTTTAAAGTACAGTTTCGTCTTCCCAATACTTAGTAACCATGAATTTCAGTGAATAAAAATAAGCCAATCTCTTTTGCACTGTAAAATGACTGTATTTAGATGTACAGCTGCTATTACGCAATTTCAGAAATACTTAGGAAGATAAACAGATTAATGCAGTTGCCCTTGAATTTTAAAAGAATGTCTGTATGTGTATTTATATCTTTATGCATATCTATATATTAAATAGAACTCATAGACATTTTATCCTTCCATTAATCCTAATGAGAACATTCCCATTTAAATAATTCCACTGTTTCTCTTTACCTTCAGTTCTTTTGGGGGGCTGTTTGTTTTTATTTTAAAATCTTAGACTTCAGTCATCCTTGCAGAAAATATACTTGAAGTATAATAATTTTATATTAAAAAGTATACTGTAATAAAAGACTATCCACAAACAAAGAAACAATCATATGATTTGCAGTACATCCTGCTCCTAAAGCAGTTCCTTCGTATATAGGATGTTGTTTTAATTGATTGAGAGGGAAGCTTCTATGTGCAATATGGTAAAATAAAAGTAACCATTAGAAAATGTATAGCAACATAGTTAACAGTTGCAGGGTAAGTCGTGAGAACTGGAATCCTAGAATGGAATAAATGTAAAGGGAAAAAAATTAGCAAATTAAGTAGTCCTTGACCTTCTGTCTGTTGCACATAAATGGATTGCTGTCTCTTGTGTCTGCAGGAACACTTTTCCAGTCTGGAGACAAAGAAGAGGTAGAGATCCGTGGCTGTTCTATTTGGTGCTGTGCATTGATTTGCAAGTACCTACAGGAGCTCTATCAGAAGAAGGGTCAGGACATGCAGGAAAACATCAATGCAGTTTTACTCGATTATTATCTTTGGGACTATGCCAGGGGTCATAGGGAAGAGATGAAAGATATCCCATTCCACCGAGTACGGTGTATATATTACTAAGTCCAATCCAATAGCTCTTGTATTGTTGCCTTATCTTTTGAGCTGCAGTTTTGCTTCTCATATGGTGATTTGTCATGCACTAATTTGGAACTGTTAAATCAAATGTTTGTTTTCTGGTGATGTAGTAATAATGTGCCTTTTCAGCCCCTCCCTTGTTTTATTACCTTTTCTTTTAATCTTTTTCTTGCCCTGACTGCAATTAACAGTGTAAACTTTGCCCCGTTAAGATAGGATTTATTATTCCTGCTTTGATCCCCGTATTGGTGTATGTGGCTGCCTGTGCGCTGTGCCAGATGTGTGCAGATTCTGTGGTGTACCTTGTTCCTTGGCCACTCCCTGTTCCTTACCACTCCCTCCCACACCTGCACGGAGGTGGCAGGTGCTTGGCAGATTATCTGCTGCTCAGATACGGAATTGTAACCCGTCCATTCGTCCAATAAACAGTGCAGTGACAGACGTGCCATGGGGGTGTATCTGTGTTTTTTTCTGCTAGGGGTGAGATGGGGGGGCTCAGTCCATGCAGGGAGGGAGGCAGCAAGGGAGGGGAGGAATCAAAGTCACTTAGGTGGGAAAAGATCTCTGAGATCATTGAGTCCAACCTATGACTGAACACAGTCTAATGTGTAGTAGACTTTGTCTACTGGACCATGGCACTGAGTGAGTGCCACATCTAGTCTTTCCTTAAACACCTCCAGGGAGTGTGACTCCAATATCTGAGTGGGCAGCCTGTTCTAATATTTAATCATCCTTCCCGTGAAGAAATTTTTCCTAATGTCCGACCTAAACCTTCCCTATCACAGCTTGAGGCTATTTCCTTTTGTGCTGGCACCTGTTGCCTGTGAGAAGAGACCAATCGCCATCTTGCTACTCCTTCCTCACAGGCAGCTGCAGAGAGCAGTAGGGTCCCCCTCAGCCTACTCCAAGCTAAACAGACCCAGCTTCCGCAGCCGCTCCACAGAGGCCTTGTGCTCCACACCCTTCCCCAACTCCGTTGCGCTTCTCTGGACACGCTCCCGCGCCTCGCTGTCCTTGCCGGACGGCAGGGCCGAGAGCCGGGCAGGGCGGAAGGGAAGCGGGGCCGGAGCCCGCCAGCCGCGCCCACCGCGCTGGGCCCGCCGCTGGGGGCGCTGTGCGCGGCCGGGCACGGCGGCCGTTGCCTAGCGAGGGCCCAAACAGCGCGGGCCGCCTCAGATCCGGCCCGGGCCCGCGGCCTGCGCGGCACCTCAGGGCACCCTGCTGCACCCCGCGGCACCCTGCTGCACCCTGCGCACCCTACTGCACCCCGCGTACCCTGCGGCACCCTGCTGCACCCCGCGCACCCTACTGCGTCTCACGGCACCCTGCTGCACCCCGCGCACCCTACTGCGCCTCACGGCACTCTGCTGCACCCCGCGCACCCTACTGCGCCTCACGGCACTCTGCTGCACCTCGTGGCCGCCGCAGCCCTAGCGGCTCCCGACACTCGATCCCGGCTGCTCCTCAGGTCTGGAGACGTTGCAAACACGGAAAATCTGCTGAGCCGCCCTCACAACATCCCTGCAAGCGAAAAGTTTGCTAGTATGTTTGCCTCTGCCTTTAGGCAGCCGCGGGCGTCCACACCGAAGTGTCTCTTCAGCTTTGACATATTGGGAGTATTTAATATTCCCACGTTCTTTTACAAAATAGATTGTCAGGAAATAGGGCTTCCCTCCCACACTCGAGACATGGTTTGTTAATTTGTTTGTTTATTAATATAACTTTAAAAAGAGAGTAAGAAATGTTGGTACTTAAGAACAGCACTTGCTAGGGGGTAAAAAATGCACCTAGTTATCAATCAAAATGTTTTTTTAATCTGTAGTTAGTATGTTTATGTATCTGTTTCTGATTGCCGTGTCCCTTACGATATGAGTCTTGACTCATTCTCATGCTTTGCTTATGCTCAGTCAGTAAAATGGGGCTTTTTTTTTTTTTCAAACTTCAGTTGTGGATAGCCAAGTCCTGAAACTAAAAGGAATAAAATGAAATGCAAAAGCTCTTCTCTTTACAGCTGTCAGACAGCACTGTTTTAGGCTATTAGTTTTCAACAAACTTGAATTTTGTGGGCTTAGCTAATTTCTGCCAGTTCAGTAACACCCCTTTCTTGAAGACAGTATGTGTGAGAGCAGGAAGTTCAGCAAACTTTACCCTGTATGACAAAGATTCTCAGAATTAGCAACAACAACAGAAAAGAAGTATGTAGTGATATCTTGGGTTTTAACTTTCATATTTTTCAGATTCTTTACTGCTTAGTATGTAACTCTGAAACTTCATATTGGGTGTTGGTAAGTTCTCTTCATAGGGTAGTTAGACAAAACAATCCCTTTCTAGAGAATCAAGGACAACTGGTACCCAAAGAGCATAAACAACGGTGAGGGAAAGGGGGCAAGCCAGGGGGCTGAGACTTCATAGCCTGGGGCTGTGGTTGATGAACCAAATGAACCAATATGGAGATGAACCAAAACTTATAAAAGTGTAAAAAACTTGTGACTGGGATCCATCTTGGATTCAATTTGGATGTAGCCACAGTCAAGCTTTTGCACTGCCCAAGGTGTATGCTTTAAATAAGTACCTATTTTATCTCTTTTGCTCTGTCTAGTCTCTGTTCCAGGTCAACCTTTCCAGGCATCAATTTAATCCCGTGCAGATTTTCGAATTCTAGTGAAAAACAGCTATAAAGAAAGGTAATTCCTTAATATTTACAAGTCTGCTACTTTGCAATGCTTATGCTTTTAAAATAAATATGCACCAGGCAGTATAAGGAACCGTGTATGCTAAAATTACAATTACTAAAAAATAATTATGTATGTGCCTAAAGTTTCAGATCAAAATCAGAGGAATGCTTTACATGTAGTAAACAGATACATTTAAAGCCACACTTCTTTTTGTTTGTTGAGTTAGAAGTGTTTGGTGCTTGGTAAGTGGAAGAGAGTATTGAAACATGTATTTATATATATATATATATATATATACACACACACACACAAACACACACACACAACTTTCGGAGACAAAGGTTTTGTTTGATTTGTGTTGCCTATGCAGGAACAGAAAAATGAGAGGATCCGTTGTAACCCATTGCTTTATCAACAGCGTTTATTAACAAGCTCTTATGGTATTGTGGCTTTGTATGACTGTGCTATAATCAAATGCGAAATCAGGCAACTTTCAGACTTAAGTCTGCTAGCTTGGAAATTAATAGATGCAAAATTAATTTATTAATTGAGTATATAGTTATTAATAGAACTGCATTTATATCAGGTATTTTTCAAGATTGTAATGGTGTTTACTTGTTCCTTAGGAAATCTCAATTTTCCACTTCAGGACATTCCTTTATTTTTTGTATTGTGTAACATGGAAAACTTTTTTATTAGTTGCAGACAACTGTGAATGAGGTGAACAGAGCAGTGGTAACAGATTTCTTCCTGTCTGTGTGAATACTGAGTGGGAAGCACAACGGTGGAGTCTGGCATGGAAGAGATCCCAGTTAAAGTTGCAGTCCGAGTCAGACCTCTACTTTCCAAAGAAATACTTCATAACCACCAAGTCTGTGTCAGATTAGTCCCAAATGCTAAACAAGTTATCATTGGGAAGGACCATGTCTTCACTTTTGATTTTGTGTTTGGCAAAAACTCATCCCAAGAAGAAGTTTATGCTGTTTGCATTAAGCCTCTTCTAGTGTCTCTGACTGAAGGATACAATGCTACAGTGTTTGCTTATGGACAAACTGGTTCTGGGAAGACTTACACCATCGGTGGTGACCGCATTGGTAGGTTATAGAAAGGGTTTTTGTGGTTTTATTTTGTTTTGGTTTGGTTTGGTTAGGGGTTTTTTTTTAATTGGTAAAGTGTTCATTTGTGCACACTGAATATTTATTACATAGTAGATGATGCTGCAGAATTTTAAGGACCAAGGAAAAAAACCCAGACTTCCAAATTCTATGTGATAATTAAAATTCTAAAAACTCCATAAATTAGAGTATGCTAAAAATATATAAGAAAAAGCCAATTTATAAAGTGTCCTTTCACATTCCACATTTTAACATTCAACTTATATTAGAACTTTTTTCTGAAATGTAGCAGTTTTGAAAATTTTTGCCACATTTATCTTACCTTGAAAATATCTTAATTAGGGACTTAATTGTTTGCTGGCTAATTCTGTGTTGCATTTGCTTGCTTTCTGGGGGCTTTTGAGAGAAATTTCTTTGACGTCAAAGAAGTTCATTATTTAATTCTTCCAAATGGATATAACTAGAGTATTGTAAATATCTTGGTAGAGTCTTCCTTTTATTTAGAGTCATAGGATCACAGAATCATTTAGGTTGGAAAAGACCCCTAAGATCATAAAGTCCAACCATTAACCCTGCATTTCCAGGTCTACAACTAAGCCTGTTGCATTGGTTGACCACCAGTGAAGAAACTCCTAATATCCAATCTAAACTTCCGCAGGTGCAACCTGAGGTCATTTCTTCTTGTCCTGTCACTTTTTACCTGGGAGAGGAGACTGACCCCCACCATGGTTACACCCTCCTGTCAGGTGGTAGTAGAGAGCAATACAGTCAATACAGTCTATCCTAAGTCTGCTTTTCTTCAGCCTAAGACCCCCAGCTCTGTCAGCTGCTCCTCACAGGATTAGTGCTCCAGACCCTACCTCAGTTTTGTTGTCCTTCTTTGGACACACTCCTGCCCCTCAGTGTCCTTACAGAGATGGGTCCAGAACTGAACACAGCACTCCAGGTGTGGCCTCACCAGTGCCCAGCACTGCCCTGCTCCTGCTGGTACATCAGGATGTACATTGACCTTCCTGGCCATCTTGGCAAACACACTGGCCCTTCTTCAGCTGCTGTCAACCAGCGCCCACAGGTCCTTTCTGACTGAGCATCTTTCCAGCCGCTTTGCTCCCACCTAACCTGAAGTGCTTAAGGGGACTGTTGTGACTCAAGGGCAGGACCCCGCACTTAGCTTTATTGAATCTCATATCATGGCCTCTTCTGCTTATTATTGTAGCTTCACTTCTATTCCCTTCATTAGTAGTTACTGCATGCTCCTGTAAGTACCATTGCTAGCTAAATTGCTTTGGTAGGGGATAAGTCTAAGGCTGATCATAGCTCTGCAATTGCAACCTTTTAGTTTAATAAATATATTTTACTAAATTAATATCTAGATGTGAGCTACCTGATAGTTTTTTAGTAAAAAAGATTCTTGGCATTGTCTCATAGGCAAACAGCTTCCATAGTTTTGGATAAAGAACACAGATTATTAGTGGAAGCATTGTCCTATGCTGAATACTAAAAAAAAAAAAATAGTGCAGTTTTGCACCAGTGTTCCATGTCTATGAAAAAACAGGAAATTACTGTTAATGTTGGTCATATATCTTGTCTCACTAACCATACTGAGTAAGGATGAAGAAGAAATCTGTACTCTGGAGTGTGTAGTTTTAAAGCAGAATCCATATTTTTCATAACTTTAATGACTATAAAACTATGTAATTTAGAACTAAAATTTGTATCCTAGTACTGAATGCAAACAAAAATTCTGACACACACACAAAAAAAAATTACAAAAATCCTTGTGAACAATGACCTCTTCAGTTTCCTTAGTGTATTGCATACTAAATATCACAGGCTTCTCTCAAATTTCCGTCTCGGTAATTTGTGTGACAGAATGACTGCAAGTCTCTGTGACATTTGTGCTTTTATTTTAGAATCACTTGCAGTGGATGAAAGGGGTATAATCCCACGGGCTATTCAGGAATTATTTCATCATATTTCTGAACATCGTAATATTGACTTCCATGTGAAGGTATCCTATATAGAGGTTTACAAGGAAGAACTTCGAGATTTGTTGGATTTGGAGAGCTCTGTAAAAGAACTACACATCCGAGAAGATGAGAAGGGAAATACAGGTAGGCTTCCAACTCTTCAATTTGGAGTTTTGGGTTTCAGTTTGTGTCCAAATTATTCTTGCTTTCTCTTGCAAGTACTTATTCACTACTAATGAATAAAAGGGAAAAAAATGTTAAAGATTATAAACTCAGTTTCAGAACGTAAACTTAGTTTTGCTGTTTGGAAACAGTGTGGGGTTGAGATTCTTGAGAGCAATATAGATATTCTGTTATATGGATGGAAATGACAACAAATGACAAAGTAAATAGACAATTATTGTTTCTGCAAGTTCTGTCTAGAAACAAAATAATGTGTGATTATTCACTTGAATAAATATTTTGAGATTAATCCATTGCTTCTTCCTTCAAAATTACAATTGCTAAGTAATTTATATTGTGCGTATCTGCTCCCCTTTTACAATGAAATGAGTGGAAGAGACCATTTCATTAAAAGGAGGGGGAGTAGATATTTTCAGAGCCTTTGAGATTAACATTTGCCCTATAGGTATCCTGTTCCCCATAAAGGTATTAGAAGAATCTGCATCAGAGGTATTTTATTCTGAAAACATCTAATCTGTTTTAGGTTTGGCTTTTTTTTTTCTTTAACTTTTTCTTAATTGTTGTGTTTAGTATTATTATATTAAGCTGTCGTTTTGTCTGTAGCTGGGAGAAAGTACTAGTTTAGCACAAATCTTGTAGAAAATATCATTGTTTCAGTATGATCCCACAATATGTTTTAAATTATTTCTTTTCTTCAGTACAGTTAGAGTCAGCTTCAGTGCTAGGATCCATCTCTCATTAAAAGAAAAATATGATAAAAAATATGATTAGTGAGAGTACTCAGTAAAAGTACACTTATACTTTATTCGTTTGCTAACAGATACCTGCCCCAAGGGCCCAACTATCTGCACTATTCAGAATAGAAATTACTTTCTTAGTACAGGCTGGGAATAGTTTTTACTAAAAACTTTAAAGTTTTTAGTCTTTTTTTTTTTAACTGGCAAAATATCCTTTAAGGTGACTTTACTCATACTTTTTCTAGCTAGCACTATACTGTAAATTTTAAAAGTAATGTGCAGTGTGCAATGTGTGAATGAACTGTGTCTTGTGTCTAAGGTATTGTTTCAAATGGTATGGCACAATACACCTATACATTAAATATCTGCAGGTTCCAGATGTGCTGTACCTCCTGCATTTCACATGACCTCATAATAATGCAGGCTTGTATTTTTCTCTAATAAGTTTTTATAGTTATTGCTGTAAACTTCTGTAAACTGAAGAGTTTAGAATTAATTAAATTATTCTTACTTTCACCTGGTTTGGTGTTCGAAGTGATTGTCGGTGCCAAGGAATTCCATGTAGAATGTGCAGATGAAGTGATAAGCCTGCTGGAAAGTGGCAATGCAGCTCGTCACACAGGCACAACACAGATGAATGAGCACTCTAGTCGATCTCATGCCATTTTTACCATCAGTATTCATCAGAAGCAGTCTGCAGAGTTTCAGAAAAATACTGATGCTGCACAGGATTCGATTGCTTCAAAGTTTCATTTTGTGGATTTGGCAGGATCAGAGAGAGTAGCAAAGACTGGAAATACTGGTGAACGCTTCAAAGAATCAATTCAAATCAATAGTGGTCTCTTGGCCTTAGGAAATGTCATCAGTGCCCTTGGAGACCCTAAAAGGAAAAGTGTACATATTCCGTACAGGGATGCTAAAATCACTCGTATTCTGAAAGACTCCCTTGGAGGAAATGCCAAGACTGTTATGATAACATGTATAAGTCCATCCTCACTGGACTTTGATGAATCTTTAAATTCCCTCAAATATGCCAACAGAGCCAAAAATATTAGAAATAAACCAGTAGTAAATTACAACCCAGAAAAGGACCGAATTGATGAAATGGAACTTGAAATCAGATTGCTTCGGGAAGCTTTGCAGAGCCAGCAGATCAGTAATCAGCATTTACATGATGTTAATGAAGAAAAAGCCCGTATCAGTTCACTTGAGGAACAGCTCACCCGCCTTCAAGTTCAATATTTCAGTTACAGAAATTGTGTAGATGAAGCCTTCCCCTTTCTGGTTGATTTGAATGATGATGTTAGCTTAAGAAGAAGTCAGCGGGACAGGTTGCAGAGCTGGATCACTATGGTAGAGAAAGTAAGGAAGGAAGCTCTCACCATCCAGGAAACTGACGCAGGGACTGAAACCAGCCCAGTACCACAACACATCACAATTCTTCAGCTGAAGAGGGAGCTAAAGAAATGCCAGGTATTTAATTATAAGCTGTTTATTTAAATGACTAAGTGAAAAAGCAATCTGCCAAAATTCGCACTCCATTTTCAAAGATGGATAAAATTGTCATCCGTACTTAATTTGACAATTAAATTGCATGTACATTTTTGTATAATTTCATTTGGCTAATCTCTGGGACATAGGTTTGTTTTAATGGATGTTTGAATACACAATCAGTGACAACAATCAGTGACAACAGAGATAAGTGAAGTAATATTACATTTTCTCTAATTGGTTTCAAGATGGTTCTTGAGGCTGACCTATTTTATCTGTTAGATTTTTGGTTTTAGCTATGCTAGTATGTTAGTCCTGGCTGGGTTGGAGTTAGTTTTCTGTATAGCATCTCTGAGGGTGCTGTGTTTTAGATTTGTGACCAGTACAATACTAATAACACTGTAATGTTTTTGCTCTTGCTGAACAGTGTTTTGTACAGTGACAGGCCTTCCTTTTTTCAGCCTGTGCTCCCCAGTAAACAGATTGGAGGATGCATGAACAGTTGGAGACACAAACATACAAAAAAGCAGATGACCTGCATTAATCAAAGGGAGATTTCATACCACATAACGTGATGCTCAGCAATTAAGCAATCAGCAAAAGGGAGAGGAGAAGGTTTAGGGAGATTAGGTGTATTTTGCCCAGAACTGGTGGGGCATTTGTCAGCCTTGGAACGTGGTGGGTGATAGCTTTTGCATCATGTTTTATTTTATTTTCTTTCTCTCTTGCACTTCATCATCATTTACTGCTCAGTTTCTATCTTGATCCGCAAATTTTCTTGCTTTCACTTTCACTTTGCTCTTCCTCTGTCCTCCTAGGAGATGGGGGTAGGGAGAAGTGAAAAGATAGCTTTGTGTGCTTAACTACCTACTGGGGTAACCCACAACAGTCTGTTTTAGTACCCAACCTGTGGCTCAAAGCTTTCAAGATAATAACAGATTTGATTATAGTGTGTTAGATTAAACTTGTAGCTGTTAATACCTATTTAGTTAAGATGTTGAATGACTGTTGCAGGTCATGAAGCTGCATATTTGCTTTGGGTGCTGATTTGTATGTGTCCTTGAATATTTAGATTCTTAATTCCTTTCTAGCTGTACAGGCCTCTAAGAATTGTTAATGACTATTTCCAGATTTTGCTGTTTTGTTTGCTTTTTATCGCTTTGTTTTCCCTTGCTTGGGAGAGCTATGACAAAACCACTGGCCATCAGCCTAATCAGTACTTGGGTCTTACACTTTGGGTGTCCCAGTATTCCAAGAACCACCTCATGGATAAATCCAGCAACTATTATTTTCTCCTCTTCTCTGAGAGACATGTTGCAGAGAGAGGAGAAAGTGCGGCACCTATTCCTTCCTCTCCTCCAGGACAGTTTTTCTTGATGTAGTGGCTTCTGAGTTCCTTCAGTATCCTTATGTTCAGACTGTTTGTACTGATAGTTGTAATCCCGACTTTGGTTATTGTTCATAAGGTTAAACAGCTCTTTGGGGTTGCCACACAGGAACATGTTCTAAGGTGATTGATCTCTGGGGCGTCAGTATATATGGGAGGAGTTGGGCAGGAGCACAGGGCCATTGCTGCCTCTGACAGTGTGTAATTTCATGTCTGAACAGGCTCATTAACCCATAAAACTAATACATCATTTGAAGGAGTGAAGGTAAAAACCAGTAACTTCTGTAAGTGTGTTGGATCTGCCCCATGCATAAAGTCAGTGACAAGTGCCCTTAGAATTGCAAGAGATTCTGGTCTAGAAGCCCACAAACAGGCTTGTGGTGATCTGAGATTGAGAAGGTCTCTTGGTCTGAGGCCACAGAGACACTAAACCAGAGACTCAATCCTCAACTATAATAGCTGATCTTGTAATAAAGAAGAAACAGTGGAAGCAGCAATCAAGTTAACAAGAGAAGCAGCAGTTTCTGGTCAGAGGAGGAGAGAGGAAGAATCAGAAGAGGCATCTTGTTCCACAGAAGGCTAGGAAAGGAAAGAGACAGAAATCATAGGAGTGGATAATGGTAGTGGAATCTACCTGGTCCCTATCCCTGTCCTAGCCGCACGATAATGTGTAAAGATTTTGCCTGACAAGATGAACTAATTGCTACCTGGTTGCTCCAGAGCTGGAATAGTAGGGCCAACAGTCTGGGGCTAAAAGGTAGGGAAACACATCAGCTGGGATTCTTTGCTAGGGATCGTGAGATTGACAGAGGGATTGGAAAAGGGCCAGCTACCTCCAGGTTCCAGAGATCACTCCTACTGAGCATGAAGACCAAGTACTCTCTTAAGGAAGATATTGTCATCCAGTGAGGCATGTGGACTGCCACAGAGGAGTATATTTAATGTTTGAGGGAATGAGAGGTGGTGGAGGTGGTTTTAAGTCACATGGACAATAAACAGGCCTCAAAAGATCCAAACACTATACAGGCACATGATCTGAGTGGCAGAAGTTTATACGGAACACACAGACATCATATGATAGCAACTATAGTCAGGCTGAATTTGGCTGACTCTGTGGCACCAACTTTGTACAGAACAGTTTCCCAGTCCTAGCGATTTACTCAAAAGCTCTATTCACTCTCTTTGCTGTGGGCCTGCATCTCAGCTGTGGAAAGATTGTTACACATGGTCTACCAACTAAAAAGATAATGTGGATAATCTCTTTTACCACTTTGCTTGGGCAGGCCAGCTTATTGGCTACCATGAGTAGGAATTCCTCTGCTTAAGGGAAATGGAGCCCATGGCACATCCCACTTTACAGTTCGGTCCTAGTTTGGAGGACAGGTGTCTGCTAAGAAAGGCAGGAGCCTCTCATTAGAACGGAGAATGTAAACCCCCTCCCTCCAAATTATTAGAATTTTGAAATCCAGGGCCTCTCTAGCAAAGATATGGGAATTTGGAATAACAGTTCTTTACTAAGAAAATTAAAATAGAAATACAGTATTACAAAGGAGCAAACGCAAAACACTGACAGTCAGAGTACAACTTGACACCCTGTCAGGCAGGGTGTTGGTAGCAGTCCCATTAAATGGTGACTGCATCCTCTTGCAGTGACAGATGTGGTTCAGTTGAAGCAGTGCTCCTGTAGAAGGGTGTAGTCCAGTAATGATGTGGAGAAGTCTGGTTTTCCTCTGGAGTCCAGATGGAAAAAAGGCTACTTTGGTGTCCCAAAACCTCTGTTTTTATCTTGGTAAGAAATGTTGGACTCTTCCCCCTGGCGGGAGCATCTTCCAATGGGATGCAGTAATTTTGTCAGTCACACAGTAGGACTCAATGGGCCATTAGCAGAAAATGACTCGCTGGAGGAAGGATGGGTTGTGAAAAGATAAAGAACAATGCCCCGCCTGATTTCAGTGGATGGTCCATTAGCAGAATATCTCCTATGGAGATAAGGATCACTGCCCCACCTGGTCTTAACAGATGGTGATAGAATAGATACTTTTGACCACATTCTATATTGTAACCCAAGACAATATCCACCCCTTATTCTATTACCATCTGCATAATGACACCTTACACACCGTTCTCACTTACGATTAGGTTTCCCTGTGGTACACAATGGGTTCCTCCATCTTTCTGCATTATCCACCAAGTGTAACCAGGTCCTTGAGCAAAGACAATCCCACAGATGGGTTTGTCCTTGCCCGAGGTGGGACTAATCCACACGGTCTTTCCTAAAATAACTTTCATGCATACCACAGGGACTTGATCTCCATTTACTGTGTGCAAGGGTTCAGACTCAACAAGACCAGCTCGACTGATGGACTCTCGAGTGTTGACCATCCAGGTGGCCTTTGCTAAGTTTGTTTCCCAATTCTTGAAGGTTCCTCCGCTAAGTGCTTTCAGCGTGGTCTTAAGTAGCCTGTTGCATCGTTCAACTTTCCTGGCAGCTGGTGTTGATAAGGTCGTTCTTGAAATGAGTCCTGTTGTCTGACTCAATTCTCTCTGGGGTACCATGCCTCCAAAGGACCTGGAAGACCAAGGATGGTGTTCCAGGCAGTGGCGTGGGGCACAGGGTAGGTCTCCAACCATCCAGTGGTGGCTTCCACCATGGTCAGTATGCAGCGCTTACATTGCTGGGTTTGAGGCAGTGTGATGTAGTCAATTTGCCAGGCCTCCCCATATTTATATTTAGACCAACACCCACCATACCAGAGGGGCTTCACCCGCTTGGCTTGCCTGATGGCAGCAGATGTCTCACAGTCATGGATAACCTGGGAGATACTGTCCATGGTTAGATCCACCCCTCGGTCTCGTGCTCACTTATACATGGTGTCTCTGCCCTGATGACCTGAGGCACCATGGGCCCATTGAGCCAGGAACAATTCTCCCTTTTGTTGCCAATCTAAGTCTATTTGTGACACCTCTATCTTTGAGGCCTTATCAACCTGCTCGTTGTGTCGGTCTTCCTCATTAGCCTGAGTCTTGGGGACATGGGCATTCACATGACAAACTTTCACAGGTAGCTTCTCTACCCAGGTGGTAATGTCTTTCCACTCATCAGCAGCCCAGATTGGTTTTCCCCTACGTTGCCAGTTTGCCTTTTTCCACCTTTCCAGCCAACCCCACAGAGCATTGGCTACCATCCATGAGTCAGTATCAAGGTAGAGCTTTGGCCACTTCTCTCTTTCAGCAATGTCCAGGGCCAGCTGAACAGCTTTGAGTTCAGCAAATTGACTTGATTCACCTTCTCCTTCGGTAGCTTGTGCAACCTGTCGTGTGGGGCTCCATACGGCTTCTTTCTACTTCCAGTTCATCCCCATGACGCGGCAGGAGCCATCAGTGAAAAGAGCGTAGCATGTTTCATCTACTGGCAGTTGGTTATACGGTGGGGCTTCTTCAGCCCGGGTCACTTGTTCCTGCTCCTCTTCATCAGTGCTCCTCTTCATTAGTGAGACCAAAATTTTCACCTTCTGGCCAGTTCGTAATTATCTCCAAAATCCCAGGGCGATTCAGGTTTCCAATGCGGGCGCGTTGCGTGATGAGGGCAGTCTACTTGCTCCATGTGGCGTCGGTGGCGTGGTGGGTAGAGGGAACCTTTCCTTTGAACATCCACCCCAGCACTGGTAGTCGGGGTGCCAGGAGGGGTTGTGCTTCTGTCCCAATCACCTCTGAGGCAGCTTGGACTCCTTCATAGGCAGCCAAGATCTCCTTCTCTGTGGGAGTGTAATTGGTTTCAGACCCTCTGTAGCTTTGATTCCAGAATCCCAGAGGTCGGCCTCGAGTCTCCCCAGTGTTGCCTTCGTTGGGGGAAAACGAAGGCAAGTGGCGACCTGGTTAGAGCGGGCCACGGCGAACACACACACACACTTACTATCCCAGTCGCCGGACAAATCACTCGCTACACTGATGCAGTGGACGGTGAAATGCGTTTATTTCTCGGCAAACGCCGGCTTAAGTAACTTCGATACAGCTGTGATTGGCTAACGCCATGGAGAGGGCGGGGCCTAACTCCTCGTGCATAACGATGTCTTCTGAATGAACTTTCTAGCTCACCACATTTCCCCCCTCTCCATGACCGATTAAGCCTTCGCAGCTGTGCTAAACTGATGTTAGTAACAACTCATGAAACATATTAGTAACAACACGCGAACTATTTTAAACGTCTAAATGCAATCGCAACTTGGCTATAACTTATCTAGTCCAACAATGAAAAGGGAACCGAACATTAACACGGGTACAACAACTACAACTAGTCCCACTAGGGTGAACACATGGGTGGTAAACAGGGCTGTTGGGTAAACAGGGGAATCGAACTGATTTCATTGTTGGAGCATTTTGCCGTGACGTTGGAACTTGTCTTCGAGTTCTTTGCTTGGCCGATGAAGTGGGTTTGGCAACAACAGGACACTGAAGCACAAAGATGGAACACAAGGCTGATGAGATGGATCACGGCAGTGAACCTGTCAAAAGAAACTCAAGAGATTTCATTAATTTCATTGGTTTTGTTAGACAGCACGGGCTTTATGGATTTTAATGGGCACCACTTGATGACATCATCATTTTTTACTGCAGCGTACTCTCTGCCCGTTACAACTAGCTTCCATCGTTTCTTCAGCACAGGAAGCTTCTACTGTCTCCAGAGCAGTCACTGCTTCAGAGGTTAGCTCCAGTTCACTTGCTGTGGTGTCATCACTTACATTCTTTCTAGTCTTTGGCACTGTCTTAGCAGTGCATCCTCCACAGTAACACCCAGTTCGGCTGCTTTCTGAATTTCTTTCTCTTCCTCTTCTCTTGCCTGCTCAATGCACTCTGTCAGAGCAGCAGATAATCCATGATGGTGATCTCTCCTCAATGCTGCTCACCACCCTTTCTTCTTCCACAATGGTAACAGCAACTGCATGTACCAGCCCTTCAGATCCTTACTCCATCCTCAGGGTCTCCTCTAACTTCTCTGCTCTCTCTTCCTCTGAGGTTTGTTCTCTCATTGCTTCAGCATCTTTCACTCGTTGGGCTTCTATTTTTTCCTGTTCTGCTGCTTCATACTCCGATAAAGGAACAACAGCTGGAATATCAGAATGTTCTTCAGCTGTTTCTGCCATGTCTTCTCTTGCTTGTTACCTGCAGCTGAGCCCGCACACCAAGGCGCTGGCAGAGGAATTCTCGCATGTGTGGGTACGCTCCTGCCTGGACTGCTGGATGGGGACCCGGTGCCCCTCCAGGAGGAGCGCCCGCAGTCCTGGCGCGAGAAGAAGCTGATGGAGGGACTGCTGCGTGGATGGGAGCTAAATGTTCTTCTGTGACTAGCTGGTTCGATGCCCAGATGCCTTGGAGCAAATCTCCTGTCTTTCTCCCCGCTTCTTTTCCCTGTGTTTTTTTTTTTTTGTTTTTGGTTTTTTTTTTTTTTTTTTTGACTTTTAAAAATAACATTGCCCACTTTATTTTGAACTTCCACGCTATTGGGGCGAACGATGAAGAAATTAATTCTTTTCTTTACGTTTCAGTAGTGCTACAGGTTTGGCTTCACCGCGAAGGGTGGGAAGCAGCAGCAGCTCGTGTTTACGGAGCTGCGGCACCAACCTGGGCCAGGGCTGTGGGGTGTGAGGCACCCCCGTTCCTCCCGACGTACTGGGAGCGGGGGGCTCTCCCTCCGCCACCTTCCCATCCTCTTCAGAGATGCCCTCCGCCGCCTGGAACAGCTCCTCGGCGAGGGCGGCAATGCGGGATGGCGCCTCTTCCCTCAGCAGCTCCCGCAGCAGCGCTTCCACAGCCTCCACCCGCGGCCCCGCCATGGCCCCTCATGTTCGTCACTGCCCGTGTGTGAGGCGCGAGAAAGCTGTTGGCCCCGCCCCTCGCCCTCAGGCTCGGCGCCATCTTGTGACGCGTAGAGCAGCAGGTTTTTTTGGGTTTTTTGGGGGTTTTTTTTGGTTTTTTTTTTGTTTTTTGTTTTTTTTTTTTTTAAAACTTCCTCATGGCTCGCCTCTTTAAAGATGCCCTGAGGCTCACATATTTTCTTGCAGTCTGGCGACCGATTAGTAGCTGGATCGGGGGTTGAGATAAGGGACTGGGGCTGCGAGCAGTTGTTAGTTTTCGACCCCGCACGATCACCAGACGCAGACTGAGTGGCGGCCACCTCCACTTTCGGTGTGATTTTTAAACAGTCTCGGGCCGCTCTCCAAGTTTCCCGTTTCAACAATGCTCCCTCCAGAGCCTTCACAACTCCTCTCCAGCTCTCCAAACGTTTACCAGAGCTGGAGACAATCACGTTGTTAGCGCAGGCGTTAGTACACTCCCTCCAGCACCCTGAATGCAGGGTGTCTGTGGTACAGTCTATCGCCCTCGATTTTAACAACTGCATGATTACGTAATCAAAATCCCTTGATTTGCATTGGATGCCACATTGCCTATGCAGTTGGGAAACTACCTTGCCAAGCGCATCCATTTCTTGGCGGTACGTGAGTGTCCTCACTGTCGGGGTCAGATCCAGCTGCCTCGACCGCCCACCTCTTCCAGCGCGAGTCCCGTCACCCGGATCGCCCTCAGCCGCGTGTATCAGGGGCTATTCCCTCACCCGAACACCTGAGGGCGATCCTGGGTTTCGGCACCACTATGTTGCCTTCGCTGGGGGGAAACGAAGGCAAGTGGCGACCTGGTTAGAGCGGGCCACGGCGAACACACACACACACTTACTATCCCAGTCACCGGACAAATCACTCGCTACACTGATGCAGTCAACGGTGAAATGCGTTTATTTCTCGGCAAACGCCGGCTTAAGTAACTTCGATACAGCTGTGATTGGCTAACGCCATGGAGAGGGCGGGGCCTAACTCCTCGTGCATAACGATGTCTTCTGAACGAACTTTCTAGCTCACCACACCCCAGACACCTTCTGCCAAAGGCTCCAGGACAGTCCATGGTTCCCGGTTCACATTCTTCACCTCTGGTCCCGTCCTGACTGGGCCAAGGGCTACCGCATGAGCGATCTCCTGCTTGATCTGGGCAAAGGCTTGCTGCTGCTCAGGACCCCAGTGGAAATTGTTTTTCTTGCAGGTGACCAGGTAGAGAGGGCTCACAATCTGACTGTACTCAGGAATGTGCATTCTCCACAAGCCTATGGCACGTAGGAGAGCTTGTGTTTCCTTCTTGCTGGTTGGTGGAGCCATTGCGGTGATCTTATTGATGACCTCAGTGGGGATCTGGCACCGTCCATCTTACCACTTTACTCCCAGGAACTGGATCTCTCGGGCAGATTCTTTGACTTTGCTCTTTTTAATGGCAAAGCCAGCTCTCAGCAGAATCTGGGTGATCTTGTCTCCTTTCTCAAATACCTCCACTGCCCCATACAATTGTGTTCCCGCACACAATGATGTCATGAATGTATTGAAGGTGTTCTGGAGCTTTACCCTTTTCCAGTGCAGCCTGGATCAGTCCATGGGAGATGGAAGGGCTGTGTTTCCCTAGCTGGGGCAGACGATTCCACGTGTACTGCACGCCCCTCCAGGTGAAAGCAAACTGAGGCCTGCACTCTGCTGCTAGAGGAATGGAGAAAAAGGCGTTGGCAATGTCAATGGTGGCATACCACCTTGCTGCCTTGGACTCCAACTCGTACTGGAGCTCCAGCATGTCTGGCACGGCAGCGCTCAGTCGTGGAGTCACTTCGTTTAACGCACGATAATCCACAGTCAATCTCCATTCTCCATCAGACTTGCACACGGGCCAGATGGGGCTGTTGAAGAGTGAGTGAGTTTTGCTGACCACCCCTTGGCTCTCCAGCTCACAGATTGTCTTGTGGATGGGGATCACAGCATCTCGATTCGTTCGGTTCTGCCGGCGGTGCACTGTTGAGGTGGCAGTTGGCACTTGTTGCTCTTCCACCTTCAGGAATCCCACTGCAGATGGATTTTCTGACAGTGCAGGCAAGGTGTTCAACTGCTTAATGCCCTCTACCGCTACAGCAGCTATTCCAAAAGCCCATCTGTATCCCTTTGGGTCTTTGTAATAGCCACTCCTGAGAAAATCTATGCCTAAAATGCACAGTGCCTCTGGGCCAGTCACAACTGGATGTTTCTGCCACCCCTTCCCAGTCAGGCTCACCTCAGCTTCCAGCAAAGTCAATTCCTGTGATCCCCCCGTCACCCCAACAATGGAAACAGGTTCTTCCCCCACATGTCCTGATGGTATCAGAGTACACTGTGAGCCAGTATCAACTAACGCCCTGTGGTTTTATGGCTCTGATGTGCCAGGCCATTGGATCCACACCATCCAATAGACCCTGTTATACCATGCCTCTCCCTGGCTAGAGGCAGGGCCCCTTTAGCCCTGGTTATTATTTCCTTCCTGGGCATACATAGTAGAGGTTCCTTCAAGTGAGTCTGACAGATTATTCTCCCTTCTGTAATAGCCTGCACCTTGAATATGGGAAGTTGAGGCTACCTTCACTTTAGCAGAACTCCCTTGGTTAGTGTTTCGCTCCCTGAGCTGACGCACTCGTGCTTCCAGGACAGAAATGGGTTTCCCCATGGGTTTCCCATCCCGTTTTCCCATGTCTTCCCCATGGTCTCGTGAAAAGAACCACAGGGTGTACCCTCTCTCCATAGCTGGGGGGCGTTGGGCTCCGACTTTGGGGCCTGTGACTCGCGCTGGTGCTGCACTGACCTTCCTTACCTCTTCCCATATCTCTCTCATCTCCTTAAACTCCTCTTTGGGTTCCTTAACCACAGCAGAGACATGAGCCTCTGGGCCATTGATCATGCTCTCAAAATTTCTGAGTTTGTTAGCAACAGAGCCCACTGTCTCTTGGCTGTTGTCGGCATTAATCGTTGCAATGAAGGTGGTATATTGAGATAGCCCCAGGTTTGCCAGATTCCACAGCATCTGCCCTGTGCACCTGACCTTGTCAGGGTCATTGTCGTGCTGTCCACCCCTCTCAAAGAGTACCTCCAGTATTGCCACTTCCCTCAGCTGTTGGATCCCTTCCTCAAGGGTCTTCCAGCGCATTCTATGGTGATGCTCCTGCATTCTTTCCCTGTGGACGAACCTCTCTCTTACACTCATTAAAAGCTGCTCCCAGAGGGAAAGGGGCCTGTCTTTCTTACTAATACCTGATCTACACCTGAGTCCTGGGTCAAAGTCCTTGCCTCAGTACCATCTAGTTGCACACCTGCACCCATAAGGTCCCAGACCCGAAGTAACCAAGTTGTAAAAGTTTCAAGACCCCATCATACAATGTCTTTTCGCAGATTACAGAGGCTTTCATACGACAGGGACTCAGTGATGATCTCAACCTCTGCTTCCCCTGCTGGTTGTGAGGGCCCTCCTTTATTATCCTTATTGTCTAGGTACAGTAATTTCACGATTACAAGCCACACCATTTTGACTAAAATTTTGCTCCAACACCGGAAATGCGGCTTACACTCAGGAGCGGCTAATATGTGAATAATTTTCTGACATTTTCAACCCGAGAAGTGCAAACTGAGGTGTCGAGTTGAGCACCAGCCAGTAAAACCTGGGTTTCCGTGATTGTTACAAATTGGTTAGTCTGTTGCGCAGTGGATGGAGCCGGGATCCCTGCTGGCAGCGCAGGAGGGGGAGGGAGGCAGGGGAGCTCCCTCCTTCCCTCCTTCCCTCCTTCCCTCCTTCCCTCCTTCCCTCCTTCCCTCCTTCCCTCCTTCCCTCCTTCCCTCCTTCCCTCCTTCCCTCCTTCCCTCCTCTCCCGCAGCCCGGGGGTGGCAGGGGCTCCATGCTGCCATCCCCGCGGCTCGGGAGGGAGGCAGGGGCTTCCTCCTGCCTGCCGCCGCAGGAGCGGGGGCGTTCCTTCCCCTCCTGCCGCTGCCGCCATGGGTGCCACCGGGCTCCATGCACCGCTGCCACTGCAGGGCAGCGCCAGGCCAGGGTGAGTGAGCCCAGCGGCGGCGGCCGGCCCCGAGCGGACCCACCGAGTGGCAGCACCGAGCTGGGCCGCCCCAAGCGGGCCGAGCCCTCGCGGCCCGAGCCAAGCCAGTAAACACCCCCACTCCCAATCCCGCGATTCTGTTACTATTTGGCAATTTTGTTGCACGCGGGTCCTCACTGCCAATGACAGAGCGGCTTATAATTGGGTGCGGCTTGTGTATGACAAACAACGAAATGTTTGCCAACACCCGGCGATGCGGCTTATAGTCAGTGTGGCTTGTAATCATAAAATTACTGTACTTTGTTTTTGTCTTAGACTTTCTAGTTTCCACAGGGGCAACTACTGCTGGCTGTGAGTGCCCCTGTGGTTTAGTTGGAACCTGGACAGATGTAACGTTAGTAGGTTCCACTGCAGCATCATTGGATTCTCCCTTTTTAGGGCAGGGGGAGGGTTTCTCACCAGCTGGGGAAATGTACTCCTTCAGCATCTGGCCTATCTCCTTCACTAGAACCCCCACCCACTCCAGGTGGTTCCTCTCTGAGGTGGGCTGTGGGGCAGGGTCAGGCCCTGGGGCAGCATCTCTAGTCTCTGGGGCAGGGTCAATGTCTACAGCATCATCCCTATTTCCTGGAGTAGGTATCAGGGTTGTTATCCAGCTCAATCTCCCCTTATCTCTAGAAGCCTAAATTGGACAAGCCTATCAGTAACACCAGCCACTGGTGTATGAGATCAATAGCATTTAGACGAGATTTGAACCCGTCAAAAACTGGTGGGGTAGACCCAAAAATCTGGGTGAAGGGCTGGGAGAAAATTTCCCCTGGTATCATTCCCTCACAGTAAGTACCATTATTAAAGTACAGTAATTTCACGATTATAAGCCGCACCATTCTTGCTAAAATTTTGGTCCGAACCCGGAAGTGCAGCTTATAATCAGGTGCGGCTTATATATGGACAAAGAACAAAAAGCTGCTGTTTTAGTTTGGAGGACAGGTGTCTGCTGAGAAAGGCAGGAGCTTCTCTTTGAAATGGCGAATGTAAACCCCCTCCCTCCAAATTATTATAACTTTGAAATCAAGGGGCTTTCAGGCAAAAATATGGGAATTAGGAATAACAGTTCTTTTCTAGGGAAATTAAAATAGAAATACAGTACTACAAAGGAACAAACTCCAAACCCTGACAAAGTCAGAGTACAACCTGACACCCCCATCAGTCAGGGTGCTGGTAGCAGTCCCATTAAATTGTGGCTACAGTCCTCTTGCAGTTACAGATGAGGTTCAGTTGAAGCAGTGGTCGTGTAGAAGGGTGCAGTTTTCCTCCAGAGGTCCAGTAATGATGTGGAAAGGTCCAGTTTTCCTCTAGAATCCAGTGGAAAAGGCTACTTTGGTGTTCCAAATCTCAGTTTTTATCTTGGTTGGAGAGGCTTGGCTTCTCCCTCTGGCTGGACCATCTCCCAATGGGATAATGTAATTTTATCAGTTATGCAGTGGGACTTAATGGGTCATTATTAGAATATATCTTCCTGGAGGAAGGATGGGTTGTGAAAAGATAAAGATGACTGCCTCACCTAGTTTTTAACAGATGGTCCATTAGCAGATAGTATCTCCCATGGAGATAAGGATCACTGCCCCACCTAGTCTCAACAGATGGTGATAATTCGAATAGATACTTTTGATCACATCCTGTATTGCAAGTCAAAACAAATATGCTAGTCTGTCTAATATTATGAAATTACAGTCTCATCTCTTATCCCTTAGCAATTTCCTACAGTGTATTTCTTCAGCTATGGACTCACATAACTTCCTGTATTTTCTTTTCCATTGGCATGCATTTAGCTAACTGAGCTTCTAAACTATTTGCAGATTACTTTGTCGAATCACTTTCTAACATTTGCTTTTGTGTTAAACATCAACTTTTGCTTTTTGGTAACATCATATTTATTTATGATTTTCTAAATGAGGTGTTTCTAAATGTTGTTTCAAAACAAAATTTGATAGTCTTAGCCTGCAGATATCCCATGTCATATCAGTACTGCTGATCAGCTGTTTCTCTCACAACAGATAATAGTCATAGAGATGACTATGGGGAAAAGAGCTCTCAGCCTTCTGAGAGCATGTCTTCTAACAGAACTGATGTATGATCAAATAAATAATTATTTTTGGAAACATCCCCATATACATTTAGGAAGTACCTATCTTGGATGTGCTGAATTAAAATGTTGACTGTGAACATCAAAATAAAATAAATGCAGATTATTGTACAGTGAAAATAATCTCAAATCAAAATTAATTTTATAGCTTGAAACAACTGTACACTGCTTGGAAACTGAATGAAGTTCTGATGCCAGATGAAAACCTAAGAAAAAATAATTTGTCTACAGTCGTGTAGAAGAAGACATTGCTCCAATAAGTTAGAATTTTGTAACATCAACCCCTTTATCAGTTTGCAACCAAACTGATAAACCTATAGATTATCAGACAATTGCATAAAGAAATTTTGTCTCTTCTTTGTTCTCAAATAGTTTAAATCACAGCTTTTTTTCTTCCTTCTTGATTTTCTTCTGTGGCTTGTTTTAAACCTCTGTTTTTCAGGTTCAAAACCATGTAGAAGCTGAGCTTAAACTTATCTTAGTTTAAACTCATTTCCCCATATGAGGATGCCATCCACAGGCAGGAAGAGATGGTTAGAAAAAGGCTAAAACTAACAAGATGCTACAGACTCTAGAGCAGTGTCTGCATATGGCCAGATTTAATAGCTAGTAGTGGACTATTCTTGTCTCTACATACATATTTCTTTGCTAGCAGTTATTATTGTCTGGATAATGCTGTCTTACATGATATTAAAATACTGGCATAGTGGATTGGCTGTAGCTAACACCTAAACTCATTCATATGTCCACCACCAGGACTCTTTGAGAAAAAATAGGAAGAGCAGGATTGAAAAGGTTTGTGGGTTTAAGTAAAGTTTCAATACTTGTATTTGGCTTGTTCAGGCTTTCTGGAAGAGTAACAACATTTGGAAGTCTCTATCAATAAGTTTAAGTTCATTCACAAGAACATATGAAGACACATTCTTGTGGTTTCTTTAAACTGTTATCCAAGTTGCAGATTGAGGACAGCTGTTTTCATTTGAGAAGTGTATTAATCACAAGATGATGTGATCTTGTAACTACATGTGACAGCATACTAAAGCGAATAATTGAATTTAATATATATTTCAGTAAATTAGGTTTGGTTGTGAGTACATTATCTCCTTTGGAAGAATGAAACTTGTCAGAACAAAATCAATAGATGAATCAGAAGTGAAGAAATAGCTGCTAGAAGCTGCAGATAACCTCTTAGATAATTTGCTATACATACCTCAAGACTTTGCAGTTCTGGTCATGTCTTTTAACAACAAATGAGGTTTTATTTTTATTCATATTCCAGTTGTAGGAATAATAATGTCCCTTTTGCCCTGCTGAACTTTTATTATCTAGCAGGTACTAGTTATGGATGAGGAACTATTTAGCCAGAAGAATCATGAAGTGCAGACACTGCAGAACCAGAAAAAGACATTAATACAAGAAAAGAAAGAACTACAGGAATTTTTAAAGGAGGCTCAAGAAACACAAAGATTACAGGTATTTTTCCACCGGTACACATTTATCTGTATTGAATCATCCTTCTAACATGTGAATGCTTTCCACAGGTCCCTCAGGGTTTTTTTTTACTTAACTACTGGTCAATATTAGGGACATTTTGTTTTAATTTGAACTATTTTATTGAATGAGTTGGGTTCATATAGGGAATGTGTCACAGTAACGGGATTCCTGGAGATTGTATATGAACCTACCTGTGCCAGACGCCTCCTTCATAACTTGCAGTGTACCATTCATGCTCTCTATGCTTCCTGAAGCATAACACACAACCCTTTCCCCAGATTTGCATCATTGTTAAGGAGTTTCAGGACAATTAATAGATCAGGATTTTAAAGACTGTGAAAGAATCTATAGAATTTAAAAAAGACTGTACCGATATTATAGAATACTTCAATTGAAAAGTTGTATAGAAAATTATTTTGTTATAGCTTTATTAAGAATTAGAGTATTGTCCTCTTTTGACTTTATGAGACAGAATTCCATCCTAACTTTGAAGTAATAACAGAGAAAACTAAGTGATACAGTGGAAAGTGAGGTAGTGGCAAAGAGGCGAACAGCCTCTTTCCTTCTGTAGATCTTGAGCTTGCTAATGAAATTATGGTGGCTAGTATGTGCATAACATGTCAAGGTCGGGAAGACTGCAAATGGATTAGTTAATATTCTGTGGGTATTGCCTGACATATAAGTTATATCAACTTTTAAAAGAGAAAAGCATAAACATGGATAGCTAGTGCTCTTTTCCTTATTATACTTTTTCTACTTTTTCCTTTTCTTTGCTGATGAAAGGTAAGTAAACTAGTCATGATCTTTTTCTTTCTTCTGTCGCTTTCTTTCTTTTCTGTCACTTATGGCCAGATGTTTTTTTAGCGTGAATACCATAGTGTCAATTATACTGCAATAATGCTTATATAAATTTTGGAGGATACAAGGTAGCTGTCACAGTGTAGATAGAAAGTTACTTCAGTATCAGAGGCACAAAGGAAGCTTGAGAGCTTTCTGGCACCATTTTAGCATTCACTAAGCCACCACGTCTATTTAAAAATATACTATGTAGGTAGAATAATGAAAAGCAGGTGCTTCGGTCATATATTTTACATTGTATTCACAGGCATATGTAATTTAATGATACATGATAGAGTAAGAGCTTTTAGAGTAGCAGGTATGAGTTAGGAGGTAATAAATGTTTATACCCATATGTATTTATGCAATGGGTGTTACACTGTGGAGTTGTATGTGCAATTGTATCAGGGACAAATACCTTCAAGGCGGATCCGTTGGCTGTTAGTTCTTCCAAAATGGTAACAAATAATATTATATTCATACACATATTCCATTTTCTGTGACATAGAAATAATATTTATTGTATTCCAACACAATATTAACTTGTAAGGCATTGTAATTTGTGTTTGGAAGGAACTTTCAATCTAAGACATCATAAAGACTGAATAAAAATGTGTTTCTCGAAGTAAAAGAATGCAGAATGTATCATGAGCTATTTTCCAACTTCCCTATTGTTTCCAGGCCAGATTTTAACCATACCTCAAAAAGAATCAAAAAAATAGACTGAGTTGAAAATTGATATAATCTTGGCTTTATGGATAAATCAGTTTAGATAGCATTAGTACTTTTAAACAATGTATGGAAAATGCTTTAGGAAAAGCAGATAAGGTCTCCAAACCAGCATTATCAACAAACCTGAGGCTGGGTGGAAGAAAAAGCAGCAAGTGATGCTGGGATTATGTACATATTTAGGTTATTAATACAATAAAGTGGAACTGATCAAAGTGGAATAGTAAGCCCATATGCATAATTAATAAGACTCAGACCATAAGTTTAATTTGAAAATGTTTGTTTAATTCTCATTTTATTTCTCCATAAATACATATATAAAGCAAGCATGAGCTCCTAATTATGTCATCCACTTCTCACTAGATGCCTAGATAGGCTGTAACTAAACTGAGTGTGCTGGTTTGAAAGTAAACCATTGGGAAAAATGAAAACCACACAATTACCTTGAGAAAGATTTCAGGTCAGAGTTGCAATTTAATAGAAAGGTTAAAATAAATTTAATGATACACATTAAAACTGGGTTAGACCCACAAAATCCTGTGGTGGTCCTGTGGAAGGTCTTGTCCTCCTCTGGATTTGTCCAGGGGTGGGGGTCCCAAGTCCCCAATTTATATATGGTCAGGTTCAGGGCAGAGTATTCAGCGCCTCCCCCAGGTGGACAGTTGCACAGTGGGAATGATGTAATCTTGGGAGTCATAGGATATTTTTGGGAATCCTTGGTGGTATACATTGTTACAGCTGCCCATTATGGTGGTGCCTTGGGTCCATTATTGCCCATTGGCAGAGATGTCCCCCTCAGGATCAGTGCTTCCCCAGGAGTTAGCACTGCAGAGTAATTTGTGAAGAAAAAGAAACACTCCTCTCCTCACAGGGCTTGTCTCTTCTCCCTTATCTCATTTGACACTCAGCCTGTAGCCTGAGGAGTCAGCTGTGCACTGGACACCTACTGCAAACAACCCATCAAAACAGTTTGTCAGAAATGCTGTAGAATTACACCCCACATTGGCACTCTTTCTGTAACCCAGGACACTGGGGTTTGCTGAACAAAAATCTGTCTAAACTTTACTGGACCTGGGGTATGGGGGGTGACTGAGACTGATGGTATGTCGTAGAAGTCTCAGTTTGTTACAGAATTTGCCTGTGCCCTGCAGAATAATTTAGGGTCAGTGGGTGATTTACAAGATTCATGACCTTTGTGAGGAATTAGAAGTTGTGAATATTATACAGAGCTCAGTTTTGCTTCTGCTTTATTTTTTTCCCCATGAGACTGAGACAATGGTGGAACAGCAAATGCTCATTGTTCAGCTAAAACTGAAATTAGAGAAGTTTACAGATGTGAAATCTTTAGATTTCCCAAGGGCTTATGAAGATGGGCCAGCTGTCATGGCATTTGCTAGGACGTCCTATAGTGTCCCAGTGACAAAAAACCTGCTACGCCCCTTTCACCTGCCTTCAGGGACTGAGATCCAAAAGGTAAGGTCTACCTAAATTTTTCCCCTTCTACATTGTAATGATTATAGGTCAATTATTAGACATGACATAATAATATATGGTGGCTTTCTCAGATACTGCTGCTTAGCTTTCCACTGAAGACTCTAAAAAATTATTTTTGTAACATTTATTTATGCCACAATTATCCAAAATATTTAGGCTTAAAATTCCCACTTACAAGTGCTATGGCTTTCATATTTTCACTCCCAGCTGGTTTTCTGGGTGTTTTGAGGGTTCAAGTACGAAACTTTATAAAAAGTCACTTATTATTCTTACCAGTATGTTGAGTACATGGGATAATGAATTGCTAACAGTGCCCTCTTTCACATCTGGAATTACGCCTTTAGGCTTTTGCAAAACCTTTTGTTACAAAGATATTCAGAGTTATTATAGAAAACCTATGTGATTTTGCTTTCAAGCTCAGGTGGTAAAATATTTTTTGAAATATGAGTAATGAATTTCTAAATTGTTGCAAGTATTTTTACTCATCACTATTTTCATGTGCTTTTTGACAGGAGTATACCAGTCCTCCTGTCTTGTCCCTGGCCCAGATAATGGCAGAATTCTATGTTCGCAGACAGATTATACTTAGCAAGTTAGAAGATCAAGATAAAGTCCTTCACCACCACCTCTGTGATCAGAGTGATGAAGAGGAAGACAATATAGGCAGTGAAGAGAAAACCTCATATAAGTAATTTTCTGTTCTTTTAATTTTTGTTCTTTTACTTTTGTTACAGAAAAATGTATATCAAAGGTAGTATTACTACCTAATCCTTCCTTGATATGAGACCATCTGTAATGATACTTATAGTAAACCTGTGGGACCAACTGGGCATACTACAAAATAGGTTTAATATATGTAGGTTTAGCAAAGATTGTGTAATCCCTGCTGGGTGATGGTGTGTGTGGGAGTGGCATGAATGAGAAAGAAGGTGAATAATGATGAATAAATGCTTTTGTAAGTCTGAGATTCTTCTCTGTTAAGATCATCTCCTTTGCATTATGCTTAAAGGAAAAAAAAAATCCCTGTGTATTTGCAGAATAGCATGTTTATCATTCTTCCATAGGCATTGCTTGAACCGAACATGGACACAAAATCACACTTCTCTGTACTTCCTTCCTGATGTAAAAGACATAAAATGTCAAGTAGACAAGTCTGGTTTGTCCAATAAACCTGCGCTACAAACTGACACAACCACAGGTATAATGGAAGTCATTAGAGCAAATCTTACTACAGAATCAGAACATGCAATAATTCCTTAGCACATGTAATTAGTTTTCTCAGCAAAATGCATGTATTTATTGCAATATTTTTTGTTATAATTTGTGGATGATACAATTTCTCCAAAGCCATCTTCCCCCGGCCCTTGGAACTTGCTGTAATAGATAGGGTATCCTAGATACCAAGGCTGACCCAGATTCCTTAAGAATTTGGTCACTCTCCTAACACTTCGGAACATAATTGGCTAGAAATTAGGATGTTTAATTGGTCAGTTTCTGTTCTTTGTATAAGCTTCTATTGGTTGTAGTTGGATCCTTCCTGAACCTATAAATATAGGTGTCTGCCCTTTGTTCTGAGAGAATCCTGCCTGACCCCCTTTCGCATGAAATAAACTCGTGTGGAAATCGTCAAGCGTGGCCTCCGGTCTTTCTCAGCTGACGAAATATGGGTTTCTGAGAGATAGCTACATGTTAGCACTCTCCGGTCCCGTTGAAACCCACCAGGGACCGAAAAAGAGAGAAACCTATAATAATTTAATATAAATTTTCCCATTTCTTTTTTTTCTTTCCCTTCTGAAACTGATTCAGTAACCTCTAAGTAATACCTACTAGCCAGAAAGCACTTCACTTATCAAAAAGCTAGTCAGATATAAATCTTCAGTGCTGCTTCAATGAAATAAAATGGATGCTATTATCTTAGCAAAAATACTGAAATGGTTTCTGGAATATTTTTCAGACTTAGGGTCTTGAAATGCAAGAATTGCATACCATTGCGTTTTTTTTCTTGTTTAGATACATGGCAGGGAAAAATACCCTTCTCTCTTCTCTCCTTTTGTTTCTTGTACTTCATATGGAAGAACTGCACACATTCAATATTGCAGAGCACTACCTTTTGAATACAGCATCTATTCCAGATTTTGTAACTCTATTTTGCTTTGTTTTGTTCAAGGTGAAGAGATTGACAGCCTCCAGAAAATCCATGTTTTTAACATGCAGAAGTTAAAGGATTCAGAGTTGAGACTCGCTGAGGCTGAGCAAAAAATAAGAGAACTTTCACTTACTATCAAAAGGAAAGAGGACCTCATTAAGGAGTTAGTAAGAACAGGTAACTGGCTACTGTAGAGACACTGGATATTGTAGAGAATTAAAATATTCATAAACAAGAGAAAAGGCAAAGAAAACCTGAAGTTCTTAGTCCTAAGTATGTCTTAGTTTTTACATTACTATCTTAACAACCCAAAAATCCATAAATGTTACTAATTACTTGCTATGATCACACTGAAAATTTTGATTACAGCCTACTCTATATGATATGAAGATGATTTGTTAAATATTTTTTGTGCTTTGTTGATTATTGCTTTTATGTAGTGTAATTTTTAACATATGGTCAGCGTTCTGATCTCTGTAGACACATTTGTGACATAGTCTTTGGGATAGGAGAAAAGATACATCATTGTATCTTCATATTCTGTAACAGTAGAGAAATGGGAGTCAGAAGTGAATGAAAGAAAAAGTCAGTGTCCCTGGTAGCCTACATCCCTTATACATCTGTTCTCATACAGAAACTAGCCCTGTGATGTCAGGAAGGATTTCTCCTCAGCTCCTTCAATCACACTCTTTTCTTTTGTTTACCTTCTTTTGAGGTGATCTGAAAAGCATTCTGTGCCGTCCCACATTGCCCAGATAGGACAAGTCACAGTGTAGAAACACAATCCAAGATTATCAATTATTAAGATCAAAGTTGAGTAATAAATAAATGGCATATTTTTCTAGGAAAACAAAAAAAACCAAAACAACCAAAGAAAATTATGAAATACAGGATAGCCATTTTGCCAAAATCTACAGTAAGCAGAAGAATTAAACTCTGGCACTCAGGTGGCACTTTATTTGGTGTCATGAGATGACTCATGAAACACTCAGATTTAGGACTGTCTTTACCTCCATTTCAATGTTAGAAGGGAACTGCAGGGTGCTTTAGTGTTGGAAAATGTATCAGAAATTACTGACTTACCCAGAACAAAGTAAGTAATGTTTCAATTCCAAAAGTGAGTATTACATTTCAACTGATTATCATGTTAGTTTTAAACTATTTGTGCATGCTGTCTTTAAGGTAAGGATGCTCAGTCTGTAAGCAGGCAGTATTCTCTGAAGATAAGTAAACTGGAGCAAGAAATTGAGCATGCCAAAAGAGAACTATCTGAAACACAAAAGCAGCTTCTGGAGCTGGACAGCAAAGAGCTGAGAGACATTCCTGAGAAAGTTATGTTACAGAAGGAGTGCCAGAAGAAGATGGAGGCAGCTAAGTTGAAAGTGCAGGTATTTCTGATCTGATTATTAAGATTTGCAAACCTCTGTCTCTGTGTCTGAATCTTAACACTCTGCTTGTAAAATTCTTACCTGTTTTACACACTGGAAGCTGGTTGGATAGAAGTAGCTAGTGAGAAACTTAATAATATTATACTCAAAGTGCTGGTTAACATCTCCTTGGTTAGATACTTAAAATATCTTATTGGTATGTAAGAAGCTAAGAAAGTATTGGGAAATATGAGATGTCCATACATCATTGTGTGTAGTCCAATAGAAGAACTTATCTAAGAGAGGGTATTACAAATGTATTACCTGCCATAAATAAAATTGATGTTTTATGAAAATTCTACATAAATTCTAGCTCTAAGCAAATTCCTGTGATGCTTTGCAAGATCAGACCCAATACAGGTGTATTCGTTTGACATTGACCTTCTATTTTTAAGTTCTATATGCAAGTTAGTATTCTGTATAGGGTCAGCTTAGGTGCTCTGTGCCTCTCAATCCTAGAATGGCAGGTGAGAAAAGTTCCCTACAGAAAGAGATAGTTTGCTTATTGACTTGAGCTCAGGACCGGCATTCTGACACCACTGTGTCTTTGCAAATTTTCCAGAACTGTGGTTTCTGCTAGATTTTATAATTTCACTGTATTCTCAAGCATGAACTCTACCTTGTATAATTCTGCCTGTGCTAACTTAACCAGGAAGCTCAGAAAATATAGCAATACCAAGTGATTGTTTGGGCAGAAGCTAGTAAATTTTGCTGACCCTAAGAATTCAGTGAAATAAAGAATGAACCTGAGTCATATTTTAGTCACAAGTTTCCTGCTCTTAAGCTGAAATTTGACATTAACATTTAGACCTTACAGAAAAAGCAGCAAGACACCAAGAATTTGGCTTCATTATCTAAACAAAGTGAGAGAGAAGCAAGAGAACTTGAGCAGAAAGTGGCTCAGATGAAGCATCAGCAATCCCAGATACAGAAGAGACTGTGTGAGGAGAGTGAAAAGAAGAAGCAACTGGAAGCAGAGCTTCAGCAGGACCAGCAACAAATTAAAGTAGGATTCTTCCTGTTTCCCTATGACAAAGATTAGGGTGAATAATTTTTGCCCCTGCTTCCCCAATTAACTACACCATCAGGCTTTTCCTAATTTTCAGTAATGACTTAATGAATGCACCAAGGAAATTGTCTATAAACATTTTACATTGATCTCCATTTTGCCTTTCTCTTTCAGCTTTTTTTTTTTTCCGTTTTATTACCTGATGTCTAGTTCTGCATTGCAATTTTGTAAATAAATTTAGGGTCAGTATTTCAAATTATATCTTGTGGGGACTCTCACATGAAATTCATTTGACTGACTGATGTGGAAAGAATGGTTCTTTTGTTTGTTCACAGGAACTTCAACTTAAGATGGAGCAACAACAAAAGATCCTTAAACTTAAGGATAAAGAAATTGCTGCTTTTAAAAAGAAGAAAAATAACTCAGTGGAAACTCCACAGAAACTACAGGTAGTTAATCTATTTCAAATACATATGATCCCTGAAATAAAAAACTTTCTTCATCCCTAGTCATCTATTTTTGTAAACTGTTTGGAAGAAGAGTATTCCATCATAGTTTTGTCTTCTTTTTTTTTGCTGTAGCAAAAACTGGGAGTAGAAACTAGCAGCTCTTGTACTCTGCTCTTTTTGAATGAAAGAAAGGAGGGCTGCCTTTAGTGCCTTTTTTTTTTTGTTTGTTTGTTTGTTTTCCCTTTTTTTTTAATCTCTCCCCCCCACCCCCAATCCCCCTCATAATTTGTCAAAAATACTGATTCAGAAACCTGTGAATTCAGCAGGTTTTGTTGTCTGGTAGGTTTGAGGGTGACCTTGGTGTACTGTGTTTTAAGTTGTCTGTGGGTTGTTTGGTCATTTTATTTTGTTTTGGTTTATACTCTGAAATAAATTACAGTAGTTTCTGGTTTTGGTTGTTTGTAACAGGGTTAGAAAAGTGTATGTCCTATGTGGCAGTACCACCTGCATTATTTCAGATGTGGACACTAAAATATGAATTACCCTAAGTCTACCCTAAAGTTGAAAAGAAAATTTAAAAGTAAATAAAGGAAACTTTTTAGCCTTAACAGGAATATATCCACAAATAAACTGTGGCTTTCAGAATAAATTTATAATGGACATGCTTGCATGATCAGAGCTGCCATTTACTGCCTTTTATTCTTTCAACATCATTATTTCTTGTCACTTAGTGTTTATCCACAAAGACCTGTTTCTGTGCAACTAAAATGCAATGAGGATGGGCTAGCTGAATTCTCATGGTACCATCTAAACCTAGCTGCTGTGCTTGGGTAGATGACATCTATTTATATAACTAGTTGAAAAAAAATACATTCTTTAGAAAAGATACTGCATCTGATACAATTTTTCTTTATATGAGATGTAGCAATGTAACATTGCTGGGGCCCCTTTTAATTCACTCCAGTTTCTGCATTTTTCTGAGTAAGGATTCTGTTACAGAGTTAATACTGACATTCAAAATGTTGATGTCTTCTACAGTTTTATCAAGAATTCTGAAGAAAGTTGAAACATAATCATAATATTCTGACTCAAAATGTCCTGGCTAATGCTCTCTGATCTCTCTTGAAACTTTAGAAACTAGAACAGCAGAAGAAGTGGCTGGATGAAGAAATGGAAAGAATTCTTCAACAGCACCAACAGTTAGCAGAACTAGAAGAAGATTTAAAGAAAAGAGAAGCCATTGTAGCAAAAAAAGAAGCATTATTGCAAGAGAAAAGCCACCTGGAAATCAAGAAACTGAGATCTAGCCAGGTTATTAAAAAAAAAAAACGCACAAACTGACTTCAGTCATAAGGCTAACTGAAAGACAGGTGGTGAGGGAGGGCAGATAAAATAGCAGAGGAAGCTCAAGGGACCTCCTGTGTCTATACCACTGTGATGTAGATATCATGTAGCTTGACGAATTGATATTTAAAATGTAATTAATACAGACAATAAAAACTTTTTCTCCCTAAAATTGCAACAAAACAAAAACTAAACCTAAACAACTCTGAACTGTGGTATTCTGTTATTGCAGAGCATTAAATGATATTATATCTATGATGTATTATTTATGACTATGACTAAGTCCTTCTGCAATCTAAAGAACACAGCAGGAAAATTTTCTACTCTTTCAGTAGAAAGAGTGAATACAAAGTATCATTGTTAAGTATAATTGACTAGCTTAATTTTTATTCTGTAGGAAACATTGAGCATTGTTGGGGGTTTTTTTTGTTTAGTTTTTGTTTTCTAGGGTTTTTTTGGTTTCTTTATGGTATCTGTCCACTCAAAGTAAATGAGGTCCCATTGCAAGAAACAAGCAATTTTTTCACTTCAGAATGTGACAGAATGTGACTATTTTTTCTTACTGGAAAGGAATATCTCATTTTTATATCTGTGGTTGCTGTGGTGTTTTTTTCTAGGCTTTAAACGAAGATAGTATGAAATTGTCTACCCGCTTAAGTATGCTGAATCAGGAGTTGTGTGATAAAAGTATGCAGCTTCAGGGCAGCACCACTGAAGACAAGTCAGATATTTTGGAAAAAATTCAGTCTCTCCAAATGGAAAGGGATCAGCTGCTCAGAAGGAAAGATAGTATGGATGAGAAAATGAAAGATGGTAAAGTGTTGTCAACTGAAGTAAGTAAGCACTTCTGAGATAAATACGGGTTTTAAGTATTGTTTGATAGTAAAGAATTCCAGTCAGAACCTAAAACGTCTCCAAATATCAGGTAAGCTAGAAATAAGGAACAGAAGTTGGATACTTTTGTAAATAGCAATTTTAAAATACTTTTGTGGTAGCACCAACTGTGTACTGGTGAATGAAGTTTAAGATCAGAGGACCATAAGTCAGATAGAGCCTTGCCAAACTCTATTGGTCTAAGAGTCATATAATGAGAAGTAAGGGAACTAGGAGTTTATCACAGGCAGGATATGGAACAAGCAATGTATCCAAATAGTGATGACCTTTGATTTTTTTTTTTCATAGAATCTTGTGAAAAAGCAAACTTTACCTGAAGGACTACATATTTTTACAGTGAAAATAAGTCATATTACATGGACGGCCCATTACTTGGAGTTGATCAGTATCATTATGTTAAAGATAAAATAAACTAATGTAAAATGTATAGATTACTTTTAGGTCTTGAGAAGCAATATAAGACTATGGCTTAGGTGATAATGTTCCAGAAAGATCCCTAATGCCTCACTCATCAAAACATGCAGTGCTTCAGGTCAGACACTACTGCCAATTCCCTACACAAGGCATGGTCACCAAGATCCTTACCGACAGATTAATTCACTAATCCAACAGAAAACTATTACACCCAGAATGTTAAAAAATAATAACAGAAGTCAAACTGTGGTGAGGATGAGGGAAGGATAAAAAGAGAAACATGACTTCTAGTTTTGTGATGAGCCATTTGATCAACCTTTGTATTGTGGTAAGAGTGCTATAGCAGGAAGAGACAAACGTTCTAGATTTGTACTCTACTCTTATTTTTCCCACTCCACTGTCTGTGCTACTAGTTCATCTTACCATTAAGTTTTACGTTCACTCTTGAAAGTTAAGTTAAAGATGTCTTGAAAGATTAATTCTGAGGATTTTTTTTTTAAAGATCTCCCTCATGTGTTTCTCTGTAGGAAGAACATATTCTTTTCCAGCTAGAAGAAGGAATTGAAGCCCTTGCAGCTGCAATTGATTACAAGAATGAAAGTATTCATAATCGCCAGCACTTACTTAGGTCATCTTCTCAGTGTCTTTCACAGAGTGAGCATAATGTCATAGGGAAACTAGTTTCCCTGTCTGCTGCTGAGCTCAGAGCTATCATCATCAGTTATTTCAACAAGGTTTGTTTTGACTAATGAATAGTATTTTATGCCATTTTCTATTACTATCCTAGGTATTGAGATGGTGGCAAGAAATAAATTTAAGAAGCTTTTGGTAAATATATCTTCATGTTACATAGATCTGCTATTAAATTATTTTTCATTTTTATGTTAACTTAAATAGGATACTTGTGGGCTAACTTTGTATGTCTTGTTTTGATGTCATTAGCTAGAATTGTGCTGCAAATCTGGAAATTACCTTGCCCCTTTCCAGTATTCTGTGTTGCTAACTAACGGAGAAACAACATGTTGAAATAGTGGTGTTGTATTTAAATTCTTCCTGATTGCAGGCTTTCAGAAAACTTTATAAAGCTCAGGCTGCTATTCCTGTTGTCTTTTTCCTAAATCCGGTTGTGTTGGTTTGACACAGCCTGGCTTTCACGGGGCGAGAAGGAAGCCACAGAAGCAGCTTCTGAGAGAGAAGGCTGCTCGAAGCTTCTACTATGTCCAGCAGAGCCAATCTCTGAAGGCTCTGACAAATGGACGTGTTGCTGGCCCAATCAGAGCAGTTGGTAACGCCTCTGTGCTGACAGTCTATTTAAGAAGGAAAAAACACCGCACGCCGTTCTACTTTTCCGAGGCTTGGGGTATGCTCCGGTGTCGTGGGCGTTGCCATCTCAGCGTGGCCCGCAGTGATCCCTGTGCGTGCCCGGCCAGTTCTAGCCTGCTGTGCTGTGGACAGAAAGGCAGGGCGGCGGCGGCAGCTTCTCTTTGCCAGCGCGGCCGCAACCATCGCAGCACAGTCCGCAGCGAACTGTGCCTGCTTGGCCGCCTTTATCCAGCCATGCTGTGGGCAGGGGGACAGGGACGGCGGCAGTGGCGTCTCCTTTCAGGCGCCCCGCAAGAAGAGAGGCGCTGGATGGTGCCAGCACCGCGGTGGCCAGCACTGCCCTTGCGGCGGCAGCGGGAACCGCGTGGCCAGCTGTGAGGGCCATGGCGAGCATTTCCCCAATACAGAGCCCAGACGAGTTTAACCTTTTAGCGCTGCAAAAAACGCTGTAGGGACTTTTCAGTGGATGGAACTTGAGAACAAACGAACCTACGGACAATAGTTTCTTCTGAGTCAGAAAAAAAGTAGGTGAAGACACCTGAGTAGAGCACCATGGTCCTCTGGGGTTTGTGAGAGGAAGGGAGAGGAGGTGCTCCAAACGTCGGAGCTGAGATTATTCTGCAGGCCGTGGTTAGGACTGTAATACAACAATTTCCCCGTAATTTATAAAGTGCATAGTGGGATGCAGAGATCTGCTCACAGCCCGTGAGAAAAGATGCTCATGCTGGAGTGACTGGATTACAGCTGAAAAGCTGTAATTTAGTGGGAAATTCGAACACAGAGAGAAGATAGAGAGCCCTTTCTTCCAAGCTAGAAGTTTATCCTTAAAACACTACACCCCATGAGCCGAATGACCCACACAACAAAACAGTTCAGGGAAGACTGTTTTGCCAGTGGGAGGGACTCGTGTTACAGCGGGCGGGACTGCTACTCGTGAAACTTGGAATCACACTGGAGAAGTTCACGGAGAACTGTCTCGTGGGCAGGACCCCAATGCATAGCAAAAGAGACTCCTAAGTGAACTGAAGAAAGATTTAAAGTGAAAAAACTGACCAAAACTCCCACACCCTGTCTCCCTGTGCGGTCGCTGGGAAGAAAGGGGGGCTGGAGGGCAGGGAAAGGTGTTCTAAAGGTTTAATTTTAGTTCTTATTATCTTAATTCTGTTAATAATTTTTTCATTATACCATTTAAATTTATGCCTGTTTTGCCCTTAAAGTGCTTCCTCCTGGTAATTATCTCTAATCAAAAACCCTTTAGTTTTTCTTTACCCCTCCTCTGCTAAACTATAGGAGGGGGAAATGAGTGAAGTTTTTTGTGAGTGCCTGGCTTCTAGCCAGTGTCAAACCATGATGCCAGTATAAACTGATTTTTCGTACACTCTCTGCAGTGTGTATAGCTATGTGCTTAGAAATCATACAAACATCTGGAAACATAAATATTACATGCATTATCACATGGTGTGTTTGTGACCTTGTGTGAACCTTTAATAATTTTGTAAAAAAGTTGTCTGTGGGATGCAAGCTGGAAGTTCTTCAGAATCAGAAAGCAGGTTTAAATTTCAGTTTAAAATTTGCACAAGGTATTAAAAAAATACACGTGATCAAAATATATGCAGTTCAGTTCTCTAGCAGTGGCAAATCTATTTCCAGTATAAGCTTAATTACAGTAATTTCACGATTATAAGCCGCACTGAGTATAAGCCGCACTTCTGGGTTTCAGCAGCTTTTTGGTTTTTTGTCCATATATAAGCCACACCTGATTATAAGCCGCATGTTACAATACAGAGTGTGATAAAAGGTATCTGTTCTATCACCATCTGTTGAGGGTGGGGACAGTGATCCTTATCTCAATGGCAGATAATCTGCTAATGGGCCATCCACTGAAACCAGGCAGGGCATTGTTCTTTATCTTTTCACACCCCATCCTTCCTCCAGGGAGTCATTGTCTGCTAATGGCCCATTGAGTCCCACTGTGGGACTGATAAAATTACTGCATCCCATTGAAAGTTGCTCCAACCAGGGGGAAGAGCCCAACATTTCTTACCAAGATAAAAACAGAGGCTTTGGGACACTAAGGGAGCCCCTTTCTCCACTGGACTCCAGTGGAAAACCGGATTTCTCCACATCACCACTGGACCTCCAGAGGGAAACTGCACCTTGTACAAGAGCACTGCTTCAACTGAATCACATCTGTCACTGCAGGAGGATGCAGCCACCATTTAATGGGACTGCTACCAACACCCTGCCTGACAGGGTGTCAGGTTATACTCTGACTCTGTCAGGGTTTGGAGTTTGTTTCTTTGTAGTACTGTATTTCTATTTTAATTTCCCTAGTAAAGAACTGTTATTCCTAATTTCCATATTTTTGCCTGAAAGCCCCTTGATTTCCAAATTATAATAATTTGGAGAGAGGGGGTTTACATTCTCCATTTCAAAGAGAAGTTCCTGCCTTTCTCAGCAGACACCTCTCCTCCAAACTAAAACAGCAACTTTTTGTTCTTTGTCCATATATAAGCCGCACCTGATTATAAGCTGCACTTTGGGTTTGGACCAAAATTTTAGTCAAAATGGTGCGGCTTATAATCGTGAAATTACTGTACTTGTAGAGATCCAGTGCTTTTGTATGTTTTAATCTATTAGGCTAAAGGATAAAAGGTTTTCTTGAAATTATTTGATAGATCAAAATGAGTGTGTTTCTTTCTAAGATTGTTGGCCTACGTGTGTCTGAACGAAAATTACAAGTGCAGATTGAAGAACAGGAAATGAAGTCCATACAGCAGAAAAACATTATGCGTGAATTAGAATCTGCACTTGAACACATCAAGTCGCAGTGTGACAGGCAGCTGACTCACCAGCGCCGAGAACATGAGAAAAAAGTACAGTTTATACTGAATCATTTCAAAGGTATTATTGTTGGGTGGGGATTATACACCAAGTATTTTCTTTGGTCATTAACAGAGAAATACTGTATTCCAACTGACAAAAATGAGTAAGGTTCAGAGATACATTTTGGCTGTCACTAATTCTATCACTATGTAAGATGTCAAGGAACAGACACGTGGTGTCAGTATGAATGCAAAACTGAATTTTTTTTTTTAAAGTGGTATCAAAACTATTGTATTTTCATATTGAATTTACTGATATTGAAAAGTCATAAGATACTGGTTTTGTTGATCTTGATCTTCTAAATACTGCTACAACTAAAAGGTGGGATTGGCACAGCTTTCTTGATCTTATTTCATGTTAACTAAAACATGCACATTGCAAGCAAAATGCCATCAAGATACTCTGTCTAGTTGGGCATCTTGATTTTTGACACAGAAACTTGGTTCTTAAACTAGTTTTATTTCTCCTAGAACAACATAGTGAAGGTGTTGCAGAAACTGTGAAAGGGTATGAAGTGAAAATCCAGCAACTGGAAAAAGATTTATTTTTCTATAAGAAAACCAGCAGAGAGCTGAAAAAGAAACTGAAGGGCCTTCTTGGAGAGTCATCTGAATAATTACTGTCATCCACTATATATTGTAAGCATATTGTCTGATAATGTTTATGCAATTGTCAGTAGATCGTTTGAACAGTGGTGAAGACATAGAAATATGCTGGATAGCTGTAAAAAATAATATTTTTACTGAATTAACTGTTCTTCAGGAATATATTCTACCTTGACCCCCATTTCAAGCGAGAGACATTTGTTTATAGCTGTAGCTGTAGCAGTGGTGTGCCAGTGATTTGAATTCTTGTTCTGTTTTCTCTGGATTCTAACATTATTTCAGCATCTACAACCTCAAACTGTTATGGTTAAGACAGGAATTTTGCTGTCTGAAAGCATCTGAATGGTACTGTAATTCATAGCTTGGTTATATGCCATGAATTTGATTTCCTAAAAGTTTCTGGGAGGTTGTCAATGAAAAATGCCACACTTACTGACTTACTGTGGCTACTAACTTAAGCTGAAAGAAAACATCTACACACTTGAAGAGGAGAAAGAAGTGGTTTCTATTGCAATTCTGTACTTTGACATAAAAAAACTTAACCAACTGAACAAACAAAAAACTACAACCATTAGTGTAAGTTTTTAATTGTTCCATGTCCTTCTTGCCAGAATCCAGATGTCCAACAGACCTAGTCACGTGGAGGAGAAAAGAAGGTTCAGTTTCATCACTGTTTCTGTTGTCTCATACCTCTCAATGCCACCACAATACCTCACATGCACTACTATAGCCTTCTTGGCGTGTTGGTGTTTCTTTTTAAGGCTCAGCAGGACTGGTTCTTCCTCCCAACGGATGCTTCTGTTTCTTTCCACTCAGTGCCATGCCTTCCTACAGGGAGATGCTGATCACATACCTCTACTTCCAGAGTAAATTAGGGCTCAGCCCTTTCCCTCTAGGCAAGATAATGAGCTTACACATTTATTACTATAAAGTACACTATCAACCTGTGAACATGAATATTCTAGAGACTGGATTATAAATGAGCATGGGAAAGATTATTCTGTGTCTAATATACAAAGAAGCATGTAGTTTAGGATATGTACCTATGGGGGAAACATCTATCCTTGGCAAATTGTAGCAGTGGGAAGAAGGGAGAAGACCCCTGTGAGTTTCCAACCTTTTCTAATGCATATATTTGTAAGTTTTGTAAGAAATACTCTACATTTAGTTATTTTTTTAGTACGTTATGAAACGTGTTGCTATACAATGCAATAAAATCATAACTTGTTACTGAGCTTTAGAAATAATAAAATCCCTGTTTGTATATTGCAGTCAAATTTTTAGAATGTCTTTTGTGTTGTACTAGTGTAGTTGCTGACTGTTTTTCAATATATGAATAATTTCATATTTGTCACAGTTCAGTTGTTTTTAGACTGTTTACTAAGATACATGACAAGTTAGAATGGTGAGCCTTGTATGAACAGCACTGTCTCAGATAAGAGTAATGGCAAGTACCTCCGATGTTTTTGTAGATGGTGACCTTTTTGAATAGAAAGGGCAAAATATGAGGTGCTGATAACTTTTTGCCATGTTCATGCTGCAAGTTGCTGATGCTGTAAAACCATGTTGCCTACCTATGTCAGGCATTCAGAGAAGTTGTAACTTTTAGTTATTTATCTGCTGATAAATTTCATTTTAGGTAAGTGTTGGTGTTGTTATCCAGTCATGAGGAAGCAGAAGTTGCTTCTGAAGAATTCAAGTGAAAACAGCTGTTAACAAAGTTCATGCCTTTACTAACTACAAATAAAAGTACTTTTTGAAGTATCAGAGAACTGCCAGTCTGTCAGCCTGCTCAGCAATGCATAAAAATTGTAATAAAATAATTAAAAATAATTCTATACTGCTTTACTAGATTTTGTTACAATGCCAGTTTTTTTGTGGAAGTTTTTTGGGTTTTGCTTTAGACACAATCTAGACAGTGGTCTGAAAACAGGGATTGAAAACAGGGAGAGAAGGCAATTTTCCTTAGCCACTGTGATGAATACCACACTGTGAGATTATTAATGAACAAATCTTTTCTTCTTGGTGGTAACTCAGATTTCCAATTTCACTTGTATGTAATAGGAGAAAATACAACAAAGGAAAGGTCTCCATTCTTGTTATACTGCAGCCTCTTGTAAAACGGAGAAAATACTGATTCTCTGTAACTACTTCAGTATTGGACTGAATGTACAGAAATATTCCCAACAATATGTAGCTCTTAAATGCAAGAAAATCTGAATAGAATTTAGGAAAACAAAGCAGCTGGAAATAGGTTTTGGATAATAATAAGTTTGGGATGCCCCATTCATGGAAATGTTCAAGGTCAGTTGAACAGGGCTTTGAGCACCTTGACCTGGTGAAAGATGTTCCTGCCCCTGGCAGCAAGACTGCCAAGACAGTACATAACAGACTGAGATGTTGAAAGGTCCCTTCTGACTCAAACCATTCTGTTTCCCATTCTAAAATTTTATGGTCTGTGTCTTGTTTTTACCTACATGACTTTCAGCTGCAAAATGCAGGTGCCAACATGTCCAACTACCACAGAAAAAGCTCTTCCCTGCCTACTAAGTGTTCAGGAAAGTGAATGTGTCATTCTCCAAAGCCAGCCTAATAATAAACAATTTCTCTTGCACTACAAAGACAAAGCTCCAACATTTCTTTTGTCACATGTTAATTATCACTGAATGCAATATAGCTACAAAAATGTAGAATTGTTTGCGCAGCACTGAATGTGGTATTAAATCCTGGGATCGATCTTAGTTCTAGTTGATGAAGAACATTACAGAATGTTAAACTGTGAGTTAGGAGCTGGCTGATTAGAAGCAGATTAGAAAACATCTGTCAGTTACCTGGGAAACAAGCAGAGAACATGGAAGTTGGAGAGAAAGAATGAGAGAAGAGACCAAAGAGTAGACAAAGCAAAGTACCTGTAAATCAAAACTTCTTTTTCCCCCACACACTGTAGCACTAATCCATTTCCAAAGCAAAGTATGTGTGAAGAGAGTACTTCACTTGGGTGAGCAGCAGGAAAGTGGGACAAAAGTCTTTAATAAAGGTACCATGAATGTATAATGCTGTTAGAACTTACTAGTGACTTTGGAAAACTAGTACCATGAAGATGCTAAAAGTGAAATAAGACTTTTCAAAGAAATGAGTGTAACTAACAGTCCATATTTATTCAGATTCCATAATAATGCTGAAAGTCTTACTGTAGATTCATCTCTTTTTTTGTCCTATATTTGTTTATTTGTTTTCTGGCCAACCCTTTGAAAATAATTTTCAAATATAGTATCTTTATGATCATACTGATGTCACTGTTAACAACTGTGGACCCTGTGACCACACAGGATAAAGTGTGCATAATTAATTACAGTAATTTCATTATCATAAGCCGCACCATTTTGACTAAAATTTAGCTCCCAACTCGGAAGTGCAGCTTACATTCAGGAGCGGCTTATATATGAACAAATTTCGGAAATTTCCCAATCCAGAAGTCCGAGCCAGCAGCAGCCCCGAGCTGGAGCCTGCCCAGCCCCAGGCGGCGGTGCAGCAGCAGGGCAGCAGCAGTGCTGCCCGCCCCTGGCAAGCGTGGTGGTGCTGCCCAGCCCGGGCAAGCACAGCGCTGCCCAGCCCCCAGCCCCCAGCCCTGGGGAAGCGCGGTGGTGGCACTGGCTGGGCACGCTGCTCTCCCGCTTCCCGGCAGCACCAGCCAGGCCTGCCGCTCCCCCGCTTCCCAGCAGCAGTGGCGAGCGGGCCCGGGGCCACTCCCTGGCGGCTGCCCTGAGTGGGGCGAGCCAGTAAACCCTGTGATCCCTCCATTCTGTTACTAATTGGCAACTTTGTGAAAGTTGCACGCAGATCGTTGCTGCGAACAAAAATGTGGCTAATAATCTGGTGCGGCCTATATATGGACAAAGAACAAAAAGTTGCCGACACCCGGCTTATAATCAGGTGCGGCTTGTAATCATGAAATTACTGTATATCCTGACAGATAGAACACTACTGGGTGGAATGAAGTAATCTGTTTTGTTACCAGTCTGATACAAACTAAACTCCCTTCATTTGGAGAGGTGGTATATGTTTTTATTATCTGCTGTGCCACAGAAGGTATTTACCAAGGGGTTATAAGACTAAGACTTTTACCAGATCAAATCAGTGGTGCCCATAACTTGGAAATGTAACTTATTTTCCAACATGTATTTATAAGCAATTTTGAATCAGGAAATCCAGGATATTTATCTTTTCATAAAAACTAATTAGTCTGTTTCAAGGTATCATTAAATTGCTAGATTATTTTTAGAGAGAGTAATTTGATTATTCTATATTATAAAATAGAAGCCAAAATCCAGAAGACTGATTACCTACCTTCTATAAATTTGTATTCCCTTTAGTTTTAATTTGTGCACCTATCCCTATTTGACAGATTTGATGTTCTTTTTCTTTCAGGACATCTAGTTAAACCTTCGCTCACCCCCGCCCTGTCATCTCCCCACTGTAGAACTAGCCTTGTTGTTTCTTGTGCTATTGAGTTTGAGATACTTAAAAATTAGTTTGTGTTATGGTTGCTGATTAACAGGAGTTCTATTTAAATAAAACCAAAATTAGATTCTAGAAGTGCCTGTTGATGCCATCATTAAAAAGTCCATAAAAACCAGTTTTTAAGTGTTAAAGAAACAAACAGGTTTCTAACTTGGGCAATGTTAATACAGTTCTTACTCAACACAACTCCTTTCCCTGTTCACCACTTGCTGTATTAGCCTGTCCAGTATAGAATTAGGTTACAGAATCAATCCAATATAAATTACATGGAAATTCTTCAACCAGCTGATTTTTTATCACCAATGTTGTTCTTAGTCTTAAATTCTTTCCATGGAAAGAATTGGAAAAAAAATTAAGTTTCCTGGAAAAAAAAATTTGTATTTTCTCCTATCTAGTTCTTTTTACATTTGTAATAACTGAATGTTCACAAAGACAAAGCTCTTTTTGTAGCTTTTGCAGTTTGTTTCAGGAAGGATACTTCTTGTATGCTTTCTTTGGAAAATTGAGCAATTGTTTCAATATTATTTTCTCACAATGAGTCACTTTAGAATGTGACTGTATGTAAATTGGCAATAGACAGCTTTTCTACTCTTTTGATTTCCTGTACAAATGTTCAGTAATATTTTATATCTGTTCTAGTTACTTTGAAATAAGCTGTAAATTGTGTCGCAACACAAAAAAATCTTTGTTTTTCTAAAAGGGTAATTAAAAAAAAAATCAAACTGTCATAACTAAGTCTGAGGTGAGAAAGAATGAAGATGAAGAACAAAAGGCTCTAATTTACTGAACATTAAGAGTTTAGACCGCATGGATTTGTTGCTACCTTTAAATAGGCAGTTAAAGTTCTGAAATAAGAGGAACTTTCCAAACAAAAAATAAGAAGTTCCATGTAACAGATGCTAGGGAGATAAAGGCTTGTGGGCAGGACCAAAGCACAGTATACATGTAGAGAGGGGCTGGAGAAAAGAATTCTGGGATGGATATGACTAAAGACAACTACAAAACTTTAAATACTATTTTTGTGAATTAAACTAACAAAAAATAACTCAGGTTAGGGCAAAAGTTACAGAGTACAATTGGAAAACACCTGCTAATGGATCAGGATAATGAAAGGGATTATTCTTTTTCCGAGACTTTTGAATGGATGATTCTTTGTAAGAACTAGAAAAGCAATCACCGAAAAACCCCATGCTGAAGGAGAATTTTCTGTGTTTTAGTTTATGGCCATTGTTCCTTGTCCTGTCACTGGGGACCAATAAGAGCCTGGCATCATCCTCTTGGCATGCACCTTATTTATATGTATTGATGAATCCCCCTCTCACTCTTCTCCAGACCAAACAGGTCCAGCTCCTGCAGTCTCTCTTCATACGAGAGAGGCTCCAAACCCCAAATCGTCTTTGTGACCCCCTGCTGTAGCTCCTTGTCTGTCCGTCTCTCTCCTTTCGTACTGAGGAGCCGAGCACTGGACACAGCCCTGTCCTCACGAAGGGATATCCCGAGGGCAGGAATGTGCCAGCCCGGAGCGGCAGACACGCGGGCAGCCTCCGCCTGAGTCACGCGGCTCGAGGCGAGCCCGCGCGGGCACACGCAGCGCCGCGGGGGCGCGCGCGCCCAGCCGCGCGCCCGGGCGGTGCCCCTTTCTAGTAACTTCCCCGTTGTGCTGCGTCATCACGGCGCGCGGCGACCGGGCCGAGCCGTTTCCGGTGTCGCGGGCGCGGGGTGAGCGCTCGGCTGGAGCCGCCGGGAGCCGCCGGCCAGGCCCCCGTTCTGTCCTGTCCGCTCCTGCCCTACCCTGCTCCGCCTCGCCCCGTCCGCACACGGCAATGTCAGACAGAGCGGAGGGGCCCGCGGGGGGCTCCCCTGGCTCCCCCACCGGCCACTCCGCCGGTGCTTCCGAGCCGCGGATCATCAGAGTCACTGTGAAGACTCCCAAGGAGAAGGAGGAGTTCGCCGTTTCCGAGACCAGCAGCATCCGGCAGGTGAGGGGTGGTGGAGCAGGCTGAGGGGGCTGGCGGGACCACGTTGGGGCCGTGACCGGGCGGAGCGGAGGCCGGGAGGGGAGCGCCGCCGGGCCCTTCCCGGTGACAAAGCAGCTTCTGCTCGCCCGGGTCTCACCCGGCGCTCTTGGGCGAGCACCAGCACCGATCCCAGCCTCTTCTGAGGTTAGCAGGGGTAGTGAAGAAACAAACGTGCGGCCTCGTACCGTCCTCACCGGCTTCTCTCTCGCTGTAACAGAAGGCCGGCTCGGAAGGTGGATGTAGCTCATTCGTGAAGTCATTGAGTCATAGAATGGTTTGGGTTGGAAGGAGACATTTAAAGTCTTCGAGCTCCCCTGTCCTAGGCAGGGACACCTTCAGCTAGACCAAGTTGCCCAAGACCCCATCCAACCTGGCCTTCAACACTTCCAGGGATGGGCCATCTGCAGCTTCTCTGGGCAACCTGTTCCAGTGCCTCACCACGCCCACAGTAAAGAATTTTTTCGCAATTGCTAATCTAGACCTACTCTTTTTCAATTTGAAGCTATTGCCCCTTGTCCTGTCAGCACATGTCCTTGCATGTAGTCCTGCCTCATCTTTCCTGTAAGTTCCCATCAGGTATTGGAAGGCCACAATTAGGCCACCTCAAAGCCTTCTCTTTTCTCCTTTTCTACCTGGGAGTTGCCCTGTTGAGCTGATTGGTTTTGGTGGTAGTTGTCTCACTGACTGGCTAACATGACTGTAGAATACATAAGCAGTCACTTGTAGCTCTGTATTTCTAGTGATTATTTTGATCTAACACTGTCTTTAAAAGCAGCAAGTAGGCCTTCAACTCCGGGAAGTCACAGCCTTGTAGTCTGTTTGTAAAATCTGCAGTCTTCTGTACTTAAATGTGCTAGTTATGGGTATGGTACTTAGCATGGCACTGCAGTCAGATAACCAAGTTACCAGGGATTTTGTGCCTTCCTGTGAAAGTCTGTCTCCCACCTGCCTCTGTCTCAAGCTAGTGTCACCTGCTGATTCATCGACACTGTTTCCTGCAAGTCTTCTCATTTCGTAAAAGATTTGCTGTGCAAGTATTGGCTACAACTTCATTTATTTAAATTAGAAAGCAACAAATCATAGAAAAGATGCTATCAAAATGTAAAAACGCAGAGTCTCCTGCTTGTAAAGAATGTAGACATCACTATATTCAGAACTTCTTTCATTTTCCACAGGATTTCCCAGTTTTCTCCTTGAAATGGCACTAAATGTGGCAACTTCGTGCTATTCCACAAATTTTTTTGGTCTCGTTAGTATTGCAAGACCTCATCAGAAAAAGATTACATGTCTGAAAGCATCACTAATGTCTAGGTACAGAACTTGACATCATTCCTTAAGTGTGAGCTGAAGGACACTATCTGGTTAATAGAAGAGCATACAAAAGATGAAGTAAAGGCTCATGTAGTGCTTGTACTTCAGCTTGAGTGTCAGACTTTTATTTCACCTAGTTGCTGTGAATAGAGAAAGTACTAATATTGCTTTCATATTTTGTCCTTATGTCTAATCTAGATTCAGTTTGGTTTTGTGTTTTGTTTTTTTTTTTTTTTGTACGTCAGCATTTGGGTTAGAAGTGTCCCAGACCTGAGTTTCACAGTTTTCCCCAGCTGCCAATGTATTGAAGTCGCTCTCTTGTCTTCTCTAGTCTTTTGACAGCTGAGTTGGTTGTGTGCTGTGAGCTACCCTCTCTGCAAGCTTGATCTAGGCATTTCTCTCAAAAGTAAAATGACTGTGTTTGCTTTTTAATGTTGTCCACTGCTTTCCCAGCAATCTCACTCTGAAAGAGGTGCTTTTCACTTCTCTGTTCTCCACAGATTTGTGAGCAGCATCAATGCAGTTTTTGTAAAAGTCTTTGCAGTTTTGGGGCTTTTGTTTTGTTAGGATATTTCAAAAGAGAGATTCAAAAACTGACTCTAACCTGAGGATTGTGTTTGTCCTGAAAAGCAGTCAGTCAGTTTGGGTCCTTTCAAAATGATAAACAGATTGACTTTAGCTGTGAATTTTGTAATCATTTGACTTTAACAGGTTTGTTTTAGAGTATTGGTGAAGTGTTTTCAAATAGACAGTTGTCATAAACTGAGATAGTTGTACAACCTATCAAGAGCATGAATTTTTACTGAAAACCTCCATCTAAGTTTAGGAAATTAACAGAGCACGTGACTTCAGATGTATTTGTCTACAGATATCTTAAACTCTGAGAATTGTCTCTCTTGGAACTGTTGCTAAAATATTAGATCTGCAGTTATAATTTAATTCCTGTGAAGTAAGATTGCCCTGCCAGGTTGGTCAGACAGTGTAATAGCACTAAAAAAATGCACTGTGCCTGTAATGTGACTGATACCAGCATTTTCTCTAAAACTGCAAAAATGAGCTGTTGATAATAGGCATCAACAGCAGATATAATATTTCTAGAGCCAGCCTTGAAAATAGGTTAATCTCAAATGCCAGACAAGTTGCACATCTGTTCAAATGCATCTGGGATCAGCAAGTGGTTTGTGCAGTTGAGATAGGTAGGCCAGTAACTCGTAGACTGAAAAAAAAACAACAACAACCCAGCAGAAGAAACTCCCTCAGTATATTTCTATAGCTAACTTTAGTACTTAAAGAATTGAGTTATTTCTTTACAGCTATTTCAGAATACTACTGGAACATGAACCTAGATTTTCTAGGGAAATGTTTCATGTCACCAGGGCCAAATTTAGGGCTAAAAAAATTGTATTTTATGTTACTCTGTTATTGTAAACCAGGTCTGCAACTTTTCTGTCAAGATTTTTTCCTGTACTGGAAGACATCAGCAGAGTAGATTTTTTACCGTGTTCCTGTATTGTACAGCTAGAACACAGAGTATGCAGGTTGGTATGGAAAACTAAATACAAAGCCACTCTAGGAGGTCAGTTTGCAGCTGCTGTCTATCTTTTATTCTCTTAAAACTATTTGATTGTGCTGAGCACAGTTTGGCTCAGACCAAATATTTGCATTCTTGACTGGGTATGATACTGGTCTTGCTCAGAGCAGAGAATGAATACATGATGGATAAAAGATAAATAACTATAAACTTGTTGATTTAAGCTGGCAGTGGTGATACTCGGGCTCACTAAAACTGTCTCTTGTCCTGTGTTTTTTTCCTTCAGTTTATTTTCTGAAGTTTGTGGCAATGCAGTCTTTGCAATTTCTTGCTTAGCAGAGTTGTCTTAATGTGGTTGGTAAAGTCTCTGTACAAAGAAAGAGTATGCTCATTTTAGGAGCAACTTATGCCTTCGTGTTTTAGTGAATGACTTGAATTGTTTGAGTGTTGAGGTGTTGGAACCATTTACAAGGAAAAACATTTTTTTTACCTTCATCATTTAGAATGTGGGAGCTTTAGAAGAGTTGAAGCTTGCTGTTACTTCTTGGTGCTGTTTTAGTGCCCTGTGTTTTTTGAAGTATTTGAAGTATTCATAAGTTTATTATAACTAGTGCAGACTTACTGTCTGTGTGTGTGTAGCATACTGAAAGATACTGAGTTGTCCATTCTGTGAGCATTGCAACTCTGAAACAGAGTGGCATACCTAGCTGTGTGTTATTAACTGCTGCACCAACAAACAGTGGGTACAGTAAATCTGTGCTAATAATTTCAGAAACTTGAAGTTCTTGCAGAGAAGGATTGTTAGTCCTTTGATCATATGAAAATTTTGGAGCAATGTCCATCAGGAAGAGTTAAATTGAGTTTAGTTCCACAGAAAACAGATTAGATCCTTTATCAGGTTTAGGGGTTTTTCCCTATTTTTATTTAGCTTCAACCTTTAAATAGAATATCTCTTCAGTATGGAATACGGTTTTCATTAACAGCATATTTAACAGCTTCTATTGTGTTTTTTTAAAGTAGGTGAATACAAATGTGCTTTCTGCGCTAGCCTAAATTACAGATAAAACGCCTGAGCTACTTAAAATTAAAGGTAAATGTATTCATTGTGTTGAAACTGGTTTTTGAGTGGAAAGCTTCTAAATTTTTAAAATTAATTTTCAGTATAATTTATGGTTGAAACTTCAAATCCATAAATCCAGGTTTTCATTTTCGTCCCTGGTTCTCTCAATCCCAAATTGGTAGTCTTCTGCTTTACAAAGATCACACAAGCATAAATGTTAAATTGTTCAAGCTTTGGGTAATTTGGTAGTGGAGCATCTTTCCTGGCTTGCATATGCTTTTAATATTTTATGTAATGTTTTACTTTTTAAGAAACTTTACTTTATAGGAACAATTCCTTTAATATGATCCAGTTCTGTTTCACTGTTTTTCTGCAATCCAGGGATTACTGGATAGTACAAAGAAAATAGGTTGAAACTATATAATGGAGTCCAGTCTGTTCTTTGTTTCTAGGATTGTGGTTCAGGTTTCTGTTGTTTTTCAGGTGTCTCAAGACACTTGAATACACAAAGCATTTAGTGTTAGGTTTTCTATTGTCTGGTGTCTCAGTGCATTGTGACATATTTGTATGATTCTTTATGGAGTCTGCCTTGTGATATACTCTGATTATACGTATTTCTTAACCTTGGGGTTTTTCCCCTCATTTTGTGATATCAAAATTGTTTTAGGGTGATGGTAGGTGGTTATTTGATAGAAGAACCTTCAGAAGCAAAAGTATATTGACTTTCCTGACTATTGGCTTAGTTAGATGTAACTCAAAGGTATCAGTTATCTGACTGTAGTACTCAAAAAGTGTTTTCTGATAAACAACTGGCAGACAGAGTAAAATAAGAAAATCTATTTAAGTAGTATGTGAAGTGTCTTTTGTGTAGATACTTTTCTGCATGAATGTACGACATTATTTTTTATTTTTTTAAATATTTTTAAAATGTTATCTAGTTAAATATGGCCTACATTTGTCCTGTGAGTTTGTTTTGCTAAAATCCCTCCCCCCTCAGTCAGGGATGTTACACAGTTTTAAAAAAATTGGACTGTGTACAGATCAAAATTTCCAACAGCATATAATACCTTAATGAATAATAAGCTGTGGTAAAGGTGTCATGTAAAGAGTTTTAAGACCAACCAATATTTCAGTCTAGTGACTATAAACTTTGTCTCTGTAAAAAAGGTCATTGTCTGGGAGTAAAGTTAGGGTAAAATCTGAAGGATTTGTTGTATGTGGTGACATGGTGTTCTGGTTTTGACTGGGATAGAGTTAATCTTCCTCTTAGTAGTTGATATGGTGCTGTGTTTTGTATTAAGTGCAAGAATAGTCTTGGTAACACACCGATTTTGACTCTTTGGCTAAACAGTGCTGTTGTTTGTTAGGGATGTTACTCCCTAACTCAGTGACCCCGCTGAGACTTTCCAAACCACACTGCCATTTTCTCTCTCGAGCCAGTGCTTTATTTGTTTGTTAAATAACATTGAATGTTAATTAGTTACATTGAATAAATTAGTTAAGGGTTGTATAATACAATTGAGAGTTTTCAAGATGAAAATGTTGAAGCATTTTCCCTTTTTACGCAGCACAAAAATTGCAATGGGTTGAGTTGAATCTTATTGTCCTGTAACTTAAAAAGCTTTTTTCTCTTTTCACTCTTCTTAAGTTGTCTGTCAAGCCAAGGCATGCTGGAGAGGAGAGGTGGAAGCACAAAAGGTCAAGATCACAGGTTGAGATAAGAACAATTTACTGGAAACAGCAGTGAGATAAGAAAACAAATATTAACAGCAACAATAATAATGACAGAGGGTGCAAGAAAATCAATGATTTACATGGAAAAAACTCTCTTGATAACAGACAATAGGGGACATCTCCCTCCACCATGTTTTCTCCACCAGAAGGAACCCCTTCTACCTTGGAGAGATTCCATTTCCCCAGCTGCTGTCAATGACGGGAGGTGGTATAGAATAATCTTTGGGTCCTGGCCATGCCCCCTCCTGGCCACTGCAAAAATTAACCCTGTCCTTACCTGAGCCAGGACAGTGCTCATTCTGAATGGAGTTTTCGGTTTGTGTTGCTTTGCCAGTGATTAGGTACACAATGAACAGGGAGAGAGTAGGTTGTCAAGTGCTTTTATGGAGAAGTATTGCTTCTCCAAGGGCTTGGAGGAGTGCAGTGTCTTGCTGAAGAACCCCTGGAAGGAATAGACATGGCTAGAACTTGAGTTGTGAGCCCTTTACACTACTATGTGCTGCAGTTTACCCATTATCGACTGCTAGCCTTTTAAGCTCATCAAGAGTCTGACTTTGTGTTTTGAAATGTGGTTTTTTGAGAGTTTGGTTTTGTTGCAGACATCTGAGGAAATAATTTTTTGGTGAAACTAGCGTGGGTCATTGTCAAAGCCACCATAAAATAGTAACTCCATTGAGACTTGAAAAACAGAGTACAGTAATTTCATGACCATAAGGCGCACCAGACTATAAGGCGCACCTCTGGGAGTCGGAACATTTTACTACTTTGTACATTATATAAGGTGCACCGGACTATAAGGTGCACTTTTGTTTTGTCACGAAGATCCGTGCTGTGCACAACGAAGTAACAGAATCCTGCAATCATGGAGTTTACTTGCAGGTGCTCAATTTGCAAACATTTTTCACGATTGGTGTAGCCTTTAAACACAGCCCCAATTGCCCTCCCCATGCACGGGGCCCGGCACTCCCGCCTGCCCTCGGCTGGTGAGGCGGGGCTCGGGGCGGCTGCGGCTTGGGACCGTCTGCGGCTCGGGGCGGCGCGGCACTGCCTGCTCCCTCTCTCCCTGTGCGGCCACTGCTGACCGAGGGCTGGCCGCTCCCGCCCCGCCTTGCAGCTCGGCGCTCCCGTGGCGCCACCCCCCCTCAGAACACGGCTCGCACTTTTTTTTTGCAGTGAGGAGCTGTGCCACGTGCAACAAAGTAATGAATTACTGGCAGGTGCTCAATTTGCAAACATTTTTCACAGATTGGTGTGGCCTTTAAATGCAGCCCCCGGTGCCCTCCCTGTGCTGCAGACACCAGCACTCCTGCCTGCCCCCAGCACTGTCTGGCATGGCTTGCAGCTCCAGGCTACCACCGCGTGGCCGTGGATCCCAGCTTCCCCTGCCTGGTGGCCGCAGCTGCCACAGGCCCAGGCACTCCTGCCCGGTGCTGGCTGGCGCAGCTCGGCTTCTTTTTCTGCCCGAGCCAGGGCCGGCGGCAGCTCCCTCCCTCCCTGCGCAGCTTCTGCTGGCTGCAGCCGCCTGCTTCTGCCCCCCGTCACGACTCGGCGCTCCCGCAGCACCACCCCCGCATTGCGCCTTGCACTTCTGGGTTGGCAAATTTCGCAACTTTGTCCATTATATAAGACACACCAGAATATAAGGCGCACTTCCGGGTTTGGGGGAAAATTTTAGTCAAAAGGGTGTGCCTTATAGTTGTGAAATTACTGTGCTTCTACATAGGAGCCTTATTTCGTGGTTTTTTTCCTAGCTATCTGTTGTGGACCAAAAGTGTTTATATTCCTGCTTGAAATGACGAATTCTTGTCTTCCTTCCTGTGTAGTGTCCTAGAGTTGTACAATAAAACCCTGTTTTTACTGACACACTTTTGGTCAGTCATAAGGTGACCAGGTAATGAATGATTCATCACAAAAGGAAACCACAGCTATCAGCTGTAGCCATGAGTGTGTTTGGTTCCTTACTTCTTGGGTCAAGATGACCTGTAACCATTAATTCTGTTGTATAAAAGAAAGCTGGAACTCATCAAAGTTTGCTTCTGAGACAGCTCAGTGTGGGTGTAAGACATACTGGAATTCAGTCAATATGCTTGACTGTGTATGTTGTTAGGAAATGCGGTTTAAATATTATGGGTGCATTTTGAAACAGTAATGCCAAACAAGGTAATGGTGTTGCAAAATCTTTCTTTGTAGTAGAAAACTGCAGTTCAGCCTTCTAAGTACAAACATTTGCATCCATGTCATCCTCTATTGTGTTCAAAACAGAGTTTCATTCGGGGAGGAGTCAGCAACCTTTTTTTTTTACAGTCATCTAGATAAAATTGTAGCTTAATATTTTCAAAGTGGTTGAATTTTTTAGGGGCCTGTTTTCTGTTACTTTCAATGGGACTTGGATGTTAATTGCCCAAGACCTCTTCCAGGTGGTCCCTTGTAATTTAATTTTTAAATATTACTTACTAAGCTGAGATTGGGAGAATTTGAAAGTATTTTTTAATTTATTGTTTTCTTCTTTTTATTACTTTTTCACTTTTTTATATTTTTGTCTTGTGAGTGGATAGTAAGATTATTACAGTTGCTGTTTTTGATGTCAACAGAAGCTTTTGAATGACTATGTAGGGTATATATGGTAAAAGAGAGTTTGAATGTTAATACTTCTACTTTACCTGGAATAACTCTTTACCAGGTTCTTCCAAGGTCAAGCTGTCAGATAGGTGTCATAGGTTAATGTTTAAATTATGAATCTGCTCTGCAAACTGACAGTGCAAAACAGTGTCTGGTTTAGTCAGCTGTTCTACTTCATGTGTATTCAGATATTTGGTTTGTTAGGTGACAAAGTGTTTTCTTTGACTGGCTTGGGTACCGGTATGCGTTTGTTCAGCACTAGACATCAACATTTTATGGTGTCCATCTATACCTTGCAAAAACTTTCAGAGGCAATCAAGTTGAGCAGGTGTAGTAGAAGTCCTGGGCTTGCTTTAGAGAGCGTGGGGTTTTTTTTCCTGTGTGTCTTAACACAGAACAAAAAAAGGCAAGTTTTGTTAATGGTGATTATTTTCAAGTTGCTATGAAGATAAAGGTATTTGGCATGGAATTGAGAGTATAGATAAGAAGTGCTGGTGTGCTGCTAGAAAGCCAATGAGTGTTCTCAATGTGAAAAGCTATACTGTTCCTGTATTTCAAAGCAAAAAAATAGTTTATGTAAACAAGTTAACCTGAAGTAAAATGGCAATCTGGGCAAAGTACTTCAACAAAACAAGCTTTGGATTTGTTCTAATTCATGTCAAATCTGCAAGTTGCCATGCTTTTAGAAGAACGTAGCCTTGAATCAACTCACTCTGGTTAAGAATGCTTTTTATTTTTCTCCCTCTGTCTAGATATTAGTCCAGTATTTTAGTCTGATTCCCACTGTTTCTCTTCACATATTTTTCTAATAATCACCTAAAATTTATCAATTTTTAGTATTATTTTTATGGTATTCAGTTACTAGAAGAGTACAATTAACTAGTTTCCATGAATACACTAGCTGTCAAATATGTTGAAGCATTATTTCCACGACTTTGAGTCCTCTCTTATGCCCAGAAACACCTTTGTAATACCACAAGGTGTAGTATTATTACATTGAAAAAAACCTTTGCATTTTAGAGCAATAAAACAAATGAGCTGATATTGTTGGTTGGATTGTTACATGATAATTAAAAGAATGAATCACCACAGTAGGAGAATTGGGCAGAAGTGCTCATCATTTCCAGCCAGTGACACTGAACTCCTTCTGCTTTTGGTATTCCCAGTGGATGAAGTATTTTAACTGTCATTTACTGATACTGTTATTTGGTTATGTTGTGCAAATTGAAGACCTAAACAACAGCAAAATGAATTTTTTTAGAACTGCCTGAATATGCATTAATTTCCATCATCAAAACCTGTCATGGTTGAAACCCAGCCAGCAATTACCATGAAACTGCTTCCTCATTTCTCTCCCGCCTAGTGAAATGGGGAAGAGAATCAGAAGAAAAAAGTAAAACACTTGAATTTATATAAGAACAGTTTAATGTTTAAAACAACAACAGTAATAATAATATTAATAATAGCAACAACAATGATAGTAATGAAGGAGAGGGAGAGAGGAGTAAAATGCAAGAGAAACAAATGACGCACAGGACAGTGGCTCAGCACCCACTGTCCAATCTCCAGCCTGTTCCCTTCACTGGCAAATGCTCCAACCACACTGCCCAAGTTGGTGAAAGCAGGGACTGGGAGAATGAAGAACCATCCTCCGTAGAAGATCAGATTTGAGATCTGATGAGATACATCCATGGGCCTTGAGGGAGCTGGGCAAGGAAATAGCTAAGCCGCTAGCCATTGTGTTTGAGAAGTTGTGGCAGTTCCCCATGGAAATTCCCTCAGACTGGAAAAGGCAAAACAGAGCATCCATATATTTTTGGGAAGGGAAATTCAGGAGAACTACAGGCTGGTCAGTCTTACTTCAGTGCCTGGCAGGATCATGGAACAGAACCTCCTGGAAATTATGCTAAGGAACATGGAAGGTAAGGAGAAGACTGAGGTCAATACAACTTCACTAAAGACAAAGTTGATGGTTGCTGTTGATGAGATTGCAGTGGTGGTGGATCAGGGAAAAGTGAGTGACATAAGCTACTTGCACAGAAGTAGAGTGACACTGTGCCAAGTGACTTGTCTGTAAACTGGAGAGAGACGTAGTTTTGGCCAATGGACTACTCAGCAAATAACAAATATAAAGGGTTCTGATGAACGGCTCATTGTCCAAGCAGAGACCAGTGATGAGTGGTGTCCTCAGGGATCAATACATGGAGAAACATTGTTTAACATCTTTGTCAGTAACATAGACAGTGGGATTGAGTGCGTCCCAGCAACCTGTGCCAGTCAGTGTGGTGTGAATGAGGCATTGGAGGACAGGGTTGTCATCCCTGACAGGCTTGAGAGGTGGGCTCATGTGAACCTCATGAAGTTCAACAAGGCCAAATGCAAGGTCCTACACTTGTTTTGGGACAATCTGAAATACAAATACAGGCAGGGTGGATTGAGAGCAGCCCTGAGGAGAAGGACTTGAGGGTGCTGGTGGATGAGAGGCTGGACATGACCCAGCAATATTCTCATAGCCCAGAAAGTTGATTGTATCCTGGGCTGCATCCAAAGCAGCATGGCCAGCAGGGGGATTCTGCCCCTCCGCTCTGTTCTGGTGAGACTCCACCTGGAGTTCTGTGTCCTGCTCTGAGGACCTCAGTGCAGGAGGACATGGACCTGTTGGAGTGAGCCAGGAGGAGGCCACCAAGATGATCAGAGGGCTGGAGTGCTTGTCCTGTGAACACAGACGGAGGGACTTTTGTTCATCCTGGAAAAGAGAAAGCTCCAGGGAGACCTTAGAGCAGCCTTGCAGTGGCCAAGAGAGACGAAAGATGGTGAGGTACTTGTTACCAGGGCATGGAGTGATGATATGAGGGTAATGACGTTACCCTCTCTCATATTAGGAAGAAATTCTTTACTGTGACAACACTGGTAAAGGTTGCCCAGAAAAGATGTGGATGCCCCATTGCAGGAAGCATTCAAAACCAGACTGGGCTTTGAGTAACCTGGTCTAATGAAAGGTGTACTGCACTTGGCAGAGGAGTTGGAACTAGATGATCTTCACATTCCTTTTCAATGTTTTAAAGATTCTGTTTTCCATATTGTAGATGATTCTCTTCCTCTGCCTCAGGAAAAAAAAAAAACAAACAAAAAAAACGGGTATGTGAGCTAATATGTTACTTAAGGTGTTTTTCACAGTTAACACCTTAGCAAGCAGCCTCTTTTGTAAGAGGTCTTGCATGGTAATGATTTCCTGATAAAATGAAAAATGTGTTTATTCACTGTACTCTGGGCTGCAACTGCATTTCATGTGTCTGTGTCATGCATTAAATGAGAAAAGCAGAGCCACCTAAGGTACAAGTTGTGTCTGTGTGGAAAGGAATGCTACTTTAGACACATGGAAGGAAGGCAGCAAAAATGCTGCCTAGGGAGAGACTATACTCAGTTCCAGCAAAAGCCTGGGCAGATATATCCTCTTTGTGACATTGTATCATGAGTCCTTCAGTAAAGGATGGCTTCAGTGGTATGCACTTTTGTATGTGTGTACTTGCTAGCATGTAATTATATGCATGCTTTACCGTGTATATACATATGGGTGTGTTTAAGTACAGTAAATTCACGAATACAAGCCGCACTGACTATAAGCCGCATCTCTGGGTGTTGGCAAATATTTTGGTTTTTGTCCATAGATAAGCCGCACACGAATATAAGCCGCTCTGTCGTTCGCAGCGAGGACCCGCGTGCAATTAGTAACAGAACCGCGGCAGGGCGGGGTTTACTGGCTGAGCTAAGGCTGTGCAGGCTCGGCCCGCTAGGGGCCGCTGACGGGGCCAGGTGGCCCAGCCCGGCGCTGCCGCTCGGGGCCGGCCGCCGCTGCCCCTGGGCTCGGTCACCCCGGGTCGGCGCTGCCCCGCGGTGGCAGGCAGGGACGGAGCTTCCCCCGCTCCTACGGCAGCGGCGGCGGGCGGGGACGGAGCTTTCCCGCGCCCGTGGCGCCGGCGGCGGGCAGGGACGGAGTTTCCCCGCTCCTGCCGCGGCGGCGGCGGGCGGGGACAAAGCACCCCGTCGGCTCCCCGAGCCGCGGCAATGGCTGCGCGGAGCTCCCGTCGGCTCCCCGGGCCACAGCAATGGCAGCGCAGGGCTCCCGTCGGCTCCCCGAGCCGCAGCAATGGCGGCGCGCGCTTCCCCCCCCCCTCCCTGGGCCGCAGCAATGGCGGCGCCGGCTTCCCCCCCCCCTCCCTGGGCCGCAGCAATGGCAGCGCCGGCTTCCCCCCCCCTCCCTGGGCCGCAGCAATGGCGGCGCCGGCTTCCCCCCCCCTCCCTGGGCCGCAGCAATGGCGGCGCGCGCTTCCCCCCCCCTCCCCGGGCCGCGGTAGGGGCGGCCCGGGTCCCCCCTCTCCTCCCCGGGCTGCGGCAATGGCGGCGCCGGGCCCCCCCCCCGTCTCTCCCCTGGGCTGTGGCAGAGGAGGAAAGAGAGCTCTCCCGCCTCTCTCCCCGCCCCCCGTGCTGCCTACAGGGAGCCAGGCTCCACCCGCGGTGCAACAGAGTAGCGATTTGTAACAATCGCAAAATGCCGACTTTGCAGCTGCTCGGCTCAGCACTCTGGCAGGCACTTCTGAGGTTGTATTAGCCGCTCCTGATTATTAGCCGCATTTCCGGTTTAGGAGCAAAATCTTAGTCAAATTGGTGCGGCTTGTATTCGTGAAATTACTGTACTGTATATACTAGTATGTATTTATATCCTGGATGCATGCCTGATGGAAGTCACAGTAGTCTTCAAGAGAATTCAGATTTTTGTTGTCATGACTTACATAACTAATGATGTGAAATTCTTCAGATTTTTTTTTCTGAATGACAAACACTTCCCATTTTCCTGTGGACAAAAAGAAGTTCGGGAAACAAAAGTGTTTCTAGTTTGTGAAATACAAAATATGCAGTACAAGTGATGAGATAATATAGCAAATGTAAAAAACAGATTCTTCTTAAATTATTTTTTTAAATTGCAGTTCAGTATTTACTTACATAAATGTATAATATTTTTTTTGTTTAGTTCAAGGAAGAAATCTCTAAGCGTTTCAAGTCCCACACTGATCAACTTGTGTTGATATTTGCTGGAAAAATTTTAAAAGATCAAGATACTTTGACTCAGCATGGAATTCATGATGGACTCACTGTTCACCTGGTTATCAAAACACAAAACAGGTAACCTTAAAAACAAGTGGTCTTCTATTTACCTCTAGAGAAGTAAAAGTAGTCTGTATTATTAATAGCTTTCTGTTGGGCAAAACTAGATTTGACTAAATCACCTTAATCAGGTCCTTAGTTACAGCTGCTGCAAGAAAACAGTGAAATTATGAAATTACAGTGGTTTTTATTCATTTGCCTTGTATTCTATTTGGTTTATGTTTCTAAATACATGTATTTTGCTTTTTTATTTTGATTGTGGTTTTTGTTTATTATACAATTTTTTATGCAATTTTTACTGTCCATTAATATGTTATGCAGATTTTCTTTTCACACATGAAAACTTGCAGTGAATCTTTTCTTGCTTTTTTTTTATCTGCAGTGAATTTTCTTTCCTTGTCTTACCAACACAATGAGTAAAGACTCTGTTTTAGTGAAACAAGGAAAGAAAAGTTGTGGGAACTGTTTTAGTGTAATGAATTTATCTGTCTAAATAGACTTTAGATTTTAAGGTGGTTTGGGATGTTTTTTGTTTGTTTTCTTTGTCTGTTTGGTTTGGTTTTGGTGTTTTGTTTGTTTTTTTTTTTTTTCTCTTTTAGTGAAGAAGCATTAGAACGATGGTTAGAAACTTGTATCAGTTAGCTATGGTGTGTGCACTTCCTGTGAAATGCCCAAGTGTCCTTCCAACAAGTAGAATAATAGATTCTTCAAAAACAGTCTGATACTAGTTAATAACTTTTTCATTCTTTTAGAATTAAAGTGGTTTTGCTCTTGTTCTACTTAGGTCTGTTTGTGGTAAGGATCCCATCTGATGTGAAAATGTCATATGTTGAAGGAAAGAGCATGGGGTGTAGGAGAGAACAGAAATAGGCTTTCCCTTTCTAGGCCTTACCAAGACACAAAGGCTGGCTAGTAACATTAGCATTAAATACAAATTCTTGTTGAAATTAGTAGCATTAAATGTAGGTACCTTTTGAAATTGATGCCTTCAGTTCTGTATTCGTGTGCTGGAAGGATTATGTTCTCTGTCCTGGAGTCAAAATACATGTTTGTACTGTCAGAGGTGTCCCTTTCCTGCCCTGTGCCTCTTCCACCTGAAATTTAGGCTGATAGAAGCCATGCCAATCTTGAAAACAGTATTAGGTAATATTGCAGTTCTAGTCCTTGTGCATCTGAATGTGTATTTTGCTGTTGCGGTTTTTTTTTTTTTTTCCTTTTATGCCTACAATCTTGAGTGTGGCAGACAGGCATTATGAGTAGTATTAGCAGGATGCTTTTGACTTGCACAGTCTTCAGAGGCTTTATAGTTTGGACCTACTATAGCTATACATACTGAAATACCACTGCCAGCCTCTTGGGCCTTCTTCTTCTTGCACTTTGCCTCTGAGCAGAGGAACCCAGGAACACAAATGTCAAATGCGTGACTTTTGGGGAATTTTCGGTGTTCCTGCATCTTTCTCCGTTGCACTCCATGTCTTTACTAGTGCCTCCTTTTTTGAACCATTTTAGTAGAGTATATTTCTACTATCTGCAGAATATTTTTATCATGTCTGGGAAAATGAAATATGATCCTTTGCATGTACCTGTGATGTCTTCAAATGATGCATTAAAGTTTTCACCCACTAGCTTTGCTTGAATAGACTAAAAACATGCTAAAACCTGCTGGAAAGAATGAAAATCACCTCTGAGAAGGTATAGCATTGTCCTGAAATATCTCAGTAGTATTCTTGCTAAAATGTCTATAGTCAATGCTTATCTCGGAAGATAAGATTTAGACCCTATCAGTGTGGTCTGGAACGTGCTGAATTTTGGTCATGAGTATCAAGATTGATTTGGTTTTGTGCCATTTCTGTTGGCTGCTGCTGTTACTGTTGCTGCTATGTATCTGAGTAAGTAAAAGTTCTTCTCTAAAACTAAATCTGAAGGTGATCTTTTCTTTTCTAGGCTATATTAGATATTAATTTCAAAATAGGAATCTTCATATATCCCAGCCAATCCTTGTTAAAAAAAGATTCCTTTTTTTAGTGTGCTACATTTTCCAGAATGCTACAGACCTTCAGTGAAATCTTGTAACCTATTTTCTACAATGTCGCAGTAGCAGCGAGTGATAAGCAGTGGGCAGTGAAGCTACATTGAATTTCTGAATAGAGTTCTAGGTCAACAGGTACATTTGTTCGCAAGTTCTGGGAGAAAACATAATGTCAAAATGGGTACAAAAGACTGTATGCACTTGACAGGAATATTACTGAAAAGACTGGAGGCTAACAGGCTTGACACTCACATGCACCATTATCATCAGAAAATATGCCCCTATTTGCAAGGGAGTACTCTTGAGCTGCAAGTTTGTGTCATCTACTTTTCTGTCACGCTTTTGAGAATGTTTCATGTCCATTACATGAAGCAGCAAAATTGCTTCTCAAAATTGTTTCTCAATTGAAAATACAAATAGGATTTTTTGCTTACTATTTTTCTTTTGCTTATGGAGGAAAGCTGCATGTGTTTTCTAGATGAAATAAAACCAAATATCTCCAGCAGGAGAATCACGATCGGTATACGGTCTATAATCTTTCTTATTCAAGTTACAGCTGCTTGGCTAATTAGAGTCATCTTGTGTTTAAAGTTTATAGTTGCTGATAATGAAGTTAAAGAACTCTTAGAAATCTCGGGAGAATCTCTGCATTTAAGCCATCTTTCTGATTGTTTTTTGTATAGTTGGTTTTTTTTCCTGATGTTTGCTTAAGTGAAGCAAGCACAGAGTTACATTGTAGGAGAAAGTTCACAAGGTGAAGTATGGAGTATGTACTGACAGATTCTCAAATCTTTTTGTGAAGTCTCAATTCTAGTTTTTAAAGGTATTTTATTCTGTAGTACTGCAAATACAAGCATTTATTGATTGATGAACCACAGTGGAGAATTGATTTGGATTTCAAAGTAGTCTCTTTTCTCTAGAACAGAGAGAGAGGCCAGGTTAGCTTTATTCAAGCTGAGTTCCTTGATCTATTTTACTACATGGTAACATCTTTCTGCCTGCAGTAGAAGGGTATGGTGAGTATACAACCTGGGCAGCCTTTAGTGGCACAGGCTTTGCTAAATTATTTCTGGTTTTAGCTTCATGTGATTTCATTATTAGCCTGTTCTTGAAGGTTATTGAGAGTCTGAGATTTGTCTTCTAATAAAATGTGACATTAACTGAATTTCACATTCAATAAAATATCCTATTAGAGATGTGGCATGAAATAAATTCTGCATTAAATTTTTCAGGCTTTATTTCTTCAAGTTGTGGGTGTGTTACCAGTAGTATGTGAGTTTAGTGAAATAAGACATGAATCCTTAAAGCAAGATGAGGACATCTAAGACAGCAATTCATTTGCAGGCATATGAGAAGGTGGTAATGACTGTAGTGATACTTGTCAGGTTTTTTATTATTTGGAACTGCTGTTCGTAAAAACTAGACATTATAGGTGTCTGAGAAGCCATCTGGGGATAACTGGATTTTGACCAAGAATCAAAATGTATTTTAAGATTCTCAAGTATAATGCTATAGCTATGTTTAATGGCACTCTTAAAGTAACATGTTGCACTTTATAAAGTTTTAAAATTGTTTTTCTAGATCACAAGACCACGCAACTCAACAGGCAAATACCACTGGGAGTACTGCTACCACAACATCAACATCAAGCACTAGCACCTCAACACCAGTGTCAACAAACAGTAACCCCTTTGGCTTGGGTAAGAATATTTGTTAGGTAACATGGTGGGTATCTTCTCTTGGATTGAAGTCATTGTCCCCAAAGCTTTGTTACAATGTAGACAGAATCTGAAAAGCAAATCCCAAATACATACATCAGCAAAAAACTGATTACATATATATATATTGAATTGTCTGTAGAAGGTTTCTGATCAGTCAGTTACCAGAGCAGAGTTGTTTCATTAGTTTTAAATAGAATCACAAAGTGGTTTGGATTGGAAGGGATACCTTTAAAGGTGACCTAGTCCAACCCCTGTGCAATTAGCTGGGACATCTTTAACTAGGTAAATTTCTCAGAGCCCCATCCAACCTGACCTTGAATGTTTCCAGAGATTGAGCATCCATCACCTCCTTGGATAAACTGTGCCAGTGTTTTACCATAAACTTCAGATTTGCTTCACCTTCAGTGGTAAGGTGCTACTGATGTTTTATTTTGGCACTATGGGTAAAGAAATACCTTCCAGCGTCCTTGTACTTCTTAAAAATGCATCTGAATTCCTGTTGTCTGAATACAGATGAATCGATGAATCATAGAAGTTCAGACCTGTAACTTGAAACCATGATCAGAAATAAAAGCAACAAAATTGCTGCCAATCTTACAATTAAGTATTTCTTAGATTTCAAGTCTGATAGTATTAGGAGTTTTCAATTCTGTGAATGAGAAGGCTGCAGTCTGTTGACTTAAAAATTATAACCTATTTCCATAGTTGTGATGAGGTTTTGTTTCGTTCTGTTTAGTCTTTTTTTTTTTGCATTTGAGAGTGGGAAGAGGTAGAATTGGAAAAGCCAATTATAGTAAGCAGATGATTTCTTAGGTTTAGTGGTTTTTTACTGTCTCTAGTACGTTCTGAAACTTTTTATTTGGGTTCAGAAAAGCACAAAAATTCAAAACATAATTAACTCTTAGTGCACTACTACCAAGACAAACACAGGATCTACTTTTTATTAGAATAATTACTCATATTGGGAGTTCTTTCATGGTTATAGTCTAACCAAGAAGAGACAGATAAATGATTATTACAAATGCAATTGTTAAATGTTGCTGGAGGGGGTGGGACACAGACCTACAGTCCCCAAACTCAAACATTTCTTGTATCTTAGCTTTGGAAAATGAGACAATTAGTTGTTAGGATTATAACAAATCTTATTTAAGAATAAAGGTTGTTGGATTTTTAGTTATGTGTCTTGGTATTTAAGGAAGCAAACTCTTAGTGAGTAACTCCTGAACAACCTTGCAAAAGATGGGACTTTCCATTCATTTTTGTTATTTTGAAGTGTGAGATATGTTCAAGTATTTTGTATTTAAAAAGAATTTGGGTGTGATTGGAAGCATAGTCAGTCACTTTTTTTTCATCCTCTTAAAGGTGGCCTTGGAGGTTTGGCAGGCCTGAGTAGCCTGGGCTTAAATACTTCAAACTTCTCGGAGTTGCAAAGTCAGATGCAACGACAACTTATGTCCAATCCAGAAATGATGGTTCAGATAATGGAGAATCCGTTTGTTCAGAATATGCTTTCAAATCCTGACCTGATGAGGCAGTTAATTATGGCTAACCCTCAAATGCAGCAACTGATACAGAGAAATCCAGAAATCAGTCACATGCTGAATAATCCAGATATAATGAGACAGGTATGTAGAAAGATCTGTTAGTTCATTACTTGTGATTCTGCTGTTACTGTAAACAACAGAGCAGGAATTGGATGTGCTTAGTGGAGTGTGTAAACATTCTTGAAGTATTTAATCTTCTTTAAAATCCATAAAAGGTTGCCATAGACAACCAGTCTTTACATTTCTCATTGTTAATGTCCGGAATAGACTGATACTTCACAAAATCTGCAGCGTAGTTTTGGAAAGTCATTGGGTACTGTAGTCATGTATTCTGAGGCTAGAACTAAGTTTAGTTGTCTGCCCTTGAAACCTGTTGTCTAGCCAGCAATTTTACCATAAGTAGTAATTCTCCAAAATACTGCGTATTTTCATTGTATCTCACTGTGGGTACTTCTAAATGCTTTTTAAATTAAAAGATGAACACGATATGTTGTGTGGCAAAATGTATCAAAACCTGAAGCGATTAATAGACACTTTTGAAATTGCATGTATTTGTTTTAAATTCCATACTATAGACTACCTGCTGTAGAGATGTTAGAAATAGTAAGAATTATGGTAGAATGCTGACTAAATTCCGAATTGTGTTGACTCACACTGAGCTGACAGATTGATTCAGCTTTAATCATAATTTTAAACTGGGTTAGACAGGGATAACTGAGATATTGCCAAATGCTGACATTTTTACTTTAGAATGGATTTCTTATTAATACAGATTAAACGTTCCACTTCTCTAGACACTAGAACTTGCTAGAAACCCTGCAATGATGCAGGAAATGATGCGAAACCAGGACCGAGCCTTGAGCAACCTTGAAAGTATACCAGGGGGATACAATGCCTTGCGACGCATGTACACAGACATTCAGGAGCCAATATTGAACGCAGCGGAGGAACAGGTGAGAAAAGATTACAAATTACACAGAAAGGAAATACTTGGTTTTTAAAATAAAATAATTGAAGTAATTAAAATTTCCTGATGTTTACTTAACAAAAGAATTCTTGAAGTGCTATGTAACCTTTAACTCTTGAGAAGAAAGAGCTTTAAAAATATGTGTTCTTCTGAGCCTGAAGAAATACAGCTATTACTTTGTGTGATTGAGAAGCAATTTTAAAGTTAATAGATTTGTTTGTTACTTAATTTTTAATTCCTTTAATTCATTGCTTTAAGATTTGGAAGTCCAGTAAAACCCTTTTAAGGGCATGTTTAGTAACTTTTAACTGAGAAGAATAAAAGACTTCAAAGTCAGAAATCAGTATGCAATTCACAATTTTACTGTGATCAAAGTACAGTGCAGTAGCAACACTACTTTCAAAAACAAATCTGATGTAATTTTTTGGGGGGTCTTAGTATCTCTCAGTGTTAATGTCTTTTCACAGTATTTGCATTTAATTCCTGTAGAATGGTGAGCATAACTGATTAAAAGCCATGAATGTTGATTGTAATGTATGATTTAGAAATTTGTTGATAAATGTTTGCTTTCCTTTGTAGTTTGGAGGTAACCCATTTGCTTCTTTAGTAAGCAATGCATCGGCAGGAGGGGATAATCAGCCGTCTCGTACAGAAAATAGAGATCCTCTGCCAAATCCGTGGGCTCCTCAATCCAGCTCACAGACTTCTACAGCAAATACCGGCACTAGTGGTGACAGCAGTGGCAGCAGTAATGCTGAAAATAGCACTTCTGGCACTATGGGACAGAGCTCAACTGGACCAAATTTGGGACCTGGACTTGGAGGTCTGTTTGTTACTGCAACTGTTTGTATTTGCACATACTTGCAAACTTGTTGAAATGATTCTTTTGTTAGGAAGAGAGTTTTTGATTCAGTTTTTATTGCTGTTTACTTTTGTAGTACATTTTACTGTTATCAAAGTCCTCTGAAGAAAAATAGGAAAAATAAAAAGAAAAATAATGAGAGTGATAATAATACTTGTATACTGCCTTAAAATAACAAAGGTAACAAATTTGTAGATGAATTGTAGTATTTTTTCTGTTTTAAGGCAAATGGGTAAACAACTAATAATGTGGATAGTTGATGGAGAGTGTGTTGGGTACGATGTCTGTCTTAACTTCTAGGATAGATGTGTCTGTATAAGCAGAACCAAGCTGAGGTAAATTTCCAGGTTTTAAACTCATTAAAACCAAGTGGTTATATTCTGGCTTAGATAGTCTACTTTGATTGTAGTCAGGATGTTTACTAAAGTGCCCTTTAACTTTTCTTTAAGCTGGTATGTTCTACACACCAGGAATGCAGAGCTTATTACAGCAAATAACAGAAAACCCACAACTTATGCAGAATATGTTGTCTGCACCCTACATGAGAAGCATGATGCAGTCATTAAGCCAGAATCCTGATCTTGCAGTACAGGTAAATTGTGTTTGGTATAGCAATATATTCTGTGTATTAAAGTAAAAAATGACAAAACCCGAAAGCTCAACAATTGCCTGTGGCAAATGGACCAGTTTTTAATGTTAATTCATAACTCACTGAAATTATTACCTGCTTACTTTCCACAATTTGTTGCAGTGAGTTTCTTCAATTTATAGTTGGATGTCATATCTGACATGCTTCTAAAATAACTTGTGGGGTTGTGTATGTTTTATACAGCCTTAAACTTGTGATCCAGCATTAGAAACAGACAAAACAAGTGCTTTGGTTATAAATGAAGGTAGGGCTAATAGTAGATAAATACCTCGACTAGTCTGGGAGAAGTGAAGGGAGGGGACTTGGTGCCATGTCTAGATATGACTCTGGTTTTAACTTCTCATTTGTGACCTGTGCTCACTGTAAAAAATGGAGGTGCTGTTTTATGAATGGCATTGTAGAGCTGCTTTCATTTTTTATTTAAAGTGGTAATATTGAAAGTAAATTCTGAACTGAGATTGAAAAAATATTATCTCTTCTGTGTTAAATACTCACTTGGAAATATCCTTGACTTCAGGCGATATTTACAACAAAACTACTACTTAGATTTGTAGAGGAGACTGAACAGAAAAGGATTTCCTTGTAATACTTGGCAATACTGCCTTATTTGTATCTGGAAATCCATTCACTTATAAGATAAAAAAACCTAACAAAGCAAAAGCGAAACAAGCAAGCACCCCCAGAAAGTTTTGGCCAAAGGAGTAGATGGTTATTATTCTGTGAGGTAGTTTTCATAGACTATTACTGTACTATCAGTAAATGTTTTAAAACCTCTAGTGGTTTTTACTGCTTGATCTTTGAAGTTCAGTATTTTTGTCCTGTAGATGATGTTGCATAATCCTTTATTTGCTGGAAATCCTCAACTTCAGGAACAAATGAGACAACAACTTCCAACTTTCCTTCAGCAAGTAAGATGAGATACTAGCTCTTAATAAAGGTCTTCAAGTCAATGAGCAATATTTTTAGTAAACTGATGCCTGTCTTTGATTTGGCTTATAGCTAGGTTGTGTAATATATTCTCATTAGCTTTATATACCAAAGTTAGATTTCCCTTGATAATCTTCTTGCTAATGTCCATCTCTTTCAAAAGTTAAACCTGACTGTTGTCTATGACTTGCACAACCACTAAGATTTGTTCTTGCTTAGAAGGAATAAATGCTCTTACTGCACACCAGCCAGAAGATACCTGTTTGTTTCACAAATTAAAATAGTAATACTTTTCACACTCCTAGTTAAACTTTCAGCATGCTTTTCTTATGCCTCTTCAAACCTGCCTTAAATATTTGGAAAAGAGGTCCTGGAGCATGTCTTGAAAGACCCAAGCCATTAGCTAATTTAAAAGAAGTGAGTTCTGAAGTCTTTCCTGGAAAGATTGCTCTACCATTCTCTTCTGCTCATACCAACGTTGTGTTTGCAGCCCAGGTATCTGCATGGTATTAGTTGCCACAGTGTGTAGTAGTACTGTGTTCCCTAAATAGAAGTATATTTTTGTAGGAATTGAAAACCTGATCCACTGCATACATTCTGTCATTAGGTAGTCCTTGCAAATCAGTGTCAATAGGCATTGCCAAGATCTGACTGCACACAGGAGGTTTTATGAGTAAAATAATGAGCACATACATGAATTACAGTAGCATGTTCAGTGTTCAGAAGATACTGTTTATATTTTTTGAACCACATGAATGTGGTGTTTCCTGTTGCCACTGCTTTGTAGTGACTCAGTAGTTCTGAGGAGCTAGTACCACATTTATGTTTTGGAATCTGCAAGCAATTGGTAATTAATGAAGGCACAGTAAGAATCTTATCTGTTTCGTTTGTGTATCTCCTTCTCTTATTATCACCTTGGAATTTATCTGCGGAAATAGATCTCTGTCGTATTTACTGTTTAAAGTTAGATGATTATCACATTAGCAGGTGTGGTGTGAAGTGGAGAAATATCTGGGTATTCTCAGAATTTTGGTAATATTTCAACTTGTATTTTCTTGCTTATACCTGTGTTTATGTTATGGGATTGGGATACAGAAACCATGGAGTTGGCATAATGGAAGGCATCTTTTGCAATTAAGGGCAATTGCCCAGCAGAACTAGGGAAGAATGGCTGCTACTGGAATTAATAACATTAATAGAAGTAAGATCCAGGTCACTTAAGTGCTCTAGTTGTTGGGCCACCATTTATGTAAGACAGCTTCAAATATCAGACAGTTAGTTATGCTTTAAATATTTTCATAAAGTAGTTGCAACAGCATTTTTTGGAGACCCCAAAATGTTTACCTCTTTAAATTTGAGTAATCTTTTCCATCTACTATACATTTAGTTATTTGTTGACTTTTAGCTATCAAGAAGATAAAAGTCCAAGAGATGAATAGAGAATATTAATTGCTCTTCTGAAACCTCTTTAGGCACTCAGAGCAGAGTTCTTCATGTCCTATTCTGCAGTTCTGCTGTGCACCAGAGGAAGTTTCACCTTAATCTGTGATTTCTGCATGAATCAAATCTGGCTTTTCACAAAAGTAATCAGGGGAAAGCTGCTAAAATTAGTAAGCCTATCTGCTCATTGGTCTGATTACCAAAACTTTGTTATTTGTAACTGAAACATTACTTTTCACTTGCCTGTTGCATCTCTATGCAAAGGTGAGCATAAGCTGCTAGTTTTGAGTTTATGTCTAAAATAATGGGGTTTTTGGATGTTTCATTTCAGAAATGAAAAGGATTTGCCTTCTAAATTATTTGATGATGTGAAAGCCAGCTTGTAACCGAAGTCACAGTAAACTGAGAATCCTTGAATACTATACATTTTGGTATATTTTGCAGTGTGTTTGTTTGCATTTCAGGTGTAAGAGCACTACAGATAGAAAGATATGTACAAATAGTCACAATCAAATTGCTGTGATCTGAAATTAGCTAGGAAAAGGGAACTTAGTATTTATTGGTCAAGTTTCATCATGTTCAGCATTGTTGCTTACTAGTTTTATGATATAGGAGACTAATTCTGGAATAATATACTAACACAGTATTGTGGCCTTGAAAGATTGAAATCTGTAATGAAAAATACTTATCCTTGTATAATTCTTGTTAGAAAGGCTTTTTCTACATCTAGAGAGTTCATTGATCACCTTCTATGAAAGTTTTCACACAGAAGAAAAAAGTAACTGAAGGATTTTTTGTAATATTCAACTACAAAATCAAAAGCCAAGTTCTGAAATTGTTAGATTCTCTAAGATATCTAGCAATAAAAATTACCTTAGAACATCTACATATAATGAAGAGTTTCTTTCCTTCTCTTAGATGCAGAATCCTGACACGTTATCAGCTATGTCAAACCCCAGAGCAATGCAGGCTCTGCTACAGATTCAGCAGGGCTTGCAGACATTAGCAACAGAAGCACCAGGGCTTATACCAGGGTAAGAATTGATCTTACAAATTTGGACAGCAAGTCTTCCCTTGTGTTGTTTATTCTTTTTAAATTTAGAGATTTATACAGTCTTTATTAAAGATTCGTCCTCTTGCCTTTTTTAGTTTAACTAAATTAGTTTTAGAATCTGTCACATTTGTCTGCTGTGCAATTCTAAACAGTGATAACTCTGATCTTTGTCTCAGTTCTTTACTCCAGTTGTTGTCATCTCTTTGACAGAATTTGCACTAATTAATGAGAAGAGACGAACTAGTGTTTATTATTCAAGTGGTGTATTTATTTTTCTGTAATTTACACAGATTTAATCCCAGTTCAACTGGAGTGGGAAGCAGCGGAGCTCCTACAGCGTCCACTGTGCCTAGTTCTGTTTCCACTGAAAATACAAGTCCACCTTCAGGAACTGCTGAGCCTATTCACCAGCAGTTTGTCCACCAGATGTTGCAGGCACTTGCTGGTGCAAATGCTCAGGTAAAGTACATCATTGTATTCTAGATATTTTACTTTTATTCTTAATTGTAAAACATTGGAAATAAGACAGATAGTTGAGGGGGGAGCCCACTGGATGCTTCTGCTCAAAGGTCAGTAGAGGAGGCTTAAAAGTGCTATTGCAGCTGTGCAAGTAAATACTGAAAAAACATCCTCTGTCCTGATTATAAACATGCCTCTGATGATCATACCATTGAGACAATGCAGAATTTTGCCATGTGTTTGCGTAAACAGGATCTTCCTGTAAAGTACAGCTAACAGTTTGCCTTAGACGCAAGTTTTCTAAAAATCAGGATTTTGGTAATTTTAGTCAACAGATACTTGGGAGTGTTACAAAAGAGATGATCTTTATGTTGAGGAAAATAAAGCCTGTGATGTTCAGGATTTCTGACAATATAATCTTTACTGTTCCACATTGCTACGTTCAACTCTGTTTTGTTTTAAAAAAACACCTATTTGCATATTTTTGAGAAACTGTTCAGGGACATGCATGTACCCAATTCAATTTCAATCCTTCTGTGTCAGTCAGTTTTTCATGGAGTTCAGGAATGTTGTATAAGTGTAGACAATTTGACAGTGCTGACATGTTAAAAAAAATTTCTTCAATTGCTAATTGAATTTGTCTGAATATAGTTTTTGGAACTTGAAAAAGGTGTAGTCAAAAATTAGAAAAGACTGAGTGGTGTGGAATCCACCGATGTTTAAATTGTGTATTTTGCTAAATATGTGGTATGCTTTTATAGCTTGAAATTTTGTTCTTAGCAGTTACAAAATCCAGAAGTTCGATTTCAGCAACAACTGGAACAGCTGAGCGCAATGGGCTTTCTGAACCGTGAAGCAAATTTACAAGCACTAATAGCAACAGGAGGAGACATCAATGCAGCTATTGAAAGGCTGCTTGCCTCTCAGCCTTCATAGCAGTGTTTCTTTTAACTTGAAAAAATGTAATTTATTTTTGATAACAGCTCTTTAATCTTTCAAATTGCTTTATTTCATTCTGACTCTTGGGATTGTCTTGTTACAACTAAAATCAGTCTGATGCATTTGAAGGTGGAGTGCAGTAGTTTTCTCCAGACAGTGGGAATCAATGCATTTTCACTTTTGAGTGCATCAGTTATTTTGTTCAGCATTATTTGTGATTTTTTCAAAACAGTATCAGCTTTCACAGTTGGATAAACAAGTTTTGCCTGACCTACAAATGGCCAATTTATTTACTCCTTAAACCGTATCCTTCAGTAGTAATTTATGTAGATTACACATTAAAAAGGAAACAAATTAATTGAAGCTGCGGGTACCAATACTGCTTATTGTGATTTTGGCATGTTTTTTTTTTTTCTTGACTAGCAAAATGCTGGAAGATTTGTACCACTTGAGTAATCTACCATCTTTTGCTTTAATTTCTATGAAGTATGAACACAGTATATACAACAGAGACAGCTCATTTTTAGATTTACACAATACAATAGAGTGATATTGTAAGTAAAGACAAAATAACAAAAGAAAAAAGAAAACCCAACAAAAACCCCACAAAAAAAACCAAACCAAAACAAAAACCAAAACCAAACAAACAGGGGAAAAAAAAAAGTCGTAGGACTTGAATTTGGTGTAGAATTGCCCAGGATCTTTGGTAACTATCTGAGAAAAAATGCTTAAGCAACTTCAGTTAAAGTATACTAGAATTACTGTTCTGGATGTCTCTTTACATTTAACTGTACAGAAACTTGCATTATAACGTTATCTCAATATTCACAGATTAACTGTAAATTACTTTTTTCATTGTCCAAATTGAAGAGCCATGGCCCTGTGCTCTGGAATTGCTTTTATGGCTATTTGGCTTGTTCCACTGAGATTTCAACATGTATTCTGATTTGTAATTGGAGAAATTACTTCTATTCATGGTCATGTGATACTCCTAATTACTTTTAACCACCAAGTGAAAAATACTGTATAGCTTTTGAGTTTCTATTGGTAGTTACTTCTCTTGTGCACAGGTAATAAATGAATTAAAAAATCCTTAAGCATCTTGTTTCAGTGTGTTTGCAGTTGGTCATTACCTAAAAATCAAGGCAACAGTACATCTTGAGAGCATTTGAGTGAGCTTAAACTCTGGCAGTACTTGCCAGCTCTGTGCTAAAACTAGTAAACAACTCCTGTGGTGTGAGGTGGAAGGAGGAGAGTAAGAGATGGATAATGTTGAAGGCTTCTGGCTTAGATGAAGTAGCAATGGCAGAAAAAAGTTGAAATTAATATGCTTTTTATTGCTCTTTTGTGTCAGTTTAATGGATTTGTGCACCTTCAGGTTCCTTCAATGTTCTTGAATCTGCACTTCAGAACTGCAGAGGGCAGTTCTTCATTTTCCCAGTCCCCGTTCTCATCTCCTTCAACTTGGGCAGTGTGGCTGGAGCACTTGCTGATGAAGACTGAGGCAGAAAAGTAGTTGAGTACTCAGCCTTTTCCATGTCCTCCAGGTCTTCCAAATCCCTCCTGAAAGGGATTTTCCCAAGTCTTTTATTGCTAATGTACCTAAAGAAGATTTTTGTTACCCTTGATGTTCTTGGCCAGGTTTTCATCTGTCATGCTTTAGCTTTCCTGACCATGTCCCTTCCTTTACCTTCTGCAGCTTGGGCAGTGTGGCTGGAGCATTTGCCAGTGAAGGAAGGAAACAGTCTAGGCATCAGTGAGTGGGTGCTGAGCCGTACTTTGTATAATTTCTTTCTTTTGGGTTTTACTCGCCTCTCTCTCTCTCTCTCTCTCTCTCATTATACTAATAATAACAATAACAATAGCAGCAATAATTTCATCTCCCTGGCTGTTTGGACAATTACTCTGTAGTACTTGCAGGATACTTTTCCCTTTTCCATGCTTTGTAAAATACCTGTTTGTGTTTTAAATTTGTCCAGGTCTCCTTGTTCATCCATACAGGCCTCCTGGCATTCTTGTCTAATTTCCTCTTTGTTGGGATGTGTTAATCTTGAGCCTTGAGGAAACAATCCTTGAATGTCATCCAGCCCTCTACGCTCAGGGCTCTGTCCCATGGTATTCTACAAAGGAGATCCTCCAAGAGGCTGAATTCAGCTGAAGTCCAGTGTAGTATCTTGCTTCTCAGTCTCATCATTCTCAGTCTCCACTGTTTCATGGTTACTGCAGCGCAACCTGCCTTGGGGCTCCACATTCCCCACCAGCTCCTTGTTGCTTGAGAACAAGATCCAGCCTAGTATCTCTCCTCTTTGTCTCATTTATCAGTTGGAGAGGGTGATTGTCATCAGTGAACCTTCTGGCATACATGTGCTCTGCTGTCCTGAGCCTCCAACAGGCTGTCACAACCCAGAAGGGTGTGTGATGTTTCTCGTAGATTCTCATCTGTCTCAACAAGGTCCACACATCTATACAGTAGCCTTAGCTCCAGCAATTAGCTCATTATTTTGCTGTAAAAGTGTTGTCTAACAAGCTGTCCAGCTTCTACAACAAACTTTCAAACTAGCTCCCGAATCTTACAATAAACTGAGTAACTGGTAGAATATGATTGGTGGAATAAAACAGGAGAGAATAGATTAAAAAGAGAGGGGAAAAAAGGTCAGTCCTTACATCCTGCATTAGTCCTGCTGCTGTGGATGGTGTGGATTTGGGGTCAATACAGAGAATGCTAAGGACCAATCCCCTTCCTTTTATGGTTTACCTGGTATATGCATCTCAGGTAAAATAGATTTTTTGGTGCCATTCCTGCTGTATTGTTTACATGTGCACAGTCAGTTATTTAGAGCCCTCCAGGAAATGTGGGAGTTGGTGAACTGTGGTGTCCTGGAGCCCCTTTTAGTGAGGTGTCTGGACTATCCTTCCAGCATATTGGACCTTCCATTCCCCTTAGAAGGGAGCCATCTACCACTACCACCATTATTTTCTTGCTCATGGAACTGATGTTATGAGCTGTAGGCCTGTATGGTGGAGAGTTATCTCCATCCTCATCATTTGTTGCATCACCTTCCTTATCTGTAACTATTGTACAGAGAGGCACCTAAAGGGAGGGTGTGATGGACAAGGAGGCATCTTCATCTTGCGTGTTGTCCCAAGCAAGGATTTGACTCTGCTCATTGTTTCATTCTGACCTTCAGGCAGAGGGAGGTTATAAGACCTTCTGATAAGAAAGGATAGAAAACAAGTAGTTTCTATAGAATAATCTCTACTTTTTTACAGTTACTTTCACAGTAACTATTAGGATCTCCAAAGAAACTAATTTGACTTAAGTGTGCCTTACTGGGACCTTGAATAAAAAAAAGTTAATACTCCCTCATCACTCAATAGGCAGATCTTTTTGAGAATACAGTCCATGACATCCAAAAAGTCTGTCAGATGGAAGAGCAGGGATGATATGGGGAGAACAGTTTTTACCAAGACACTAAATAAAGGAATCAAAACTAGCACAAATACTTTCTTGGGACATCATTCAGCTCACCCTTTTTAAGGATTTCAGTTGCATGTTACAAACTTAAGAGACAGTACACTTGAAGTAAAATTTCATTGCAAGTCAGCAAGAGATGAAGTTTGACCTGAACTCTATACTGAGCCTTCAGCTAAGCTTACTTCTTGAAGTAAAATCAGTGTTTATTAGTAACTAAACTGTTTGTTATCAACTAAACTAGCTTTCGAATAAATATTGGTAAAAACACTGAGCTGTTTTTTAATAGGAGAAATTTTAGTTTTGTCAGAAAATCTGGCAAGCAGAACAAGCTTTATAGGTAGACTTTTTATTTCATCTTTAATGATGAAAGAAGACCCACACTTACTAGTTTAAGATTACATTATAATGCTTTTTTGTTCACCCCTCACCACTTCAACCCCTTGCCCCTTTATCCATCTCTCTTTAAAATTCTCTCTTCAGAGTTTTCACAGAATCACAGAATGATTGGGTTGGAAGAGACCTTCAAGATCATCAAATCCAACCCATGCCCTAACATCTCCACTAGAACATGGCACCAAGTGCCAGTCTTAAACACATCCAGGGATGGTGACTCCACCACCTCCCTGAGCAGACCATTCCAGTACTTTACTATTCTTTCTGTGAAAAACTTTTTCCTAATATCCAAGCTGTATCTCCCCTGGCACAGCTTGAGACTCTGTCCTCTGGTTTTGTCAGTGCTGCCTGGAGAAAGAGACCAACCCCACCTGACTACAAACACCTTTCAGGGAGTTGTAGAGAGTGACAAGGTCACCCCTGAGTCTCCTTTTCTCCAGGCTGAGCAACCCCAGCTCCCTCAGCCATTCCTCACAGGGTTTGTGTTCCAAGCCCCTCCCCAGCCTCGTTGCCTCCTCTGGACATGCTCAAGCCTCTCAGGGTCCTTCCTAAACTGAGGGGCCAGAACTGGACACTCAAGGTGAGGCCTCACCAGTGCTGAGTACAGGGGAAGAATGACCTCCCTGCTCCTGCTGGCCACACTATTCCTGATACAGGCCAGGGCCATTGGCCTTCTTGGCCGCCAGGGCACACTGCTGGCTCATGTTCAGTCAGCTGTGGACCAGCACCCCCAGGTCCCTTTCTGCCTGCGCACTGTCCAGCCACACTGTCCCCAGCCTGTAGCACTGCAGGAGTTATTGTGGCCAAAATGCAGGACTCAGCACTTGGACTTGTTAAACTTCATGTCGTTGGGTTCTGTCCATCCATCCAACTGGTCCAGGTCTCTCTGCTGAGTCTTCCTGCCTTCTAGCAGATCAACACATGCCCCCAGCTTAGTGTCATCTGCAGATTTACTAATGAAGGACTCAATACCCTCATCCATGTCATCAACAAAAGTATTGAACAGAACAGGCCCCAGCACAGACCCCTGAGGGACACCACTGGTGACTGATCCCCAGCTGGATGCAGCACCCTTCACCACCACTCTCTGGGCTCGGCCATCCAACCAGTTCCTAACCCAGCAAAGAGTCCTCCTGTCCAAACCAAGGGCTGCCAGCTTTTCCAGGAGTATTCTGTGGGAGACAGTGTCAAAGCCCTTGCTGAAATCCAGGTACACGGCATCCACAGCCTTTCCTGCATCCACCAGGCGGGGCACTTGGTCATAAAAGGTTGGTCAAACACGACCTTCCCCTCCTAAACCTGTGCTGGCTGGATCTGATACTCTGCCATCCTCTAAGTGCTGTGTGATGCCACTCAGTATGAACTGTTCCATAATCTTACCTGGTACTGAGGTCAGGCTAACTGGCCTGTAGTTACCAGGATCCTCCTTCCCACCCTTTTTATGAATGGGTGTCACATTGGCCAGCTCCCAGTGATCTGGAACCTCCCCAGTGAGCCAGGATTGTTGGTAAATGATGGAGAGCAGCTTCACAGCAAATTCATCTGCCAGCTCCCTCATTACCCTGGGATGGATCCCATCTGGGCCCATAGATTTATGAATATCTATTCTCAGCAGTTCTCTGACTGCCTCCTCCTGGATAACAGGGATACCATTCTGCTCCCTGACACCATCTACCATTCCAGGAGGACAGTTGTCCTGAGAACAAGCTGTCTTCCCACTAAAGACTGAGGCAAAGGTGTTAAGCACTTCCGCCTTCTCCTCATCTGCAGTTACTAATTTTCCTCTCTCATCCAGTAAGGAACAAAGGCTGGACCTGCTCTTCCTTTTACCATTAACATATTTGTAGAAACATTTCTTATTATCTTTTACAGAAGTTGCCATTTTTAGTTCAAACAGAGCTTTGGCCTCTCTAACGTTTTTCCTACATGCTCTAGCAGCTCCCTTAAATACTTCCTGAGAAACCTGACCCTCCTTCCAAAGATGATATATCCTCTTTTTATTCCTAAGTTCCTCCAAAACCTCTTTCCCAGCCAGGCTGGACGTTTGCCTCGTCGACTTGCCTTTCGGCACACAGGGACAGTTTGTTCCTGACCTTCAAGATCTCTGTTTTGAAACATGCCCACCTTTCCTGAACTTTGTTTTTAAGGGCTGCTTCCCAAGGAATTCTCTGAATAACTGAAAAGTCCAAAATCTGCCCTCCAGAAATCCAGTGTAAAAGTCTTATTGATACTCCTCCTGATTTCACCAAGTATTGATAACTCTATAATTTCATGATCACTGTGCCCCAAGCGACCTCCAACCACCACATCTCCCAGCAGTCCATCTTTATTTGCAAACAGCAGATCTAACATAGCCATTCCCCTGGTGGGCTCACCCACTTAGCTGTGTCAAAAAGTTGTCCTCCACAGACTCTAAAAACTTCCTGGACTGCCTTTTTTCAGCTGTATTAAGTTCCCAGCAGATGTCTGGCAAGTTTCATCTACCTCTTCTTTCAGACGAGCACTTAGATAACTTGTATTTAAAACCTGCAGCTTGCATTTTGGACCAGAAGTGCGTAGGTGCCTGAAGATCTCTTCATTTTCCTGCTTCTTTTCCTCTTCTGTGGACCAAGTGACTTGACAGGACTGTCTGCAAAACTGCCTTGCCTGATCATCAGACTCCTGCTAGAAAAAGTAACTGATGCCAAAACCAAAAAATCTAAAAGTTATGATAATCTGAACTGATATAATTTAGAAGACTAAAATGTGTGCATTTACGATTGGGAATATGACTGCAAGATGGCTAGTTTTGTAAAGGATGTGGGCTGCATAATTCTCTTCTTGGTTCAATAACTGCGTGTACTGGGTTGACCCTGGCTGGATGCCAGGCACCCAAAAAGCCACTGTATCCTTCTCCTCTGCAGCTGGACAGGGAGAGAAAATATTAAAAATGGCTCATGGATTGAGATAAGGACTGGAAGAGATTGCTCATCGAAAACTGTCATGGAAAAAACGGGCTGGAATCAGAGGTATTAGTTGATTTTATTAGTAACAAAATCAGAGCAGGATAATGAGAAATAAAAACAGACCTTAAAAACACCTTTCTCCTACTCCTCCCTCCTTCCTAGCAGTACATCCTACCCCCCATCAGTACAGGGAGACAGGGAATGGGGGTTATAGTCAGTTCATTACAAGTTGTTTCTGTCACTGCTTAAGGAGTTGTTCCGCTGCTCCGGTATGGGGTCCCTCCTATGGGAGACAGTTCTCCATCATCTCAATCCATCTCACAGGCAACAGTTCTCCACAAACTGCTGCAACATGGGTCACTGTTCATGGGATGAAGTCCCCGAGGACAAGCTGTCTAATGTGGGTCCCACACAGGGTCACATCCTACAGGAAACGTGCTCCAGCATGGGCTCCTCTTTCTACAGGTGTGCAGGTCCCTGCCAGGAGCCTGCTTCAGAACAGGTTTTCCACGGGGCGATAGCCTCCTCTCAGGCATCCACCTACTCCAGCCTGGGGCTCCTCCACAAGACGCAGACAGATCTCTGCATCCCCATGGACCTCCATGCACTGCAGGGACACAGCTGCCTCACCATGGTTGGCACCACGGGCTGCCGGGGAATCTCAGCTCCAGTGCATGAAGCACCTCCTGCCCCTTTGCCACTGACCTTGGTGCCTGCAGAGTTGTTTCTCTCAAGTGTTCTCACCCCGTTCTTTTCTGGCTGCAGTTACATCTGTGCAATCACGTTTTTCCCCTTCTTAAGTCTGTTATCACAGGAGCGTGAGCACCATTTCTGACAGGCCCAGCCTTGGCCAGCAGCACCTCAGTCTGCGAGCCAGCTGGGATTGGTTCTACAGGGGGTGGAGAAAGCTTCCAACAGCTTCTCACAGAAGCCACTCCTGTAGCCACCCACTCCCCAATACCACAACCTGGCATAATAAAATAATTAATTAAAAAAAAAAACCCAAACAAAAAAACCAAAAACCCCACATACCAATTTATAGTTGAGGCAGCAGGCAGCTAGTCTGTTTCTTTGTTTGTTTAGATGACTTGTGCAGTTCAGCATAGATAGCATTTCATTGTTATTTCCTCATTTTAGCACTGAAAAATATTTATACTGCAGTAGGTACAATATTTACACAGCATGTTACTTACTGTGCTTAGCACAAATTCATGAGGATAGCTAGTCCATGTACCTTGCATAGATAATTTGTGCTTAGACACAGGGAAAGCAATTTCTAACTCCAGGTGTTTCCTCCTCAGTTTTTGCTGCATTTGCTAAATACATTTCAAAATACACACAAAGCACTTGCATCCGGGTAAGTTGTACTAAATATTAATAGCCTGCCCAACTAACCTCAATATGACATTCCTAGAATAGTGGTGTTAGTTTAAAAACAAAAGAACAACAAAACCAAAAAATACACCCTCACAACAAAAGAAAACCAACAAATGAAACCAAAATCAAGTAAATGAAATGTAGGATTGTGTTTGGGCAGGATTGTTCTGCCACCTTTTTCTTCCACTGCACACTTGCACAGCTTGATTAAAATCTGAGAGTAGTTTTATGTGGTTGATATTGGGATAATTTGCATCTTAATCTATTTATTTGTAATGCACAGAATACAAGTAAACAGAAGTAATGCTTTGTTGTCTTTCAGAATAGCAGGTAACAGACAACTGATTATGTTGACAACAATCTTCTTTGCAGTATCTTTTAAGCAAAAGCAAAATGTAAATATATTAAGAGGGCAAGGGAAGGAAATAGTCCCAACATAGAAGCAAAGACTGAGAAATACCCTGACCTAATTTGAAGAAGTATATGAACTGCCTGTAAGTATGAACATACTACTTTGTTTAGAAGCCTTCCAAAATACAAATTGCTTACATAAAACTCTCTAGAGATTTTTTTAACTGTTAAGTACAGTTTTCTGTTGGTGAAGCCACTTTGCGAGTATTCTATAAATGCAGACAAGTAGATCTGAAAATCAGTCTGGCCTTCTCAGAGCTCACACTTTAAAATGTCTTTTTAAAAAAAAATCATTTAAAGGTCTGATTGTATCTGTGTGTGCCAAGATGCAGCTGCTGTACAGTCCCTTGGTCTGGCTTTATTGTGTGTGAAAGAAGGTAAGCATAAATCTGTATTTAATAATGGATACATTAGTCAACCTTTTCTAAAATGGTGTATTGGAAAATATGAAGACCTCATTAACAGCAGAAGTGCCACAAGAGGGTGCTGTGTCTATGATTTTCGTACCTCCAAAATTTGTACAAGTGTGACAAGTCACTTGGTCTAAAGGAGGCTCTGAAATCTGAGGGTATTGAGAAGCATACAGACATCCTTGTCTCTTGCACTTAAGTTTGCCTCTGTGTCTTAAACTTGCACCCTGGCTTAAGGAAAAAACAGGTTCTAAGGTGAGAGCACCCTGTAGTGTACAGCAACAGACTACAACCAGTAACTGCCTGGTACTCTCCCTTCAGGTCACAAAAAACAGAAAACACCATTTCTGGGTAGTTTAATGCCTAAAATCCCTAAACTTTGTGTCTAAAAATTGCTACTTTCAGTAGGAGAATGCCCATTTATTACACTAATTTAAGTAAAGTAGTTGGCCTTGTAAACCACAAAGCCCTTATTATTTTCATACATAGCAAGAACCATGACTAATGCTTTTCAACTACTTACTCAGGTAAAAATTACACTAAAGATGCTTTCAAACATGAGGTGTTCTTCTACAGGAGTTCATCTATCATCCCAGGAATAAAAAAAAAATTGCATGACACACACAAAATATCCGTATGTGTTAGCACATGGAGATGTCTTCAACTGGACAAGACTCAAATCTTTCTTAAAGAAAGTATCTGAAGTTTTCCTAACATTAGGCTGAAAAAGCATGTCTTGTATAACACAAGATGAAGTACTTTTTGAAAAAACCCTTGTGGTGAAAAAGGACTTTAACCTTAAATTCTGTGAGCTGGGTGACTGATCAGGTATTTGGAATTTTCTTCTTGTCTTCATCAAAAAAAGATATGAGAAAAATATGTATTAGGAATAGTTTAATCAAGAGCTTTAAAGTAATTGTATTGACATGCACTGAGGTGTCCACCAGCATTGAGAAGCAAAGTGGAAGGTCCAACTGTGAAAGAGTAAGTTTTCAGAAAGAAAGAAATGTCTATCAATCTTTCAGTACCTTAAATTGCTGGTTGACTCACACTTGACTGCAATGTGTACGCTTTGTGCACGTAAGCTCCAAGTTCCGAGCCAGTAGGAGGCCACTTATGTTTTATTTCTAAAGCTTTCCATTCAATTAAATTTTATATATTGCATCACCACCACTACCTTTTTTTTCTCTCACATTTTTCAGCTTGGTGGTCAATGCATACAGTAAGAGATCAGAGAGATTCTCATGAAGTCATCAGTGCTCTGGGGAGGTCAACAAGGATACAAACACAGAACCTACAACTTGAAAATCTGGCAGTGAGACAGGGGTAGTGTCATTATGGAACTTCATCATGTGTTGAGATTGTTATGGGTTTAAGTCTTCAAAAGAGCAGAGCAGTTGTTGGTTGCTGTAAAATTATAAAAGCACATCAGTCTCAAAAGACAAAGAGTCCCAAGTGTTAAAGTCCATGCTAAAAGCTTTTGGCATAGAATCCCAATTAGAAGTAAAGTCCCAACTGGAAATAGAAGCAGCTCCTGATGCAAGGCCCTGAGAGGGCCAAGGTTGCAGCAGCAGCTCCTGTCTTCTGAGCGGTGATGATGACAGTGAGGAGAGGGGAGAGACAGCAAGAGAATGCTCTCACTCCAATACAAGGATTCTATTTACAAGTTACCCAATGAGCTTAAAACACGAACCTGAAGCATTTTTTCTAAACATTTTAGAATTCTGGTTTCTGTAAGATGAAAGTTTACGTATAATGTGCGCATCTAGCCTATCTGTTCTATCTGAAGAATGTAAGCAATATTCTTACTATATTTTTATTATGTCTAGAACTATGTTTTTGAGCTCTTACTGAAGCTTGTTTTTGAAGCTTTTTTTTTACACTAGATTCTAACACTTTTGCTCTTTAAGGCATTTAAAACATATTCTTACTTACTTCAACTAACTAACTTACTTCAAACCTAAGCTTACAGTTTTATTTCATGTCTGTGTGGCTTAATATATTTTAATTTGTCTAAAGGCTTTAATTCAAACCGTGGATTTTGATCTCTCTCTGAGGAACTCAGGCCTCTGTTTTTCACACTCCAACAATTGTGCATATTCCTGCCTCTTCTAGGAAAATGATGTTACTTTTAACAAAGCTGTAAATTATTTACTCTTGTAATAGCAGATGCACGCATCTCAGTGTCTGACAGAGTAAATATTAAAATTAAGAAAATAAATTATTCTGTGTGACCCTTGCCAGGATTTTCAAAAGCAGGCTTACTAAAATGAGAATTTTAACTTCAGAGAGTGAATAGCTTAAAAGTTAACAGTTCTTGCAAATTACATCTTACATGTCTTTTACAGAGCCACAATAAAAAATCCGAATAGTAAACCAGCTCTTAAAATAAGTTGGTTTAATAATTAATTTAATAATTAAAACCCTGTCTCATAGCCTTGTTATCTTTCAGGGAAATTTTATATCTGTCAATGCAGAAAATTACTCTAGCAAAGCCTCATTCTGAAGAATGGCTCTCAATCTCTAGCACTATTTCTGGGAGAGATTTTTCTAGACTGATAGTAATAAAGTTTTCTGGTGCACTAGGTGGCTCTAGAGTATCAAACTGAGACTTGAGAAGTTCAAGTGGCATAAAATGACCTTTCCTCTTCTCCAGGCGGCCAGCAATGATGTCCTTAGGTCCATCCAAATGAACAAAGAGGATCTTCAGTGCTGGTTTTTCTCCTGGTTGGTCTGGCTGGTTGCTTTCAATTGCAGATGCTCCACTAATTAACACATGCCTGTACATCTTCTTCAGTGCAGAACACGCCAGAATTGTATCTTGTCTAGATGTGTCTTCTCTATCAAAAAAAAAAAAAAAGAAAACCAAAAACCTTTACACATCTACATGTGGTATGACAAAAATGGCTTGTTTGTTCTGGTGAACAAGGTAGACAAGCCCTAGCTTCTCAAGGAGGACAGCCATGGGAGTACTGGCATATTGACATGGTATTTGAGTAATTTTGACAGGATTTTGAAACCAAATTTCTAGTCCAGGTAAAGACGTGATTTGAAAGTGAGGTCAACCTAGCCAACCCTCTGGTAAAATCTCAATCTTAGGGACCTTGTCTATTAGTCACCATTCTTTCCTAAATTAAATTCAATTCTAGCACAAGGAACTGTCATGATAATTTCCTTAATTGCTGAGAACAGGAACTAAATATCCATAGAAACACCTATCCATTATCGATAAAATTGCTATATTATCCTCTCTGAAGGTAAGTGGCTGTGAACAGTACAGACCACTGTTCATAAATACACAGTATTTTCAACACCTGTTGTCACTGTCTTAGATTTAACTGTAATTTGTTTCCTGCAACTCATTGGCAGCATTCCATATATGCTCACTATAGATTAAACAATTTCAGGTCAGTGAATGCTTTTCACGTGTATTTTCTGCTGACAAGGTCTTCTTAAAGCATTTAACTCTGGGTGTGTCTGTTCCACCAAAAAGCAAATCCAGAATTAGTTGTCTCTATGAATACTGAATAAAATTCCTGCCCAAGAAAATACATTCTGTAATGAAATTAAAATCAGGTGATGAAATTAAAACCTATTTAAAAATCATTCTATGGTCATCAGATTTTGGTTCAAAGGGAAGTAAGAACTTCTAATACCTACCATTATCACCTAGGTAAATCAGTGACAGCCTCAGCTACTAATAAGTACTAACAATTAAACATTGGCATTAGGCTCTTTTAAACATAGTTGATTTTGTAGTTTCCAGAGCTGGGCAGTGGCAATGAGTGATCACACAACACAAAGTAATGGATCCAGCAAATCAGTCCAGAACAAATTTCTCAGTGAAATAACCCGTGCTCCAATGAGGTAGGCTCACCTAATGTGCAGAAGCAAGTGTAAAGCCTGTCTAAACAGTCCCTGCCTTCCCAGCCTTTTCCTTGTTTGGGACATACTCCAGTCCCCTCATGATTGTTGGATGCTCTCCAGTATGTCCATGCCTCGCTCATAATGATGAGTCCAGGACTGATGCAGCAGTTCATTGCAAAAGGAGAGGGGAAGGATCAGATCCTCCTTTGACCTGCTGACAATACTTGGTCTAATACAGCCCAGGATTCAGGATTTTGCTGTCCTGTCTTGACAGAAGAGTGCATTGCTGGCCTATGACCAACTGGGCTCTCCACCACGACTTCCTCAGGCCCTTTTCTGCTGCTTTCCAGCTGAGTGCCCCTCAGAGTCCGTACCACTGCCTGGGGTTGTTCCTTCCCAGGGGCAGGATTTTGCATTTTTAAAAGGTTCCTACCAATCCATTTCTACAGCCTTTCAAGGTCCCTCTGCATCACTTACTCCTCCCATTTTGGTGTCACCTGCAAATTAGCAGAGTACACTCAAGCAAACTAGCAATGTCAAACAAACTTGACACCATGTCTCATTCAAAATATCAGTATTTTATCCTACTATTGTTATTAGTGTATTTTGTGATTTTGTTCTTAGTAATTAGTTAATGTCAGGTTTATTAATAAACTATATCCTTAAAATTATTTTTACAAAGATAGTAGAAAAACAACCATCACTGGCAACAATTTCCCACTTTATTTTTCAGGGATTGGCTCACCATCAGCAATAACTATGACAGTTTAGATTAGTAAAAACAGAATGGCTTTATTACCTGCAGCATTTCTTTACACTACCACTTACAGTAATTTCATGAATACAAGTCGCAGCAATTTGACAAAAATTTTGGTGGAAACCCAGAAGTGCGGCTAATACTCAGGGGCGGGTAATATGTGAATAATTTTCTGACATTTACAACCCCAGACGTGCCAGCCAGGGTGCCAAGCCAAGCACCTGCCAGTAAAAGCCGGCATTTCACGATTGTTACAAAGTGTTACTCTGTTGCCCTGGCTCCCTGCAGGCAGCACGGGGGGCGGGGAGAGAGGCAGGAGAGCTCTCTTCTTCCCTCCTCTGCCGCAGCCCAGGGGAGAGACGGGGGGACCTCGCGCCGCCATTGCCACGGCTCGGGGAGGAGCGGGGGAGCCTGCGCTGCCATTGCCATGGCTCGGGGGGGGGGGGGGGGGGGGGGGCCTCTGCCCCCACCCTCTGCCGCCGTGGCAGGAGCAGGGGCTGCTCCGTGCCCGGCCGGCGCCGCGGCGTGAGCGGGGCGCGCTCTCCGTGCCCGGCCGGCGCCACAGCGGGAACGGGGCTGGGGTGAGCGAACCCAGAGGCGGTGGCTGGCCCCGAGCGGCACCACCGAGCTGGGCCACCTGGCCCCGTCAGCAGCCCCTAGTGGGCCGAGCCTGCACAGCCTTAGTTGAGCCAGTAAACCCCGCCATGCCGTGGTTCTGTTAGTATTTGGCAACTTTGTTGCACACGGGTCCTCGCTGCGAACAACAGAGCGGCTTATACTCAGGTGCAGCTTATTTATGGACAAAGAACGAAATATTTGCCAACACCCAGAGATGCGGCTTATACTCAGTGCGGCTTGTATTCGTGAATTTACTGTACATTTCTGCTTTGCAATGCAGTGGGAAAAAACACATCTGGTACTTCTGTCTTTAACTAAAACTTTTTAAAATAAGATATTCTCTTACCTCCTCAGTATGTCATGCAATGTGCAAAGCCAAGGAATCCTGTCCTAGAAAGAAAAGAAGTTAGTTAAAAATTCTTTAGAAATTAACTTGAAACAATTGCTTCTAGCATCTCAGACATTTGGCTAGAGGTAAAAATTAGCATTAAACTGTACAGCAAGTTCAATTTTGAATCTCTTTCTTCCTACATAGATTTGCTACCACTGCCTCAAAGCTAATATGAAGTCCTAGGCATCTTATGAATAAGATGCTTATAGTGGAATAGTACTTTTTACATTACAGGTCCCTGCAAATATATGATGGAAGTAATATGTATGCAAGTGTATCATGCACCTCTGAAGGACAAGCAACTTATTTCTTGCTTCTATTATACTATTCAAAGGTACAGCTAGAGTTGTTATTTCTTTTCCCTGATATAGTGTCAAACACACACCCAATCCCCATTTTGGATCCAAGTTGAAGCTTTCAGAAACAGACAGTTCTAAATTTAGTTATCTGCCATAATTCCAGTAATTTCACGACTATAAGGCACACCGGCCTGAACCCAGAAGTGCGCCTTATAGTCCGGTGCGCCTTATATAATGGACAAAGTTGTGAAATTTGCCAACTCCCAGAGGTGCGCCTTATAATCCAGTGCAGCTTATAGTTGTGAAATTACTGTATATTTATGTCAGTAGCACTCACAAATAAATGTAACCACAACCACAATTTCTCAAAACTTTTGCCCATTACTAAGGCAAACATGAGTGATCGATCAGGTGCTCGCTTAATCTGAAATTTTAAGCTGCCACAAACTTCAGTCATGCCTAATGAAAACTAAACAAGTGCTCCCATTTAATCTTTCAAAGCTGGTACTGCTGAGTGAGCACAACAAATGACAACATAGACAAATAAATGCAACTAGTTTTTGTTGCTGTCATTTCACACTAACTTCTCCTTGGCATTCAAGAAGGCCCTCACAATTTTGCACCTCTCCAGAAGAAATGCTTTCCTCTTGCACCACACACCAATGGCTCAGTCATTGAAGTGCAGAATGCTGATACAGGCAACATACAGGCTTCCAACCACTAGTGAAAGATCCGAGTTTTTAACCAGAATCTAGAGTATTTTTTTTCAGTCTAAATTGGCTAAGGACATCTCCCAAAAGATTTGAGGGACTAAAAAAAAGTGGAAACCTTGCAAAAAAACAGGTGGAGCTTTGCAAAATTTTCCTATTACAGCTAAATTCTCAAAGTCTTTTTCAAAAGATCCCATTACTGCATCTTACCCTGTTTCTAAGCTCTGTATGGTTTTAGATTGATTTCATATGCTCACCAGGATTGTTTAGTTTATATTCTTTGTTTAAACATCCTTGTCTACATTCATAAGTCTAGATTTCTCTACAAATCATGGACATGAACTTTTAAAATTTTTCCTGATTCTGTACAGGAAAAGGTAGCTTTAACTGTAAACCACTGTGGTCGCAAATGGAAAAACCCTTTTTTCAAGCTGTGCCATTAAGCTTCAAACATTGCCAGCTGGGCAAGGGAGGGAATTGTCCTGCTCTGCTCTGCACTGGAGTGGCCTCACCTTGAGTCCTGTCTGCAGTTTTGGGTGTTATAATTTAAGAAACATAAATATATTAGGCACCATCCAAAAGAGGACCTTGTGGAGCTGAGGGGCCTTGAGGGGAAGGTGTATGAGGAGTGGTGAAGTCACTTGGTCGGTTCAGCCTGGGGAAGTGGAGTCTGAGGACAGACTTGACTGCACTTACAACTTCTGGCACTGATCTGATCTTTGTAGTGACTAGTGACAGGACCTGAGGGAATGGCCTGAAGCTGTGTCAGGGAGGTTTATGCTGGCTATTAGAAAAAGGTCCCACTACAGAAGGTAGTTGTGCATTGGAACAGGCTCCCCAGTGAAGTGGTCACAGCACCAGCCTAACCAAGTTCCAAAGCATTTTGTCAGTGCTCTCAGGCACATACAGCAATTCAGAATCATAGAATCATCAAGCTTGGAAAACACCTTCAAGATCGTACAGACCAACCTTTGACTGAATACCACAATACTAATTAAACCACAGCATTAATTGTCTATTTGGTTTTTTTTAAACACTTCTGGGGTGGTGACTCCACCACTTTTCTGAGTAGCCAGTTCCAATGCTTAGCCACTCTTTCAGTGATGACGTTTTTCCTAATATTTAACTTGAACCTCCTCTGGCACAATCTGAGACCATTTTCCCTTGTCCTATTCCTTGTTACGTGGGAGAAGAAGGTGACTCCCATCTCACCACAACCTCCTTTCTGGTAATTGTAGAGACTGATAAAGTCTCCCCTGAGCTTCCTTCTCTCCCAAGTAAAAATACCCCCAGTTCCCTCAGCCACTCGTCACAGGACTTATGTTCCAGACCCTTCACCAGCCTTGTTGCCCTCCTCTGGACTGACTCCAGCACTTCAATGTCCTTCCTGAATTAAGGGGCCCAGAACTGAACACAGCTCTCAAGGTGTGGTCTCACCAGTATGAGGTACAGTACAAGGGGACAATTGCTGCCCTGGTTTTGCTGGCCACACTGTTGCCAATAGAAGCGAGGATGCCATTGGCCTTCTTGGCCACCTGAGTATGCTGGATCAGTACTCCCAGGTCATTTTCTGCTGGACAGCTTTCCAGCCTCTCTGCCCCAAGCATGTAGTCCTGCCGGAGGCTGTTGTGACCCAAATGCAGGACCTGGCACTTCACCTTGTTGAAACTTACAGTAATTTCACGAATACAAGCCGCACTGAGTATAAGCCGCATCTCTGGGTGTTGGCAAATATTTCGTTCTTTGTCCATAAATAAGCTGCACCTGAGTATAAACCGCTCTGTCATTCGCAGCGAGGACCCGCGTGCAACAAAGTTGCCAAATAGTAACAGAACCGCGGCAGGGTGGGGTTTACTGGCTCGGCTTGGGCTGTGCAGGCTCAGCCCGCTCGGGGCTGCCAACGGGGCTAGGTGGCCCAGCCCGGCGCTGCTGCTCAGCGGGGCCGCTCGGGGCCAGCCGCCGCTGCCACTGGGCTTGGTCACCACGGCCCGGCGCTGCTCCATGGTGGCAGGCAGGGACGGAGCCCCCCCCCGCTCCCGCGGCAGCGGCGGTAGGCAGGGACGGAGCACCCTGCCTCCTCCCCTAGCTGCGGCAATGGCGGCCCGGGGCCCCCGCTGCCTCCCCGAGCTGCGGCGATGGCGGCACGGGGCCCCCCCGTCTCTCCCCCAGGGCTGCGGCAGAGGAGGGAAGGAGAGAGCTCTCCCTCCTCTCTCCCTGCCCCCCGTGCTGCCTGCAGGGATCCAGGCTCCACCCGTGGTGCAACAGAGTAACAATTTGTAACAATCACGAAATGCCGGCTTTTACTGGCAGTTGCTCGGCTGGGCACTCTGGCTGGCACTTCTGAGGTTGTAAATGTCAGAAAATTATTCACATATTAGCCGCTCCTGAGTATTAGCCGCATTTCCAGTTTGGGAGAAAAATCTTAGTCAAAATGGTGCAGCTTGTATTCGTGAAATTACTGTAAATGATTGGCCTCAGCCCATTGATCCAGCCTGTCTGGATCCCTCTGCAGAGCCTTCCCACCCTACAGAACATCAACACTTCCATCCAAATTGGTGTCACCTGCAGACTTACTGAATGCAGTCAATCCCCTCCGTATTATTAATAAAGATGTTAACCAGGATTTGCCATGACACTGATCCCTGGAGAAACCCACCAGTGACTGACCATCAACTGTATCTCCATTCACCAACACCCTCTGGGCGTGACCACCAGCCAGTTTTTAACCAGCAAACCGTACACTCATCCTAGACATGAAAAGCCAGTTTCTCAAGAAAGATGCTTTGGGAAATCGCATCAAAGACTTTACTAAAATCTAGGCAGATTATATCCACAGCCTTTCCCTCATCCCCTAGTTCACCTGGATATAGAAGGAGGTAAGGTTACCTTTCCCAAACCCCTGCTGTCTGTGCCTGATGTGTTGGTTGTCGTGCACATGCCATGTGATGTACTCAATCTGTTCAACAACCTTCCCTGACACTGAGATCAGATGTACAGGTGTGCAGCTCCCTGGTCCTCCTTCCAACCCTTCCTGTAGATAGGCCACATTGGCCAACCTCCAGTCATCTAGGACCTCCCAAGTTAACCAGGAGTGGTGATAAATGATGAAAAGTGATGTGGGAGAAGGGTGACACATTTTTGGAGTTTTCTTGTGCAGGGCCAGACAATGGATTCTGTGGTTCTTGTGGGTCCCTTCTAACTCAAGATATTCTAAGATTCTATGATTTTAAACTTTATGATTGGATTCTATGGATTCTCTTTGGAGTCTATGAATCCAAAACTGCAATTCTGTGTGTGGACTGTAGAGGGGGAGATTCCTCACGAATCCTGAAACAGCAGCATACCACTAGTGAGCCGACAAGCATTTAATAAACTACTTTTTTATGCAGAATCATTTTTGACACAAGAAGCCACCCTCACCTTACTAAATGCTGACCTGTATTTACAGTCAGACTAGTTTACATAGTAAACCACAATCTACATCAACAAGATGTGCATGAAGTTACAGAGATAAATGTGTGGATGAGTTTCTTATCCAGCGTACCTCATCATTTAGTGGTATCCCTTCTGCCATTTTTTTCTTATTCTCTAGAGGATGATAATCATCTCCATCGTAAAATTTCCATCCCAACTAAGAAAAAAAAAATTAATAATGGATCATTCAGCTAGATCAGGTGAGGTAACAATGACTTCAGAATTTACAAAGACGACACCTAAGAAATTACAGGCTTCTTGCACTGTTTATAGCATGATGATTAGCAAATCAAACCAAAGCACTAAGGCAGCTTGGTACCAGCAACAGCAGTTGCATCACGGCACTGAGCCGAAGTCGGTGCAGGCGACCCTGCGCTGGCCCAGCGCGGCCGGGGGGACCAGCAGCCCGGGCAAGGGCCGGGGGCCCGGCGCTGGAAGGGGCCTGTCCGCCCCGGCACGCCTCCGAGCCGGCGGCTCCCACACGCTCCTACCTTCTCTGCCAGGCGCGTCCCGACCGTAGTCCTGCGGGGAAGCACAAAGGGCGGGTTACGCACCCGGACCCGGACCCGGACCCGGACCCGGACCCGGACCCGGACCCGGACCCGGACCCGCACCGCCGGGCTCCGGCAGCGCCAAGCCCCGGCACCGCCGCTGCTCCGCCCCCGCCCGGTACTTACTTCCCTGAGCCGCTGACGCCCATCACCACCAGCAGCACCATGGCGGCCCGGCGCTCTCGGCCGCTGCCCCTTTGCCCTCCTGCGCCGCCTGCCCAGCCCGGCCCGGCCCGGCCCGGCCCGCCCTCTGCCCCAGCCGCGGGAGGCGGGCGCGGCCCCAGCGCGGCCGTGAGGGAGCGTCCGGAGCGCCTCCTCCTGCCCGGCCCCGCCACTGCTTCCCTTCCGTGGGAGCCCGGACACCCCGGTCGTGTCCTCGGCTCGTTCCTTGTGCTGAGGTCACCTGATCTTCTCCCGACCCCCCTTTGTCTCAAGCTTTTCAGTGTGGTCGGGTGTTTCTCTTCCTAGCACAGTATTCATCGTTTGCAGCCTCAGCAACACAAGCAAATTTAATAAAAACAATAATTTCTGCAGTGCGTGTTAAAATGTGCATTGATGACCGCTGAATTCTGTATTGCCCTTTGGTGATGAAGCTCTGCCTTTAGAATGTAATTAAGCTGTCAGCCATGCCATGGCTAACTCCATTTTACTATTTCTTAAAGCGTTGATCCAGTCACACTTTTAAATCACTGAATTACTTGGTGGGTAAGGCTGGAATGGACCACTCATGGGGTCATCTAGTCCAAGACCCCGGCGCAAGCAGGACTCTGTAGAGCACATTAGGATTCTGTCCAGGCAGCTTTTGAGTATCTCCAGCGGGAGAGGCTCCACAACAGGTCAGCCTGTTCCAGTGCTCAGTCACCTTTGCTGTAACAGAGTGCTTCCTGATGTTCCTGTGTTTCAGTCTGTGCCATTGCCTCTTGCCCTATTGCTCAGCACCACTGAGCAGAGCCTGGATCCAGCCTCTGATGCCCTCCCTTCAGATGCTGATAGGCGTTGGTGAGGTGCCCTCAGTTGTCTTTTTTCGAGGCTGAACAGGCCCTGCTCCCTCAACCTTTCCCCATAAGAATGATCTAGTTCTTCAATCATCTTCATAGCCCTTTGCTGATCTGCTGCAGGAGCTCCATGATTCCCTTGCTCTGTGAAGCCTAGAACTGGACATGGCACTTCAGATGTGTCCTCACCAGGGCTGAGAAGAGGGGCAAGATTGTGCAAAATTGTGGGAATTCTCTTAGCTAGCTTATGTAGAATAAATTCTCAAGAATTCTTGCTATTATGTACATATATGTGACCTAGCAACATTTTTAAACCTCTGCAAGGCTCAAATGCAGTGATGCTGCCAACCAGCGTTGAAGTTTTCCTGAGTGGTGGAGAAGCTTCTGCTGTGCCTGTAAGAGCTGCTCCACCTGGGACAGGGGCTTCAGGAGGACATGATATATGCCCCCTTCATATTTTTTACATCAGTCAAACCCTGGAATAAATTCTCAGAATGTACATAAAATCTCCCAGTCTGCATGAAATTTTCATTCCTGTGCACAGCACTTCAAATAACATTATGTATGATATTTGTATTTTTTTTTTTAATTGTTGCCTGTCTCTGACCATTTAATTGAGATCTGGAACTGTTGTATTTCATGTACCTATTAAGAAATTCTTAATGAAGCCCAGAACCTTCAAAGTTATTAAGCTATTACTGAAACAGGCCAGTTCTTAAATTGCTAACAGACTACAATGATTTCTTTAAGGTGCCATGTGGCTGGATACATATTTTGCTGTAATAGCTGTATGATTGTGCTAAAGTACAGTAGTTTCACGAATACAAGCCGCACGGATTATAAACCGCACCCCCGGTGCCTCGACAATGTTGCTGTCTTTGTCAATAGATAAGCCGCACCCCGAATATTAGCCGCACTTTCGTTCGTCGCGAGAATCCGTGCGCAGCTTTCACAAATTGGCCAATTAGTAACAGGATCGCGGCATAGCGGGCTTTACTGGCTCGGGGCGGGGCCAGGCAGGCTCGGCCCGCTCATGGTTGCCGACGGGGCCGGGTGGCCCAGCTCAGCGCCACGGCTCGGCGGGGCTGGCCGGGTGGTGCTGCCGCCGCCGCCGGGCTCGCTGGCCCCCCTCTCCCGTCAGCACCGCCCCGCTGCCGCGTTCGCTCGCCCGGCTGGCAGGGCTGCTGCCGCCGCCGGGCTCGCCGCCCGCCCCGCTGCCACTTTCGCTCGCCCCGCTGCCGCTTTCGCTCGCCCTGCACCGCGCCTCGCGAGCGCCGCGCCCGCCCCGCGCCGCGCCCGCCCCGCGGCGCTTTCGCGAGCGGCGCTTTCGCGAGCGGCGCTTCGGCTCGCCGAGTGGCGCTTTGGCGAGCGCCGCTTCGGCTCGCCGAGCGGCGCTTTCGCGAGCGGCGCTTCGGCTCGCCGAGCGGCGCTTTGGCGAGCGCCGCTTTCGCTCGACCCGCCGGCAGGGCTGCCGCCGCCGCCACCAGGCTCGCCGGCCGCCCCCTCCCGTCTGCACCGCCGCCGCGTTTCCTCGCCCTGGCCGGCACTGCAGGCCCCCGCACCGCCGGGCTCCCCCACACTGCTGGCCCCGATTCTGCTGGGCTTCCCCCGCTGCCAGGCAGCCCCACCCGCCGGCCTTCCTGCTTCTGCCATGCTCCCCTGCACTGCTAGCCCCAGTTCTCCCGGGCTCCCCCGCCATGCTGGCTCAGGCTCTGCCGCCCTCCCTGCCCCGCCCTGCTGGCTCAGGCTCTGCCGCCCGCCCCCCACACTGCTGGCCCCGCCTCTGCCAGGCTTTCCCACCTCTGCCGGGGCCGGCCGGGCTCCAGCTTGGCTTGGGGCTGCCGCGGGCTCTCACTTCCGTGTTGGCAGCTTTTAGAATTTTGTTAATAGATTAGCCGCCCCGGAATATTAGCCGCACGTCCGGGTTTCCACCAAAATTTTGGTCAAATTGGTGCGGCTTGTATTCGTGAAATTACTGTATTTCTCAGTCCCAAAAGAATTTTCCAGACACTGTATCTTTAAATACTTTAAAAAATGACATTTGGTATATTTTATGGCTGTTAGGAGTATTTTCAGTGTCTTTCTGAGCCTTTCTGGTTTGACTAATTGTCTAATACTAAATTTATGGAATTCAGTAAAGCTTCATCTTCTACTTCAATTAGCTGCCTAATTTTAGAGAAGGGTAACATGAAATATGAATGAGAGAATTTCATTTTCCTAGAGTTATTTCTGTTTGCCTTTACTGAATCTACCTCCTTCCCATAGATACTAGGAAATGTCTGTTGTATTCAGAATATTGCCAAACTCAAAGCAGAAAAAAAACATTCCCATGGTAATTCCTAATGGAAATTTATCACAACGTAATGGTGAACTACTGTAGAAGTGCACAGGCCATTTAAAGCTTGCCAGGAACATCCATCATCATGGACATCTGCTTCTTATAGAAATGGGGGCTTAGACACATTGAGTAATCTGAGATTCCTGAATCTTAAGGGCAGTAAGACTGTTTTTCAAGCAGCTAAGGCCTAAATTTATGCAGTCATTTAGAGGTTCAAATCAAATCCTGAATATGCATTGATAGTAAACGCAAGGCAGAGAGTGTTAATACAATATGTTCATTCTGAGGAGAATAGGTGAAAGAAGCTGTAATGGTGTTCTGTTGATCACAGTTGGTCCTCGTTGTGAAGTAAATAATCATCAAATTAAGCTATGTTGATTGGAACTTTACCAACAATTTTCAGAATTTGTTTTATGCTATGCGAAGTCAGTCAATACATTGTCTGAAGTCCTTTCTGAGGAGAATTTAGTGCATAATGGCTTTCTGCACCCAATTGGACTTGCCAGTACTGAGGAAAAAAAATAATCAATTTAATAAATTAGTCAAACTTTCAGATATTTGGGATCAGTAAATCAAACTAAAGCTGTTAAATGTTTTTTAAACCATAGTAAGAATTTGTATATATTATCTCATCCCTTTTTTTTTGTAGTGAAGCTCTGAGCTTTAGAGTTTGATGTTCATGAAATAAAAAAGGAGCGTTCTAAATAACTCTTATTTTTCCATTTTGTCGTACAAAGACAAATTAAAAAAGGAAGAAGAATGGGAACAGCTTTTCTTTGTTGATTGTGACACAAGTATGTTTTCAGTTTGGTTGCAAAGCTGAAGGAATGACAAAATCATCTGAGCCTAGTTACGGGTAAAAGAGACATGCAGTATTTCATACCATTCTTCAACCTGAACCTGTCCTAGCTTACTAATTTCTGTACAGGGAAGCCCAAGAAAACATTTATCTAAGTTTAAATGCATGTAGCTCTAAATAGAGAAGTTATTGTTAAATGATTTAAATTTTCCTAACAACAGCAAAGGAAATACTATGACTTGCTTATAAAGGCTAGCTGATTGGCTTTCAATAAAATTAATGTAGTTAAGAAATGGAAAATTAGTTGGGTTTTTTACATGACTGTTCCTTAGTTTTTGAAAACTTCTTCATTTTATGGACTTAATTTTATCAGTGTAATCCTATTTAAATTTTTCAACACCAACTCCAGGTTTGCACAAAAGTCCTACCAAAGGTGATTGAAATTGAAATAGAAGTCAGTGTTTTACCATATAAAAATTTCTTCATGTTATGTTACCAAAACCAGTGGATTAGCATAAATACTCCAGAGAAGTGTTCAAAAAAGCAGAATTGTCTGAAACACTTAGTTTATAAAATAACATTTTATTTATCTACCATGTTGAGAATATAAAAATTGTGAACATTACAGTAGTTTCAGTCCAGAGTAACAACTAGCGCTCCAGCAATGTCATTCAAAAGTTACAGCAAGAGGCAAGGGGTTATGTCTGACACTTGGAGCACAGTCAGGAAAATACATGGATTTTTCTGCCTGGGTGTGGAAAGCTGCTAGCAGAGGTAGTGCACAGCTACTGCTTGCAGGCCACAGTCATGTGCAGTCTGGAGTAATTTCAGTGTTACTGTAGGGACAGACTGGAAATAAAGAAGACCACAGAATTACAGAACAACTATTTTCTTTTCTTTAGTCTCTTCAAAAACAAATCAGGCAGAGTTGAAGAGAACATCTAGGAGAGCTTTACTGTTTCTATTCCAGTCCATGTGAGAATATAAGTTACTTCTACAGGAGTATTTTGTTACTTTAAAAGATTCTGTCCTCCACTGGAAGTACAGGTTTTGCAACAGATTTATTTTTTTATCTTCTCATCTTGTATTTGTCTCATAAGACTCAGGATGGAAAAGTTATGCAGTCTGTATTTCAACATCACTTACAATACCAACAGCGTGCACTGATGTAGAGCCATTAATTTCTGAAGCACTCAAAGCATTAGTAAGATGGAGCCACCCGCTGGCTCTGAAAAGGGGCAGGGTGAATATGTATCTTAAAATGTTTCTTCTAGGTAATAAGACCACTATTTCTGAGCAGTTACTGTTGAAGGCTTTTGAAGCATGCTGTCTTAGTGTCTCTGATGAATTTTTTCCATAGTTTCCATAGTGTAGTTAGTCCACATCTCTTCCCTGGGTAGCCAAGCCTCCATTTTGTAATCACTTACAAGCACACTTTGTTCTTACACCCCCTCGTGTGCAAGGACTTTCAACTACAAAGTAAATTGCAACTTCAAGTTCTGTCCATGTAAGCTGTTACATAGTCAAAAGAGTCAGACCAATAAAAAGCAAGTCTGTACAGTAATTTGAAAAGGAATTAATGATATAACCCAGAAGCTATAAAGAGAGCTGTATCAGAAATGGAGTATTATTGCATATTATTATTTAAAAACCAAGGTGCTAATTACTTTAATAACAGATTCTGGATACAGATTAGATGCTGACAAGATGAAGAAACTTGAAATACATGTTGTGTATCATACACGTTTTTCCTGTAATGCTTATTTTGTACTCAAAATGCACTCAGAACCTGATATAATTTTGCAAAGCAGTAGTTTTATTTTGCTGGACTTTACCTTGATTTATGCAAATTAAACATGGTGCAAAATGTGATTCCTCATACAGATCTCAATTTTGAGGATCATTCCTGGGTGGAAAAGTAACACATTTGAAATTAGGCAACGACCACTGCAAATAAATGATGTAAAGTTCAAATCATATGATGGGAGTATTAAAAGTCAGAAAAACCTCAAAAGAAGAAAAGGATCTATAAAACCACCCAAAACTGGTCAACACACTCAGAGGTCTTTCAAAATGCATGTGCAGCAGCCATGGAAACAGGATATTACAGATAATTCTGTCCATGAGCATCCAAATTCCACCCAGTAACAAGAACAGTATAAAAGGATACATAAAAAGTTGTGGTGGGGACTATTTTTCTGTGCACACCTTAAGCAGGGCTTTTGGGATGCTGAGAGGTCTTCAAAGCCTGGCTCTGAATATTTTGCTGGACTGGCCACCAGGTAACTGATGCTAATGTAGTTTTTACATATTTTACGATGACTGCTATTGTTACAGTAAGGATCAAATTTAATCCTACCTGCAATAATAATGTTGAAATAATGTGGTTGTTTGTTGTAACATTAGACTGTATTTGAACTGGAGTCTTACTAAACATTCATTTAGACAAATTCTATAAAAGGAAGAACTGTTCAAGCTACAGACATTATTGCAAATGTATCTCTTACCTAAATGAAAAAAGAACTTTTTTGTTGGTCAGATTGCTATATTCTTTGTCTATGCATAAATATGGTCAGGAGAATGGAGCTGTGATTTGCAGCTATCAAGAGGTAGAGAGTACCTTTGTTTGGATTATAAAATCATTGATATGATAATTTTTTAAAAATTCATCATAGTCTAAGGAGATATACACATGTGGCAGCCACTCTGCACTCAGTATGAGACAATCAGATCCTTCTAGGTACTGAATTATCTGCAGACCTCTGAAACCCCCGGTTGCGTCATGTGCAGAACCTGTAAATCTTTCAGCAGTGGTAGCTGCTGGGTTTCTTTGAGGCTGTTAGCAAGCCTGTAAGAGTACTGCATGGATTGTGTGAATGCAGCTAGAGAGAGCCTGGAGTGAAAGAAGTTTTTGGGAGCAAACTTGGTCTTCAGAGGAGAGACACTTCTCGGAGATGCAGCATGGAAAACTGATAGAGTACACTGCCTGCTGTAGTCTTCCAGAGAAGGATATTACACTCACTAGGTTAAAATAACTGGCTATATATTCCCTGAAAATAGAAGAGTGTGCCAGAAAAACATTTTGACCGTGCTGATTAGAAAGTCTTGTCAAGTCCCAGGACACAGTGAATCACAAAAATCATCTCACCGCCTTCATACACTCCAAACCAAAGGCTGAAAGCTGACATTTGCCATTTTGGTAGTTGTACTATGTAGATTAAAATCAATGTAAAGTTTGCTCTCATCAGCAAATTTCAAGTGCGGTATTGTGCAATCCAGTTTAACTCAGACAAACGCTGATTGGAGTTTGAGCTTCCAGATGACATCTGCAGGAAATTTGCTGAGAAGTTTGTGCAGTAAATTCAACCCATCATTCTCTGCTGGAAGGGAGTACTGCAATGTTCTTTCCGTACTTTGTTCTGAATCTTTGTAGAGATTGATAAACTTAAGCAGTGGAAGAAAATATCTGCTTCTGACTCACCACTTCTCCCCCTGTAAGCCATGGTTGGGGTGCACAAATGCCCCTAAGGAATGTGGAGGCCAATAGGACCATCAGTGCCATGCAGGTTATGATACAGCCCTGCAGATTTCAATAATACTCCAGGTCTTTTTTACTGGGGCAGTTGTGGTCAAATATATTACAGATAGCCCTGTGTTTTAAAATGGATTTTAGGGAGTGACAGCTCCCTTTGGAGTACAAGCATGAAAATCCTGAGTCTCTTTATACTGCTGTCAAATAATCTAGTATTTTATGTATCTTGCTGCTTTCTCATTCATGCAACAAATGTGTGATGGTTTTGTACTGATTTTTGTAATACAAAAGAAAGTAGAAATCCTGTGTGAATTAATGTTTCACCTTCTGACTCAACTCTGCCCCCAGTGAACAGCAGAACTTTTGCTATTTAAATATATTTTTCTTTGTAATTTATGTATATTGTAATACTCTTAGGGTTTTTTAGATATATCCATTAATATTTTATATACAGTTTTCAAGTTACTGGTGTAATATTTACGTGCAAGAAACCTTTAATTTCAAGATACAACCCCCCCGCGCTTTTTTTTTAAGTATTTTTTTTATCTGAAGTGATTTTTTTAGATTACTAGTTAAGATTGAAACATGTGTGTGGAATCCCATATGTGTGAGATCTCGTATTTATTTTCATATTTTGCATGCTACCTGGTATGCCCAGCCCTTCAATTACCTCATGACTAATTTCAGCTTAGTTACTAGTTACTTAGTTACTATTTTACAGTTGTACAGTGTATGTCTCAGAGGTAATCCCCTTGAAGATAAAAAAGCATATGCAAAAAAATTGTGGCCTTGGTATGAGTGATTTGAGCCAGTTCCTTCAGAGGTCGTTCTGGTGTGTGACAGGATCTCTAGGACACCTAAGATGCCAGCTTTCCTGTGGACTTTGTGCCTTTGAGCACAAGCTCCAAGGCAAAACTCACGCTTTCCTGACTACAGGAACCTACTCCCTGAACTATTGATTCATTGCTAGCTCAACCCCCACATCCCATTCTTTAAGATACATTCTGGAGAAGCCTAATGCCCAGAACATCTATCTTCAGCTGAAATATTTTAGTGTTAGAGTTCCTAATCCTGTTGTAGAAGGGAACTGAGTAAAATCTAAACTGTCACAGACTTCACAAATAAGTCACTGTTTACTAATGGCACGTGATCTCTGAGCAATGGCTAATTGCTGAGCGTGCTAATGACCTGGTCTGAGAGCCCATGAGGATCCCATGTCCGAGGCAAAGGGCAGGTGTGGGCCCTGGGCAAGGAGGTGTGTGTCGTGCAGAGCACTCCCACGGGGACAGTGATTCGTGTACTTGGCCTACCCGTGCTGGAACTCAAGGTCTGACCCATGGCAGGCAGTGTTTACAGCCATAGCAGTTGTATTTGTAGATTAATCTTCGAGTATTTGGGAAAAACTCTCACAAATCTGTATCAAATATCTATATATTTGGTTAAATTATTAAACATTATTTGATAGAGTTAAAGTTGCTGTTATTATCACTCACTGAAGGAAAAATCCTTGGCTATCATATTCTGTAATTTGGCTCCATGCAGAATCATCCAGATATCAAAGTAGTAAAGCTCATTAGTGCTCCCTGCTGTCCCTAAATATAACTTTGTGTCTGGCAGCAATTCCTAGGTTTCTACTTAAGTAGGCTACTGTCCTTTGGACCATCCACATGTACTCATCCCAAAGCAAAGTCATTCAGTGACCACTTAGATGAAGAAAGAATGGGAATGGGGCTATTCCACTGAGTGGTTTTGAGACTGGTGAATCTAGAATGCATTTCAAGCATGTCTGCCCACCATCAAGCAGTTCTTGCAGTTGGCATTTCCTGGTATTGAGATCTCTTGTTAGAACTTCCAACATCTGCAGTACAAAGCCAGGTGAGCGCTTCAATAAACCTCTCAATAACATGCCATGATCTTGGCGGCAGCAGCAGCAGCAGTAGCTGATAACCTTCCCCTGAGTCAGATGTGTATTCTTGCATGTGCAAGCAGCGTATTTTCTTATCTACTCCATCACCTCAGCATTCTCTGAAAACTGAATTCAATTTATCTTTGTTATCTTTATTTATCTTCAATTTTTATCTTTGTTTATCTTCAATTTATCTATGTTGCTTTGTGTTTTCTTATATTTGCCACACTTGTTAATTCCTCAAGAGCCTGATTTTTCAGGTGATCTTTCCAAATGCTAACTGCATGAGGACTGTTTGGCCTCCAAGATCCAGCAAAAAAGGATGCACAATGATATATATGTGTTGAGGTAAGCTTGTGGGTTTTTTCTGCATAATTTACAATGCTGAGTCCTTTAAGGGCCTTCTCTTTGTAAGGGAAAATAAAGAAGTGTAGAACGCTATTTGTGTAAGGAAGGGGTGGTAGTCCTAATATGTAATGCAAAATTAATCTGATGGATTTACTTTGTGAAGTTGCAACTGGGCAGAGTGCTTGGTTTTCATCTTGGTTTTCAATTATTTGGGGTTTCAACGTTGGTTTTCAACAAAAAAAACTTTCATTTGTTTGGTTGTGGTTTTTTGGTTGTACTTTGTTTTTTTCTCTTTGAGCGGTGCATTTGCTTTTGATTTTTTAATTTATCAGGTGTCTTCCTGTTAGATGGCTGCCAAATTCTATGAAGTAAAAACTATTGCTGTGGTAGCTGAAACATAGGTTACCTGTCTCACAGAGTTCTTGAGCACCTCAGGTCAACATGGTAAGAGGTATTAAAGAGGAAAATAAAGTGACCAAAAAGACAAGAGTGACCTGCTTTTACAACAGGCAAGTATAATCCTGCTGAGCTCTGTGCTCAGGCAGCTGTGCTGCTGTTGGTACACACTAGGTTACACTTGCTGTGTAACTTGGGGATGCAGATTTCATGTTGTCATCACTGTTGCTGTAATTCTGAGAACTCCTGGAAAGCTCATCCCTCTCTATGTAGTCCTGAAGGTAAAGCAAAACCCCCTTCAGACAGTGGTAGACAATGACCTGCTTCCTAAATCTTCATCATTGAGTCAGCTCCCTCTTATAATTCTCCTTTTAGGTGGAGAAATGTGTACTGCAGAGACTGAAGTAAAGCTGAAATACTTGGCTTAGAAAGAAAAGATTCCTTCTCTATGAGAAGCAGGAAAATCTGTGTCACCTGAGAGTCAATCTGCATGTGTGCGTAAATCCTGCTATTGAGTTCCCGTGTTGCAGAACTGTAAGACATGAAGAGTTATTTTATTATTAGTGAGTGGGTGTCCACATCTGGTTTCCCAGTTGATAAGGACCTTCTTCCATAACTTGTGGGCTGACTGTGGCTGCTGAGGTGAATAATCTATTTTAAATACTCACTGGTTTGCTTCACTATTCACTGTGCAATTGAAAGCATTTATCATTTCTGAGAAGCATATATTTATAGCTTTTCTTTTATGTTCCACATTAAAGGGCTTTGCATATTTATTAGCTGATGGTAGCGAGCATTATATATTTCTCATTTGTTTGTGGTTGCCTGTATTTCCTGCTGTTAGCAGTCCAGCAGAAAGCCGAAGGAAGAGCTTACAGCAGTAGTAGCACTTAGGCTTTTACATGGGATTTTCAAAAGAACAACACATTCACACAGAATTATTTTCAAAATATGGACATTTACAGGTAATGACAGACAACTAGGCAAAATAACTGAAGTGCAGCTTCTATGTGGCTGTCAGTGCTTCTTTTGTATTTGTAAACTTCCAGCCATGTCCCATTTTGCCGTGGCTGCTTTTCATTTCATATTTCAAAGGAAAGTGCTCATTTTTTAACACAGTGCTGATCCCTGTTTCAAGGCTGGTCAAGTTTGGTGCTTGCTTTCTGCCAGCAGTGTATACACTCTTCTGTGATGGAGAACATAATAGTGAAACCACTGGATACTTTATTTTCTTTCCCACTTAGGCAACAAATGGGGTGTGACTGCTGCTCTCTAATGGGTCATTTTTTTCCCTGAGGAAAGAATTTTCCAAGGCTTGCACTCTTACAGTAAGTTGCATTCTGTTTTCTTCTGTTTCATTAGGGTACACTCATCTTTGAGGTTTCTTTGTATGACTCTATGTATATGTTGCACAGGCTTCTCTTTCTGCCTCGGGCTGTGTTGGGATACGCCGGAGACTCACGCCATGGGGCGGCCAGGCAGCGTGGGGACTCCACTCCCGGCCGGCAGCCTGGGAGATGTGCCCCGTTTGCAGGGCATCGGGCATTCCCACGCGAGTACCAGTCGCTCAGGTGCACTCAAAACCGGGCGAGGCACGTCCATGGAGGGGAAGCCGAACAACCGTGCTGACCATTTCCCTCTCGGCGCTGCCAGCCCGCCGAAAGGGAGCCGCGCAGGGAGCGCAGCGGGGCCGGCGGGGCGGAGAAGCGGGAGGAGCAGGTGAGGGCGGAGAGGTGCCCCCCGCGGGCCGCGCCGTGCCGTGCCGTGCCATGCCGGGGGCGGGCGCAGGAGGATGCTGAGGCCGGGCAGCGGAGCGCATCCTGACGCAGCGGCGGCCCGAGCCGCGGCGGGCGGGCGGATGGCGGGCGGCGGCGGGGCGCCGCGGGGCTGAGGTGTGGGAGGCGCTGCCGCCGCTCCGCGCCGTGCCGTGCAGCGCTGTGCCGCGCCGTGCCGTGCCGTGGTCGGCCGGGCGCCGCTGCAGGCTGGCCCCCTGCGGCTGCCTGCGGGGCGGCAACGGCGGGCGGGCTGCCGGGATGATCCGGTTCCGGAGCTCCAGCATCAGGTCGCTGAGCGCGGAGATGAAATGCACCGTGCGGCTGCTGGACGACTCCGAGATCTCCTGCCACATCCAGGTGCCGGCGCTGAAAGGGGCGGCGGCGGTGGGGCGGCGGCTGTGGGGCGGCTCCGGGGGCCGGCTGCGAGCGGCGGCTCGCGTGTCGCAGGGCCCGGGCGGCGGCCGGGCTCGGTGGGCTCGGTGGGCTCGGCCGGGCTGGGGTCGGCGGGCCGCGGCAGGAGCTCCGCTCCCCGCCCGCCCCGTTCTCGGCGGGGGCTCCGCGCACCTGCAGCGCGGCTGCTCCGCCGCCGCCCGGCGCTGCGCCACGGCGCTGCACCGCACAGCGCGCAGCCCGCCCGGCCGCTGCTGGAGCCGCGGGGTCCGCCGGGCTCCGGCACCCCGGCACAGCGTCCCCGCGGGCGGGAGGAGCGCTCTGGGCTGCGGTGGCCCGGGCGGGGAGGGGAAATCCCGGCGGCGACTTTTCCGTCCCGCGCGGCGGTAACGGGGCGGCCCAGACGGCACCGCGGGCTGCGGAGCCGATGTGCGGGAGGACTCGCTCTCCGATACCGGGAAAGCAAGCCCTGCCTTGGAGGCAAGGCCCGCGGCGTGCGGGAACCGCTGCTAACGAGATAGCGGGCAGAGTTCAAAATGAAGCTCTGCCCCCTCTTCCTCTTCATCTAAGACAAAAGATAACTTGGAGCAGGCTTTTCAGTGAGAGTAGTTGCTGTGTGATTGGGAAAAAAACCCAGCTTCGCCGTAGTCCCTGTAACGAATTACTTAGTCCCTCTTTTTATTCCTTCAAATAATAAGGATAAAGATGCAAACAGTGAGGTGTCTGTGATTTTCTGGTGGAGCAGCAATGTTTGTAATGTGTGAAAGCAGGGGTATTTCAGGTGTTCTAACAGGAATAGTAACTCTGGTTACACTATGGAAGACTTAGAGATTCTTACAGATTTAACTGCAAGCATTAAGATCAAGTTACCCTCTGAAATTTCCATGGCGTTCACAGAATAACAGAGATTAACTTGGCATCCAGATCAGAAGATGTGAGTGGTCTTTTAGGAAGCTGTTTGTCACTCACAGTTGGTATTTCTGTCTCTCTGACAGAAAAAGCTCTTACAGCTTTAAATGGAGTTGGTAGTCTTACACTAAGACCATTACGGCACCTCCAAGTGCCCTGAAAAGTAAGTTCCATTTTTGCTTGAACCAAACTATGGTTTTGTTAGTTCCAACAGAGCTATTTAACACCAGAATAGAGTAAAACAGTTCCAGTTAAAAAAGACCTAAAACAATCACCTACTCCAACTGCCTGACTGCTCCAGGGCCCACCAGAGCACAAAGCCTGTTACTGAGGGCATTGCCTAAGTGTCTCTTTTTAAGGCACTGACGGGTTTGAGGCATCAATTCCATGAAGCCTGCTCTAGTGTTTGACAACCCTCTTGGTAAATAAGTGTTTCCTGATGTCCAGTTTGAACGTCTCCCCATATAGCTTTGAACCATTCCCATTCCACATTCCTGGATGCCAGGAACAGACCATCACTCCCTCTCCAGGTGCCGTCCTCAGGCAGCTCTACAGAGCAATGAGGTCACCCCTGAGCGTCCTTCTCTCCAAACCAGACAAACCCAGAGCCTTCAGCCGCTCCTCACAGGATGTGCCTTCCAGCCCTTCCACCAGCTCTGTTGTTCTCCTCTGGACCATTCCCACCCTTGTCAGCCTGTGGGGCCCCGCACTGCCCACAGGACTCGGGTGAGGCTGCACCATGGCTGAATCCAGCAGGATGATCCCAGTCACAGCTGGTGATGCTGTGTCTGATGCATGCCAGGATGGGGTTTGCCCTCCTGGCTGCCCGGGCACACACTGCTGATCACCCTGAGCTGCTGCCAACCAGCACCCCCAGATCCCTTCTGCAGGGCTGCTCTACACACACTCCTCTCTCTTTTTGTGGTTGCGTGATTGGGTTACTCCTGAACAGTGTGTAACCTGGAAGTAACAGGAACTTACTGAAAACATTGAGTACATGTATCATTCTAGTGCTCTTATTAATGAAGAGCATGGTTATAAGTTTTATTGGGTAAGAAGCAACATGGCCTTCAGAATCTTTTCTTGGAGCTTAATGCAAGATTTGCATAATTTATTTGGCACCTTTAAAAATTAGTCTCTTTAAACAATCATAAATTTAGGCTCAGAATCTGACACAGTGTTATGACAGCTTTTTAGATTTGAACAGATTTACACATGCTGAGAGTATTCTCTTCAATGCCTACAGGGTAGAAAAAAAAAAAGAGTGACTTAGTGACTTTAGGTGTTATGTTGGGCAGGGTGAGGCAATGGGTTCAGAACCAGTTGATGTATTGCATCATTGTGGCTCATTCTGCAGGCCAGAAAAAAATCACTGCTGAAAATGTTTTAACTATTAGAGTTCTAAGGATAATTCTGAAGATTGAATTCTGTTACAATCACATTAGAACTTGTTTTCCTGAGTCTGCACACTGACAGAAACATTTAAAATTCAGGAATAGTTTAGGTTGTTTCTTTATCCCCTTGTGTGCTCATAGCTTTTAAGACACTAGACTGATGAATCTCACTCAACTTTTTGTCTGTAGTCTCTTTGTCAGACCTGAAACCCCACTTGCCTGTTTAGTACATATTGATGCATGTACATATTGATGCATGTTCACTGGGACAAAATAGCCCAGATGATGTGCTGCTGGCTTAACAGTAGAGATGCCAGAGTCATGCCAGCTGGAACATGTCGGACAGCTGTGTTTTGGTCATTAAGAGGATAAGAAAGCCTAATTCTACAACACTGAGAAATGCCATCAGAGTCTTTTACGGACACAGAATGCAGTAAGGAATGTGACAACTGAAATTCTAGCTGTGCATTTTCAGGGAAAAGGGAGGGGAGATGTACACCTGTTCTGGATGGTAAGGCGAATAGATATTTGCTGCAGTTTAGCACACCAAATTTTACCAAATCCTGCTTCCTCAAGTATATCTTCTCAGCAGCCAGCTTGTACACATAGATTAGTATCACAGGACCTTGGTACTACTTCTGGGCAGAGGTTTATGCTAATTTTCAGATGCACTGTAGATCTTTGGCCCTACAAAATATGCAACCAGAACTGTATGTTACACATCTAAAATGCTGGGAGGCAGTTTTAGGAAAAATAACCAGGAACAGATATATTTAAAAGCTTCATATACATATGTGTGTATTTTTTTCCTTCTTGTAAATTGCTTGTAAATTTCAGTGTTTAGGTAGAAAAAGAAGATACATTTTTCTTTTTATTATTAAAGTTCTTTCAAAGCAGTGTTTCATCAAGTGCCAAGCTGATGAAATCTGCTTTTGTAAATTATATTTTTTAGCAAATACGCTAGTGACAGCGTATGGAGTGGTGTGGGGAGAATCAGAAGTGAATCATGCATTTTCAAACTCCAGCCAACTGGTTATTGAGTTGTGCATCTGCCATGTAGGTCACCAAGTTGCTCAAGGCTAGGTTTGCAGCACAAAGGTCAAGAGTCAGGGCATAGTCCTCCTCATCTGAGAGACTTTGTGACTGCAAAATAGATGAAGTGGTGACAGACACAAGAATGGGCTGGGGCCTGAGGGACACCTAAGTAATTCTTGTGGTGATGTTTATTTTCCCATTATTTTTGTTTGTGAAGGGCCTCTGTGACCTGTAGTCAGTCAGTCTTATAGCAGCAGTAGGGTGAAGCTGCTGTGGCACAGCTAAAATTGAGAGGTTATCAAAAACAGCCTGAAGGGACAGTGGTCACTGTCTGTTTCCATTTGTAAGAGAAAGAGGTGACCTGCTTGTGCAGCCTGCCTGATAAAACACAGAACCAGGGTTTGAAAGAAGGCAGCAGGGGAAGTAGGTCTTCGAAACTATTGGAAATTAGTCTGGAGCAGCAAGAAGACCTCCTTTCTGGACATATTAATGAGATACTTCTCAGTCAATGACACAATTGTTTTGGAGGCTTCAAGCAATACCTTAATGCAGCAATTTAGCCTTTTAGTAACAATAGCCTAGATCAACCATTTGCTCACTCCTTAATTCAAGTTTTGCTTTACTACTTGAGATGTTCAGGTTCAGCTGTGTAGAACTGGAGACAAGTTGGGCATGACTGAAGCTTTTCTCTCATTTGGAGCTTGTTACTGAAAGTGGTATGAACTTTTCTGTCTGTGTGTTTATTTGTAGAAATACTGCAGGACTGGGTCTTCTCATGCCTCAGCCCATGTGTAAAATTGTGCTGTAATGGGGACTTTTTAATGGCACAGGTTTTGCTTTGTGTGAGCTTTCCTATACAAAAATCTGTTTTGATATTTCCAAAAATATCAACTGGCTACAATACTGATTTTTATTTTTCAATTGTATGTAAATTGATATTTGATTGTTGCTTAAAAGGAAAAAATATTAATTTCTATGTGTCCAGATTCTGAGCAAGGAAAAGATGTTATTCTAAAAAACTGGTTTAGGAATCAGGGAGAAAATATAGCAGAATAAAGCTTGGATTTACTCGTGGTCTGTTCTTAGACCATTTAACTTTTTTTGCAGAATTTAAAGTGAAGGTGATCAAATCTGAGAAAGCTCACTTCCTTCTGCTGCTGATGGTTCAATAGTGTAGAATGGTCTTGTGCTTTGCTAATCTAATTTTGGGAGCAGCTTCTGTGCAGTTTGAATACTGCTGCTGTACTTCGCCTAATAATTTACTTACTTGACTCTTTCTTTTTTTTAAATTTTCTTTTAAGTGTAACATACACTGTTCTGTCAGCACACTGATCACTGAGAAGTTGCCTACTTACTTAATGTTATCTACTTGGTCTGTGTCTTGCAGGCAAATGTTAATTTAATAGAAATCTACTAATGAGAGAACTCTATTTAAAATTCCCATCCTTCAATAAAATGTAAGAACCAAAACAACATGCTGAAGCAGGCTGTGAAATAGAAGTGTAGTGACCACAAGTCTCACTGTCAGGGTATGCTGAATGTCAATGAGTTTAAAAAAGTGGGAAGGGGAAGGCAGCAAGAAAAGGGAAGGCAGAATGAAAATAGCGGAGAGGCCAGAGACGAAAAGAAGGCAGAGAATCATAGCTGCGGAAAGGGAGAGGTTAAGGGATTATGTAGACAGAAGGCAGGAGATTTAGTGAATTTATATTTATCCCATAAGCGATGTCAGAAGCGTTAGCCAGCAAGCGCCTTGAGCTGCTGGATTGATACTGTAGCAGTTCAAAATAGTAAGATGAGATAAGGGAGGAGATGCAGGTTAGGAAGAATTATTTTCTGTGTTCTGTTGACACATTTTAGAAACTGCTCACTAGGGCTTGTACTTCTGACTTTGTGCTTGAGCCTCTAATTGTAGTTACAAGGGGGTATACTCTTGGTGAGAGTTCATGAGAAGACTCTCTAATTAAGCTAAGCCTATGGGTTAAAGCTATATCTGTTGTAATTGTATGTGTTTGATTAAAGTTGTTGTAATGTATTTATTTTCTGTTTGTTTGTTTGTTGAAGTTTATTTATTTATTTGTTTTTATACATTAATTATTCTTAAGAATGTGCTCTTAGCTCCTTCAAAGGCTGAAAAGGAAACAGGAATAGAATGTACTGCTAGAGGATTATTAAGGTGCTGGGAGTTTTCATTCAAAATTAAGAAATTAATTCTCTTGATGGATTTTGATATGTGTTTCTGAACCTTTGTATTTGGTTAACATTAGTTTATTTGTTCCTGATAAAGATGCCTACGTTGTATAATACTACCATATTGCTATCAGTACATGAACTCTGATGTTCTTTTTTGCTATTTTTAAATGAAAATGCCCACAAAGCTGGTTTATACAGGATTTTGTCCAATATATTCTAAATTGCAGCTGAACAGCTTTACTGTTGGCTAAAGCCTATTAATGATGAATTAGCTTTTTTCCACACTCTCATGTTGTCTGACTAATGAACAAAAATCTGAAAATTTTCTGTCCTAAAGGCTATAATCTTGTCTTTAATTTTTATCTGCCTGTTTGCTTTGTGTTGTGATTGACATTGCAATTCATATTTTGATTGCTAGTAAATAAAGTCATATGTGCTCAAAGACTTTCCCAATTCATGGTTGAAGAGGAAGATGTGTTTCAGTATATAGAAACAATGTAGATGATAAGTAACTTAATATATTGGTGGGTTGGTGCTGAAACCTGGAGGAAAAAAAAAGTTATCAAAAATACAGGTATCCTTTCACAAAGTTGTCTACAAAAAAGGAACAAGCTAAAAGGAGAGTTGCTGGTTCAAGATGTAGGTATAATCTTTTCACTTTTACCTCCTTTCATTTTTCTTTCAGCTTTGAATAAAAATTTTTACACTCTTTATAGTCAGGCATGTTTGGACTTGTAACGGAACAGTAGAGGTGGAGCTGAAGTAATGATAAAAGGCAACTGGAAAATCAATAGCACAATGCAGCACAACTGCAAATCATAATTTTGATCCTGTGCAGTAGAAAAGTGACTCCTGTGAGATACAGAACGCTTTGCAGGAACTTCATGCTTTGTCTTGAAAGGGCTTTTGGCACCTCACCACAGTTTCCTTGTACCTTGAGACACTCTTGTCTATGCAAGCATCTTCAGTGCACTGATACAGATTGAATAGAGAAGGCAACCAAAAAGAAATAATATGGCAGAATTAACTGGCCAAAATAATTAATCTGTAAGGAAGTAATGTATTTTCATGTTTTTCTAGATTGAGTTTCCTATAGAGGTCAGAAATTATTTAATAGTGTGTATCAATGCTTCTGAACTTTGAGTTTGAAGAAAAGGAGAGATTAAAGCCTTTGTTATGGGAAGATGAAAAAGAGTCTGAATGGTTTTTGCTGGTCCCCTGTAACAGATATTATATTAAAAACTCAAGTTTTAAATACTTAGATAAAAGAGTGGGGAAAATGGAAGCTGATTTTTCTCTTCCTCCTGAAAAAAAAAGCAGGTGCGTTGGAAGACTGGAAAGCAATTATCTCCATGATGAAATGCTTGTTTTCTGTAGCACAGGTCCTTGTTCTTCTGGGTATTTTGATTTATTAAATCAAATATACTGAAACGGTTCTCTTCATCTTCTTCTTGTTCTCTCTCTCTTTTTGCACTTCCCCTCCATTCTCTAGTGTGGATAATGTCACCCTGTTGCAATGTTCATAACGTCCAGATAATCCTTCTATCCTTTCCCTGTTAAAGTCAAGCTGTCAGCATACAACTTTGACTGTGCCTTTCCCTGCTGCATATGGAATATATCTCCTTATAGTTCTTCCTTCAGCTGAGGCTTCTTGTCTGTTCCTTCATTTTTGATTGCTTAAATACTGCCTCCTTTTTTCTCCTTAGCCTTGCTTTCTCAGGGACCCCTTCTAGACCTTACAAATAACATTTTTGTTCCTTCTTCTCACCGTGTTTTTATTTCCTTGTCTGATAGTAAAAACACAGTTTTAATAATTCAGCAGTAAATAAATTAATATTAAATCTTCCTCTTTCTGGCATGAAATAATAATAAAATAATGATTATGATAATGATAACTACAACAATCCTAATAACTATATCACACTTTTCTTTCTCCACTTCTCCACTGTCAGTTTATGTTATCTTTTCCAGCTACAGGCATTCAATTCCTAAAAGTGTTTCTGTTTTCCTCTTTTCAGGGTCTAACACGTTTTAGGCGGAGGTGTATTGATAATCAACTCTTGCCATTTCAGTGTGCTTGCCATTTCAAGAGAGATGCTGTTCTGTGGCAGTAGTAAGCCAAGTGTGAACAGTAATCATCATATTTGTGGTTGCTGCTTATGGGAGTTACTGGAGAATAAACACTGATGATCTAGTACTGTTCCATTTAGAAGAAAAGTTCCCCTCTGGAAACTTGAGAGAAAATGTATCATACCAATCTGTGTATGGTCAAGCAAATGTATAAAATTTGTCAAGGCTGTTCATGGTCAGAAGTGAGAAGAAAAAGGGCAGTATACCTTAAGTTCTTTTTCATCAGAAGTGTTCACAAATGGAAATAACTCCTGCAATAGCTGGAAGTCTGGTAATTGCAGTAAGATACATAAGTATTAAGTGGATGTAAAATCATTGCTCTTTAAATGCTTCCTTTGGAAAATGTGTCAAATGAGTCAATACCTTCATTAAAAATACTGTTATTTTTCCCTTGTTTACTTGAATCCCAGGAAGAAGTAAATGATTTTAAGACAAATTTTGCTCCTTTCAAATATGTTATCTCACAATATTTTCCCCATAGAAACTCTCTTTGGGTTAGAATTGTACTTTAAAAAACACAAACCAAGATTATTTCTATCTGAACAATTTTTCCCAGTGTTGTTACACGTAAACTTGCTGTAAAAGGGCAATGTTACAAAGTTAACTTTGGAACTTCTGGCAGCACCATGTAGAATCTTTTTCGTGCCATCAGTCTCTAAAGCCACAGTTTTTCACATAACAGAAAGCTAAAATTAGATGAAATTACAAAATGAAAACAAACACAGAATATCCTCACCTTCCAAACCCAAACAGCATCAGAAGAATTTACAGCAGGACATAATAATTTATTAAATATGAGTAATATTAAATATGAAATTGTGAGGATATTGATGCATGGAAGTTCCAACTGCAGTGGTGTGTATTTCTTTTGTTTCCAGGTGCAGAGACTAGTCAAACACTTTTGTCTCCAAAACAAAGTTTCTATGTGTGAACTGCCTTTTGGGAGTGACTCCTAGACTCTCCTATCTACCAGTCACTACCCGGGAACTAGTCAGCAAGAATACTAATTAGGAGAAACAGTACTGTTGTCAGGCAGTGTCCTAGCAGTTTGCCTGGCTCGAGTGGTGGATTTCAGTTCCAGAATGCTTGGAGGTTTTTAGTAGTAGTCTTAGTATAGATGCAATCTCCATTTTTAAAAAGCTAAAAAAGAAAAAAGGAGATTTTTTTTTAATGACTGGAGATGTATTTCATAGTTTGATACTAAAACATGTGAAAAGATAGCTGTGTTCATGACACTTTCATTTTAAGTGGAAAATCTTAAGAATTGTATGGAGGGTTTTAAACAGTTGTTGCTTGTTAAACCAGGAGTCACACTGGTTTTGGTAAGTGCTTACAAAACATCTGCACTTGGAATATGTGGCTGTAATCTTGGATTTGTACCTGTTCTGTGATGACAGGTTTTTTTTTTGGAGGGTATGGGATGTGTCTTATGTGTTGTTCCCTTTGAGTGCTCTTAGTAACAAAATCTAATACAAAAGTACTCAGTTAATGGTGTTCTGTTTTCATTTCTATGGACACAAGCTCTAAGCCCTATAGAGGACTGATAAATGAGATGTGTTTGCCTGTTTCTTTATTTGAAGAGTACTTGCAAAAATGCAGAGAAATTCTCTGCAGAGTGCTATGCATGCGACAGAAATGCTACAGAACATACTTCAAATCCTATTTGTTTAGGCTTTTCAGAACAAAAGGCAGCGGATCTTTCACAAGCACCCTATAATTTAAAACTGAGAAACAAAGAGGAGTACTGCACAGTCAGAGGATGATAGTTTCTCTAGTGTTACCTGGGACAGTTAGCTGGGGTGTGACTTAAACCCTGAAGCTGTGCTGTGCCAGCCTGAGTTTTAGTGACTTCAAGAATTCGAATTTGGGTGGAGTGCACCCCACACATTGACCCTGCTTGCTCCTGCTCTGTGTGAGTTTTCTTTAACTCCATCCTTGGAAACGGAAGGGAACAGCAGAGGCTTTTACAGATGGTGCCGTGAGTGATTCAGTGCGCAGATCCAGCCACTCAGATAAAGTCACTCCAGCAGCTTACAGTGCCCCTGCCAGTTGCTAGGTGCATATCCAGGGAGGTTTTCTGTTTTGACTGGAGATTCCACTCACATTTCCAGGATTTCCTGAGTTTTCTCATATGGTCTGGCAGTCGGTACTTAACAGCCACCAGAATAGAGAAGAGTTGAGCAGGAGTTGTCAGTCCCCAAACCAAACCATGCTGCTCACTCGTGGGATTAAAGCAAGAAGAGTTGCACATCTAAATGGAAAATGACCAATCCACACAGTTTCAGGACAGTGTGTTCAGGACAGTTCTGGTTATTTTTTGTGTGTGTGCATTATATGCACCAAACAAGTAGCAATTTTCATCCTCTTGTCTTCCTGAGAATCAGAGAAGATTCTTGCCCGGATGAATTTATGGTGTAATATCAGCGAAAACACAACAGAGGAATGCTTAATTGTATTGTGATGATGAGACCTCACAAAATAATTCATACAGTTGGCCTGAGTTTTAACTTAAATGTGGAAAAATGCTGCTGTAAAAGGGAAGTTCCAGCAGCAGGATGCTGGTATATGTGGGTGGGCATGTTGTAAATCATGCTGCCAAAAGTCTGTGTCCACAGAGGAGACAGAGGCAGAAATCAACGTTATTTGAATAAAGGGAGAGACCCCTGTGTCTCCTTTGTGCTCATGGGGAAGAGAACAAGACTTCAGTTGTGTAGAGATTTGAGTTGTTACGTGGTAAAGTGCCAAGACAGCGGTATTGGTTACATCTTACCAGCATTTGTACCTGCACTTTTGTTTCATTCTATTATGCAGAATTTCTTTCCAGTGAAAGAACACATAGTTTTTAAATCTACAATCACAACCACTGAGTTAATTTTTACCAATCTAATATGTTCCCCTCCTTGGTTTATATTTCACATTTGCTTTCAGGTGTCAAGGGATGAGTTCTTCTTTCAGCTGGGTTTGTGAAATAACTTTCTCTCTCCTGACTCTGTTAGAGACTCATTCATCTTGTGAATGTAGGAAGGCTGGGTTGGACTGGAGAGGAAGGGGAAGTAGGAATTGCAGTGATTCTCTGTAGCCACAGTGGTTTTGATTGCCACTCCTGCCTTTTGGCAGCTCCTAGCTTACTGCCTTCTCTATAATGGGTAAAGATATAAAATCTGTGCCTAAACACCGGCTCCCTTCTGAGGGCAGGATCTGACTTGCCATTTGCACCTCTTTTCATTACCTGTTTCTTCAGTCCACCAGGCAGTTTTCAGTCCTTTTCACAGATTCTCTCTGAGCTATGATTCTTTTCACAGATTCTCTTCCAGGCTATGATTTCTACTTTTTCTTTGGAAGGACATTATACTGTCTTGGAAACAGAAACCTAGATTGGTTGATAAACAATTCCCCAGTTTGCTAATTCCTGTAATTATTTCACAGGGATTATTCAAAGAATTGTTATAGATTCTGTAAATCATTTACCTGTGTTCCTTGGACTTTTTTACCCCAAGGTACTTTTTTTGGATCATCAATTTGATGATAATGATCTGGAGTTAGTCTTTAGACAGTAAGGGCTAGAAGTTCCATGCAATATTTTTGACAGATATTGTTTTTCTGTTTGTGTTTTGTTTGCTTGGTTGGTTGGTTTGGTTGTTTATATTTTCAATTGTTTTGTTTGTTTGGCTGGTTTGTTTGTTTTGGTAATCTTTTGGAATTTATTTGCTCCATGAATTATCTTGACTCGCTTTTATATTTTGTTGCTCTTGTAACATACTCTCTGCGTAGCGTAATGTGTAAATCTGTGTGTTTGTGTACACTGTAATTTTCCTATAATAGTCTGTACAATTGTAAGGGTTTTATAATATCCTAACTACCTCTATGAGGATTTTTTGCAATTCTTTTATATGAATCAGGTTTTGCAATAACTATGTTGTACCTTAAAAACTTTAATTTCTACACCTTCTTGCTCATTAACTAGGTTATTTTTACCAGATTAATTTATTTTAATTGATTTTAAAATTAAAAAAACTTAATTTTCATGGTCTGCTTGGCTGATCCCTCTCAATCCAAATGACATTTAAAAAATATCTTTCCCAAAGCTTTAATGGTATTTATGCATTTTAAAACTGAGATTTAAAAAACTTCCAGTCAAAACTTACAGTATTTATAGTACAGGTTTTTGCCCGTTCTTTTAATTTGTGGTGTCACATGAAATCCTGAATGATACTGGGGTGGTTCAGGAATAGTGGAAATGTTTCTAGGTCCTGCAGGTGCTTTCATAAAGCATGAGGAAACAAATAATTTTTGACAGCTAAACCTCCCATTCTTCCTCTTAAAACTCAGCACTGCTAATATATTATTTGGTATGAATATTCACATATTTTAATGTTTCTTTTGTTTGTGTGTGCGTGTGTTCATGCTAGAATTTATTTACACACTATGTCCAGGAAATGGTACATAGTTTTGTATCATGAGGTCATAAGTAGTTCCAAACAGATAGCTCTGCTCTGAAAAATAGACACAAACTGAATGGTTTTTCATTCATAGCCCAACATCTGCTTTTCCACAATTCTTTTTTACTCTTGAATGCTCTTGTTTCTTTGTGCCTGGAACTACCATTGTAATCCAAAACCTGTAAGAAAGTGGTATTTTCTTTTTAGATTTTCCATAAGTAGTCTGTGTTCTGATGATGGAAGAACTTACACTTCATTTGATGTCTTTCCATTAACCTGCTTTTAAAAGCTTTATTTTTTATTGTTTGGAAAATTATAGGGAAGATGCAGATGTGGATTTAGTTGCCTTTGTCTTCTTTCTTCTTCTCCCCACCCTTTGCAGGAGGAGCTTTTGGTAATTTTGGAGGGCACTGATTCCTAAAAATTATTTTGATGCCCTTCTTCTGTTTAGCCAAGCTGTACTTTGGTGGTATTCCAAGAAGGATTAAAATTCTTCCAGGTGTTAAGAGGTGTGACCCAAGAAGTAACGCATTATTCTTGATTCCCAAGCAAGGAATTGGTTTTGCTGGTGATGTCCTCACTCGTCTCCTACCACAGAGACAACTCTGTGGTTCCCTTTCTGTCTGTCTCAGTATCACTAGTATAATTTTTATCAGCCTCTTTCCCTTGAAGCAAAACTCTGTGTTTTCACACTTGGTCACAAAGGTAATCTGTCGAGAAAAGAACCTCTTTGTTCTGTTCACTGCATCAAAGTGGGTTTTAAACTGTTCTCCTTGTTTCTGTTTTTCTTAAGGAACAAGCAGGTAGGCATAGTGACATGCAAATTCTTCCTGAAATTCCCGATTCATTGACTTTGCAGTAGTCAAAGAAGACAAGAAGAGCCATGATTGTGGTGAACCTGCAGAGCTGGTTTGTGCCCTACATAATGTTTGGCACTTCTTTGAGAGATGCAGAAGAAATTGCATTTTCTAACCTCCCTCTGCCTTCTCTGTCTCCAGAGGATTTCCTGCTTACGCAGTAACCAAAGCGTTTGCTGGAGGAGGATTCTGAGTTTTTATCCTGCAGACTGAATGATGCAGAAAGATTATGAATCCATGGGGAAACCAGTTTAACGAATTCTATTTTCCTATTGTGTCCATACAAATTTGATATTGCTTTGTAATTAAAGTTCAATCTGCTTCTACAGGATATTGTTTTTCTCATTGTGAGCCATGAAGCTTTGCCCATGCATTCCTGAAATAGATCAGCTAAATGTATGCTTAAGAAAGAAGGGAAATAAAAGAGAAAATACTGTCCTCCCAAAGGTTCAGTGGGATCCCTGTAGCAGCATTTCTTTGCAGAAATACCATGAGTTGAGTTGTCTTGCTGAGAGAGGGGTTTCTACTTTATGAACAAGATAATTGCATATTTCTAAGGTAAACATAATTCTGACACAATTCATGAATGCTAGATATTTTATGCATTCACTGGAATAAACAAAACAATGCCGTCTCAAGCACTTAGTCTATGGTTAATGTGCCTGCTTTTGCACATCTTTCAGCTACATCACAGATCAAAATGAACTCCAGCACTTGAGGCCATGTGGGGAGGATTTTAGACACTCTGGAGGAAAGTGTGTCTGTAAAGCCTTAATGATTGCTCCTTCATCTATGCAGATTTGCTTTAACTGGTGCCAGATCTACTGTAATATTGATTACATCCTTCACCTTATTAGTGTCTCAAATGTAAAAAAGCATATGCTAGTAGTCAAATTTTGTTCATTATATAGGGAGACCACAAATGTCGAAGCCTACAAAAAGCATGAGGGCTACAGCTACAGATTAGGCATGGAACACGCTTTCTGTTCAGTAAATGAAAAATGATTACAGCTCTGATTTTTGTGCACTGCCACATCCCATGGCTGGTGTGAGAATTTGGTTTAGCAAATTCTGGAAGAATTCTCTGACAGTGAGGCATTTAATAAAATGTTGCATGATAGAATGGTAAAGTTGTATGTTGAGCAACTCCCTTTATCCCTGAAAGAGTTTGAGAGTGTGTGAAGGTACAAATCACCCATTGCTATCCATCTGCCTTGGTCTTGGTCTGGAGATTTGAAGCATTTGGCATTTAGGACACAGCAGTAGTAGTTGGTAAAAAATTAGACATGAGCAATAGGAACGTTTAACCAGAGTGAGCAGTATTGGAGTTCAGTTTTATGGGCTTACAACACAAGATTGTAGAATGCCTGAAGTGGGACTGCACAAACCCAGGGTAATTTCCAGGGCTGTGCTCTGGTCCCTCAGAGAAATAAGGGGTACTTCCCATGAATTTTGTGGTTTTAGTGGGACTATTAATCCCCTAATATCTATTTATAATACTCCTACGGGGCATGCTGAGAGGTGTAGATTTTAAGGATTAAAGGAGATTTTAAAGATAAAGCTGCTGTTGGGACTGAGGCTGTAATGGCTGTTTAATTTGGAGAACTTTCTGAGTTCTGCAAGAAAGACGATAAAATTAAAAAATCTGAGATAGAATGCTCTCCCTTCTATACGTGTGGACACATTCATGTGGAATATGCTCTCTGAGATTTGTATTTCAAAAGAAACCTTTAATTCCTTGGGTGACTGTGCGGGATAGAGTGTCTTGCACTGCACTGGAACTTTTCTGCAGAGCTCATGGATGAGAATGTGCTTTGCTATGAGTAGTGTGGAAAAATGAGTTACCACTCTTATTCATGGTCTGCCTTCTGAGCCTCTCCCATTTTGCAGAGAGAGAAGATGAAGCTTGCATTGATCACAGCATAGCTGCAATACCCACCCTAGTTTCACAAGGTCACTGTGTCCCCCAAAGTGCTCAGGAGAGAAGCTGACATGCAGGCTGTTTCTACACTTTCACTGCTCCAGAGTTGGTGGAGTTTAATTGAAAAATTTCCTTTTCTGCTGTGAGGGGTAGATATTGTGTCCCCGAGGAATGTTAAGCATTAAGCTTTCCTGTATCTTTGCCATTCTCAGAAGCTACGACCTTGTGTATAGCAGTGTTATTGCCAGACCTCAGGCACACCAGATCATCTGAAGCATTCTATTTTTCGATATTGTTTACAAGACAACCATTTGGAAATACAAATAGAGAGCACAGTACAGGAAGCATTCAGAATCTCCAGAAATCACACCATATGCCTCTCAGGGGCTTATAATTTGGTGAAAGCAGAATCATGTTCTTTCAGAGCCCTGTGTTCCTCAGTGCCAGAATTGTCACAGATTATCAGTCTACCCTTTTCTTCTTTTTTTACAAAAGGGGCTGATAATAATTTTCCTCCATGCTAGTAATTTGTTTTGTCTATGATGTTACTATTTTATTTTTGCAGAACTTGCCATTTTTAAACTAAAAATTTGTATTATGGAAGTTTGAGCAGCTTTCATTAAGAATACCTGTTATTTCATTTCTGTAATTTAAAAAAGCCACACCAGACAACTAACATTCAGATGCTTCAGTTGTCTCTGTATATCTAATGAATGCAAGCAGCTGAGGGGCAACATGCAAATCACAGCTTGAAACAGAATGAAACATGTGGAGTGCATTTCCATGGGCAGTGACAACAGTGTTACTGCATTATCATATGATCACAATAGTGCCACAGAGCCTAAGGCATGGATAAGGACCCTATTTTGCTATGCAAACACAAAGTGAGATGAACTTCTTTGTCATGTCTAAGGACACAGACAGAGTGGAATAGTATATTATGTATATAAATAAAAGAGCTTACTGCCTTTTAGATGAGAAGTTGTACATGAATCTGTATGTGCTCTTGGTTCACGACAAATGGGAGGGAAAACACAGCAGTCTGAAGCCTTTTTGCCAGTACATGTTAATATGCTGCATTTGACAGTGTTCACAAAGGCAGGCAATAACTATTGAATAATCAAATATAACTGAGTTATTTTCTGAGCCAGGGTTCTGAGCCCAATCTTTAAATTGAGACTGTTGCCTAGAGGGGCACAGTAGATGAAGAAATAACACAGGGCTGTGTGGTGTGGTGGTCTCTGCATATTGCCATCTTTGCCAAGAGAATAGGCGATTGGAACATTATAATGAAATGTATTTTGCATTCACTTTTTTCTTCAAAAGATCTGACCAGGATGGAAAGGCAGTTCCCTCTTTTGGAAGTTTCAGAATAGTACTGTGGGAGCTGAGAAGGATAAGTGATTGTTATCTTCTCTCACTCATGAGGAAGGATACAAGGGGGCTAAAGAGAGAGGGTCGTGATAGGCTGAGCTGCAACTGGGAATAGGTGGGTAAAGGTTATCTGTAGATAATCACGTCCGTGGTCCTCTGCTGGACGTGCTCCAGGAGCTCCATATCTCTGGCACTGAGGAGCCCAGAACTGGTCACAGCACTCCAGTTGTGCCTCACCTGGGCTGAGCAGAGCACCAGGATCACTTGCCTCACCCTGCTGGCAATGCTTTTCCTAATGCACCCCAAAACACCACTGTCCTTGGCCACCAGGGCACACTCCTGGCTCATGGACAGTTTGTTGTCCACTAGGATCCCAGGTCCTTCTCCACAGAGCCACTCTCTAGCTGATGTGTGGGGTTATTCTTTCCCAGTAACCCTACATTTGCTCTTGTCAAATTTCTGACTGTTCTTTTTTGCCCATCTCTCTATCCTGTCGAGGCTGCACTCCGGGGTATTGGCCATTGCTCCCAGCTTTGTGCTGTCAGTGGCCTGCTGAGGAGGCATCTATCCCTTTGTCCAAATCATTGTAGTCAGTATTGAACTTTGGGGGCACCACTTGTGACAGGCCTCCAGCCAGACTCTGTCACTGGCCTTACCTTCTGGGATCTGCCATTCAGCCAGTTCTCACTCTGCCTCCATATACATGCATCAAGATGGTATTCCTGACTGCCTTTTATGATATCATGGTACCTGCAGCCTTGCTGAAGTTCAGGTAGACAATATCCACCACTCTCCCCTCATCCCTCCAACCAACTGTCCCATCAAGGACATATAATCAGTTTTTAAGCATGACTTCCTTTTGGTGAATCCAGGCTCACTACTCCTTATCACCTTCTTGTTTTTCATATGCCCAGAAATGGTACCCAGGATGAGGCATGCTTCTGGGGACTGAGGTGAGGCTGACTGGCCAGTAGCTCCCTGGATCCTCCTTTTTGCCTGTTTTGAAGACCAAAGTGACACTTGCTTTCTTCAAACCCTCAGGCACCTCTTCTGATCACCATGATTTTTCAAAGATGATTGTGAGTAGCCCAGCTATGGTGTCTGTCAGCTCCCTCAAGCATTCATGGGTCTCTCCCCTCACTCCAATCAGGGCCCAAGGACTTGTGGATATCAGGTTAACCTAAGCAATCTCTAAGCCAATCTTCCTCAACCAAGGAACGTCTTTCTTCCTCCAGACCGTGTTCCTGGGTTGGGGATTCCTGAGGGCTGCTCTTGACAGTGAACACTGAAGCCAAGGTGGCATTCAGTATTTCTGGTTTCTCTGCAGCCTCTATTGCAATAGTTCCTGTTCCACACAGAAACAGGCTCACACTTTACTTTTGTTCTTGAAATTGTATTGGAAAAATCCCTTCTTGTTATCCTGGATGTTCTTGGCCAGACTAATTCCAAATGGACCTTGGCTCTCCTTGTTGCATTTTTATATACTCTGACAACATCACAGTATTCAGCCCAGGTGGCCTGTCCCTGCTTTCCTCTCCTGTCTATGTTTGAGTTTTGACAGGAATTCCTTCCTCATCATGCACTGGTCTTGAGCCTGGATGAAGTGATCATTGAATACTGCCTCTCTAGGATCCTTCCCTGTAGAGCATGATGAAGTGATCATTGAATATTGGCTCTCTAGGATCCTTCTTCCCTTTAGAGCATGTTCACATGAAATTCTTCAGAGAAGGTGCCGACACTGATGTTAACTCTCCTGAAGCCTAGGACTGTTTCATCCTCAAGCAATACAGAATTCCATGATCTTATGGTGACTATAATGGAGGTTGCCACAGCCTTCACATCTGCAACCAGACCTTCCTTATTACATAGTTTAAGGCCCTGCAGCACAGCTTTTCTGGTTGGCCTTTCCATCACTGGTAGCAGAAGGTTTCATCAATGCTTTCCAATCACTGCTTGGATTGTTTGTGCTTTGCTGTCTTGTGCCTACAACAGATTTTAGAGTGGCTGAAGTCCCCTGTGAGAACCAGGGACTTTGACTACATAAAGGAATATGCTGAAGCAGGAGACCATGGAAAAGATCTTTGCATCATTGTTTGGAAATATATCAGTGGAGCAGAATGGCATTTGGCAGGCTAGAGGATATGATGTTGGGATAATATAGTCACATAACAACAATAATGAAATAATGTCTCCATTTATTATACTTTTGTCTGCTTAGGATGAATAATGATTATTCGTAGTAAGAATATGATTTTAGGAAACAGAGTAGATGTGTGTTATGAGAGCATGAGCTTTGTCATACTTCAAAATTAGCTGAACAAGTAAGGGGTTTTTAAAAGCGTTTCTTGACAGGCCAAGGATGCATGGGCTGTGAAGCTGGTTGTGTATTAGGTGTGCTTCCAAGAAGGCAATAAATCTCTGGATGCTTAGCAGTGGAATCCCATTTGCAATTAATAAATGATATTTTAATACTTCTTTGCTTTGAATTTGGCTTGGAGAATTCTAACTGATTGCTACTGCCCCGTTGTGTAATGACAGGGTCACAGACTTCTGGATGATATTATCTAGATTTATACTTTCTGTGTTTCGGGGTTGTCTCCAGTATTATCTACAAGTTTGAAAGCTGAGTTTCAACTCTATTGAGCACTTCAATTACTACGGAATTGCTATGCTTTTATACAACAAATCATATGTACTCTGACCTTGAGAGGTATGATTTTAAATTCTTTAAATAACTTTAAATAACTTTAATATTTTTTAAATGAACATTTAACAGTTACCTTTAAAAGATTGTTTAGTGTGATTAAAGATTGTGAAGAATGCTGTTTCACTGTGTCAGTTTCCTATTCCTGAACAAATATCTGAAGAAAAAAACATTTCAATGCTTACTTCATTATTTATTAACTACTCTGACATATTATGTGTAAGGTTCAATGTGGTACACTTGATTTATGAAAGTGATTTTCTTATTTTGCAGCAGATTTATCCTTAACTTTCATTGGCTAATCAGAAGCACATGTAAGTGTACACAATGCTCTCCTTACTGCTGATAACAGAGATGTAGGAGAGGGATATTCAAATGCATGTACCATTCATTGCATCTAAATTTTAGTGTATTTAAATTTTTTTTCATCAGTTATAGGTAAGCTATATGACAGATTACATGTTATTAACTACAAAAAAGTAATTAAGCCAATGTCTTTGAGTATGAAGGCACATAAGTTTAGGTACCTTAAAATGCACTGATGCCAATGAAGTAAGCGTGTAAGTTTTTGAGTGGATCCATGTTTGTCCAACTCCTAGCAGAATGGATTTGGAAGGAACTTAGAAGTTACGTGTAGTGCTTTACAGCTAATCTATATTACTGTTCTGTGGGAATAGGGTTATGATTTGCATCAGCTTTAGGCAAAACTATACCATGAATAATACACAGAACTTGTGCAATTTTTTAAATTTTAGATTAAGGCGTGTACAACTTCTATTTGTTTAACCAGTTAGCAAGATCCCCTTGAAGCAAATCTTTAATGCAAAACGTCATGCAGGAAATAGATCAGTTCTCAGGTGCAAACCACTTCAAAAGCTCTGGGCGAGAAACAGAAATTTATATCTAGCAGTTCTAGTATGGAGAAATGGTTAGCTCTTTTTGAAAAATTACTCCAATGTGTTTTAAGGTGAGTGAAACTAAATGGTTCCAATGCAACCAGTGGATGCAATATGGTAGAGGATATGTGAAAATTACATGGATTATAAATGAGTCACCTTTATTTCCTGAATTATGCTTGGAATCTGGACTCTGCACATGAACAGTACATAAAAGCAGTTGCTCTGAAATACATGTGCATTCTTGCAGTTTAATTAACTTACACTGAAGAGGGTCATTTTCTGAGAGGCATGACTTCATTTTGGTGATGGTCTTCATTTTTTAAAAACATACCGTAAGTGATTTCTAAACTTGCTGTGTTGAAGTTAACAGAGGTTTGGAATATTGAATTCTGCTCTGCTGGTACAGACCTACAGTCTTGGACTTCCAGCCAGAACAACAGCTAATTTAAATGTTACCCCTAGTATCTTCAGCAATATTTCTTCAAGAAACTGAGGATTCACTACCTAAATCACATGAGAATCACATGAGCTTTGGAAGTTAATTTTAGGCAACAGTTCTGAACTGCTGTCAGGCCAAATAATTTGTGTAAGGCTACGTAGCTCTCACAAGGACAGTCTTATCCAAGCACTCAGAATGCTGAAGTTGTTCACTTTATGTACTATAACAAAACTGATTTTATGCCTGATGCAAACAGATAATTAGCTGGAGTTTCCTGTAATGATGTTAGTCCAGACTGCAATTCTGAGTTGCAATCAAGGAAAAAAGGCAAGTTACAAACCATCCTGTTGTCATAACAGATTGTTATTATCAACAGTTGTGACAGATGTTTTGCTTTATTTTCCCTGCACAATATTAAGGATTAAATAATCAAATACCTAGTGGAATCTGAAATTTGAATTGTTTAATAGTACACCAAATAAAAAAAAACATACATCCTTTCCAAAATGACAAACCTTAGAAAAGATGTCTATTTTCAATAGTATTTCTATATACAATATTTACAGCAATAGCTTTTCTTTGAACAATTACACAGATTGTTTAGCTCAATGTTTTGTAAAAATTTCAGAAACTGGTCAGAACTGAAGAAATGATAAGAAAATGATGTAAGCCCAGGAACATACATGAAAGTAGACAATCCACTCCTCCAAGTCACTTCCAAGCCATGGTTTAATTTTAATTAGTAGACATTTATTTTGTTTGCTTTTCAGTGTAATTCTAGTGTCCATCCCATTAAAACATAACACAAATGGAAATGATGTCTAGCTGTAGGAAGTCTTCAAAATGGAAATAGAAGTATTGAACCCAGGCTTGGTGTTATTTAATTATTTAAATGATTAGGTATGTATATTCAATATAATGACATAGTTAAATTGGATAATATTTTTGAAGAATAGCAACTACAGACAACCAATCTAAAGGAAAAAAGTGCAAATATTAAAATGGTATTTTTTATTTTGTGTGTCAGTAGTTTCCTGGTTGCTATTTTAAATTACGTGCACTTGCTCAATGGTTTTCAATGTGTATAATGGCTGAAGTGCCAGTTTGACTTCAGGTTTTACTGACAAAAATTAGCAAGCAAAAATCCTGACTAGTTTGGAACTGAAGATCATTCCTTGCTACTGTAAATTATCCCTGATGAGGGATTACTGTAAACATTTCCACCTTTGCAGTTCATCTTGTGGGCTAAATTCTGCCTTCACATGCAAATGTCTGTGATTGCAGTCAGTGATTGCATAGTGCAGGGTAGGTCAGGGTGAGAATGTGCTGCTGTGCTGCTGCACTGCTTTTCGTTCCTGGGCACTCGTGCCACTAACCCTGTAAAACAGAGTGAATTATCAATTGAAAGAGAATTTGAAATGCTGTGTTGGCTGTGTTTTCCTTAATTAATTGTTGTCCTTAGGAGGAGACAATTATAAAGGTCCCAGATATTCACGTTTACTGAAACAGATCTTTCAACATAGGTAATATTCTTTAAAGAAAGGTCACAAAAGTGTGTCACTCCTATTTTTGTAATATTTTCTTTTTATCATTACAAAATGATGTTTGAAAGCACTTTGCAGGAGAGAGATAATGTCAGATTAGAAATTAATAATAAATAATTTTATGAGAATAGGACATCAGTGTTTTTGAAGATACAAGTCTTACTCTGCTTATGAACTAAAAGTAATCAAGCCCATTAATAATATGATTTTTGTAAGTAATTTAAGAGCAAGTTTTTAGCTTCTTCCATTTTCATAAATCTATTTTAGCCTGTATGAAAGAGCTAGTAGAGTGTACTTAAGTGTGAGTCTCTATATGCACTTATTTCAGTTAAAGAGAGAGAAATTTTGGGGGATTCAGTTTCTCATGAAACATAATTTATAGAAAGGATTATTATGAACATTTTAATGATTCCTGCTCAGTACTTCACTGAATTCTATATAGTAATACTAAAGGTTGAATTACTGATCACAAAGATGTCCTTGTATCAGCAAATGTTTTTAGGTAAATTGGAACAAGTACATTTTATTACTTGGTGGTAAAAACATTTACAGTAATTTCACGATTACAAGCTGCACCTGATTATAAGCCACAGCTCCGGGTGTCAGCAACGTTTAGGTCTTTGACCATAAATAAGCCCCACCAGATTATTAGCCGCACTTTCGTTCGCAGCAAGGATCTGCATGCAACTTTCACAAAGTTGCCAATTCCTAACAGAATCACGGGATCACGGGGTTTACTGGCTTGACCCTGCTCGGGGCGGCCGCCAGGGAGTGGCCCCGGCCCTACTTGCTGCTGCCACTGGGAAGCGGGGGAGCGGCGTGCCTGGCCGTGCTTCCTGGGGCCGTGGAGCACCGTCGCGATTCCTGGGGCTGGGCAGCGCCGCCATGCCCTCCAGGGCCAGGAAGCACCACTGTGCCGCCACTGCCCCATTGGGTTGGAAAATTTCCAAACTTTGTTCATATATTGGCCACTCCTGAGTGTAAGCCGCACTTCTGGTTTGGGAGCAAAATTTTAGTCAAAATGGTGTGGTTTATAATTGTGAAATTACTGTATTTATTTATTTGTGTGTTTCAATATATTTATTTGTTTATTTGAAAGAAGCTATATGTGTTTGAGGGGAGAAAAGCAGAAAGTGTATATATATCACTCGTGGAGAACTTTTAATTTTTAATGGGATGCAACACAATTTAGCAAAATTATCCTTCCTCAGGCATTGTTGCCCACTGCTAGTATTACCACATCTAGTGCATGCATATGATATTCTGCACTGAGGTATGTCTCAGCCATACGCAGAAAGGATGTGTTTTAATATATTTATCTGTTTTTTATTTTTAAGGTACTTTTTAAAAATTTAAGGATAGGGTGTTATTTATTTAGGGACAGTGAATTTAAATTATTCTGAAAATCCTTGCAGGCTGGAAGCTGCTATCATTATCTGAAATTTCCAGCTCAATTATTTGGCTCCTGAACCACTGCATAGTTTAAAAGAGTAACCTTTCTTACCCATTATCTGTTGGTGTGTGATTAAAGTCTCTGTCATTTAACATCTCTGGTCTTGAATCAATTCTGTCTGTGGTATTATTGAGCAGAAAGTGTTTTCATTTCCTCACACACACCTGCACACCCACTCTTTATAAGGATATCTTGTCTCTTGGGATGAAGGCAGGACCCGCGTTTTGCTCTTGCTGAAGTTTTTAGCAATGTAGTGTTAAGATTAGGAACCATGGCATTGCTACACATGCTTCACACATCCCTTTGTGCCTCTGGACCTGATGGAGGGCTGACAGTGGTGGCCTGTGGCTGTGCTGCCAGGGCTACTGACTATGCCCTGGTGGGCTCTGCTTCCTGGGCTGCTAACAGGTAAGGATGACTGCTTCCTGCTACAGTCCTGTCAGTGTCCCTTCAGTGACTGGTAAAATTATGGAGAAGATTATTCTGGGAATTACTAAAAACACTAAAGGGTAATGCAGTCATTGGTTGTAGCCAGCACAGCTTTGAGAGCAAAGCCTAATCTTCTGTTGAACTTAATTTTTTTTCATGACAAGGTAACCTACCCAGCTGACCAAGGGAAACCAGTGAAGTTTTCAATACTGTCTCTCACAGGATCCTTCTGGACAAAATGTCCAGCCCAGAGCTGGATAACCCCATCATGGGATGGGAGCAGCTGGCTCATGGGTCAGGCACAAAGGGTTACAGTGAATGGGATGACATCAGACTGGGCACCTGTCACTGCTGGGGTTCCACAGGGCTCCATCCTTGGCTCTCTGCTCTTCAACATCTTCATAAATGACCTGGACACAGGACTGGAAGGGATACTGAGCAGATGTGGAGAGACACAAAACTGGGAGGAGCTGGTGACGGCGTTGAGGGGAGGGAGGTCTTGCAGAGACACCCTGGCCAATCAGGGGTCTGGGCAATCAATCATATGAAGTTGCAGAGGTCTCGTAATACCTGCTTCTGTGGAGGAAATTAATGACTTGTATTATGATTTGTCCCTGTTTCAGAGCCTGGACTGGTTCTGAATTTGCAATTACAAGTATGTCTTTTTGGTTGCTGCTGCCTCATTCAGCAAGGTATTTTGACTTATCAACTTGAAACCAGTATTTTACCATCCGCCACTAGTTGAGCTCTCTTCCTCTTCCTTCCCAGCTCTCCTTCTCCCTCCATATATGCTCATTCTGAGGCTGAGAGGTCTCTCCTAACACACTGAAGACAAAATGCTTATTTTTGTGCAATTTCTCATAAAAGATGATTTGTAGAGAGATTACAGAAGTTTCTTTCTAGAGGGCTGGATGTAGCACCACTGGAATGGCTCGCAAGGACCAGCATCCCAAAGCTCCATTCACAGGTTTGGGTGAAAATCTCGTATCCTAGTGATGATCTGTAATTATTTTATGAATCACACTGACTTGGTCACTGAGATATTTACTCTGTGAATATCACAGTTAGCAAAGAGCTACGTAATTAATTTGAGTCTACTGAAAGTAGACCTTGATTAATTCACTGTCCACAAGGACAGGTATCAGAGAGTAGTTTCTCTGTGCTGATTCCAGTGCCAAAAGGCACCGCATGTTCTCTAAGCAATTGGGAACTGAAGCAGCATGTTGCAGCTATTTCCCAAAGCCCTGGGAGAGTGGGGGAAGAATTTCCTGCCAGAATGTGAAAGGCATTGCATATCTGGGCCATTGGTGGAGCCTTGACAAAGTACAAGCTGGCTGTGGACCAGAATCTGCCATTTAAAATAATTTTATGCCTGGTTTAACATGTTGGAAACCCATAAGCAGTAGAAACCAGCAAGAAAATAGAATTGTTCATCATCAGCCACTACTTTCAAAACACTGAAGAATTAATTTGGAAAAAATCTCAAAATAAATGTAGGATTTTGTGCTTGTAGTAGGTTTACTTACGTGTTTGCACTGTTGGGCAGATACTGCTGTCATTTTACAATATATTACAGCACTATAGTCAAAATATAAAACTGCAGCTACTCTTACTGACAGTTGCTTCACTTTTGTTTATATACTCCTATATATTTTGTACTTCCTTTGTAAAATCTCTTTTTGCTAATTTGCAATGATTCTTACGGATAAATCTTACTCTGAGAAAATGCAAAGAAAGAAAGAGAAGGAGGACTAAGCTAGAGCAAGAAAAGTAAGAAATGAAGGAGAATGTAGAAAGTGATGCTGTGGACAGAAACAATTTGAAAAGAAAAGCACCTACTTCTAAAGCTTTAAAGAAGCATAACAAATGGTACGTTACAACTTTTTATAGCTTTCTTATTTACCTTCTGTCAATTAATTCAGGATCTTTTCAAAGAGCCATAATAATTTTTTTAATACTGGACTGTTGAGTCGAAGTTTTCTGTTCCCTTGTTAGATAATATCTGCTCTGTACAACTGAGAATTTTGTCATACTTAAAGCATGAGACAACTGCATTAGTGGCATTTTTTGAATTTAATTATAGAACCATTTAAGTAGAAAAAGGCCTTTAAGACCATGAAGTCCAGCCATAAAGCTAACACTGCCAAGTCCACCACTAAATCATGTCCCTAAGCAGGATGCCTACATGTCTTTTAAAATACCTCAAAGGCTGGTATTTTCAACCACATGCTTGGGCAGCCTGTTTCATGATGAAGATTTTTTTCTAATATCCAGTCTGAACTAGCCTTTTAGTATTGATTAGTAGAACATGAGTAAAAGTTGCACCTGCAAGCTGTGAAAATGTCTGGCTAAAATTAAACTCATATCTTCAGGGCAACTTTCAGAAGTCTGTTTTCCCAGAGTCTACTTGACTCCTCCCCCTTCTGCACATGGCACCTCCCTCTGTTGCAGAGGTGATAGAAAGAGCCATTTCTAGTAGGGGGCAGAACTGCTGGCGTGCAGATCAAGTCTCCGTATTAGTCAGTTTCTCTCTTTAACAGAAACATAAAGTACAGCATATGGGAAACCACAGGCATGTCCAGCTGAACTGTGGCCAAGTTGCATGCTAGCAAAAGACAGCATCTGCTGTGTAATTCTTGTCAAAAAACACTGTTAATCTCATTGGAGCAGTATTTCACATGAACTAATTTTCTCCTTTTGCCTAGCTCAATAGGCAGGGTTAATACTGTTTGCTAGGCAAGATATATTAGTACATATTAAGTACTTAATACAAGATAAGTGAAAAGCCTTGGTATGGTGGTCAAATCTGTGAGAAGATGGTACATGGCAACTATGGAGTTGTAACACAGTGATGCTTAAAAACAATATTCAGGACATTTCAATATGGTAGTGAAACTACAGTACTGAAATTCAGTACTGTACAATTAAGTACTGTAGCCAGCTGCAAAGTAATTTGGATCAAGTGATTTATTTCAAAGTGTGTTAAGGAGAAGATAATAATTTGAATGTGGAATGTCAGTGTCCTGGTTTTGGCTGGGCTAGAGTTAATTGCTTCTCAGTACAGTGCTGTTTGGGACTCATCAAGAGAATAGTGTTGATAATTAACGCTACTATGCTGGGAGGAGCTGTTGACACCCTCAAAGACAGAAAGTCCCTGCAGTGAGACCTCAGCAAACCAGAGATCAGCAGTCACCAGCTGCATGAAGTATCATAAAGATGTGCAGGATTCTGCACCAGGGATGGGGCAACCCTGGATGTGTGGACAGGCTGGGGAATGGGATGCTGGAGAGCAGTGCCATGGAGAGGCACCTGGGGGTCCTGGTCGACGGCAAGGTGAACCTGAGTCAGCAATGCCCTGGAGCCGGGAGGGACAACCCTGTCGTGGGAGGCATCTGGCACAGCATCACAGTTGGGCAAGGGAGGGATTGTCCTGCTCTGCTCTGAGCTGGGTCAGCCTCACCTCCAGTGCTGGGGCTGGTTTGGGCACTGCAATATAAGAAAGACTTTAAACTATTAGAGAGTGTCCAAAGGAGAACTATTAAGATGGTGAATGGCCTTGAAGGGAAGCTGTGTGAGGAGTGACTGAGGTCACTTGGTCTGCTCATCCTGGAGGAGATTGAGAGGGGAGTTCACTGCAGTCTACAACTTCCTCATGAGGGAAAGAAGAGAGGCAGACACTGTGCTTTTGTGCTTAACTACCCTCTGAGTAAAGAATTTCTTTCTAGCATCCAAGCTAAAATGGCACTACCAGTTTAAAAACTGTGCCCATTTTGCTGTCACTACATGCCCATGTTAAAAGTCCCTCTCCTTTCCTTTTCTTAGCCCCCTTAAGGGACTGGCAGGCCTCAATGAAGTCTTCCTGAAGGATTCTCTTCTCCAGGGTGAACAGCCCCAAATCTCTCAGTTTGTCTTTGCAGGAGAGATGCTCCAGCCCTCTGATCATCTTCATTGCCCTTTGGACTCGATCCAACAGGTCCACATCCTTCCTGTGCAGGGACCCCAGAGCTGATGCAGGGTTCAGCTGGGTCTCACCAGAGCAAAGCAGAGGGGCAGAATCCCCTCCCTCCCCTGCTGCCCACACTGCTTTGAATGCAACCCAGGACACGTTTGGCTTTCTGGGCTGGGAGTGCCAATGGCTGGGTCATGTCCAGCCTCTCGGCCACCAGCACACCCAAGTCCTTCTTGTCAGGATTAGCCTCCATTTGTTCATCCCCAGCCTGTGTTGGTACTGGGACTTGCCCTGACGCAGGTTCAGAACCTTATACTTGGTCTTTTTAAACCACGTCGGATGTCTGTGACCACAGTTCTTGAGCTTGCTCAGGTCCTTCTGGATGGCATCCTGTCCTGTGGGCATCAGCTGCACCAGTTGGCTTGGTGTAGTCTGCACACTTGCTGAGGCTGCACTCAGTCTCACTGTCTGTGTTATTGACAAAGACATTAAAGAGCAGCAGTCAGAGCCTGATGGACACCACTCATCGCTGATCTCCAACTGGATGTAGAGGCATTGACCACAACTCTCTGCCTGTGTCCATACAGTCAATTCTTTATTCACTGAATAGTTCATGTCTCTCCGATTTGGAGATAGGGATGTCACGTGGGACCATGTTGAAGGCCTTACAGAACTCTAGGCAGATGGTATGTTGGTCTTCCTGATTGTTGCTGCCATATCATAGAATGCCACATTACTGGTCACAATTTGCCTTTAGTAAAGCCATACGGCAGCTTTGGATCACCTTGCCTTTTATGTTCTTTAGCAAATCTTCAAGGGAGATCTGCTCAATGGTCTTCCCAGGCACAGAGATGATGCTCCTGGGCTGTAGTTCCTGAGATCTTAGTTTCAAAATGGGAGTGATGTTTCCCTTCTCCTTCGTGGAAACAATTTTTCAGATGAGCTATGTATAAAGACTTAAGGGACAAAGAAGCTGTGAAGTACCAGCTCTATATGTTGATGATTCCGTGATTAATATACCGCATTTTAATTCACAAGTTTAACCTCCTGAAGCTACTACTGTGCACCAGCTTCAGCTCACTGCAAGCAATGGTTCAACTTCTGAGCCAGCTGGTGAAATATCTTTCAAGACACATACTGCATCAAAACCACTAATCTACATCAACCAATAACAGGATTAAAAATACATCAAAACAGAAATTCAAAATGTAATTAAGCTAAAGATATAATTAGGCTCCTCCCCCATGCTCCCACTTACACTCTCGGGAGCTATCACAAATGACTTATATGCAAAAAAGCTCTTTGTATGTATGAAGGCAGGAAATATTTCTCCCTTCCAAACACGCTGTGAAGCCCACATGTATGCAAACCCTAAGGCATAAACAAATAATCTAAGAAACATGGTCATATCAGAGTTCCCCTGACTCACACATTTAAGAACTGACAGAGGCAAGAGGATGAATGATTGTAGAGCATTCCTCCCACAAACACTAAAAATAGTTTTCAAAATACTGAGTGAAGTCCAGCCAAGAAAAGGAGAAGATCTATTTTAAGGCAGAAGAACTTCATTTCTGTCAGGGTGGTTTCAGGAACAATATTAATGTGAAGCAGAACAACTCTTAAATTTTGAGGTTCTGTAATTAGTTAGCACAAGATACATCCAAAATATGTAGTAATTTTGATTACATGAAAAATAATACCATATTAAAGAGTTTCATATGCAGTACCTTCAGCAACTTTTATTAAATGTCACCACCATAGGATTATAGAAAAACAATTTTCACTCTACCAAATGTTCTTCTTGTATTACATTTCCAAGGGCTAGCAATATATGTTGATACCAATACAATAGTTCTCACAATCAACCTCAATTACATTTGTTTTTCCTCTTACCCTCTTCCTTTTTCTTTCTAATGGAAGCAATTAGAAGTTAATTTCCCTAAGAACAGCAGTTAGGAGATACGCAAGAAAAAAAAAAATCTCACCAATTTCACTCATAATCACTCATAATTGTATTGGTATTAAGAGATATCACAATAACTTCAATCTCAAAATACTAAGTACTTCAAAGGTCAACAGTCCAATGATGTTCCAGCAGGACAAGGGTAACAAATGCAGATGCACTTCCATATATTGTGAACTTCTGAATTTTAGTGATCTGATCCTAACATCTGATACTTATTATTTGAGATTTAATATACTGGAATTAGAAATCCAACTTTAGAATAATTTTAAGTGTCTATAATTAGGAACATGCTAATATAATAAAATATTATCATTTGGTCTGGATTGTCCTTACTTCTACCTTCTCTTTTTGCCTCATCCTAGCATCATACACTACAGAAAAACCCTTTTGAAAGTTTAAAAAATATGAATTCTTTTTAGATGCTAATTCTTACTATGGAACATTTTTATAATGGGCTAAGAATAGGGAAAAGTCTTGCTCCTGGTTAGCCCGTGTGGTAGAAACCATGAATCTTCATGGAATTCCTCAAACTGGGATGTCATACTGCAGCTATGAGAACATTGCATGTTCATGGAGAATATATTGCTTGTGCACAATCTGCTTGGCTGCTTGTCATCTGGCTATGCAAGCATCATAATTGCCCCCAGAAATGGGGACTGTGCCTGCTTGCAGAAGCACCTCCTCAGCAGGAAGGCTTTCACAGTGCCACCAATGCTGTCAGCACACACACTGAATGCTACTGAACAGGATTCCTGGGTGACTTTCCAATGGCCTGACATCCTCCTGCCTTCAGACAGCTTCTCCTTGTTGGGCTGGACCATCAGACAGAGCAGTAGGTCAATCTGGGTGCCATAGTGTAAATTTTAGTTTAGGAACCTTCTCACAAGGTTCAGGTGTTATCATTGCTTTATTAAACAGCTTTCTTTGATGCCAACATACGTGCCTCTGTCTGGAAGAAATTTTCGGATTTAAGACTGTGTCTGCTCCTCCTCCCTACACATATGCCCACCTACATACACATACACACACACACACACACACACTCGCTCTGAATCTCCCCTCCCTCTTTGGTATGTACTAAATACAGCAAAACAATCAAAGAAAATGGATAGTAGTTTGAAATGTGAGACTAACAGTGTCACGTACATTTGACATACACTTGAAATACTTAGAATTATAAAGAAGAAAAGCATTAAGACTATAAGGCTTTGTACCTACGATTGTTTTGAAAGGTTTGGTGTCAGCATTTTTGTATCCAGCATCTCTGGACTTTGAGATTTTGAGTCCAGAAACCAGTTTGGGACACTTACAATCCATGAAGATTTTTATATGATCCTGAAATTTTAGGTTGACAATTATTCTTAAAAATGTCTGCTAGGCATTACACTTTGCAATATAAGATTTCTTATTTTCAGTTCTGCTTTATTTTCATTCTCCCCTCACATTATTTCCCCTGCCTGTTCTTGCAGAATTAATGGGACTAAAGCAAATATGCATTCCAACTGGAAATTTATAATCACAGCTTTTAAATGACATACTGTGTTAATCTTCAGTCACTCTAGATTCAGATGCTAATATCAGCTAGAAGTATATTGAAATTGCAAAGGCAAGAGCATGAAGCAGTAGTCACATTGACCAATCTTGAAATAAGAGCAGTTTCCAGTGGGTTTTAAATGATTTTCACGTCTTGATTATTGAACTCTTCTCCCAAATCTTCTCAGGAACAGTGGAAGTCATAGTGTAATGTAATTTCTCAGAAAATATGCAATAGCCACTTGAGACCATGATAATTTAGTAGCAATGTTTCCTGATTTTCCAGTTAAGAGGAAGGTGTAATGGTAAAATACTGGAGCTAAGAAGGAAGATGATGAATTTGGTTTTTGCTAACATCTCCTGTTAGCAGCTGCCCTTTCTCTTTCTCTTAGGAGCTAATGCTACACCAGCAGTAGCAGCAAGGGATTCAACATTTGGCGTACATTAAAGCAGCACAGTGCAGTGCCAAGTAAAGTAACACCAGCAACTTGGAATGGGACTCTTCTGGCAGAAACCAAATGATTGCTTGGAGGAAATTCAAGTTTCTGCTACTGGCTTAAAATTGACTATACTGCTCATCTATCTAAGAAAATTCAAGTACTAGCAAATACTGAACTAAACAAGGCGCCATTTTCTTAGTATAAACATTTGAAGTGTGAGGTGTAGTTTGCAAGCGGAAAAGCTAAACACATCTTTTACCACTTCATCGCTTTTTATCACTTCATGTTTTTTCCATTTAAAATAATTTTAATTTTTATCAAATTTCTGTAACTTTATATCACTAGCTTAACTAACTGTCATCATATAAGCCCAGATGGCAACTAAGCATCAGGCACACACTTGTTCACACCCCCACTGCACCTGCACCCTGGTGGAATGGGAAGAAGAGTGAAAAGGAAAACTTGTAGGTTGAGATTAGAAAAGTTAAGCAACTGAAACAAAGTCAAATATATAGAATTAATAATTATTTTTTAAAGAAAAAGGATAAAACTCAAGGAAAAGTAAGTGATGTATGATACAATGGCTCACCTCTCACTGACAGATGCGAAACACCATTGCTAAGCACTTATCAGATCTATTTCCAGGTAACTCCCCTACTTTATATACTGTGCAAGATGTTCTGTGTTGTGGTATATTTCTTTGGCTGACCTGTGTGTGTCACTTCTCCCGGCTATGTTCCCTCCCAGTTTTTTTGTTTACCACCTGATTGGCAAAGCATGAGAGACTGAATAAGTACAGTAAATTCACGAATACAAGCCGCACTGATTATAAGCCGCATCTCTGGGTGTTGGCAAATATTTCGGTTTTTGTCCATAGATAAGCCGCACACGAATATAAGCCGCTTTGTCGTTCGCAGCGAGGACCTGCGTGCAATTAGTAACAGAGCCACGGCAGGGCGGGGTTTACTGGCTGAGCTAAGGCTGTGCAGGCTCGGCCCGCTAGGGGCCGCTGACGGGGCCAGGTGGGCCAGCACGGTGCTGCAGCTCGGGGCTGGCCGCCGCTGCCACTGGGCTCGGTCACCCCGGGTCGGCGCTGCCCCGCGGTGGCAGGCAGGGACGGAGCTTCCCCCGCTCCTACGGCAGCGGCGGCGGGCGGGGACGGAGCTTTCCCGCGCCCGTGGCGCCGGCGGCGGGCAGGGACGGAGTTTCCCCGCTCCTGCCGCGGTGGCGGCGGGCGGGGACAAAGCACCCCGTCGGCTCCCCGAGCCACGGCAATGGCTGCGCGGAGCTCCCGTCGGCTCCCCGGGCCACAGCAATGGCGGCGCGCGCTTCCCCCCCCTCCCCGGGCCACGGCAATGGCAGCACCGGCTTCCCCCTCCCTCCCCGGGCCGCAGCAATGGCGGCGCGGGCTTCCCCCTCCCTCCCCGGGCCGCAGCAATGGCGGCGCGGGCTTCCCCCCCACCTCCCCGGGCCGCGGTAGGGGCGGCCCGGGTCCCCCCTCTCCTCCCCGGGCCGCGGCAATGGCGGCGCCGGGCCCCCCCCGTTTCTCCCCTGGGCTGTGGCAGAGGAGGAAAGAGAGCTCTCCCGCCTCTCTCCCCGCCCAACGTGCTGCCTACAGGGAGCCAGGCTCCACCCGCGGTGCAACAAAGTAGCGATTTGTAACAATCGCAAAATGCCGACTTTGCAGCTGCTCGGCTCAGCACTCTGGCAGGCACTTCTGAGGTTGTATTAGCCGCTCCTGATTATTAGCCACATTTCCGGTTTAGGAGCAAAATCTTAGTCAAATTGGTGTGGCTTGTATTCGTGAAATTACTGTACTTGATTTAGGATTACGATTACCCAGAGGAGCTGTGGATGCCACATGCCTGAAAGTGTTAAAGGCCAGGTTGGATGGGGCCCTGAGCAGCCTGATATAGTGAATGGCATCCCAGCCCATGGGATGATCTTTAAGGGTTCCTTTCAACCCAAACCATTCTGTGAGTCTTTGATTCTATCTATTGTGCATTTTTGATCTTGCAGTTTCCTTTCTGTAGAAGTCTGTAATTGCTGTCCTTCTGTAGAATGTGTAGGCACTGGTTTAGGAGGATCAGCCTTTTAATAGGTAGTTACTGATGTGATCCACTGCAGAACTGCTGACTGACAGAGATTACTGCTAACACTATGTATTTTACTCCCATGTGCTTTTCTATCTTTTTCACTTGGATGTGATGTGCTTTCAACTGTATTCAGAATTTGGTGTTACAGGCAGAAAAATAAGTATGAAGGAACTAACAACTTTGGGTCTATAGCTAAAGAAGTTACCTGAGAGACACTTCTAATGCATATTTAAGCATACCAATGCCCTTCTTAGAATTTGGTTATGTGTAGGTGAATATCTTTGCTCCTCCAGTTCTGTAGGAAAGCATAAATTGTGTGCATTTTCTCAAGCAGTTGACCTAAAGAAAAACAGTCAAGCAACAAAATCCAAAGTTTTCCCTTCAGGAATTTATGCTTACTGATGTGGAACTGCACACACTGATTCTACCCCATGCTTCACATTGATCTCCTCTGGGGTAATTTACAAGTGTGTACTTTTGAAAAATGTACAGTAATCCTACTTTTGAAAGTCATCGTTAAATTCCATACTAGTATTCCTTTTAAAAAGACAATTTATATGGAGTGAAAGAAGCTGAGTATTTTAAAACGTGTAAACAGTTCTCTGAGTTCTGATGTCACAGTTATATCAGTGAACTTATCCTTGTTAGGCACCAATATTCGTTACTGAAAGTTTTTGTAAGTAAATTTTAGGAATGCAGTTTGCCTCTTTATATCAACTTTTATAGAAGTTTTCTTTGTTCTGGGGTCCTATGTTACATTTTGTAAAATATTTGGTTATAGTAATTATTATCTAAAACAGAGTTGTTTATCTCCATGAACTGAATGGCATCACTGTAGTACAGGGTCACACTTGTTAATTTCTCATACTTACACTCAAAAATTGGTATGCAAGTGGGAAGCTGAATGAGTGGTGGGAGGATTTTCTTGCTTCTCCCCAGCACAGTTTGGGAGAGTTTGTATGAGAGCAATGTATGAGACCAATGGGACACATGCCTCTATCATCCTTAAAGAACAGTGGGCTTCTGTTTTACTCCTGTTTAATGCAACCTCTTTGGTATTTTTTGCAGTGATTAGACTCCTAGTTCATGCATGTTTCTGAAGAAAAATTATTTACAGATGAATAATAGTCATTGGCTGATGCCACATGGTATTTCTGCTAGGAGACTGGTGTTGAAACATGCAGGATTGTCATGTGGGGACACAAAATGGCATTTTGGCAAAATGTTAGTCTATTGAGGCTTGTTTTAAATAGTATTAACAACTCTGTGGCACTGAGCTGGTCAGGTCCAAAACTGGTATGCAGAAAGATGAGACAGAAGAAGTGAACAGCAAATATAAGTCTACACTGCCAAGCAAGGTACTTGTCTCGGTTGCCATCCTCTTGGAAATGTTTAGTAGCTCCTTGGGAACTGGTTTGTAGTGGAGACAGAAGAGGCGAAGGAAGGATTTATGCGTAGAAAGAGTCTCTCTGAAAATTCACTGATATTGTTTAGGAAAGTCCCTCATAAAAGAAAAAACCCAAATTTAAAAGTGCTGTGGCTGTAGTTTTCAAAACTGGAGACTCATAGATTGACAGGATGTATATTTATGTGGGCAAAGTATTGAACTTGTCTTTGCCAGGAGCCATTGAAATTCTCAGTCTCCCAAACTCCCAAACTCTGTTTCTCCAACTGTCTCAAAATACCTTAGTTTCCTGGCTGAAATAGGAAGTATTGTACTAATTACCATCACAAGTATGATCCAAGAGAATTGTGTCTATTAATATTTATCAGAAGTGTTATGTGACAAAGATGGGGGCATGTATTAGGCTCTAAAATGAAGGACTGTAGAATTTTTTCATACAGATTGCTTTTACCTTGGATACTCGTGTTTCAGCCTGCTGAAGCTGGAGGTAAATGCTGAGCACTTCATCTCTGAGGAAAACACTTTTATAGAAGTTTAAGGGATGAACATTCAATGGTGCATATAAAGATTCTTTCCACTCTTTACTCTTTGCACATTCAATTTTTTAGTAGTTGTCCATTCATTTTAAATCTCCATGAATTAAATAATAATTTTAAAAAAGAAGTGAGCCTCTTTTTCACCTTTTAAAAATTAGTATTTATGTTTTTATTAGAAACAGTTTCTACCAGCAGCAGTGACTTCACCTCCTTATTTTGTAAATCTGTAAGCTGTAAGACAATGTAGATCAATTGGTATTTAGTGCACAACCTCTAAGTAGGAAGATTACAAATAGCTTTATTGGTTTTTTTTCCTTTTTTGTTGCAGGTAATGCGAAACAATCTCTCTGTACAGACAAGCTTAGAGTGGTGAACACACAAATAGATAGGATAAGGGAACATGAAAAGGGAGAAATACTTCTGCCCAGAAAAATATTTGAGTTTCTCTGATGAATCATAAAGGTGTTTAATTATTTTTTTCTTTCTTGTTCATTTTACCACCCTGAGGGAGCACAAAACGAGAACTCCCACCCCTTTACTTTCTGTTGCTTTAGGCTTTCTAAAACCCCCAATAAGGCATTTTCTTTTTTATGTTTGCTTGCAATACGTATTCAATACAAGGTCTTAAAATTTTGAGAAATATCTGATTTTACTTCTATATTTTAAAATCATCTTCAGCCCTTACTTACACAATTTTCATTTTTTAACTTCCCCTTAGTTCTGATATGATCTTTAAAAATGCTTGGAACTGTCAGTACTTGGGAGAGGAACAAGTATTTCTGTTCTGCACTTGTAAATACATATTGTAATTAGGTTTCCCTGTGTTTTTGTAAGTATAAGCACTGTCAAGTCATCACTGGTCAGTGCCAGTGTACAGTAATAATGGAGCATGAAAATGTGGAAAGAGGCCATGCTGGCAGCAATGCTGTCCATAACAAATTTTGCCTAAAAGAGCAGAGAAGAAAACCTTATTGCTGCAAGTTAGTGAAATTGGGAAGAATGTGCTTGATTTTAGTAGATGGCTCAATTCTTTTACCTGTTCATGATGGTCGCTTCTGCTATAAGCAGAGATCCTTAATGTAGATCATCATCACAACATGATGGAATCATAGAATATTTTTGACTGGAAGGGACCTTTAAAGGCCGTATGATCCAACCTCCCTGCAATGAGCAGGCACAGGTAATGAGCAGAGAAAAGCATGATCCAAGTAGAATTCTAATATCTGCAGCACTTTTGTGGCTTTGCATTTGCTGTTTATTTTATTTTGACTTGTTCATGTTTTCAGTTTCCTGGCTTTTTTTAGAGGTTTCTTTGGTTGTTTTTGTTTGTCAGTTTTGTTGTTTTCTGTGTGTGTGTTTTATTCATGTATGTTTTAAAGGTGTTTACAAGCATCCAATCTCCAGTGAAAGAAATGGTGACCTGCTCTTGAGATCAGAGCAAGGTATTTAATTGTTATGAGCTGTAGAGCATGTACTGTTCCCTGTTAGCTCTTGGTGCAGTGACATGCAGAGGAGAATTGCGGAAGTTTTAAGATTATCACAGTGGATTTTCTGTTCCTCTTATTTTATTTAAATGGCTTTGTTTTTTTACTTTAAGCAATTATTGTTCAATAAATATTCAGTGATGGATTAGCTAAATTCATAAAATGCTAAATGCAAAGAGCTTTCTTACATTTAAAATATTTTAATAAAAAAATTGATATCAAATTCCTGTAGGTTGAGTTTTTAGAATGTGCAGTTTCCCATTTGCAGTGTCTTTGGTGCTAGGTGTCTTTGTTATTAGGTGTGCTAAAATATGAAGAGGAACTGAAATTTCCTGAAAAGAAAAATCAAAGAGTCAAAGAGTGTAAGGATTGTGCAAAATAGAGGTTTGTTGTGTTACTCAGTTTCCTAAAGAATTTCAAAGAAAATTTCAAGCCCTACTACTTTTAAAATATTTAAGATTTATGCAACTTATTGGTCAGCTTACTTTTGAACTAACGAACATAAAAGGAGCAGTAATTAATTAGCTTTTTCATCTCTAGAAAACTTTAAAATTAAACTTAATAATAATGAAATTAATACACAGACATCTTTGGTGTACATGAAAGCAGAGTGAAAAAATGAGGCTTAATCATTCTGTTTCATTGCATAATTTACTCAATCCTTTTGCCTTGAAGATGTCGTTCCTCTTGTTCTACTGGTTCCAGTTCATACTATTGCTGAACAGCGCTCTGATGTTATTTCCCATGGCTGAACAGTTGATACTGAGAACAAACCTACTTTTTCTGGCTTTCCTTTGGGAATATAGTAAACTTTTCAAAGGCTCCTACTGCAAGTAGGTTAAAGGGATACAGCAATCTGGAGTCAGTAGCTGTTTTATCCTCGGTAGGTCCATGTGTATCTTGGAATGCTACACATCCATGTGTATCCTGAGTGAATGAACCTTCACATTTGTCCTAGCTGCTGGTTAAGTGCTGGCAAAAAGCTTTATGCCTTTGCTCTGCCTCTTTCAAGTGTACTTTTGCTGAATACTGTGACTCCTGACATTTCTGGTTTTTACTGCCCTAGTGAACAGTGTAATCCAGGCACACATCTTCCCTTTGCAAATCTGTCTGTCTTATACCTTCTTTTGAGAATGTGTGATGTATATGTGTGGCATTTACCATGACATGTGCATGTGTTTCAGACCTTTGGAGGACTGTGTGATGGGCAGTGCGATGTTTAACACACTGAAACTGAAAAAGATTAAGTAGAGATTAACAAAAATATATAAGCACAGGCAAATGTAAACACAGGAAAGGGTGATCCTGGCTTATTCATGCTACATATACATTGAAATTTATTGAGTCCAAGGCAAGAGAATTTGTACACTGATTTCTATATTTGACCCTCAGATTTGTGTATGAATTTGAGCTCCACAGATTAGCAGGAAGAGCCTTTTTGTGATGTGTGAATAGCAGCTTGCATTGTAGGCTGAGATGCTAGCCTGAGACTGCAAAATGCTGTGTAGCTGTGTAGTGCATACTTCTTTTTCTTTTTTCCTCCTCCTAGCTGTTAACTCATTCAGACTCAATCAAATGTAAAGTTACTTCAGCAATTGACTCTTGTAGAATTAAGCTGTGACCTTTTTTTTTTTGTTTAAGGCCAGTGAGACTTTCAGAGATTTCTATCAGGAGGGATCCCCTAAAATCTGAATCTAAAATTTTAAAATCTGAACTTAATGAACTTCTTCATCAACATTCTTCTCACACATGCATTTTTGAAAACCATGAAAAATTTGTCATGGTAACTTCAATGTCTGTATTGCTAGCCCAGAGCTGGTGTTACTGTGGCAGTAGTCTGTTGTTTTATGCTGATTCTGCTGTCACTCTCACTCTTACATGCTTTAGGCATGGCTACCCTGAAGTGAGTTAGAATTGAATGTTTGAATGTTATTTTTGCATTCCACCATGTCACCACTAAAACTGGTGTAGAGCCACCACAATAAACTCTACCAAGGCAAAGCTAAGTCAATTGCTGGATTCATCTCATAGCAATATTTTCCTCCTCTGTTTTCTGTGGTGATTCTGTTTTCCCTTACCCTGTAAACTAGTGTCTCACCACTGGAATCATCTGCCTGTCCTGGGTTGTGACAAAAAATACTGTCAGGGATGTAAAATGTTGTCTGTATTTCCTTTATGTGATCTTTAGGACCAATTAGACTGTGACTAATAGCCAGAACAAGACCTTTAATTACCTGTGAGCTTCTCTGAGAAGCCAGTACAGGCAAGAAAGTTTCCAGTTTGCCTTTCTATTTGCCCTGTGATGCTTTTGGTAGGTGCAAGAGCAGGACTTTTATTAACTTAGGATGTATCTAGGAAAGAACCAGTGTATTTCTCTAGTCATGTTTCTGAAGACAGACATGCTCTGGCATTCACTGATGCTGCTCTTTACCTTTTCATTCTGAGTAAATAAATCCAGTCTTAAAAGGAAAATAAATATGTACCTTTATTACTTAGATCAATGTACTAGCAACTGTGATGCTGCTATTACCAGACAATTTTATCCTACATCCTTAATGCTTCTCCTTTCCGGAGGAGTTATGTTATACCTATGTTTTTTTACATTACCAGGAAACAGTCATCCTATTAAGATGAAAAGCTAATAAGAATTTGCCCTCTGCAGAGGGGCTAATTGTTCTGGCTAGTCTGGAGCAAGACTGTCTTCCTGACTGAAATACTGTTGTTAAGTGCATGGAATGGATGCATGATTAGATTATCAAGCTGAATAATGCAGATGGTTTTCTTGCTGTAGTTTGAATGTTCAATGATAGAAGAATACAATAAAGTGGGGTTTGAAAGTACCTTATTCCTTGCTGTAGCAAAATAGGCATCAAAATGTGAGCAGCTATTTTTGCACATGATAGGAAAACAAGTGGTAAGGCAGAAAATTGTCAAAACATAATTCATTAAATCGAGGTAATTTGTCATTAAACCTTGGATTACCAACCACAAAAATCTATTAAATGGAAAAGATTGTCAGATGCTTGTCGTGGGTTATCAGAATAAAGACTATTTATACATTTGGTGTAGAATAGAGGCAGCAGATATTCTTCCGTCTTGTCTTGCAGCTGCAGTTAAATGCAATGTTGGTCTTCACAATAAAACAAACAGTTTTTTTCAGTTTATGTTTTTTTGTCTATATTCATTAAAACGTTCCGGTAGAATGTGTTCTACTGCTATGTAGATCAGATATAACTCTGTAATAAAGGGATTAATTTTTCAATTTAAAATTGGAAACCTGTGATTTAAATGACCTTTAGATGTTTTCTTTTCTATGGTGTAGGCAGAAGAGTATTGCAGTAGGAAAGCTGAAACTTTGTCTTTGACATAGATTATTATCTCTGTGCTCAGGAGAAAAGCTGAGTTGAATTCTCATTTATGTGGTTCTGGGCACGATGCTGTTGAAGTCTAATAGTTTGTTGATAACTGTTTTGATTGCACTGTTTAATTTAGCACATTTGCTATTCTTTTCCAAGCATATACAAATCAGTCTCCAAATGGGAAAATTGTCTTTTAAGAAAAGAAGACTGTATTTATACAGTGTGTCTGCTTCTTTTCTCACTTCCTGGTGTTTTGAGGGGATGTGTGCACTTCCTTTAGCTTGGGGCTCATGATTTCCGTGTAAAATTTTGTCCTCAAGTTCAACCAGAGTTTCTTGCCCAGTTTTATGGCAAATGATTCCTTCAGCAGTAGATCAATGCCACAACAATTTTAGTGCAATAATGGTCGTTGGTAACACCCCCTGGTATTACCCATAACAGAGTGAGATGTGGAACAAGAGAAGGGTATGACAGCTGTGACCTGATTGTGCAGTTGAGAGGTTGAGAAGACCTGCTCCTGTTGTACAACTTGTTTTGAAATATTGTAATTTTTCTTTTGGTGATTTGAGAAAGAAGCTGAAAAAATATGTGAATTTCTGTCTTAATCTGTCAGAGTTTTTTTTGTTTATGGCCTTTTTTTTTTTTGTATGCACAATGTAGTTAACCAATAATAATTGTGCAGTAGAAGAATCTCAATGTTTCAGCTTTCTGTCAATTTTAAAGATCTCTGGCAGAACCTATAATTCCAAGTGGCAGAGAAGGGAGGGTGAAGTCAACTGGGGAATGTTCTAATAAAAACAGAGGAGAGTTTGAAATGGTCACAAGGAGTCTAAAGTGGATGGAACTGCCACCTGCTGTGAGCAGGATCTGTTTTCTGTGTTTACATAGCTGAGATTGTTTTGAGAACCTTGACAAATATAAAATTCAATTTAAGCATTCAGTGCACGGCTCTGAGGATTTCCCTTGATTCTGCCAGGAGGGAGGAGCCATACCTGTCTTTCTTCCTGATAATTTGAGCCACAGTGAGACGGGAATCATGACAGTCAGAGCCAGGGCTGGTTTCCTGTGTTTTTATGGGAGGGAATGCACAATTCCATCCAAGGGCAACCTGCCCACTTGCCTTCGGTTTCATTAGTCTGTCATGAACTGACTGGGTGTTTCCAGTGCTAATATAAAAAGCATAAAAGGTATATCCAATTCTCTTTACTCTTTCCTTGGCGCTAGCTCAGCATCACCTCTTGGAAGTCAGAGGAGATTTTCCGAATTTTCAAATGCTTTTTTTGTTCCTTTCATACTTTTTTTGGGAAAGGATACCGATAGTCTCTGCAGATTCTCAGTATATGAGGAGCTTTTTGGATTTTGAAATTTTGCACGATTTTGAAATTTTGCATGATTTTAAAGGGTGATGTTGAAGAACAAGGTAGATGTTTGACATAGATTTTTGTGCATATATATTTTAAGACTACATTTGGCAGATCTGTAAAAAAAATTCACCCAATATGATGCTTCAAGTTGACTGGTCATAACTGTTTTAGGAACTCAATGAAGCAGGGATGAAACTGTGCCTTAAAACTTTTTGAGGAAAACAGTGCTTAAAACTTTGGAATATGTTCTGGCTTGTGATAAAATGAATATTATTAAATATGACAGCATATATATATTTTAAATAATAGTTTTTGAATGCTGTCAAATAGATCATAGTCCTTCATTAAATTCATTTGATGAAAAGAGATAGTTCTAGATAGGTAGCTCCCTTTTTTATTTTATTTTATTTTATTTTATTTTAGTAACAATGTTTTTGGGAAATTATGGTGCTCTGTGGTGCTATGTTGCCAGTACAACTGAAGTACATTTTTTTCCAACTGTGTTTTGTAAAGCTCATTATGCAATAGAATTCACCAGCATCAGAATCTGCATATTTTCAACCTCTTTTTTAAAAAAACTTTAAATCAAGTTTGTCTGCCTTGTCTGAAAACATGCTGTAGGAAAAAAGTGCAAGTATTTCATTTTACAAAAGATAATGCTGGCAAGTATGAGACTTCAATTGAATAAAATGGTATATTCCAAATTACTCAGATAGGCAAATCATCTAATGGCCTTCTCTAATGTTAGGATCCCTTAGTCCTTTTTCTTGATGTGTCTTTTGTAATGTATATATGAAGTGTGTACATGTATATACGTGTATGGACAAACATGCACAAAAAATGCAGGGTGTGTATGTGGGAGATGTAGCAAAGACACAGTATAAGCTAAAACAGGAAATGCCTTTAATAAGCTAAATGCATGATGAGGATCAGCATTTTTAATCTATTGGCCATTGCTATGAGAGATCCTTTATTAAATATTTCAAGGTTAATGTCTTCAGCCGTGTATGAGTATGCACTGCAGAGGTTCAAGAGGGTCAGTGTTTAAATAGGCAGTAAAGTCTGGAATTATTGAAACAGCTTTCAGTCATCCTGTGAAACAGTGTCCTTTGGTAGGTTGGTGCTTTCTGATAGCTGTGCACTGTTGTCCACTTGTGCTTCTCTCCTGCCATGCTTATAACCCAATGCACAGATTCAATGCTCAGAGCATGCATGCGGATACTCATTGATATTTGTGCTTCTGTTTGCTGTTGAGAGAAGGTGACAAAGACAAAGCTTCACATGAAGGGCTGCTGGGTACCTCGATGTGTGATACCTGCCTGCATGGACTGAGGCTGACAACCCACTGTTGCATGGGGAATGGGAAGATGGGCAGAACTGGGAGGGTTAGAGAAGACTGGGTGGTGAGACAGGGCACAGAGCAGAGTATCATTCCTACATTAGACTAAAGTTTAAATGCCTTGTAATAAATAGAATCTCTAATATTTTCTTGAAAAATATATCCTGGTTTACTGGGTCTTGTGTCTCTGATATGGTTTTGCTTAACTCTGGTGCATTCTCAGTGCATTGAGTTTCCAGTGCAGTCCATTCTGCAAAGCTCTTCAGAGAACATGTGAAAATGGGTGGGTTTGGGTTAATGGCAGCAGTGCGCTTGGTGGCAAAGTCTTCAGAGAATCATGGAATCACAGAATATTCTGAGTTGGAAGGCATTCACAAGGATCATCAAGTCCACCTATAAGAGGATGATCCCACAACCTTGCCATTACCACGCTCTACCAGCTGAGCTGCTCTCAGTGTCTTCTCCTGCTCTCTGCTTTCCTTCTGCTTTCTGCGTTCCTTGTACTTAGGGCACATGGCTAAGGATGATTGCTGCATCCCACAAGGAAGGGTGCAAGGCCACTTAAATGTCTGATGCTCTCTCACCAATTTCCATACTGGCTTGTCTCTTGCTTTATTTTCCAAAAGTTCTTTCTGCATTGATGTGTCAGGCAGAAAGAGAAATCCAAAAAGATATCTCGTGCTGCAAGACAAGATACCTTTTCTTCTTTGGTGTCATCTGCTCGTTTATGTAACTTATTGAGTTTTGAAAAAGAGGTTAATTATAAAATAATTTCATCCTGAGGTTTTGCAGTCAGTTTTGGCAGAGCAGGTACAAAACTGTCAGAGCTTTGCTTCTTAGAATCTGCTTGCCAGCTTTGCACTGCATCTTGCTCTTTCTTAAGACACTTTTTAAGATTTTTTTTTTCACATAGGCCTGTAGTACCCATAGATGATCTAGGTAAGGAGAATGTAGCCTTAGATTGGTCCCAAATCACAAGAAGTTCAGTGGAGTTCAGAGGACAATAAGAAATCTTACTTTTCTTCTTCTTTTGCAATAATATTCTAAGCCATTCACTCCTTTTTCAAGTGGCTTAGTTGTCTTCCTGATATTTGCTATTGCTCTGCTTCAATTCTAAATGTGACAGGAATTTAAAGAGAGGTGTTTCTAATGTAACAATGACCTAGGAACCAGCTGTGCTATCTATTTATGAAAGTTAATGTATGTTATAATTTTTGTCAGATCTCCTTCCACTCCATAATCACATGTGTGAGAACAGGAGTTTAAATCCATAATTATGGCTTGAAAACCTGTTAACAAGGTACATTCTCTGAAAAAATTTACTTAGGAGAACTGTGCTCATTTGTGTACAGGAAGTAGCTTCCACTGTATTTTTTTTATCTTCCACAAAATACAGTATAATGAATACAGGTGATTCTGTTAAGCACCATCTTCTGTATTTTTCTTGTTTTAATGGTTTTTGTGTTCAGCTGTAACAGGCAATGTGAGTGGTTAAGGGAAATTGATCAGTCTGCATAAACATCCCCTGCATTTTTCAATGCTTTCCCCAAATGCCAGCCACTGTGGAGCATATCAGAAAACTTCCACTATATAAACGCATAATCTGCAGTCTTTTTATTCCCCCCTCTTTTTTTCATTCAGTTTCAAACAAGAGCTAAAATTTTATAAAATTCAAAGATAGCAAATTTTGCCCCAGACAGGAAAGAATAGACAGACTAATATTTCTTTCAGGTCAGGAAAAGTGAGTTACGTACATTTGGTATGTAATTCAGGGCTTTGCTTTCCATTTACTAGTTGGAAGGAAACATTTGCAGCATCCTAGGATTTATTTTGGGGGAAACCCGTCTTAAAAGGGATGTAAGAGTAACTACTGCTGAGAAGAAAAAAAGTATGATGAGTTCCCAACTTAGTCAAAGAGGATGCATTTTATACTGTGTCAGTATGTTCCCCAACTGAAAAATGTGGAAAAGAGACCAATTACTGAAAGAGTGAAAAGTGAGGTCAGCTTGCCTTTGATGTCTGCTGAATGTGTGGGAACAGGAAGTCTGAGCATATGTTAGGAAGATGAAGATGAATCTGACACCATAAGGGGAAAAGTGAAGTCTAGTAAAGGTGAAACAATTATGGGGTCTGTAAAATCTATTGCTTTGTTATCATCTCTTTTGTAGCTGTGTTTAATGGAATAAGTCTGTAGAGCCCTCTATTTGAATTTCTGTAGTGTGTTGGGTTTTTTGTGATGATAGTTAAAAGAAATTTTGAAAGACCTATATTCTTATAAATTGTTCTTTAAAGAGTGGAAGAAAAAAAGACCATGGTTGTAATTTTGTGAGATTTGTGAGATGATGATTACAAATGCAAGGGTAGTTCTGGTTATGCTATGAAATGGAGGGTTTTTTTTAGGTAGTGCTACTGAGGCAGTTTGTGTGTCATTCAAGACCTGAATGACCTCCAGAATGTGAGAAAGAAAGAAAGGGAAAAAAAAAAAATCAATCCCGCTTTCCCTACTACAAAAAAAATTGTGAGCCGGGAACTTTTTCTTTGACAGGGAGACAGAAACTTGTATTCACGGAGAACAAGTTCCTCCCCTGATACCTGGCTTTTATTGAATACCATTGGGGTGCATTGGTCCAAGGAATGGACCAATGGACCATGTCCAAGGAATTCTTCTGGAGGACTTCTTTCTCCAGTGTTGTCAACCTACCATTAATTTGCTCTTCTGAGGATTGAATGTCAAATCTTATAAATTTAATGTTTATTTAAAACAAGCATTTAACAGCTGCGATTATTAGAAGGAGGAGGGAAAAGTATTGATGAAAGATTCTTTGCTGTGTAATTATTTCTGACAGGAAAATATATTTAACCATATGTGTCTATAAAGCACTAGTTAAGCAGCTTGGAAATAGTTTCTCCTGGTAAAATTATTCCTACAGTCTGTTGAAAGAAAGTACAGGCATAAAAGCACTTTGCTGAGTGGGAAATGAGCCAACATGTTTCTTGAAGTTACAAAATTTCTTCAGTCAAAGCACATGGGAAAAGTGATTGAGCATACTGAAATATTACCAAAGATGGATAGAAAGGAGTTACTTACCTCAGGCAGGTAAGCAAGATGAGTAGTTAAAAAAAAAGTGTGTTGGTGGGTAGATTCTAAATAAGTAGAAGGTGGGATATCTTTGTGTTTATTCTCACCCTCTTCCATAAAAATTTTTGTGAAGATGCACAGTAGGTATTATGACAAGTGTCCTATGAGGCATATGTGTATGTCTGTCTGACAGTTCAACTGCATAGCGTGGTGAGGATTCCTCAGTTAACCAAAAGTTTTTATCTAGGCCTTATCACATCAGATTACTGAGTGAGTTGCACTTTCAGCTGGTTCTTTGGGAGCTGGTGACTTCATCACCATTGTCTGTCAGGAGACATTACTTGTGCAGTATTTGTTGTGATTGGGTGTGCTCCAGAGATGATATTGCCAGATCAATGACTACACAGCTGGGTTTGTGATTCTGAAATAATCCACATAGTAATGGATCAAATTTCTGTAATACCTAGTTGTATATTCTGTTCATTATGTAAGTTCTTAGACATTCACATTACTATAATAGCCCTTCAAATGGATATTACTTCATCCCCTCTAGGGATTATGTTCCATGATCTTACTTTTCTTCCTTCATTCCTCCCACCAGTGTATGCACATCCCATGTCATGCTTGCAGGCATTCACGATATGTTTCCTCATGTGGGGTGACAAACGTGGGGATAACCCCGAACTGTGAGGGGTGTGAGGGGACCAGCTGAGGTGCCACTCTCAGTGCTTACAGGGGTTCCCCAGCTCTACTCATAGCTTTTTTCAAGCTGTCCTTCTCTCCTCTTGGTATGGAAGCAAAGGTGTGTCTCTTCTCTTACTATGGCTGAGCCCTGAAATATGCTCCTGAGGGGGCAGTCTTGCAACACCCACAGCTGGCTGTGGGCAGCATAGGTTAGCTGTATCATATCATGCTGAATGTCTTGTTTGCCTGTGCTCAGGGAAATGTTTGTTTGGTTAGAAGAATTTTTGGTTCCTTTTCTTTTTTAAAAACACTTCTTTTAAAGTAATGACAGACTACTACGCATCTGTTGGAAAAGGCATATTTAAAGAATGGTACTTGGGTTTATTCTTGAATATGTACTGATTTTTCTGTGTCTTTTGAAACTACTGGGAAGATTCAGCCCATGGGAGGATTGTGGACCATCACTTGTACTTAGAGATATTAGGTATTTTTATTAAAATCCTGATTTGACTTTTATGTTGCTTTGTAGGTGGGGACTGAGAACTCATTCTTGAAATCTCTAATCCACTTTCCTAGATGTGGTTTGATGTCAAGAATGAAAGAGAGAAAGCAGAGTCAGGTTTGCTGAACAATGCTGGGCATTGAGTAAAATGATAGATTTGTTGACAGAAGGACTCAATTCCTTTTAAGAAATCAATAGTGCCTCAGATGGCATCACAAACACTGCACTAATGGAAGCTGTTACCAGAAGAGAGCAGTTAATGCTGCAAGCCTCCTGTGAGGCCGACACTTGAGAGACACAAAACCTAAATGGCTAAGTGATGCCCATGTGCACAGCAGAAAATGAGCATGAGCCCTGTAAATGAATTTTGCATTTGTGGTTTCCTCAGTGCTTGCTGACCGGACTGGTGGAGACTTTTGAGAGATGCAGTATGCAAACCATAAATATTTATTCTTATTATTTATAACTTACCCACAGGTCAGAGTAATTTGCTTGCAGAATATCACTGAGCTCAACAACCGATTTTGTGAAAGCTGTTACCTGTCGTCACTGCTGCCATCCAGATTTTACTGTGTAGTAGAGTATACTTTTCATTTCCTTTTCATTTTCATTTTACTTTTAGAATAGTTTTCATTTAATTTCATTTTATTTCACTCATCAATGGGACTGGCATTGTAATTTTCTCCTTTTCCCTCTTCATCTGTTATTATTTGTCTCATACAATAACATTTAATTTAAGACTGCATAAAAATTTGCTGTCTTATGGGCAGATCTGTCCATCTGTTGCAAATGAATAATGCAAATTAAAGAAAATAAATGACCTCAAATGATCTTGGTTTTCCAAACAAATTAGCACATAAGAGGTATTTGACAAGTATGTTTCTGACTTCACTGCAGCAGTTATTTCTGGTTAAATTTTCAATGTTATGTATAGAACTTTCTCAGCTACCTTCACACATACAACCGTGAATTTGCTCTTCCCTTATTTCTTTTCTTTTCAACATATACATTATTCTTTTTTCTTTCTTTTCTCCTTTATTTTTAAGATATATTTTTATATTTCTTTTCCCAAAGAGATTGTAAATAAAGGTTAGTTTATGCGGTTATTTTCCCTTTAGTTCTCTTTGTTAGTATCTATAACTTGGGGCTCAACTGATAATTAGAAGCTTAGAAATTTGAGTTTAAAGACTGATATATTTGTATAAATTATATTCTTTGATACCCGTTCCAGGTTACCAAAAGAACTCTAACACCAGAGGAGGAGTATGGGTAGTTTTGTCTCAGACATGAAGCATCTTTATCACTACTGACTGCTAATTTCCCTATGAAATAAGATAAGCATTAGTTCTCTTATGTTTTCTATCATCTATTCACATACTTTTATACATAATAAAATGTATTAAATAGCAGATTTAATAATTCTTCCTTCCCAAAGTTCTAGAATTAGATAATGTTGATGTAAATGATTTTTAACAAATATAGAAATATTTGCTAGTATATAGAACAAAATATACACTTTGCAAAAGGTAACTAATAGAAAATAATATGTGGAAAATGACTGTTACAATAAAGTAAATGCCAGCTATTTTAATGCAGTGTCATGTTTCATGCCTTTCATTAAAAATCATTGGCCTTTTTTCCCCCTTTGTTTTAGGTTTATAGAAATATAGTTAATTCTTCACTGTTAACGGAAGAAAAATCTGTGATAAATATTTTGTTTCTAAAAGAAAATCTTTCATTTCCAATTTGCTTGTTTTCTTTCAGCAGAAGTTTGTTGCCTTTTTTATTTTGGAACTTAAACTACAATAAAAGAAGTAATTTATAACTGGCTCTTCTTACAACTGAGAAAATTTTCCAGTTAAATGTTATATACTAGACTAGACTAGACTTCGACTGTATTTTCAAATAGCATAAAATACTGTAGGATACTGATTATGGAAGGAAGGAATTCCTTTTAAAGAGTTATACCACTTTAGCTGAGGAATGAAACAGGCATGCTTTTATTGTTCTGTATATTTTGAAGGCATTATTCAATATTCTGTTCTTGTGCAACATTTTCATATATTCCTGTTGTTGTTTCCAAAGAAGGAACAGAAAAATGGCAAAGTACTTGTCTGTGTATGTGTCTTGTAAGTACAGTAATTTCACAATTACAAGCCGCACAGATTATAAGCCGCATTTCTGGGGTGTCAGCAACATTTAGGTCCTCGTCCATAAATAAGCCGCAACAGATTATAAGCCACAATTTCTTTCATAGCGAGGATCCGTGTGCAACTTTCACAAAATTGCCAATTAGTAACAGGATCGCAGCACAACGGGGTTTACTGGCTCGGGGTGGGGCCAGGCAGGCTCGGTCCGCTCATGGTTGCCGACGGGGCTGGGTGGCCCGGCTCGGCGCCACAGCTCGGCGGGGCTGCTCGGGGCCGGCCGGGCACTGCTGCCGCTGCCGCCGCCAGGCTCGCTTGCCCCCCACCCGCCGCCTGCACCGCCGCCACCGCGTTTGCTCACCCTGGCCGGCACTGCAGGCCCCCGCGCCGCCGGGCTCCCCCACCCTACTGGTCCTGGTTCTGCCGGGCTTTCCTGCCTCTGCCGGGGCCGGTCGGGCTCCAGTTTGGCTTGGGGCTGCCACATGCTCTCACTTCCGGGTTGGCAACTTTTAGAATTTTGTTCATATATAAGCTGCTCCGGATTACAGGCCGCACTTCCGGGTACAGACCAAAACCTTAGACAAAACGGTGCAGCTTGTAATTGTGAAATTACTGTGCTTGCTGTCATTTGTAGTGTCAGTGAATCCACTAATCCAAAGAGCGACAAGAAATTTGTGGAGGGCATTGGAGATTGTCAGGGATAGGGCTGGCCCAGTTTTGCTCCATTGGAGTTGGTTCTTTTCCACCTTACTGACCTTGGTTGCTGCAGAATGAGAGTTCTGTTCCAGATTCTGGTATTCAGGCAAGACTTAAAAATTGATCTAGAAGATACTGAGAAATTCGGGCATACCTAGTTGTCTTCCTTCTCTCTGCCATTAGCTCTCTTCCCTGTTCAGCTTCAAAGGGTTGATATTAAATTAGTCCCATTTCAGGGCACATCCCAGTCCAGTGATGCTTAATGAACTGTTTTGCCACCGGAGACAAATGCAGACATGATGATAGCTGTATCAAAATGGACATGAGCAATGAATTGCTTCCAGATATCCTTTCACAGCCTTACTGTGAAAGAGAGCTGGCCCCATACTGAACTATGGAATAAATAACTAATGTCAATGCAATGGAAAACATATACCTGTTGAGATTCAAGTTATTTCTCTCATGAAAAGCCTAGAAGAAATCATGTCCAAAGAGAGGATGTCCGAAGAAAATTAAAAAATGTGAGATGAGGCAGTCAAAGATGGAGTTTAGCTGTGTTTGTTGCTTTTTATAATTATTGTTACGTATTGTCAACAGAACTATCTTTTTCAGTTTTCAGTGGGTAAAAATGCTTTTTTTTTCTGATTGGGTTAGTTTTCATTCTATGGTTCTATCACAATTGTTCTTCAATGCTGTATTTAGTTCGCTTACATCCATAGAACTTCAAAATATGTTGCACGCCAAAAAAAACAAGCATACAAAATCAAACATCATGCTTGCCTTGCCCGAGAACCTGGCTTTCCATTAATTTAGACAGAAATCTTGGTTTCATTGTGCTCTGTTTGTTGTGTTGATGGTTTTTTGGTTGCTTTGGGTTTGGGTTTTTTTTGTTTTTGTGGTTTTTGTGGTTTGTTTTCTTTGTTTGTTGTTTTTTTGGGGGAGGTTGTTTGTTTGTTTGTTTTCCTTTTTTTAATTTTTTTTTTGTACATGGCTTTATGCTTAAGTAAGCTCTTAAGTGTGTGACCAGCTTTACACACAGGGTCACTGTTGGGAACTGTTTGCGCAAGTAAAGACACTTACGGGATGAGGATTGAAATCCCCAGTACAAATAAATGTTGTGTTTATGACTCTGCACACTTCTTAGTAATACCAGTGGCTTTCTGACAGAGATAAGCATAGCTGGCAGGACTTCAGTGGTTAGATAACAGAGCAGAAACATTGTGTTTAATCTGCTTGTGATTCTTGCTCTTCCTTGTGACGACATTCAGATAAATAGACGCAGAACTCCACAGTGAAGCAAATGCAAATAGGGAAAACATTTCACTGAATGTAAGATCTTAAACTGCTATAAGTAGTTTCCCTCTCACTTTCAGATTTGTGAAGCAGTCACAAAGGTTTTGTGGTCTCACTTTGCGTCATTGGAGAACTGTTAAATTGGCAGAACAAGTTACACTCTGCCATGTTTTTTAAGTTGCATCAAGATAGTTGAACTAAAAAAAGAAGTCCCCAAAGCAAGCATGGGATGGGGATAATGTGTTAAACTGCTCAAGAGCGACAAAGGTTGTTGTTTGGATTAGTTTCCGTATACCAGAGAAATTACTGAGGAATTAGGTTACTCAGTCTTAAATTTGCAGAGTTGCAGAAATGGAAGCTGTAAAAAGAGTGTCTGGTAGGGGAAATGAAGTGTTTCTCCAGTTTATTACTCTATTCCTAGAGCTAAGGAACAAACTTGGATTGTCCTGTGAGTCCATCAGTGGAAGACTCTGTGTAATCCTGTTTTCATGTCTTCTTGGAGTAGATAACACCACCTATTTTGCTTAATTCTTTTGCCACAGCTTCAAGTTTAACTTGATGTGTTTTTGTTTCATTAGAAACAAAAACTTTTGATCCAGCTTAAAAAGCAGTGCTTAACAGTTATTTGCAAACTGACCTTGTGTGTTCAGGGATTTTGTCATTTACATGGCATTATATCCGTTGCATATGTGTTGGGGTTTGTTGTGGGACTTTAGTGGTATTAAGGTCAGATATTCAAATACAGCCTTAGGAAAAACATGCTCATCTTGTCTGTGCCTGTTTATCTAAATAAATCAGAAAGTCGTTCCTCAAATTATTTATAGAAATCTCCAAATTTTTTTGAGTGTCTGGAGTATCTACATTATTATAGGACTTTGTTTAAAGCCATTACATGGGTTACAAAAATCTGAAGCATTTGAGATAGACAGATACATTTCAATTACTAGACTTAGAAAAAAGTGCCTTATTTAATGGTATTCTTTCATTGAAAACAATGTATTGATTACAATTCAAGACATCTCTCACTTACAGACTTTTTGACTCTTGTTTCTGCCTGCATGTATCTTCTTTAAGCACAATAATTGATGACTTCAGAGTGAACTGTGGTAAAATTCTCAAATATTTGAGCTGGGAAAATTTTGAATGTACAACTTGATTTTTACTTTCAGATTCATGTTGATTGTGGCTGAAATTCTTCAGTGGTGTCTGAAATAAAGGCTTTCTTTATTATGTAATTTTTTTCATGTTCTGACAAACATTCTAAAATGTAATATAAAATTATTTTTGTGAATAACTGCAAAGTACTTTTTCTCTATAGAAGGGTTTAAGGGTTGCTTTTGTTTGTTTGGGGTTTTTCTGTCTGTTTTATTTTTTTTAAAGATCACTTAATGGGAAAGCTATGTGACAATTGTCTTAAATTTCAGGCAACATTTTATATTCATTATTCTCTGACCCAAATCCATTCCTCTGCTCTGTTATGGATGACTAGCTGTTCTTAATTTATGTTATCCAGATTATTTCACAAATCAGAATGAAATTTGGTTTTAATATAGTCCTTTGTAGCATGGTAGTATGTAGTAATGTGTAATAAATAGAAAAAGATTGTGATGTCCTAAAGCTCAGAAAAATTTGAAGCATTATTACAGAAATGTAGAAAATGTTTGTGTATGCAGTTTGCAGAAAACAAATTAACCACCATTGCCCATCCTTCTCATCACACAATTCATTATGAATTAGGACTTGGTGTACTGTGTGTCATGTCAAGTATTATCCTCTGAGTATCAATTAAGATCTACTTTTTTTCAAAAATTTCAGGTGTCTAGAAGGCTTTAATAGTGGGACATTTACAGTTTCATGTGAGGGCTGTCTACATTATGCACATGCCAAATTAGCCCACTTCTGTGCATCTTGAATATTGTTTAAAATGTAATGAACTGAAGGGGGTATACTAACCAAGGGTGAAGTTATTTATTCTATTTATTGATGGAAGGCTTAAAGACTGCTAGAGCATGAATCTAGCTTGGAGGCTTTTTGCTCTTTTTTGTTTAGTTTGTTTCCATCATCTATTTTCCAAGGAAGAAAACAAGGGCATCAATTCCTTTTAGAAACAGAATGTTGTTACTGGATTGATAAACATTATGTGTGCTGTACCCTTTTATCAGTTTCTTCAGGAACTCAGAAATTTGTGATTATTTAAGTGACTGAAGCAAAGGGCTTTTAAAATTAATAGATTAGAATGTGAACCCCTAGTAGTTTGTTGTAGGAGATTGTATTTATTACTGACTGTTCTTCCAGTAACACTCTCTAATATGGATAGTCTGGTTTCCTCATTTCCAATGTTTTGTAAAATGAATTTCATTTGTACACTGTTGCCAGTAAAATCTGTTTTCATGTTTGATTGTACCTGAGTCATCTAATAGCTGTTATTTACCAGTCCTATTTAATTTGCTGAAGATTCATTTAAACCTGCAGCACAAATGTCACATCTCTATTTATAATTTCCCCTACTGCCTTTGTAATGAAATGCCATCATGCAATTTTGTCAATACTTCTATGTTCTTTCAGTCACAAAACTGTCCAGACACTTACAAGATTTTAAGTTAGAAAGCAGGTAATTAAAATATGACTACAGAAGTGTAGACCTTTGTTTTGTCAGCCCCAGGTAGAGTGGCAGTTTTTCTTTTGTGTTTTTCAGTCTTTGATAGGACTTTTCCTTTTGAGGGAAGTTCTCTATGTTGTCTCCAGGATGCCCATACCTGTAGCTGGGTACAGCACAAATAAATGTCAGTGAATGTGTTAACCGCTCTTAACAGTAGACAAGCTGATTTTAAATGTCTTGAGGCTGGAAGGAAACAATTACAGAAGGAAACCTGTTGCATCTAGGTTACATGGGAAAAGGTAACAATGCAGGGTGCAAAGCATGAGGTTCCACGAGCACAAGCTGAAGAGACAAATTTGTTAACATCCTTTGACAGTGGCTGTTTAAAAATAGGAAAACAAATTATGGAAGCACCATGTGCAAACAAGGCAAAGATGTCTCCAGGCAAATAAGAATGTATGGGAGAGTACAGGATTTAGATTTATAGGAGACAGAAGGTGGAGACAATAGGAGTAGAGAAGCAGGTGGCTTCCATTCCATTGTATCTGGAAGTGAATTTGTTAGGAGTTCCCTATTGCAGGCAAGGTCACATCTGCAGGAGCCTCAGCATACAGAAGGGCAATGCATCTCTGTCAGAACCTTAACTGAGGGTGCTTTTTATTTAGGTATCTGTTTGTTGAGTGATGGAAACCAAAAGACAAGCAACTGTATCTACGTGAGAATTCCTTATTAATTTAAAGATAACAGAACAAAGATTTAGTTCACGGATTGTGTTATTTTCTAACTCTCCAGTCTTGAAGCATGTCTCTTTTTTTCCTGTGGGAAGCAGTAGATCTCACCAGACAGTGGTGGTGCCAGGGCCATCACCCTTCAGTATATGACCTCTGGCAGATCACAGTACTGGTTCTGGCTGAGCTGCTTCTGAGCAAAATGAAGATGTTAGCAATCAATACCCAGCCTTGTAAAGTACCATGAGATGTTATCCCTTCAATTTTGCTTGCCATGCTCTTTATGGCCTATATTGCCTCTTAACTTCTTAAAAAAAGTCTGAACAAAACGTAGCATTAAAATGCAGGGACCTTACACCACTGTGTAGTGAAGCATCTTTGTCTGCTTGGAGTAGTCCCTTTTAGGAAAATACCTTTTTCTAATATTGGCACAAATCACATTTCAGAAAAAAAACCCAAAAACCCTTCGCATTAGCTGGATCAGAAGAAATGTGAAAACTCATGTAGGATCTCCATATTAGACATCAGATAAAAGAGAATAGACACACACTCTTGAGACTGAAAAAAAAAAAAACAAAACAGAAAGAAAGAATGAGATTGTTTGCTAATTATCATGTGTAACAGTAAGATTTGATAAGGCCATAGTTACCCAGTGACAATATAAAGATGAAAACCTCTCTCAGTCATTTGGGCATTCTTTGTACTGTAGCTCTGACTTAATTGAGGCAATTAAGGATCAGATCTCTCTTGCTGTGGGCACTGGGTAAAAATCCAGTAGAATACTCACATTAAGATCTGCTGTCATATTTTGGGGATAAGAAAACCACAGAGTGTTTTGAAATTCTATATGTAAATGAGTATCTGTTATGCCATTGTAGCATTATAGCATTATAGTGGAAATATGATTGCTAGTAGTATAATAAGTCTTATAAATTTGTTACCATTAGAGTAGCATGAGTTTTCCTGAGGTAGAGTAGTAATGATATTTTCTTAATCAATTTGTGAATATGCAGGGAGTGTATTGATCATTAATCTCTTGAATCTTTTAGAGAAGATACATGGTTAAATCCTTGTCCTCATCTGAATAACAACAAATTTCATATACCATTTTCCTTGACACTTTGCATGGATTTGTAGACAGCAAATTCAAAATATTCAACATAATGTATAATTTCTTTATCTTTTTACAGAGGGAAACCAAAGGTCAGTTTCTTATAGATCACATCTGCAACTATTACAGCTTGCTGGAAAAAGACTATTTTGGCATTCGATATGTTGACCCTGAAAAGCAGAGGGTATGTATTTAATCTCTGACTAAATTTGCCGCTAAGTAAAGTGAATTGCTTTTTTAAGAAATAAGCATGTAAGTTCTAATGCAAAGTTATGTATCTCTGAGAATTTATATTCAGGCTGTAATCTGTAGAAGTTCCTAAAGTGGCATTATAAAATTAATTTTCCCCTCACTTCATGTACTATGATGATGATGATTATTATTATTATGTATTTTGATTTGTGTAGTTCTGAACACTTATACTAGAAAATAATCTATAGGCATGGCTCAGAGTCAGCACGGAGTAGCTCTAGGCTCTGACAGTGCACTGGAATTCAGGATTTTTAGTTTTCTCTTTGCAGATGATTTTTGGGATATGTAAGAAGAAATCCTATTATGTTTATCAGGTAAAAGCAGTCATGTTTCATTCATCTCAGGGTGCACGGACTTAAAAATCTGTAATACAGAAAACAGATGTCATTTGTCAAGTTTTGGGGTGGGTTCTTCAATTTGGTCCTCCTTATAAGCATCTTTGCATGTCTGCAATAAAATTCTGTGTCCTGTGCTGTAGACATTTTTGTGTATCTTGCATAGATGTTGGGTGGTTCTGCAGGTTGTATTTTATAGGTGATTTGCTACTGCTACTCTCTGTGTGGCTTCAGATGACTTTTACTGTATGCGAGTAGGAGCAAATGGTGAACACAGGAAGCAGAAGTCCTCAGACACTGAAATTCAGAACTGTTTCTTCACCATGTTGTCCTGCTGGTCTCAATATTAAGGCTTAGATATGCAACTTTAAATATATTGGGTACATATAATGGCATTTAATCTCTGGAAACAATTGCCAGTTTGAAGCTGCTGTGAGTGAAGAGGAAAAAATAATTTGTCTAGGTATCTCTTGCTCCTTTTGTCAAATATCACTATAATTCAGTAACATCATAAGCTCAATCTTATAGAATTGCAAAAGTTTTACAAAGCTGCCCCAAATGGTTTCCATTTCATCCCCCTTTTAAAATGAAAATAATTAGCCGTTAGTCTGACCAGTATTCTTAATTCTTCACAATCATAAAAATTATAGAGAGGTTCACCTGTATGGAATTGATAGGAAAATTAGTTGGAGCCCTGGATTGGGCTATAATTAAGTAGGACCTAATAAATACTTACTTCTATTGGGTGTTTTTCTGACAGTAACTCAAAAATGCTACAGAAAAGTTAATTTACTTAATGGAAATAAAGAGGATCTTTTAAATAAAACCCATTATTTTTTGTCAGAATACTTTAAAGTAGTGATATTTCAGGAAAAAAACTACAAAACCCCAAACCCATTGTGATGCCCATTATATCATACCATATTTAGATCCCATGTTTCAAAGACCTGTTAGCTATATATTGTTAGTTAAATTCATCTTATCCATCTTGAATAGACAGTTGTTTTATACCTTATAGTATAGTTAATTTAGTGCTAAGTTTATGGAAGATTATACAGAAGTTAAAATTTTCTCTTGCTTAGCAGCACAAGACAATTTGGAGGAAAAAAAATGTTGTTGCTAAAAAAATCTTGTGTTTTCATTTCCCTTTGTATCCCACAACTAGAGAATATTATTGCCATCATGTGTAGTATGGTGGCTTGTATCAACTGGTCCACTCTTCAGCTGGACTTTGTTGAACAGACTTACCAAACATACATTTTCCATATGTGCATTTTTAAGTGCTGATTTACAATTGCTCTCATGTTTTCAAGCATATTGATAACTTCTCTAATTGGGCATTATTTATTTTAAATTCTGTCATGAATTAAGACGTGATTTACAAGGGACCCTTCTTTGTACAGACTTAAATGCTTTGTTGATGAGTTGAAAGCAACATACATTTTTATGTTATGTTACAAAATATGCTGGTTTTATATTCAATATCTTATATTGTCATCTTCCTGGAAGCCAAATAATTCCTTACTTCTACTCCCCAGCAATGACATGAATATGTAATAACTCAGACATGCCCACCCAGCTCCAGGCTTTGCCACCTCATGCTTACTGCAAAAAGTTAACTCTGTCCTGGCCTAAACCTGAACAGTTCAGTAAAAAACTGAGGAAATGACAGCTTTGAATTTGTGAGGTATGTGAGTTTTCCTCACTGCTTTTTTTTATTTTTACAGTTGTGTGTTTAGATGCCTGGAATTCAACTAACAAAAAACCATTAGTAGTTGTCTAGATATGTGGTTAAAGAGATAAGCTATATAGCAAGTATAAGATGTGGTGGGGTCACAGGAGAAATGTCATATGATTGTAGCCACTGTACAGGTAAGAGTACTTAAAGTTCCGTAGGAGAAATTTTCAAAGGTCCGTGGAATAAACGTACTTGTAATTTGGTAGAAGAAATTTTCAAGACTCAGTGGAATTGTTACAGGTCCGACCAAGGAGAAAGAGAGACATTTTCTGCAGTACATTATTAGGGCTTGGTGTAATGTGTCACAAAACAGGTTGATTTCAGCACAGCTTCTTTCTGAACTTAAACCTGGTGCTTTGACCAAGCACAGTTACTTTGAAGGAAAATTAGTTCATATTATACCAGTTAATAATGTGTGTGACAATGTACGTTATTGCCCCAGAGGCAAATAAAGTGATGTGGGGAAAATGATTAAAATGAGTATTGACTGCTCTGGTTTACTCTATGACATGGCTATGGTAAAGGACAACACTTTTTTTGTCTTTTAGGTTTGTATTCATGGAAATGTATTAATATCATTAGACTCTAATGAGACCTCAGCTGCTCTGATCTAGGTATCTGTATTCAAGAAAGATCAGCTTAACTGAAGAAGGAAAGGAGAAAGAAGGAGCATTAGAAACATAGAGTGCAGAGCTTGTTTATGAAATTATTTAAGAAGGACACACCCTTTCAGAGCAGGAAACAAAGGCCAGGAAGGTAGGGTTGTGCATACATCAGCGTGTAAAATAGAAAGAAAAAGAAAGTTTAATGGAGGTGGTTCTTAAGGTGTTGAGAGCTGCACTGTCAGAGACAGTCCTAATGGAGGTAGTGGGGGAAAATCACCAGGTTGGTAAATAATTTTAAGAGAATTCTCTATAATTTTATGGATGGAGTTTATATTAAATATTGGCAAAGATAGAGACAGGCACCATCTTCTGACTGTTCTTTCAAGCAACATGTAATAGGAGCTGAAACAACAAAGCATACCCTTTTTTAGGGGAGTTATTATTGGTTCTGATGTACATAGCACACAATGGATATTGCTTTGCTGCATTTCTTGGAAATGCTAAATGCCTTTGTTGTAGCATTTTATATGTTGTAAAATTTTATATTCAACCACACGTCTCTTGGGTTTGCACAGAAAGGGCTGTATCAATGGTTCCAAATGAAACTGCCAAAATCATGCATTTAATTCTGGCTTTTGGTGAATTATTCTTGATTGATTTTTTGAATAGCTAAACTATATGAAATAATAGTTTATTATTATATACTGTACACATACACACACACACACACATATACATGAAATGTTATGCAGATTTACTCCTGCTGGCATTTAGTCTAGCAGAGATGCTTGCCTCCATTTTATTAAGATCTAATTTTTTTTGTGCAAAGGTTCCATAGTTGTTCTGAAAGCTAATTTGCAGTCCTTTTGTTTTGTAATGAGGGAGCTTAAACAGGCAAAAATACCAGCTTTAATTAATCCAAAATGTCTTTTAAATGTAGAATATGCTACTAAAATATAGCATAGAAGTATCAAAATGTTTGAGTTTGAGAATTTAAAAAATGAATTGTTTCAGTATTTCAGATGCTTACAATTAAATGTTTTAAGATTTCTGTTTAGAGCATTCAGAATTTCTGACGACAAAAATTGCAAAAAATTAAGCTAATTGTCTTATGTCAGAAAAAGATTTTGAAATGTGGGAAAACAGCTGTGTTTTTATAGATTATTTTTCAAGAAGGTAATAATATGTATTTCTTCCTTTCCCCAACTCCACTTTCATAATAATCCTTTCCTCCTACATAAATAAACACGTATGTGTATTTTGAGCATACTCAAACTTTTAAAAATTTTCCTGACTCTAAACTGTAGTAACATTTGAAGCTACTTTTAGTCAAACTTGGCCAGGGCAGTGATCATCCCTCTGCACCAGAGTAAACGGCCTTGGGCTTAGACAGTGTAAATTCAGATTAGTTGTTAGGAAATTTTTTTCACTGTTAGGGTGGTCAGGAAATTGGTTTTCCTGGGAGGTGGTCATGATATCTGGAGGTGCTCAAGAGTAATGCTGGTGAGGGGTTTAAGCACAGAGGCATGAACAGGACTGCTGTGGAGCACATGTCAAGCTGCTTTATTATTATTTTTTCCTCCCAAGCATCAGACTCTTTATACAGTTAGGACAGCAGGAAGATGCCAGCAGCTCACGTCCTTGGCAGCAGCCGGAGAATGTGAGTTTACAACTTTGAAACATTTTTGACCAAACACAAAAAGCAAAAGCATTACATGTACCTTTGGTTAAAACAATGCTTGCTTATTTCGAATACAATACCTGCTTGTAAGCCTTAAAATACAATGCACAGAGTTCCATTATTAAGCTTAGACCTTCCTAATATCTTACTAAGTATACTTTTCTGCAGCTTAGAGAGTTGTTCTAGCCAAGTGTTAATACACAGACCATTGTTCTATTTGTCTTTGCTTTCTACATTTCATATAACTTTTCTGCTGACATGCCTTATGCTTTCTGTTTAGCTCTAATTGCAGGTTCCTGTCTCTGATGCCTGCTTTTTTTTCAGCTTTCCCAAAATCCTCTGATTTTAAGGATTCCCACACAAGAGGAGTCTGTATCTGTTGCTGGGTGGTGTGGTTTAGTGATTTAGGGGTTATAGAGGTAGTGGTGGGTGAATGATGGGACTGGATGATGTTAAAGGTTTCTTCCAGCCTTGATGGTTTTATGATTCTACACAGCTCTGAAGTGTTAAGTTCCTGTATGGTTTCATGCAGATAAACTGATACATCAGTGTTATTTTTCTTACTGGGGAAAACACTGAAAGCCAAACCCAACCCAGGAAATCTCAAGAGTGTAAAGAGAGATGCACTGTAAGAACCTAGAAACCCTCATTGGAGCTTGTACTTTTTAACAGTTTCAAATAGGAGCCATGCCTGGATGTGCTGTCACTGATTCTGCTACTCAAGGAACTATTCCTGGTACATTTTCATATACTAAATACTATATTGAGGCTAATTGTCACACTCTCACACTTGTGGGAATGTAGAATGGCTAATTCTGTGTCACATACCCTGGGTTTATTGAGCAGCTTCTCTGTGTTTTTTGGTACAACATGGGTAGATTTCTTTTTGAAAAAGGCCGTTGCTCTTGAACACAAGGGAAAATTCAACAGAAGGAAGATATTAGTGTGGTGAAATACAGTCTTTAAGTCCCTTCAGAAGGGCACCTGGGCAATGATTTAAATTTGGAAATACTTATTTCCTTTTTTTTTCTTTTCTTTTTTTTTTTTTTTTCTCTCAATGGATTGATGTGAGCACATGCTCATGATTTAGTTTTGAAATGTGGAAGTATGAGGTGGTAGTTAGAGAGAAACACCTTGGAGCTACCCATGGGGTAGGTTGGAAGTGTGATGAAAAGGCTTTGTAGGACCCTGAAGCAACTGTGAAGTCTTACCTGTCACTGTGGAGAAGTTTGAAATCATAATCACCCTTAAGCATTGAGATGCTTTGTCATGTGAGTGTGCTGCAGGGCTGTCTGGGAGCAGCAGAGCAGTGGAGTGATTTTAGCTCTGTGCTTGTGTGTCTAGCAGCAGGAAAATAAAACTTTCAAATTAGTGAAACTACTCTATGAGTATACTCCCTCTATGCAGCTGATCCTGAATGGTAGCTTTGAGAACACTGGGATTTTCTGACTTTCCCAGAGCACAGAGCCTGGCTTGGTGCTTTGATAGAAATATGACACTGGACACTATGGATTTTGCTGGTCTGCCTGATAATTTCTCCCTTAAGAACTGTCACAGATAAAATTCTCATTTTGATTTCAAGCTTAAATATGGTGAAAACTGGGTGGCAATTCTACACAGATGTGGAGAATTTTTTTGTCAGATTTTGTTGCATTTATTTCACTAGTAAGGGTGGTGGGGAGACCCCTTTGTACACCAAAGTGTTGCTTACAATTGACCTGGGCAGAATATTTTTTTAATCTTACAACCAAAGTCATTCAGCATTGTACCAGTATTTACTAGGGAAGGAGATTGTAGTCTCTGGTCCATTGGTAATTAATTTATTTATCAGGAAGTAGTGGTTCTGTATTTAATGGGACCTATAGACAAAAGTACAGCAGTTCCTCATCAGAGAGACCTTTGGAAAGGGTCAGTAAATCTTGGGTGCAGCTGATCTCTGCTTTAGTAAGAGCAGCTCTTTAATACATGTTTCTAAAAACATGTACCTAGTCCCATATGAGAGTGGGGAAGCCTGGCAGAAAGACAGTCAGGTAACTTGCAACCTCAGTTTAATGAAGTTATGTTTTTGCGTAAGGAGCTGTAACACTCCATACAGTTAGCAGAAGAGACCTGCCTGGGAGATCTCAGTCTCTGTGAAGGGGTAGAACAAGTATTATGGGCAGAACCCTACAGTGACTGAGCCATAGGTTAATAAAAATCTTAATCCTTATCCATGCATACAAACCTCAGCTCCTGGACAGAGTTATCACAAAAATTACTGCATTTGCATGAGCTCTTGCTTCAACACTGCTTGCTGCGTGCAGTTCAGGTCATGCTGGTTAAAAAAAAATAGTAGAACTGGAAAAGGAACAAAGAAGGCTGTAAGAATTATGTCTAATAAAAGTGGATTTCACTCAGAGATGGATTAGACAAGAATAAATGGCTAGTAAAAGAGGTGAGTGAGAGAGAATGATCAAGAAAGAGTCAGAGAGTAAGCAAAAGTGAAGGAAAGAGAAAGATATGATGTAAAATAGCTTGGAGAAGGTGAAGCTTGATGAAGGGAAAAGTTGCACTGTAATTCTTAGAACTGCAACACTCTAAAGTAAAGTAAATATAAAGTCACTGGTATTGAAATAGTTTTTAGAAAACCATAGGCAGTAATAAAATTCATTGTGGCTGTCATGAATTTGAAAGAAGTGTTCAAAATGGGAGCTTGGACAAATTGGTAAAAGCCTACAAAGAATTACAAAGAAATTTTAATGGAGGCTGGGTGGAAAATGCCCATTGAGCACAACGGGAGCTACTGCTCTTGTTCTTTTTCTAAGTGCTTGCTTCAGACTGTTTTCAGAGACTAAGTGCTGAGTTAAATGGTATCTTGCTTTTACTAGTAGAGTTGCGTTTATGTACTAAACAAAAATATGACAGAAATGAATAGTTGTGTGAAGAGAATAAATACATATATACACTTAATTCAGCAGAAATATTACTAACTAAATATCTTGTGTGAAGATTAGGAAGCTTGTAAACAAAATCATTTTGCAAGGTGTATTGATAAAAACAAGGATTTTTTTTCCCATCAGTTGTGAACGTGTTGTCTGGGATGATGTAGTGGCTTATGCATACATCAATATAGGCAGATTTTATGGCCAGATGTTCAACTGATATAGAGACTATGGTTAAGTTCAGCTACTCCAACACACAGCAGTGATATTTAGAAATTTGTTTAATAAATTCCAGTTCAGAATTATACAATTGGTGGTTCTGTTCCAGTGTATCTGACCACCTTTTCTGGGCTAGATAAATGTTTGTGATAGTGATGTATCTTCCTCAGTTTCTTCCTCATTAACATGCCTCTAAACAGCATCAGTGTCTTGATTTCGGAAAAAATACTGAGGAGCAGCTCTTTTGCTACAGCAGAAAAATATCAATATTCTTGGTATAAAAGATCTTGAAGCCATGAAAAAATGGTATTGGCCTCAGGGCATGAAGAAAGAGACACACATTATGTCCTGGGCTCTTTGGCATCTCACCTAATTAATTCCAATTCCCTTATCTGAGCTTGCATGTGCTTTGGAGGATATTAGGATATTATTACCTTTTCTTTTTTTCTTTTTTTTTTTTTTTTCTTTTTTTTTGTCATGTGATAACCTCATTCAAGTCACTTCTTTGATGCTAAAGCAAATTTACCATGAATTGGCTTTTCATTCAAGGAAAAGATTAAATATTAATTTTAAAGATTAATATAGGGTGGAGTTTTAAATAAAATTAATTATTTTTTTACTTTTCTAGCAGTGCTTCATACCTCTATTCTCCTTCTCTTTTCTGTTGATTAAACAAAGTTTTCCAGTCCAACCATTGCCTGGAATATTTTTGTAAAACCTGCAGGTTCTTCTGATTCTGTTTTATTGTATGCACATGCAAGCACTTGGCTAAGTATTGCTTGCAAAGCGAAATTTAAGTATTCATCATATTTCACTTTCAGTTGCCTCTTTCTAACTGCTCCTTTTGCTAACACTGGGACTTAATTTCGAAAGAAGAGGTAAGAGACTTTGCTTTGCAGGTGGTGAGGGGCTGGAACAGGTTGCCCAGAGCAACTGTGGTTGCCCCATCCCTGGGAGTGTTCAAGGTTGGATGAAGCTCTGAGCAGCCTGGTCTTGTGACAGGTATATCTGTCAATGGCATGGGAAGTGGAACAAAATAGTCTTTAAAGTCGCTTTCAACCCAGATCATTCTTTCCTCACAGCTTCTTATTTTAAAACCCTTAACCCTGTGCAGAATCGAGACCAAGCTCAGTTGTCTCAGACCTTCTCAAGTGAAGGGCTTCCTTTGAAACGGGTTGAAACAGGCTGAAGTGTTTTGACTAAAAGCATACCAGTGTTTGTGCAGTTAAATAGTTTCCAGAATGGTGCATTTACCCTTGCAGGGTGTCCTTGTTCACCCTGAGCTTTTGCTGTGAAAGCTGATAGCACATCAGCTGCTCAGCATTTGTGGGTAAGCAAGAATACACCTGGCCCCGCTAATGACTACTCAGCGCCACTTAAGGGCTGATCAGAAGTGAAGGCTCTATTTACAAAGTAAAAATTGCACTTGTCTGAAACATAGCATACGATTGCAATGAAATCTTAGTTGGAAGGCAATGCTCAGCATATTTTAGGATCCCAGCACCAAAAGTGATATCCATGATAGTTTGCTTATGCACCACTGGCACTTGAAGCACCGAGACTCATTAGCTGTCCCATGACTGACCTTCAAGATTTCTATGTATCTTTCTTTCTCACTTCTGTTTTTGTGAGGGCATCTGTTTGATCACTGAGATACCCAGCAGCTACTGAAACCTCTTTTGGCAAAGAGATTAGAAATTGGTAGTGCTGAACACGAACCCCCTCTCAGTGTGCTTGGTGATGTGTTAGCGGGATTCGGATCAAAGTATTCCCTTCCCCTTTGGGCAGCAACCATGTTGCTAATATGCTTTCAATGAAACAAGAAGTTCAGCCCCTGCAGGAATGATTTCTGGTGGTCATTAAGTACTACCAGACATAAAACCAAGCTGATTTGAGGGTGTAGGCCATCCTTCAGTTAAAGCAGCCTTTGTGGACTAGAGTCTCAAATATATGAGACAGAAATGAAACTGCTGAAAATGACTGGAGTTATTTTCTCTCCCTGATTTGCACCGTTTAGTGTTAGTAAAGAAGTAAAAGATTATTGTCTCCAGTTACAGTTTTATATATGACTAGTTTTGTTTGGGTTTTTTGTTAGTCTTATCAAGTACAATAAAGGGTGCAATAACTACTCACAATGAGGAGGTGAAAACATCTGTGGACTGTTCTTGCAAGGCAGTGTGGCAGATGTATTAACAACATTATTTTGGCTGCTGAACATTTAAAATGCTTCTGAAATTTATCTTGACAAGCTAACTCAAAATGTTGCATATGTTTTCCTTTCACCTAAGATTTATTTTTTCAGGAAAATTGTTAAAATAAAATACTTTTCAATTTAAAGTTTCTGCAGAGGCAGTTTGATTAATTTACAGGAACCTTAATCTCCTCCTAACTCTAACAGCTAATTAATCTTGGAATAAATATAGCTTTGATACTGTATAGTAGAGAGGAGGAACAGGTATTAATTATTAATAGTCAGTGCTGTAAGGCTGAAAGATAAGTACTCGGGGGAAAATCTTTCCAAAAACTCAAATTGAAATATGCAAACAAATATAGAGGTGGCTATTTCCAGAAGTATTAGCAATGACTAGGTGTTTATCTTCCCCAGACAGTCAGTGAGCATTAAGCACCTAATTGCTGTGTCTCTGAAAGTCTCCACAAATTATAAAGGAACTCCTCAGTTTTCTGGAAGATTCAGCTGAATTGTGTACACATTTGCAATCTTCTACCAACAGAAGGTCACAACAGAAATCTGAGCTTGTAGAAACTGCCTGCCAGTTGCATGACCTCCATGCAGAAGCCTAGGTTGCTTAATTACTTGGTGTCTTTTCAATCAGATTTTAACCCATGAAGGTCAGATCTTAGTGAAACATATTTGATTCTGGATGTATTAAGTAAATTTGCATTCCTGAGGGTTTGAGGAATTTCATCCATGGTTCTCCTCTTTCATTATTCATGTGGTTGGTATGAGAGCTTCATATTTGAAAATTGGCTTTTTTTACCTCTGACTGTTTTGTTACAATAGGTAATCAACTTTTTCAAACAGTTCTAAATGCTGATCTAGTTTGCGCTGATATTTCAGCTTAGTATTTAAAAAAGAAATATCAAGAAATTTGTGTTGCATTTCTGCTAGATGAAAATAGTGAATACTCATACCTTTCAGTTTCCTGGGAGCAGTACAGCATGGCTTACTGCCCAAGTCCCCCTTTGCTGTCTGAATCTTCATCTAGGACTGGCCTGATCTTTGTGGATGTGGGGTGGGTCTGTGAAGAGGTTAAGGAGAGTACACTTGTATATCTGTGTGTCTTTACTACTTTCCTATCTGTGAATTCATTCCGGATTATGTATCTTTAAACCACTGCGGAATGTATAAGATTTTTAAAATCAGATTGTCTTTACCTTTTTATGAGCAACTCTCAGCTCCCATTTATTCAGAGTGAAACATATAAATAATTTATATGTATGATCTAAAAAAAGAATGAAATGAGCTAGATATTTCTGGTAAGTCAGTGAAACCATCATTGCTGATTCAATTCTGTTTCTTTCATCTTTGCCCCTAAAAAGAGAGATACTGGGAAAATGGAATAGGTAAATAAATATTGGAGGGTTGTTGTTTTATTGTGGCTGTTGTTTGAAGTTTGAGGTTATTGGGTTTTTGTTTTGTTTGCACCAGGGTTCTATATCAGTCTCTCAGTGATAAGTAAACTTCAGATAGAAACTATATGTGTGTGAGTTTCTGAGCAACCATAGCACATAAATAGCAGATATTTGAAAACTTTCTTTTAAAGATATTTGTTTTGTCAAAAGTTGCTTTCAGAAAACTAATTTACAGTTGTCCTGACTTCTTGAGATGTCAAAATTTTTAAAGTAATAATTTTATGTCAGTTATTAACAACTCCTACAAAATATCTACCCCTGGCCTTTCTCTGTAGTAGAATTACTAAAAGTTATGAGGAGAAAGGATAGCCCATATAGGATATTTTAAGTATTTCATATGGTTTAATAAACGCTAGGATTTATTTTTGCAGTTGACCAAAGGGTTTTAGAGCTAGAATGAAAGGGTTAAAAATGAAACACCTTAGAGCTAGGCCTTCCAGTGTTGAGCATGCTTATTAAAACTGAATGCTGTGCTTTTTGACCAGCTGCTTCCACAGCACAAATCTCATTTTACTGTGGAGATTTTTGCTTACATGAAAAATACTAATACGAAAGCTGCAGGCTGTGGTCAGAAGTGGCACTTGAACATCAGCATGTTCTTTTGTCTGAGAAAACATCCTCCTGAGCAGGTCTGCTAGTGCTAGCAGGGGATGTGCTAAGGCTCTTAACAAAAATGTTAGCCTAACTTTCGGTTACAGAAACACCTGAGTTTATTTTCTAAGAGAATAAAAAAAAAAAAAAAAAACAAAAAAAACAACAAGCGAAACTTTTCCTGCCCAAGCATCTTTTCCTTGGAAGTTATGCACCTACGGATGAGCATCCATACCTCTGCTGTACATTAACTGTCCATGTATTGAACATTTCCTGGAAAAGTTCAATGTTTTTCCCATGAGATTTTTAGTTATTGCTAGAAGAGAACAGTAACTTGTGTCCTGTGTGTTTTGACTGAGGATATAGTACTTGGACATTCTTTAGTTTTTAGAAACATAGAAGACAACACTAATGAAGAGACAGTGTTAAAGTTTCTGAATAGTCTGTCCCACTGTCTGATATGATCATTCTTCTGGAAAAAAAATGGCTGAAAGTATGAGACTAAAATGTCTACTACAAGCTGAGGACTACAGCCTGTCCCCTTTAAATGGGTCTTTGAAATATCTGTTTTATTTCTATCTCAGCTATATCTGTCTTACAGGCACTGGTGATATCAAGTATGCTTATACAGTACAATTTCGTATGGAGGTGCTTTTGTCATTTATGTATATCTCAGTGAAACAAAATTCCTACTTCTCATTTTTGGTACCATATACATTTACAAGGCTATTTTTTGTCTACTGTGATCCATATTAACCTCTGCTCTCTTCTTTGCCTTCCAGCACTGGCTTGAGCCCAACAAGTCCGTCTTCAAGCAAATGAAATGTAAGTCTTGAAGGCTCATGTTTCTAAACTGATTTTTAAATAACTGGATGTATTCTTGTGTTTCCATACAGTAATTTAAAATAAGCTTCATTTGTTTCTCAGCATAAACAGGTCTTTCTTGTTAGCACATGAAGGAGTTCTAAAAACTCCATGCTACCCTGATCTTACCATCTCACAGTACTCTGCATATCAAAAGCTTTTTCTTACTGCTCATGGCTACAGCCAGAGGCCGGGAGACGAGGGTTGGCAGATCTGGAAAGAAGACCTGAATGTTCCAGCTCTCATTTTCAGTCAGATGCAATCAGCCACTGGGAGATGGCAATAAAAATTGAGTGTAGCAATTGTTTCTGGGTCTTTCCTGATTTTCCTTTCTGCTGCCTCTTGCTTCCTGAAAATGCAGAGCATTGGCTTGAGATAATTTTTACTGTCCAACAAACACAAGTATTGTAGGCTAAGTGGTGAGCTTTCTGCCACAGGTAGGGGAAACTTAAGATCAGTATTTTAAAAAGTGTCTTTAAAACAGGAATTAATTACTTTAATTATCTTTTTGAAATGTCACTGTCTGGTCTATGGTTTCCATTAAATAGTACAACTGTGAAGACGTCTTCAGGAAACAGAACTGCTTTGGTACTCAGCTTATATACAGCAGGAGAAGACAATTTATTTGGCAATTATGGAGAATTGATGTGGCACATTAGGAGTTGTGTCTTAGTCATTATCTGTCTATCTATCTATCTATCTAGCCAGCTAGCTAGTTAGCTAGCTACCTACCTACCCACCAATCTACCTACCTTATGAAATTAAGGAGAATTTTATCCTCATACATCCTTGCATACAGTTTTCTGTTTTAAGCATAAGTACAAGGAGCCTTTTGTGTGGGAGATAATGTATTTTCTTTAAAATTTGGTGCGACTTAAGAGGTTGTCTAATACAAAAAAACTAGTTAATACTGGATGTTGACTGCACTATATGGAATACTTCAAGGAATTAACCATCAATGCAGTCCTACAGCAAACTCAGTTTGAAATTCTACATCTAGTGATTAGCTAGCTGGAGTACTATCCAGTAATAATTCAATTTAAAAATGCCAAATTAGAACTAAGTTGTGCTCCTCAGTAATGCTAGTAAAAGAGTAAAAGAGGGAAGAACAGAGGAATTGCAATAATTGTAAATCATCTTAATATCTTGCTTCCTTTCAATGTATTATCAAAAGCAGAACAGTTTCTTGAATGTATCCTCTGGCCTGCATTTGTGTCACTGCTTTTACCCAAAAAAGCATCTTGTGCACTTTGCATAGCAACACGTACAGGGGCTCTGCCAATAGATGTTCTGAGAGTGTTTTGACTTATTCAAAACAACCTTTCCTGCATATAGATGTTGCCTAGATGTGATAGATGGTGGTCCATGAATTTCCTAGATGTAGTGATTTGATGGCCTCACCAGAGGATTTATGTGACTTTTGTGATAGAATCCTGATCAAAACTCCAAGAATAAATGAATACATAGCAAAAAAGCGAAATAAAATGCAGCTATCATGAGGTTGTTTATCATGGTGAAAAAGTCTTAAGAACAACAGCCAAAGAGAATGAGATGCTAACAAAGGATTTTTGTAACCAACCTTAAATTTAGGGCACAGAAGTTGAATTAATTTATGATTATGTTTAAAATTACTAGTGTAAGTTGACTTTATTTTATGTCACAGAAGAATGATTTTAGTTGCTACAATAATGCTTTAAGAAAAAAAATAAAGGTTTGTATATATATTTTGTACATGTGTAGGATCCATGAAGATTATGCTCCCACAAGTTTCAAGGACATTTTTGCATGGATTTGGCATCAGGAACTTTTTGATTTATTTTTCTAAAAATAGGCTATACTAATGTAGAAACCCAAACTATTTCTAAAGGAACAAGGTTAACTCATATTTGATCTAAAAATGTTCTGTTTACTATGAAAAGAAGAAAAAATATTGATACTCATTTGCAAAATATCTTACTCTCAGGAGGCACAAGTGAGGACTGAAATTAGTAGAAGGTGGAAAGTCTAAAAGCTGAAGCAATTAAATGACTGGTTAATAGCACATGGATTGTGTATGATAACTTCTGGGAGAAATGATGGCAGAAAGCTATTCACAGTGACTGTACTAGATGGATGTTTCCTTTTATTTCTTTGTATTAAGGAATTCAGAAAACAATGAATAATTTCCTCTGATAATACTAATGACTCAAAACATTCTAAATCCAGTCGAATGCTTAGATTTACACAGAAGTGTGAAGCACTTGCACATGTGCAGAAAAATTTCAAAAATACTGTGTTCTTGAGCTCATCTACCATTTGTGGGGAACTTCCTTTTCCTTTTTTCAGTCTGTTTATTCATGCAGCTCAGCATTTACAAATATTTGAAGCAGAAAAAGTTTGACTAGTAGAAGTATTCTAGCATACATTTTAGTAGGTACTAGCTTTCATGGGCCTCAGTAGTACATGAATTATTCAGGCATAACTCTCTATATAGTCAGATTGTACAGAACTCAAAATCTGGCAACAATACATTTCTTTCTGTGGAACAGAGTGTTGTATCTTTGAAGCTCTGAAGTGTCCATAGGATCTTGTGAGATGTGCTACAATTTTAATTTCTTTGGCTTTGGAAAAAATTGCTTTAAGTTCATATTTAGTAACATTGGTATATGACAGGAAGAATCTTCTAAAATGTTTTATATTTTGTCTTATCATATACAAAACTATATTTAAATATGTTCTGGTGACACACAAAAGAATGAAGGCATGGTATCTTTTTTGTCTCAGCATCTATCTTTGCATTTCGCATTGTCATTGTAGTGTTTGTGTTTTAATGTGATGTGTAAAGTCTAGTGCCTCAGCTGTTTTTACCACTAATTTTGCATGAGAAGGAAAAATGTAGTTTCTGAGAAATGTTCTGAGAAATGTTGTTCATACAGACTGAAGCCAATTGGTGATCCGTGATCAGCAGTTGTTAGCAGTGTGTTTCCGATAGTGTGATAGAAAACTCTCTGGAAGGTAGCCTAAGGAAGCTATATCTTTGTACTCCAGGATACAGAACTTCTAAAAGAAATTTTTCTGTTCTTTTCCAGTTTTTGTGTATAGTGTTATTCTCTCCCAAATGCTGGCAGTAAAACTCTCTATTTGACAATGTTATATTTTATGTTGCTTAAATACTTACATTTTCTATCTAGGAATGTTATGGTGTAAGACCTGAATCACATCAGCACTAATGTTTAAGTAGAGTTTTCCCATGCATTTTCTCTCTTGCTGCTTTTTGATTACTTTTAAAGATTATTCTGCATATATAATAATATGCAACTCTCCTGAAACTTGCTTGATGGGAAATATCCAAATATGTGGGTTTTGTGTTTGGTGACAGTGGAACACAATAATTTCTATTGCTCTGATGTACAGGAGTTCTACATTTCCATGTTTTTCTTGCTGCTTTCCGTAACTGAAAGAGTGTAGGTTTAGGTTACATAACAGGGAAAGATTCTTTACTGTGAGGGTGGTGAGGTTGGAATATGTTGCCAGGAAGGCAGTGGGTGTCCTGTCCTTGGAGGTGTTCATGGCCAGGTTGGAACCTGATCTAGTGCAAGCTGTTCCTGCCCAGGAGGGTTGGAACTAGATGATCTTTAAGGTCTCTTCAATCCCAAACCACTCTAAGAGTCTATGATCTAAGACAGTAATGCTAAAAGGATGCTCTCCTGTGTCAGGTCATGGGGATTTTTCAATTAATTTCCGTGATCTCTAATGCTGTCCTAAAACCTGAAAGGGGATCTCAGTACGAATATAAAGAAAAGTTTAATCAAGTATGAGATTCATAAGTACCTGTACAAAGGCACTAATCTGAATGCTGTGATCCTTGTGAAGATTTAATAACAGCATTTATTATAAACATCTGATAAAAAAATCACCTTGCCCTGTGTTGTTTTGTAACTATTGAGTGCAATGTGGGAGACCCCTAATTTGAGATTTATGATAGATCAGGTATCCCTTACACATAAAAACACTGGGAAAAGTTCTGCTCATCAAGGAGTATGGATAAACAGCTGATTCATCTGGAAGGGGAACAGGTATATGGAAACAACTGCATATGTCTCAATGGCTCCCTAGAAGTGCTTCTGCAGAACTAGTGAACATGAAGACTATTTGAGTGTGATGCTTTTTCTTGCTTGTTTCTTAAATTTCACCAACTTTTTGTAGGGTACTGTAGTTCAGAGAATATGTAACATCAAGGAGAGAAGCAGGATGCAACAACTGCAATGTTGCATTCTCAGGACTATGAAGATAATATTAACATCTGCTTTTGGCTTTCAGCATCCATCTTTACTTCATATTTAATATTAAAAAAAACACTGACAATGTAGAGCATCATAGAAGGTAGCAGTTGTACTTGGTGAACAGGAGATTGTGAAGAACAAACCTTCCAAATAGTGTCAGCTGAGAATCTTCCATCTTTTTCTATTTGGTTGACACTTGTAAAATTTCAATAAAGTTTTTCAACAGCTTTTAAAAACTATTTTCATCTTTCACAGTGTTGTGATTTAACCCCAGCCAGCAACCAAGCCCCACACAGCCACTTGCTCAGTCCCCCACCATCAGGATCAAGGAGAGGAAGGGTAAAAGCTGGAAAACTTATGGGTTAAGGTGAAGAAAATTTGATAGGGAAAGGAGCACACACAGGCAAAGCAAAAAAAGGTATTCATTCAGCCCTTCCCATAGGCAGGCAGGTGTTCAACCATCTCCAGGACAGCAGGACCCTACCACATGTAACAGTGACTTGGGAAGACAATAATTCTAAAAGTCTCTCCTTCCTCTTTCTTCCTCCTACTTTACATACTGAACATGATGCCATGTCATCTGGCAACCTGATCAGTTGAGGGCATCTGTTCCGTGTCTCCTCCCAACTTCCCATGCACTCCCAGTCTCCTCACCAGGGTGTCAGAAAACATCTCTGTGTTATCAACCCTGTGTTCAACACAAATCCAAAACACAACCCCATACCAGCCACTGCAAAGAAAATGAACTCTACCCCAGCCAAAACTAGCACACATAAATATATTGTTTTTTCAGATTCTTTTGCTATGAAGAAAATGATAATATGAATGTGTGGTTTTTTTTGTACACTGCTTCAAAATAGTTCACGCGAGCCTCAGTCCCTTACTTACTGATGTCTGTACAGAGGGAGCATCTTCCATGTCCCTCTTGGTTCTGGTCATGGTGTTGTAGGTTTGAGTGTGCTTCAGGGAGATCCTTCCTGTTTGAAGTACTGTATCATAGTTAAATGTAAGTAAATGTAAGTAAAATAAACTTGAAAACATACAACCAGTTACCTGGAAAACTATGCTCTGTGTGTAGCTCCTTCATGAGTGTTTAGATCATGACATAACTTAAATGATTTTATTTGTACTTTTTCCTTCACCTCTTACGTGTTGTTAGCATATAAACTGTTAAATTAATGGCTCTGCTTCAATGGACTTTGTTGTCAATACTATTCTCCACACTAAAGTCCCTTGAAATCATTGTAATTGTGGATGGGTTTTGATGAGAAAGTGAACTCTGATGGTAGGAAATTCTGACAGAGAATTGGACATTTCACCATGCCAACTGCTTCTTATCTGAGAGATAAAGGATCCTCTGAAACAAAAAGTTTCTAAGAAAGAGCTATTAAGAAACTGCTTATGTGTTCACTAGTTTTGTGTTGATGAAACATGCTTCTGCAAATTCTGCTCTGCTTTGGGAAGGTTTGTTGTTAATGTTTCCACTTTAATATATAAGTGGTCAAAAGTAATTTTAAGGAATTGAGAAATTATCTGGCTTGACAATCACATCTCTTGAGCTAATAAAATTCAATGCCTGTCTTGGTTTCTTCTATGAGAAAACAAAGGGAGAACATGAAATCCGCATGCGCATTTTTCCAGTGTGGTAAAATCTAGAAGATAAAAGTCTTGCTAAATATTTACATATCATCAAATGTCTCTTTGGAAGAACATTAAGCTTATTATCTACCTTAAAATTGAGATGGAGAGTAAAGTGGACAGCTTTGGGAGTTCCCTCTTTCCCCATTCAAATGTTCATTGTGGCTGGTTTTCCAATTGAGAATAAGAATCAGAAAAAGATGATCTTCTGTAATTGCAGGGAATTTTCTTATGTCTGAATTAGATGGACAGGTTCATATTCTTTTTACCATTTCAAATTGCAGGTTGTTTTTGTTCCATTCTTGCAAAGCAATAGAGAGGGAATCTTGGCTTAGCAGGCTGCAGCAGACTTGTATGGCTGCACTGCTGAGGAGGAATATTGTTACAGGAGCTTGAGTCTAGAAAAAGATTTGCAAAATAGGATTTAAGCTGCCTTGACAAATCTCCTGTGTGTCCTGTGCATTGGTGTGTACTTCTGTCACATACTGTTCTTCTGCTACAAGTAAAACATTTCCTACTTTAACCTTTCCTATGAATGTGGGCTATTTTTATAATGCAGTGTAGGCCATCATTTCCTCACTATAATACTCTTTGCATATAGGGCAGCTGATGCTTCTATGTGGTTACCACATACTGCCAGAATGGGACTCTTTTAATAGAACCTTTTTTCTTTATTTATTTTTTACCACAGACAAATTTAATTTTTTTAAATTTTATTTTTTAAATTGATGTCTGGAAAACTGGGTAAAATTCAGTATATTTTTGGAGTCATGAGGTAGGCTTATATTTGCTAGGGCCCTGAAGACCCATACATTAGCTATCCTTTCTATTCTTTATCTTTAACTCTATTTGCTAACTAATTCTAAATCTGCCAAAACACTTATAGGTCTTCTTTCTCCTTTTATTTTTTTTTCCTCCCCCAGTGGAAGAGCTCTTGCTAGTTTAATACAGGATGTCTCTTCTATCACATTTTTAAAGTGGAACAGTATTCCAAAAGCACAGGTTTTCCTCCCTTGCTTTGTTTTTACATGGTTATTGAGGAGTGACAGAACCATTTAAGATGACTTAAGTTATCTCTTGCTTTGTCCAGGCAACATGACTCCTTAGTGAGTTTCTCCATGGCTACTTTCCTTTCTGGGACAGTGAATTCACCTTACCTTCTACTTTGCTGTTTCAGGGCAGGCAAGACATAACCATGTCTTCAGTTTAGCAGACTGTTTTCAGTCACTGTAAGACAATGCTGCAGTCATATCTAAGACAGCAAAGCCCACAGAAAACAGACTGTTTTTCAGAGGGCTCCCCCAGACCTGCAAAGTGTGAAAGTATCTCTTGAGAGCAATAAAGATTTTTTTCCCCTTAATTTCTATTTATTATTGATTATTTGCTTTTTTTCTTTTCCTGTATTTTTCATATTTCCATTCCCAGCCCTTCTGAAATTCCTCCTCGTGTCCTAATTGAGTAGTTATTTTAAAAATTGGAAGAAGTCAAGAAAAGTAGTTTTTGTTGAGGCTGACTGTACTTAAAATAAGTACAACGTGAGGTTTTGAAAGAGGAAAATATTCCTTTATCATAAAGAAGGGTTGAGCCTTCCAAAATACACCAACCATAACAAAATATTTAATACACTTTCATTTGCTATTGCTGTTGTACATCACATGGAACTGTGTGATATCCAGAGGTGTGTTTCTGGAACAACGCAGCATACAGGTAAATACTGCAGTTAGAGTAGTTTGAAGAGTGTCATGATTGTTGAACTAATCACCATATGACATTTATACAAGCCTATGAACTGGTAAGCTTAAGAAGATGGTAGCGTAAATTGTTCTGTTATAATTTACTGATTATTGATTGTTGATTATTGATTGTTGATTTCACAAAAATTGTGTTATTGTCTTCCATTTTCTCTGAATAATTTTTCCCTTTTCTTCTACCTTCCGTTTTCCTACTGTAAAAACACCATCTCTTCAAGTTTTTTGAAATTTAAAATTGACATTAAGAATGTACCAAAATCAAAATAACTTAAAACTAGCTAGAATATTTTGGATCTACATTTTTCTCTGAATAAAAGTGCCTCAGAGGCAATGATTTCAAAATTTAAATACAGTAATTTCACGATTATAAGCTGCACTATTTTAACTAAAATTTTGGTCTGAACCCAGAAGTGCGGCTTACAATCAGGTGCGGCTTATATATGGGCAAAGAATGAAAAGTTGCTGTTTTAGTTTGGAGGACAGGTGTCTGCTGAGAAAGGCAGGAACTTCTCATTGAAATGGAGAATGTAAACCCCCTCCCTCCAAATTATTATAATTTTGAAATCAAGGGGCTTTCAGGCAAAGATATGGGAATTAGGAATAACAGTTCTTTACTAGGGAAATTAAAATAGAAATACAGTACTACAAAGAAACAAACTCCAAACCCTGACAAAGTCAGAGTACAACCTGACACCCTGTCAGGCAGGGTATTGGTGGCAGTCCCATTAAATGGTGGCTGCATCCTCCTGCAGTGACAGATGTGATTCAGTTGAAGCAGTGCTCTTGTAGAAGGTGCAGTTTCCCTCCAGGGGTCCAGTGGTGATGTGGAGAAATCCAGTTTTCCTCTGGAGTCCAGTGGAGAAAGAGGCTCCCTTAGTGTCCCAAAACCTCTGTTTTTATCTTGGTAAGAAATGTTGGTCTCTTTCCCCTGGCTGGAGCAACTTCCAATGGGATGAAGTAATTTTATCAGTCACACAGTGGGACTCAATGGGCCATTAGCAGAAAATGACTTGTTGGAGGAAGGATGGCTTGTGGAAAGATAAAGGACAATGCCCTGGCTGGTTTAAATGGATGGCCCATTAGCAGAATATCTCCTGTTGAGATAAGCATCACTGCCTCCACCCTCAAGAGATGGTGATAGAATAGATACCTTTTATCACACTCTGTATTGTAACCCAAGACAGTTGCCGACACCCGGAGGTGCGGCTTGTAATCATGAAATTGCTGTATTTCCTTTTGTTGTGATCCCTTTCTCCCCTTTCTCCTTTGCCTTTTCCCCTTTCCCCTTTTTTTAATCCCCCTCTTTCCATACTATTGAAAGGATTGTATGTCAGGCCTGGTATTGATACCATTGCTCAGAATTATGTACTATAATCTTATTAAATACTGGGAACAGGAATATTTCTACTGTCTTTAGTTTCATTAACTAAATGTTTTTTTCAATTTTATAGTATTATCATTCCTTACTGCTTATCATTTGCCAAAAAAGACCACCCCAAAATAATATATAATAATGCTCTTGTTTGAATCTCTGCATAACCCAACCATTAGTAAGACACTTTAAGGTCACTCGTTCTGAGTGGCTTAAGCAATGTTTGTTTGCTACTGTTCTCATACTTTTTCTTTATAATGTTTCAGCTCATCCACCATATACCATGTGCTTTAGAGTGAAATTCTACCCACATGAACCCTTGAAGATTAAAGAAGAGCTCACCAGGTATTTTTTGTTTGTTCATTTTTTTGTTTGGTTTTTTGTTTTGGTTTGGTTTGGTTCTTTTTTTAGTCTGTGCATTTAATGTGCATTGCTAGCAAATTCAGGGAAAGGCAGATTCTTATCTAGGGTAAAGTTCTCACTGTTTCTGGTAAAATTAGCATAGGCTGACATTTGCAATATTGATTTTTAATTTATTTTACTGTAATATCTATAGGTTTTTTAAAGCAGTTTGAAGGAGCACTATACAAGAACTTTCAAAAAAAATGAAGCAGTGGTCAAATGACTGGGCAAAACTTATCACAGTTCTTTCCATGGCAGAGATAAGATCCCTTTCCCTTCCCTTCCCTTCCCTTCCTTTCCCTTCCCTTCCTTTCCCTTCCCTTCCCTTCCCTTCCCTTCCCTTCCCTTCCCTTCCCTTCCCTTCCCTTCCCTTCCCTTCCCTTCCCTTCCCTTCCCTTCCCTTCCCTTCCCTTCCCTTCCCTTCCCTTCCCTTCCCTTCCCTTCCCTTCCCTTCCCTTCCCTTCCCTTCCCTTCCCTTCCCTTCCCTTCCCTTCCCTTCCCTTCCCTTCCCTTCCCTTCCCTTCCCTTCCCTTCCCTTCCCTTCCCTTCCCTTCCCTTCCCTTCCCTTCCCTTCCCTTCCCTTCCCTTCCCTTCCCTTCCCTTCCCTTCCCTTCCCTTCCCGAAACTTCCCTTCCCGAAACTTCCCTTCCCGAAACTTCCCTTCCCTTCCCTTCCCTTCCCAAAACTTCCCTTCCCTTCCCGAAACTTCCCTTCCCTTCCCGAAACTTCCCTTCCCTTCCCGAAACTTCCCTTCCCGAAACTTCCCTTCCCTTCCCGAAACTTCCCTTCCCTTCCCGAAACTTCCCTTCCCTTCCCTTCCCGAAACTTCCCTTCCCGAAACTTCCCTTCCCGAAACTTCCTTCTCTTTTTTCCTTTTTTCCTTTTTTCCTTTTTTCCTTTTTTCCTTTTTTCCTTTCTCTTTTTCTTTTCCTTTTTGTCCTTTCTGGAATAATCTGAGAAGTTTAATTTAGCCCTATTTCGACAGGTTAAATGTATAGTCTTACTTTTCTCTTGCGTGTGTCCTTCGGATCACAGATAGGATAATATTTTCAAAGTAGTGACTTTATCAAACTGATATAGAGGTGCAATATGTTCATATTTTTCAAATACAGCTGCTCTGAAGGGTAAGAATTCTTGGTGCTTATGTCAGAATTTTAAAATTTATGCTGTGGAAACAGAGCTGTAAAACAGCTCATTTGTACTTAATGAATGGGAGCTTTGTCCTTCCTACTGGCCATTGTGAATATTCTGTTGCTCTGGGCATTTTTCCAAGAAGTGTACATGGGGGTGAAATGTAGAAAAGCAACAGCTCTTCTGAGCTCTGTACCAGCTGTGCAGGACTGTATGCATGCTTTAGCACCTTGTGAGTGATCAGGCCACGCTGCTGACGGCTGGCTGCCTGCTGGAGCAGCGCCGAGTGCCTCAGCACTTGCTGCCTTCGGTTCTTCGTCGGTTCTTTCTCTGGGCACTGCATGAGCTTATGCTCACAAGTCACTTCATGAATGTGAGTGATCTCATTTTCACTGGCCTCATACTGAAAGTTTCAGAAGCAGCCTGTGTTCTGCTGAATGGTACATTTGTAGTTTGTATAGAACAGCTGGAGCATGCCCTTCATATTATTGCTATTTATCTTGGATGAAACACTGAAACTGTGAATGGGTTGTAAACCAGGAAGTCAATGGATTTTCATTATTTGCTTCTGTTTATCCTTGGATAAACATTTTACCTTTCATGATTTAGAGTATGATTGCCTAGACCTTTCACATTCAAGAGTCTAAATTACTTGAATTTTTAAAACATTCTTGGATATCCTCCTAATATAAATTTTATTGAAATGCAAAGCACCAAGAATTGATGTTTATTGTGCTGTGAGTATGTTTTAGTCCTTGCTGGGATATTTCAAATGAATTTTTAAAGTCAAATTGTTGTGTGAAAAAGGGGTTACAGTCTTTTATAAAAATTAATACTGTTAACAGCTTAAAAAGGAGAAATAATTTGAGAAATCGTTAATTCAACATGGTTTTGAATCTGATCATCTTAATACTTTCCCCATGTTGTTATTTGGGAAGTTTTGCTTCATCTCTGGCCATGTGTTTTACATAATACAGAAAATTCTCCTGAAATGAGCAAGTGAAGTGCAGTTGTGTAACCCACATGCTTCATGACCAAAGCAGAGGGTCAGATTCAAAGTGATGCTCTAGATTGGATGGGGGTATTTTTCTTTTCTTTGAATTTCAATGATTGGTGAAATTCAAGCAGAAGAATATTCATTAGCATTTGACAGAGGACTTCCATGAAACCTTGAGGGCTATTTGGCTTCTTGGTAGATTTTTGCTGTACCTCTTTTTTTTTTTCAGTGTTGCTGTGTTCACTTGACAATCATATTTTTTGCTGTGTGTTGTTAAGATGTTTTGAAAATAAATTAATAATATTGCCATCCTTGACTTAAAAGCCATCTGTACCTTGCAGGTGTATATACAGTCAGCTGAGTGAGAGTACAGTAATTTCACGAATCCAAGCCGCACCAATTTGACCAAAATTTTGGTGGAAACCCGGAAGTGCGGCTAATATTCGAGGGCGGCTAATACATGAACAATATTCTAAAAGCTGCCAACACGGAAGTGAGAGCCCGCGGCAGCCCCAAGCCAAGCTGGAGCCCGGCCGGCCCCAGCTGAGGTGGGAAAGCCTGGCAGAGCCTGAGCCAGCAGGGCGGGGCAGGGGGGCAGCAGAGCCCGGGCCAGCAGGGTGGGGGAGCCCGGGAGAACTGGGGCTAGCAGTGCAGGGGAGCATGGCAGAAGCAAGAAGCCCAGCGGGTGGGGCTGCCTGGCAGCGGGGGAAGCCCAGCAGAATCGGGGCCAGCAGCGTGGGGGAGCCCGGCGGTGCGGGGGCCTGCAGTACCGGCCAGGGCGAGCAAACGCGGCGGCGGTGCTGACGGGAGAGGGGGGCCAGCGAGCCCGGCGGTGGTGGCAGCCCTGCCGGCCGGGCGAGCAAACATGGCGCGGGGCGGTGCTGACGGGAGAGGGGGGGCCAGCGAGCCCGGCGGTGGCAGCAGCACCACCCGGCCAGCCCCGCCGAGCCGTGGCGCTGAGCTGGGCCACCTGGCCCCGTCGGCAACCATGAGCGGACCGAGCCTACCTGGCCCCGCCCCGAGCCAGTAAACCCCGCTATGCCGCGATCCTGTTACTAATTGGCCAATTTGTGAAAGCTGCGCACGGATTCTCGCGACGAACGAAAGTGCGGCTAATATTCGGGGTGCGGCTTATTTATTGACAAAGACAGCAACGTTGTCGATGCACCGGGAGTGCGGCTTATAATCCGTGAGGCTTGTATTCGTGAAACTACTGTAATAGTGCTTTGCATTTCTTTTACTGTCTGTGCCTATGCATGTCAGAGCTGCTCTCTCACTTCTTCAGCTGGGTGGAAACCTGATGGGTGTCTGTGGTCCCCATTTAAATAATGAAATTAAGTCATGGTAAAACATTCTGTCACACTGCCATACCACTCTGGTTCAGAACGTTAATTAACCCTGTGGTTAGTTCCTTATGTGGATTATTGTCGATGCAGCCTTTGTAAAAGCTTTATAGGAATAAATACTTAATGAAACATCTTAGAGACATCAGAGAGACTTACAGTTCTTGAAAACAATTTGTTTTCCTACTCTTCCACAGAAATAACTGATTAAAAAAAAAATCTATTCAGTACATGAAGCTGTATGTCATTGGTTTGATTTCTGTGAATCCAGTGTAACATGGTTCAAGAACAAAAGTACCTGGTAACAAAAAGTATCATGGTAACAATAGTATCTCTACTGTTCAGTATTTAGACATGGCTCACAGGAAGAAAATTTAAGAGTTGTCCCCTCAGATTACTGATGTTTCATTTCTGTCCTACCTTTTATAGATTGGGCTTGACTGTAATCCTTGAGTTATTCTGTTGTTTAGCACGTGAAACTATTTTCAGAAAATGAAGGTGTTTAGAATGACCTATCTGAAGTTATCACTAAGTCTATAATATTATAGAAAAAAACCCTGTGGCAGTCTGAAAACATGCACATTAATGTTTGGAGGGCAGGAGTGCCTCGGGCAAGAGATGATGCTGCATCCTTGCCTGTCACTATATTTGATTACACTGCTAAGGACAACTAAGAATATTGTCAGTCACATTGTACCTTTCCAGCTACTTATTTTCATCTTCTCTTGTTTTAATTAACAACCATTTCCATGGCTCTGCTTTTGAAATAAAATCTGTGCCTGCCTGCCAAGGCACTCTGAAATATTATTGCTAAAGAAGAAATTTTGTGGAAAGTATTTCTGCCTCTCGCTGTGGAAGGGAGGTTTGTGTGGTCCTTGGTCACTGTTTTCCCAAGAGTGAGCTGGTGCTCGAAGCTTAACTCACAAGTTATCTTCAGAGGCCATGGGGATTGTTGCCTTGATCTCTCTTACTTATGTAGTAATAAACCACCTCAGACCCAACTTGTCAATGAAGTCCAAATCTTACTGCACTTCAGTGCTTCTCAGCTCATCATCTTAATGGGTGTCAACATGGGTTTAGAAGATTTGTCCTTATTTTTGGAAATAGTTTCCACAGCAGGGCATTGAGGTTGCACATTTGAAACATGTTTGAGAAAGACTAAAGATACATTTTTTCTTTTTAATTAGGCAATTTTTTTCAATGCCTTTAAAAAATGTGATGAGAAAGTGGCAAGGATTTAACTTATTTTTCTCAAATGATTTGGCCTCTGCTTGTACACTGGAGGCTCAGCAGACCACAACACAAGCAGTATATATTTTTTAAATGGTTCATATAATTTTTAAATGGAGAAAGATACTCAGCCTCAGTAACAGAATGATGCTCCTTGTAGTGTGTTGACTCTGGATGGATGCCTGGCACCCACCAAAGCCTTTCCCTCACTTTCCTCCACAGCTAGACCTCTCACAGTCGTCACAAGCTGTGTCTTCCACTGCTCAGGGGGAGGAGACCTTCCCCTCCAGCGCTGTTGGAGGCAGTTCTCCATGAACTTCTCTGATGTGAGTCCATGTCATGAGCAGCAGTTCTCTGTGGACTGCACATGCGAGTCCATCCCATGTGCAATAGTCCTCCCAAAACTGCTGCAACCTGGGTCACTCTTCCACAGGATGCACTCCTCCAAGGCTGCTCCAGTGGTGGTTCCTCTCTCCATGGGCCTGTCATGAGCTTACAGCCTCCTCAGGCATCATAGAACTAATTAGGTTGGAAAAGTCTGAGACCATCTAGTCTAACCTATGACATAACACAACCTACAGTCAACTAGACTGTAGCACCAAGTGCCACATCCAGTCTTTCCTTAAACAGCTCCAGAGATGGTGACTCCACTACTTGCTTGGGCAGTCAATTCCAATGCCCAGTCACCCTTTCATTGCCCTTCTTGAAGTGAAGACCTCAAAACTTGACACAAGACTGGAGGTTGGGCCTCACCCATGCTGAGTACAGTGGGAGAATGAGTTCCCTAGTCCCTCTGGACGCACTGTTCTTGTTAGAGACTAGGATGCCACCTGGCCACCTGGACACACTACTGGTTCATGTTCACGCTTTTTCTCTTCATGGTTCTGTAAAGCATAGAAAATATGTTCTCTGTTTTGTGATATTACTTGCATGTAGTAGTTAGTGTTTAGTGGAGATTCATATGCTGTGGCAGGAAACTGGTCCTCCTGCAGCGTACTTGATGACACCTACTATGGAAGTCAAAATGCAAAGTTGGTATTCAGAATAATATGCATAAAGAACTCAAAAATTCTTCTGGGTAGAAGGGCACCAAATCCAAGAATTTTGTAAACACGTTCATTTACTTTCTGCCAAGCTGTACCCGAGTATGCACAGGACCATGGAAAAGAGTAGTGGATCAAAGTCATTCACCATGATGAGATAACAATTTTTGAAGAATTGCTGGATCTCTGGGGGTGACCATATCTGTCAGCTGGAGAGACTACAACGCTGGGAGATACATCTGCTGTGGAAATAAACTGACTGAAGTGACTTGAATGAAACAATAAACCACTAGGTGGCCAAATCACAAAGTTTGGCTGCGGGAAAGCATCCTTGCTTCTCTGAACATCTTAAAATAGATAAATTGTCTGTTCAGCAGCTAGCAACATGATCTCTAGGGGTCATGATCCCTGCTTAAAAACAAGAATAGATATTGCTGACCCTTAATCTGCATGGCAGGAAGGGCTTGGCTGACCTGAAGTTGAGTCATTTGCACTGAAAACAGACAATAGATGGAAATGAGGTTATTCCAATGAGAGACATTTGTGAGTGTAAGCTCTGAAGAATAGGTTTACTAGCTTCTTGTTAAGCCTGAATGCTTAGGGCTATAAATCAGGTTATAATGATATGCCAGGGCTTGGAAGAAACAGCTATGGTGTAAGGACACATGAAGAAGCAAAATCAGATCTGATTTTGTAAGTTATTTCTGTAAGTATACACAGTTTTAAGTACATACATACACCTAAGTGAATTTAGGAGTCAGGTATACATTTGTAAGTTTTTGCTCACCTGAGGCATAAATTACTACATCAGAATTACAGGAAGTGTCTGAGGTTCAGTGAGCCTTTGGCAAAATGTACAAAAATTCCTCTCAATTGAAAATACATTTATTTTCTTCATTTGAAAGAAGTCTAAAGTCTTAGTCCTGTTCCAGGCTGCCCTTCTGGCTTTGGAGATCTCAGTCCATCTTCATAGGATAGGTGCTCCCATCCTCTGATGAGTTTGGTGGCTCTTCTCTGGATTTTTTCCAGCAAGTCCACCTCTGTTTTTTGTTGCAGACCCCAGAGCTGGATGCTCCAGATGGGGTGTCACCAGAGCAGAGCGGAAGAGCAGAATCCCCTCCCTTGACGTGTTGCTTGCATCTCTTCTGTTGCAGCCCAACATAAAGGTTGGCTTTCTGGGCTGTGATTGCACTCTCTTGGATCAAGTTAAGCTTTTCATCTACCGACATCCCCATTTTCTTCAGGGGTGCTTTCAATTCATTCTCCATTTGGTCTGTATTTGTGCTTTGGACTGCCCTGACCCACATGCAGGACCTTAGAGCTGGCCTTGTTGAACTTCATGAGGTTCCCACAGATTCCCCTCTCAAGTCTGCTAAGGTCCTTCTGAATGGCATCACTTCCCTCCAGCTATGTTGACAGACTCCCCACACTACTTGGTTTTGTTGGCAAATGATATTGAGGATCTTTGATTTTTGTCAGCCATAAAGTATTTACTTAGAAATGACACACATTGATCTGTTGCTAACAAGCCATGCTCTGAAATCTTGGTTAGGTTTTTTTGGCACTACTTAAAATCTGAACACAATTTGGCTACAAGCTAATGGTCTGTCTGAAGAACAGCATTCTATTTTTTCACCCCAGAAAATCTTACCAAAATTTTTTGTGTGGGGTCTGCTTAACTGCCCAAGTTATATATGGTATTTACATCAATATATTGAACTTTTTCGGGTACACTATCATTGCAGATTAAGAACTTTTAGTTCATCTCATTGAGGCCTTTGGTGCACTCTGCTACAGGTAGTTCCTCTGGGATCTACCTGTAGAATAGGAGTACCAACATACGGAAGTGAATTTGTGAGTTGTTACTGGACATTGGTAATGGAGAGGGAGGGAAAGCTGCTACAAAAAAAAAAAAAAAAAAGCCCTAAATTCCCTGAAGTGCAAAGATCCTGTAGATCTTGTAATACAGTGAAAGGATGTGTTTACAATAAGAGAAAATTGTTTTTCACTTGGATAACTGTATCCCATTTATTGTATTCAATAAAAATCCAAGGAAAGGAAAAAAATTCTCTTGCCCTGCAGATAGTATTTCCAGGCTTGCTCTTGATGCAGAAGCTCATGATGTGAGCAAGTAACAGAAGCAACTAACTTGGACAAAGTATGTCTGACATTGGTGTTATCCATAAATCACTTATTAGCTATGCTGTATGTTGTTCAAGGCTGGAGAGGACTGGCAGTGTCAAGGAATGTCCTGATGGTCGGTAGAAGACACTGCGTCTTGACAGAGCACTCTAGATGGTAGACTTTGTCTAGTTGAGGCAATGTTTAAATAGTTTATTTTCCCAGAGGGGTGAAGTGGCTGAATGGAGTGGCTGTAACCTGCTAGGTGTGGGGAAAAAAGCTGTGAGTGATTTGCTGTGTGGTGGGTTGATCCATCTATGGGAGACTGTTCTGCTACGGAGAAATCAGAAGAGAAAGTGGTGACCTTGAAACTGTGCCATTCCACATGCTGTTAAAAATAAACCTTAAAGATCCTCTTTGGTAGAAGGCAGAGGACAGGTAGAAGGAACCTTTTGCTTTCTTCTCCCCATTTCTTTGGAGAAAGTGATGAATGGGAGAGGTGACTCCCCCTCAGGCAGGTGCTCCATGCCTGTGGCTCTTTAGGTCTCATGAAGTTATTTCTGCCTTCAAACTTCATCTGGGATTATTTACAGACAAAATAAAAGCCCCCCCAAAAAACAGAAGATGAAAATATCTCCACTATGGTCAGTGTGCTGTTCTACCTACAGCGAGATAAAGATTTCCTTATGTAAACCTGTATATGATGGGAACCGGAGTGCTCAAGCAACCTTACATTAAGATAATTTATTTCGCATTATTAATGAGCATTGTAATAGCTATATATTTTAAATAAAGCATGTTCCACGGCATTTCTTAGTGGGTTTTTGTTATTTTTGCTCATATTATTTCACTATTATTGAAAAAAAAAATCTATTTACCTCTATTTTTCCCTTGTGGTTGTGTTTTGCCTCTTTTTCCTGTCATGTAAAATAACAAGAGAAAGATCCAAAATAGTTGCAGCAAGTGGTTTCATACTGATATGTTAAATAGGTTACAAAAAGATAGCATGTTGCTTCTAAATTTTTAAAATTATATTTCAGATACCTCTTATATCTACAAATAAAAAGGGACATTTTCCACGGCCGTTTGCTGTGTTCCTTTTCTGATGCTGCCTACTTGGGTGCCTGTATTGTCCAAGGTAAGTATGAGCAGAAGGCTTCTTTAAATACTTCTCTTAGTATAATAAAATTCATTTTATTCTGCCTTAAGGTGAATGAAGCTCTTAATGCATTACAAAGCAGTCAAAACTGAGCAGACCTTGTTAAATGAGGCTTGTTTAGAAAATTTGAAGACCAAGTGTCAGGTTTGGGTACCTAAGTTACACATCTTTTAGAAGAGAAATCAAGTTCTGCCCAATACCTTGATTAACACTGTGTTTCTCTGCTAGAACAGAATCAGGACCAGTCCATGCTAGTGCAGATAAATCATGTGAAAAAGGGGAGAATCAGGAGTGCATTATTTTAGTTCTACCTGGTACCAGAATAATAGATACTCAAAGGGGAACATTGCCCATGCTTCTGTTTTACAGAGCATTTTTCTTCCACAGAAAATAGTCCAGTATTGCTAGTTAATAAGGTATTGAACTTCTCTTGGAAGTCATTGATTAAAGTGGCAGTTATAAGCATTTTGCTGTTTCAGTTAAATATAAATTCCTCAAAGAAGCATTTCTTGTGAAATGCTAGAGTCTAACTGAACAAGGAACTACCTTAAATTACACTGCATTTACTGAATTCTTTCCTTAGTAATTAATGTTGCAGTTCAATTTTTCTGTTTTTGTGTTTTGGATCTATTCAGCTGAGCTTGGTGATTATGATCCTGACGAACACCCAGAGAATTACATCAATGACTTTAAGATTTTTCCCAAGCAGTCACAAAAGCTTGAGAAGAAAATAGCTGAAATGCATAAAAATGAATTCAGGTAATTTATAATGCTGTTTGGTAAAGAGACAGCTAGAAATACTTTTATCTGTTTCCAAGTAGTGCATGTTAACTTAGGAGAGTTTGTTCCATGAATTATAGTAGAAGCTCTACCAATACCCTGTCTGATAGGCTGCATTTGAAAATGTGGTTTCAGCTAAGGGGGTTTTCTTTGCCTGTTAACCTTCATTAATCATAGCTGATTCTTGCATGACTGCTGGTAATTTAGACTTCATTTGCTTGAAATGTAGGTCTGCTTAGTGGGAACAGCTCTCAGATCACAGCTGCTCTAGCTGATTGGTGGAATAAAACCTTTCATTTAGGGAGCACATGTTTTTTTTTCAGAATTTCTGTCTGTGCTGTGATTCTAAAATTCTTGATAGATATTGACCTGATTGAAACTATAATTAGGTTATTTTATCTGTAGGTGGTTAACATAGTGGTGAATTACGCAGAAATGTATTTAAGTAACTTCCTTGGAAGACTAAGGAGATGAGATCTAGCACACTCTGCATGCTAATTTTTCGGTCCTAAACTTTTAATGCTGTAACAACGGCAAAGGAGGAAACAGATTAGTCAATCTTCAGGTTTTTAAGTTTCAGGAGAGAAGGAGCAGTGAGTTAACTGTGCAACGATACCCTCTTCAGGGCCATCAGTGAATGACATGCAGAGTGTTGAGAGAGATTTCACGAGGCCCTCGGCATCTTCCTTAGTTGAGGATAGACTTCAGAAGATGGGGAAAGGCACAGATTGTGCAGAAAATCAAATGAAAGCAAGTGATTAATTACATAAAGTAGAAGGACAGTTTTTATTGAAAGATTACAAGGCCCTATGCACATGCTTACACTGTTTTGTTTTCATATTTCAATATATGCAAAGAAAGAAGAAAAATTCCTTTTCAGGAGACTTAAAGTTTACAACAGTTTTTATTTCCAGAGGCCTATAAAATATGTTTTTCAAGTAAAGTGGAACATTCATGACAATAAGCTTGCCAGTATTAACATGTCTTCTCTTTTTTCCCTCCTGAAATCTGTATACTTTCTTTGTAGTTCTTTCAGTGAAACGATGTTTTTAGTGGCTTATATCTAACATTTTTGAAGTAGTCCAGCCTGCACTGTACACAGACACTTTAAAATAAGAACAATTTCTTTTACTGTCAGTATTTTTCCATACAGTGTCTACAGATTTCCAAAGAATAAATTCAACCTTAATTAAAAACCAAGATATTTCAACAGTTAAGCCAAGGTGAAATTGAAAAATCTGATAAATTCAGTCCTTCAAGAACAGGATCATGCTCTACTTAAAGTTAGGAGGAGAGAAAGAAAACTGATAGGCCAGTGCTGGTGGCTTTTATATTTTATAGCATTGGGAGAGATGTATTTTTCTGTGTTGGTTTGCTTTTTCATGTATGTGAATCTTTTGTGAATGTAACAATCTAATTCTCCTGTTATGAATAAGCAGACACATTTTTAGATCATCTTTTAAATCCTCTTTCCTGTTGGTGTAATCTATCTGATCCTGTGACAGTAAATGTGATAAACTTTCGCAGAGATTCCTCTGAGATTCTCCAGGTTCTGAATTCCTCCCATCAGTGTTTGCTCAGGATGACGAGGATGTCCCTGACTTTCTTCAGTAGTCTTGTCAAGGGACATCCTTTATTATCGCCTTTTGGAATCAGATGGTATGAGGCTGACTTTTTTTGCTTGTGGATCTACTAGTTCCTACAAAAAAAGCCAAACCTAAAAGCAGGTGTTTGTGGCATAATTATGAATTACAGCAGAATTTTTTCATATACTCTACCTATATGTTCCTTAATTTGTTTTCTATTCTATACTTCACTGATTTGTATGTTATGAATTTTAGACTCCGTGACTTGTAGCTCTTTGCTGCCCTCAAGAACGTCCATCTTTCTTTTCTGTTTTCTTTGCTTATGTCAGCATCTGGTGTGCCTTACCTATTTGTCTATTTCCAGAGAACAAAGGCAGTTTCAGAGCTGTCTGAGTAGGTGGGATTTGGCAATTTCCCACTGCAGCTCTCTGTCTTCCCCAAACTGATCATCCTCTAGCATTTTTTATATCAGACAAATACCAGTCACAGGAGTTTTACCTTTTTCTGGGTATTTAATTCCACAGATCTCTGTTCTAGCAGTATAAATTAATAAAACATAACTGACATATAATGAACTATATAGAGAGGGTTCCAGTGCTAGATGAACAGATTTCAGCACATCCAACTGCAAAAAAAAATGATAGGGAAAATGATAGTCTTCTCTATGGCATTGATTAGCACATGCGTATCAATGCACTCTTCAGCAAGTTAAATTTTCTGGTAACAATTAATATTGTGCTACTCAGTGACTGTTTTCAAAAGTTACAAGGGTTTTTTTTTTTTTTTACAAGATGCTCAAATGACATGTTAGCTGACAGCTAACGTGAGCAGAACAGATGAGACTGAGGACCTTTTTAATCCAGCTGCCATAGCTGCCTTCAGAATTGTTACCTCTCAGTTTCAGCTCTGTGAGCCAGATTCTTTGTTTTCTTCTCATGTGTAAACAAACAAAGATGATGACATCTCTCTCCAGCAGTAGGCTCCCATATCACCAAAGCCCTGGGGCTTGGAAGAAGCCAGTTCTTCTCTAAATCCTGTGTCAACATCCTTGAGGCCTGTTCATTGCTTCTGGTTTTGTTTTTTTTTTTTTTTTGTGTGTGTGTGTGTGGACGGGTGGGTGTTTGTTTTTTCCTTTTTTTTTTTTAAAGAGCTCACTGGTTGAAAGTCAAGCCATCTTTCTATCCCCTCTGAAAACTAATATTCCATTTTTAGTTCTGATGTGAAATATTGCACCATGTATTTATGGAAGTGTTACATAATAAGCTTTGAATTTATCTGAAATCCCCCCACAAATATTTACTTTTCCAAAGTTACATGACCTGTTCAAATGCCTGTTTTCAATGATGACATCATATAGGTAAATGCAAGTTATTTTTTATTCCCTTGGATGGCCAATCTAGATGCAGCTTTAAGATACCTGAGTGTTACTGAATTGGCTATTGTCTCTGTGTATAAAATGCTTTGCAGAAGTCATATGTGATAGACTGTCTTTTGGGACAAGAAAATTTTCCTCTGAGGACGTGAAATCACTGCCATTTTCTGATAACTACCTGAAAAACCAATTGAAGTGCTAAACTGAAAGGGAGTATTTTCTTGAACACCAGAGTAGCAAATTAATACTTGTCTTTGATCCAAACTAAATGAGACATTTTGTTTAAATTTGTTTTGAAAGGCATGTAACATTTTTATTCTTTGCTGCATCATCCACGTTGTAACTACTCGGTGAGGATTTAAGCACTTTCCAATTTCCTGTGCTGCTTTGACTAACTGTGCTCCCTTACCCATCCCCTGGGTCCCCATGTGGCTTTTGCATCTCTACCAGCAGGAGCACGGAACAGCATACGCTGCCGTGGCTCTCCAGCTCCTGTGCGGCTGTCAGTGGAGCCACTGCCAAGCATAACTACAAATGTTACTGTCTGAGTACAATCTGGGAGGCTGCCCGAGAAGACTTGGCAATGGTTGCTAGAAAATGCTTTTCTTTGTGGGTGTTAATATCATTTCATTCAATATTAAACACTTCTAGCATGCTGAATACATGGAAATTCAGCATATGTTGGATACATTAAAAAGCATGAAGGTTAAATTACGATTTAGCAAGTCCAGAATAAGGTGGATTTATTTTAATTAAGTGCTTCTCACAATTAAAAGTACATATTATATGGTTTTATGTGTAATGCTGGTGACCCGCTCATGTACACTTTATATTTAGCTTCCAGTACTACTGTAATCACATTGGTATCTAACAGCCTCGTGTATACGAAGGGAATTCAATTGAAAGGACAGACAGTGTGCTCCAAAAATTTGCAAGTCATGTTGCAGGAGACAGAACCCACTTTTCCAGGGATCAAGGATCTGTTGTGGTTTATGTGGAGCTGAGGGGGATGCCTGGAAAAGAACAGGGCTTGGGCTGCTGCAGAGATAAGTGCCTTCCATGCCTCAGGGCCCAAAGTCTTTTTAGTCATACAAAATAAACTGAGAAGGGCTGAGTCCAACGTGCTCTTCATTTCAGCTTTGGTATCCCATGCTGCCTCAGAGTTTCCCAGTGCAGTCATTTAGATTTGTCACTGCTTCAAAAATAACTAATTCGTTGTGTGTGGTGTAATAGGTGAGTAATTTGTTTCTATTCTGCTACATTTTCCCAGTGTTCTCACTCCAGAATTTGTGCCAGTTGTAATCTGGATGAATCAGAGGGATTGTTGGAATGTAGTCACCTAGTCCTTTCCCTGAAGGATTCCATGTGTGCTGGTTTCCTCAAAACCTTTTTTTTCTGAACCATATTTCTTCTGACAGAAGTGTGCTTAAAACCAATGATTTTTTTTATTTTTAAATTAATGTTTGCGTGGTACAGAGAATGTTTCCAGTAGTTTTATGGTGAGGCACAGCTTTCCCTGAGTGGGAATTTAATGGAATTGCTGCAGTTGTAGCAGTAATCTAGAGAAAGCAACTCTGCAGACAAAAGAGTCTTTTTTTAGTCTTTCTCTTTTGAAAGACTAAAAAAATATATCAATACATGGGATTTTACTGTTTATATAATTCCAAGACGTATTCAGTAGAAAGGATAATCTGCTTGAGTTGAAAAGGCTGTAAAATTTATGACAACATTGATAATTTTTTAGCTTTAGGAGAGAATTTTCTTGTGTGTATGTGCACTTGTGCATCCACTGCATTTTTTTACTTATTTCCTGGGAAGAGTGGTCATAATCATGATCTGCAATTGTCATTGTTTTTATCATGCTGATTGTTGCCTGTCTCATGGTGAGTTTTGCATTCAGATTCTGCATACTTAAAACACTGATATCTTCAGATGTCTGTGTGAAATTTTAAAATGTACTGATTTCTTCATCAGCTGGAAGGAACTATTTCTTCTGCTGCCCTCCTCTGTCCTCACATCTTCTCTGTTTGGAGAAGGCTTTATGAGCTAGGTATGTCTGGACCAGCAATATTAATCTACTGTGATAATAACACCAGAAAGCTTAGTAGATTTCTCTGTATCATGGGAATTATTAAATAATTTAAATTAATATTAGGTAAATTACAGTAATTTCACGACCATAAGGCGCACCGGACTATAAGGCGCACCCCCCAGGAGTCGGCACATTTCGCAACTTTGTAGATCAGATAAGGCGCACCGGTCTATAAGGCGCACTTTTTTTTTTTTTTGCAGCGAGGAACCGCGCGGCGCGCAACAAAGTAACGAATTGCTGGCAGGTGCTAAATTTGTAAACATTTCTCAAAGATCGGTGTAGCCTTTAAATGCAGCCCCAGGCGCCCTCCCCGTGCAGCGTGCCCCGGCACTGCCGCCCGCCCCTGGCGCCAGCTGGCACGGCTCACAGCACCCAGCTTCCACCGTGCGACCGCGCTGCGTCCCGGTTTCCCTGCGGCCGGCGGCGGTGACGCTTCCCGTTGTTCCCCGCGGCCGCGCCGCTTCTCTCCGCTTCCCCGGGGCTGCGTCACTTGTCGCCGCTTTTCGGCGGCTGCGGGGGCTTCCCCGCTGCCACTCCTCGGCAACCGCAGGGGCTCCGGCAGCGCCGCTTCACGACGACCGCAAGGGATTTCCCCGCCGCCGCTTCTTGGCAGCCGCGGGGGCTCGACCGTCGCCGCGATTCGGCGGCCGTGGGGGCTCGGCCGCCGCCGCTTCTCGGTGGCCACGGGGGCTCCGGCAGCGCCGCTTCTTGGCGGCCGCGGGGGCTCAGCCTGCGCCGCGATTGGGCGGCCGCGGGGGCTCCGGCGGCGCGGCTTCTCGGCGGCCACGGGGGCTCCGGCGGCGCCGCGATTTGGTGACCGCGGGGACTTCCTCGTTGCCGTGATCCACCGGCCGCTAGGGCTTCGCCGCCGCCGCTTTATGGCGGCCGCAGCGGCTCGGCCGGCGCCGCCTTTTGGTGGCTGCAGGGGCTTCGCCGCCGCTGCTCCGATGCCGCCACTGGGCGGGCTCTGCTCAGGGCTGTTGCGGGCTCGCACTTCTTGTTCCCTCCGCGCCCGGGCCAGGGCCACCCGGGTTCTCGTTCCCCCAGCGCCCGTGGTGGCGCCACCCAGCTCCTTGTTCCGCCCAGGCCAGGACTGGCGTTGGCTGCCTCCCTCCCCTCTTGGCTCCTGCCGGCTGTGGCCGCCCACTCCCGCCCCCGCTTGCGACACAGTGCTCCCGCGGCACCGCCCCCCCATTGCGGCTCGTACTTCCGGTTTGGCAAATTTCGCAACTTTGTCCATCAGATAAGGCGCACCGGACTATAAGGCGCACTTCCGGGTTCAGGGAAAAAATTTAGTCAAAAAGGTGCGCCTTATAGTCGTGAAATTACTGTAAAACTGCGTCTCTCTTCTGTAAATGTATTCTCTCTTTGAACTTAAAGCTGTCTGTGTCACTGCATCAATTTATGAAGTAAAGGTGAAATACAGATGTCTGAACACAGACTTCAGAGATACCTTCTCAGTCTGATCTCTGAAGGCACATGAGTAATTTGAAATGTTCTGGTAGAAGGTGTTATGTAAGTGGCACATATCATCACAACACGCATGCTGTAGAATTAAACCCATAAGCATTTAATACACTCAGTAAAATAGTTTGATTATGGTTTTAACGTGGTTATTTGGGTTTTACTCAGATTCTATCTGTCTGGGAGAAAAAAAAACTACTTTGCAGCAGAAGTTAAAATTGATATTTAAGTGTTCTGCAGCTTTCTAAGTTTAGTATATTTCAGCAATTTTCAGCAATTTTCAGCAATTTGTTTACTTCCTAGGTTATAATGTTTCTTTTATTATACAGACCCATTTAAAGGCTTTCCTCTGCCAGTGCCAGCCTGGGCAGTTCCTGGGGAGCTGCACTGCTGCTTGGGCAATGTGACGAGTCTTATTATTCTGATAAACTGAACCACAGCCTACAATGCAATTTCATTTACCAGTGCCTTCATTTAGTGCTTTTCCTTGAAATTATCACCAACTCTGTGCTATTTTTTTCCACTACAACTAAAATATTAGCAATCATAGCAGGTTTATTTCAATGCCACATAGCATTGTTATTGTGACTAAAAATAGCAAAAAGATATTATTTAAAAACATCTCTGCTATCTGCCAAAATATTCTGAGCTTAAAGTAAAAGCTGATCAAGGCCATTAGCACTGTAATTTTGTAAAAATTGGAGTCTCAGCTACATGTAAAAAGATGTAAAGATACTACAGCAAAAGCATTTTTATGTGGTAAGCAGTTCTGTGTTCAGTGTACAGTGCAGCTAAATGCACTGATTCTTTAGCAGAGGTCTAGCTTTATTTTAGGTTAAAAGGAACCCCAGGTAACTCAGTTCTGCTGGGAAATATCCCCTACAAGTTCTGGAATATAACAGCAAGAATATGTACTTCCTTATGGAAGTTGTTGCTGTTGTCTCTCCTGAGATGTGTTCATGATTGCAGGGCAGGGCAAAGAGTGGTTGATGGAGTCTGAGCCGTGTTATCTAAATCATTATGGCTGGTATCCCTGGTTTGCAGGTGCATATGTAATGTCTCTAGAGGTCAGATAATTATGTATATATTTATTTACTATTTTATTAAAATACATTAATACACCTTACAAACCGCAAAAGTCCAGGAATTAAACATAGATAGGACATACTCTAGTAAAGTATTGCTACTGTATTCTGCAGCAAGTACCTTTTCTTGATGTAGAGATGAGGTGAAAGGGTGGACTGTAATTTTTATTATTACTAGTTTGTTAATAGTAGTATCTCACAGCACTTTGTTAGTCAGTAAAGGAATCAGAGAAGAGAAATCTAATGACCTCACTAATGCACTCAGGAACCAAGAGGATGAGAATAGCACTGAAAATGTTTTTCCTTTGCTGTTGTGGCTAAGTGGTCTTCTTTATCAAAGGCGGTTAATACTCAGTCCTGTGCTACTTCGTCCTTAACTTGCACTAAGATTCATGACTTCAGTATGTAACAGTGTCCCGGTTTAAAGGGACAGTATCACCAGGAAAAGGAAATTCAGGAACTCTCAGGCACAAAAAAGGTATAGGTTGGGAATAACAGTTCTTTACTGATATATTTATAAGACAAACAAAAACAGCATCAACTATATGAAAGAAAAAAAACAGTGACAGAACAGAACGGAATTCAGTCCCAGTCCCTTTTTCAGTCACCGATGACTCTCCAATGGAGCAGGGCAGGCGGCTTCCCAGTCGCGGCTGCTGCAGGGGCAGGGGAGGGGGCCAGGTGGCCTTACTGGCCCAGGTGGAAGAAAGGGTGAGGAAGGAACTCTGCTCACCGTGGGCGTCCCAGTTCCCAGTTGTTCAGAGGAAGCAGGAAGCTTTAGCAGTCCAGATCCAAGAAGCCTGATCCCAACAGGAGAAAAGGAACCTCTCTCCTCGAGTTCGGCCGGCGAACTGTGAGAGTTCTCCTACTCCCAGTGTCCTCTTACTTGCTGAAAACAAAAGCAGGACTCCACCTTTCCCTAATGGAGCCATCAGGCTGCTTCAGCTAGTCCTTTGTCTCCAGCTCTTAATGGCTAATAGGAGAGCCATCCCAGCTAGCTTAACATAATAATGGGAAAAATTTCTAAACCTCGCCAACCCACAACATTATCCACCCCAAATTTTTTCCATGCTAACATACTACATTAAATTAGAACCTTTAAATTACATACATACATGCAGTTACAGACACAGTATCATAGGTAGTTCACTCTAGAACAAGGTCTCCTTGGGGTATGCATCGGGTTTCTCCATCCTTTTGCATCACCCACCAGGTACAACCTGGTCCTTGAGCAAAAACCACCCCACGGACAGGATTGTCTTTGCTGGAGGCAGAGTTCACCCAAACAGTTTTCCCTAGCATACCTCTCATGTGTACCACTGGAACCTTATCCCCATCTGGTGTTCCCAAGAGCTCAGATTGGGCAGGGCCTGATCGGTTAGTGGAACCTCGCATATTCACTAACCATGTGGCCTTTGGTAGATTACTTTCCCAGTTCTTGAAAGTCCCCCCACCAAGTGCCTTCAAGGTGGTTTTAAGCAGGCCATTGCACCGTTCGACCTTCCCAGCTGCTGATGCATGGTAGGGGATGTGGTATACCCACTCAATGCCGTGTTCCCTAGCCCAGCTGTTTATGAGGCTGTTCTTGAAATGAGTCCCATTGTCTGACTCAATTCTCTCAGGGGTGCCATGCCTCCAAAGGACCTGTTTCTCAAGGCCCAGGATGGTGTTCCGAGCAGTGGCATGAGGCACAGGGTAGGTCTCCAACCATCCGGTGGTGGCTTCCACCATGGTCAGCACGTAGCGCTTGCCTTGGCGGGTCTGAGGCAATGTGATGTAGTCAATCTGCCAGGCCTCCCCGTACTTATATTTGGACCAACGCCCACCATACTAGAGGGGCTTCACCCGCTTGGCCTGTTTGATGGCAGCGCACGTATCACAGTCATGGATGACTTGAGAGATACTGTCCATGGTTAGATCCACCCCTCGGTCTCGTGCTCACTTATACGTGGCATCTCTGCCCTGATGACCTGAGGCGTCATGGGCCCATCGAACCAGGAACAATTCTCCCTTGTGTTGCCAATCCAGGTCTATTTGTGACACCTCTATCTTTGAGGCCTGATCAACCTGCTCGTTGTGTTGGTGTTCCTCATTAGCCCGACTCTTTGGGACATGGGCATCCACATGACGAGCTTTCACAGGTAGCTTCTCTACCCGGGTGGCAATGTCTTTCCACTCGTCGGCAGCCCAGATTGGTTTTCCCCTACGTTGCCAGTTTGCCTTTTTCCACCTTTCCAGCCAACCCCACAGAGCATTGGCTACCATCCACGAGTCAGTATAAAGGTAGAGCTTTGGCCACTTCTCTCTTTCAGCAATATCCAGGGCCAGCTGAACAGCTTTGAGTTCAGCAAATTGACTTGATCCACCTTCTCCTTCAGTAGCTTGTGCAACCTGTTGTGTGGGGCTCCATATGGCTGCTTTCCACTTCCGGTTCATCCCCACGATGCGGTAGGAGCCGTCAGTGAAAAGAGCGTAGCGTGTTTCATCTACTGGCAGTTGGTTATACGGTGGGGCTTCCTCAGCGCGGCTCACTTGTTCTTGCTCCTCATCATCGGTGAGACCAAAATTTTCACCTTCTGGCCAGTTCGTAATTATCTCCAAAATCCCAGGGCGATTTGGGTTTCCGATGCGGGCGCGTTGCGTGATGAGGGCAATCCACTTGCTCCATGTGGCGTCGGTGGCGTGGTGGGTAGAGGGAACCTTTCCACTGGTAGTCGGGGTGCCAGGAGGAGTTGTGCTTCCATCCCAATCACCTCTGAGGCAGCTTGGACTCCTTCATAGGCAGCCAAGATCTCCTTCTCTGTGGGAGTGTAGTTGGCTTCAGACCCTCTGTAGCTCCGGCTCCAGAATCCCAGAGGTCGCCCTCGAGTCTCCCCAGGCACCTTCTGCCAAAGGCTCCAGGACAAGCCATGGTTCCCGGCTGCAGAATAAAGCACATTCTTTACCTCTGGTCCCATCCTGACTGGGCCAAGGGCCACTGCATGAGTGATCTCCTGCTTGATCTGGGCAAAGGCTTGCTGTTGCTCAGCACCCCAGTGGAAATCGTTCTTCTTACGGGTGACCAGGTAGAGAGGGCTCACAATCTGGCTGTACTCAGGAATGTGCATTCTCCAAAAGCCTATGGCACCTAGGAAAGCTTGTGTTTCCTTCCTGCTGGTTGGTGGAGACATTGCGGTGATCTTATTGATGACCTCAGTGGGGATCTGGCGCTGTCCATCTTGCCACTTTACTCCCAGGAACTGGATCTCTCGGGCACGTCCTTTGACTTTGCTCTTTTTAATGGCAAAACCAGCTCTCAGCAGAATCTGTATGATCTTTTCTCCTTTCTCAAATACCTCCACTGCCGTGTTCCCCCACACAATGATGTCATCTATGTATTGCAGGTGTTCTGGAGCCTCACCCTTTTCCAGTGCAACCTGGATCAATCCATGACAGATGGTGGGGCTGTGTTTCCACCCCTGGGGCAGACGATTCCACGTGTACTGCACGCCCCTCCATGTAAAGGCAAACTGAGGCCTGCACTCTGCTGCCAGGGGAATGGAGAAAAATGCGTTGGCAATGTCAGTGGTGTCATACCACCTTGCTGCCTTGGACTCCAGCTCGTACTGGAGTTCCAGCATGTCCGGCACGGCAGCGCTTAGCGGTGGAGTCACTTCGTTCAACACATGATAGTCCACAGTCAATCTCTATTCTCCATCAGACTTGCGCACGGGCCAGATGGGGCTGTTGAAGGGTGAGTGAGTTTTGCTGACCACCCCTTGGCTCTCCAGCTCACGGATCATCTTGTGGATGGGGATCACAGCATCTCGATTCGTCCGGTACTGCCGGCGGTGAACTGTTGAGGTGGCAATTGGCACTTGTTGCTCTTCCACCTTCAGGAGTCCCACTGCAGATGGGTTTTCTGACAGTCCAGGCAAGGTGTTCAACTGCTTAATGCCCTCTACCACTACAGCAGCTATTCCAAAAGCCCATCTGTATCCCTTTGGGTCTTTGTAGTAGCCACTCCTGAGAAAATCTATGCCTAGAATGGGCGGTGCCTCTGGGCCAGTTACAATCGGATGTTTCTGCCACCCCTCTCCAGTCAGGCTCACCTCAGCTTCCAACAAAGACAATTCCTGTGATCCCCCCGTCACCCCAACAATGGAAATACGCTCTTCCCCCACATGTTCTGATGGTATTAGAATGCATTGTGAACCAGTATCAACTAATACCCTGTATTCTTGTGGTTCTGATGTGCCAGGCCGTCGGACCCACACCATCCAATAGACTCTGTTATCCCGTGCCTCTCCCTGGCTAGAGGCAGGGCCCCTCTGGCCCTGGCTATTATTCCTTTCCTGAACATACATAGTGGAGGTTCCTTCAAGTGGGTCTGACAGATCATCCTCCCTTCTGTAATGCCCAGCACCTTGGTCATGGGAGGTTGAGGCTACCTTCACTTTAGTGTAGCTCCCTCGGTTAGCATTTCCCTCCCTGAGTTGACGCACCCGTGCTGCCAAGACAGAAGTGGGTTTCCCATCCCATTTTCCCATGTCTTCCCCATGGTCACACAGGAAAAACCATAGGTCAGCTCGTGGGGTGTACTCTCTTCCACTAGCTGAGGGGCGCGGGGCTGTAACCTTGGGGTATGAGGCTCGCACTGGTGCTGCCTTGATCTTCCTGATCTCCTCCCTCATCTCACTTATGTCACCTCTCATCCCCCTCACCTCCTTCATCTCCTCCCTCATCCCCCTCATCTCCTGGACCACGGAAGAAACCTGGGCCTGCACTACGCCATTCATCATACTGTGAAAATCCCTAAGCTTGTTAGCAACAGAGCTCACTGTTTCTCAGTGCTCATCAGCATTAATCATTGCAATGAAAGTGGTGTATTGAGATGGCCCTCGGTTTGCCAGGTTCCACAGCATGTGACCTGTGCACCTGACCTTGTCAGGGTCATTGTCATGCTGTCCATCCCTCCCAAAGAGTACCTCCAGTACCGCCACCTCTCTCAGCTGTTGAATCCCTTCCTCAACGGTTTTCCAATGCATTCTATTATGGTACTCCTGCATTCTTTCTTTGTTGACAAACCTCTCTCTTACACTCATTAAAAGCCGCTCCCAGAGGGGAAGTGGGCCTGGCTCCCTTACGAATATTTGGTCCACACCTGAGTCCTGGGACAAGGATCCCAAATTCCTTGCCTCTGTACCATCCAAGTGCACACCTGTACCCATAAGGTCCCAGACCCGAAGTAACCAAGTTGTCAAAGCCTCCCGGCCCCGTCATGCAGTATCTTTCCGCAGATTGCGGAGATTTTCATAAGACAGGGACTCAGTGATGATTTCAACCTCTGGCTCCCCTGCTGGTTGTGAGGGCCCTCCTCTCTGGTCCTCTTTGTCTAGGTGCCTTGCTTTCATTTTAGACTTCCTAGTTTCTACAGGGGCGACTGCTGCTGGCTGTGAGTGCCCTTGCAATTCAGCTGGACCCTGGGCAGATGTAATACCTATGGGTTCCACTACAGCATCACTGGATTCTCCCCCTTTATGGCAGGGCTTCTCACCAGCTGGGGAGAGGTACTCCTTCATCATCTGGCCCATCTCACTCATCTACTTCACTAGAAGCCCCACCCACTCCGGGTGGTTTCTTTCTGAGATGGGCTGTGGGGCAGGGTCAGGCTCTGGGGCAGCATCCCTAGTCTCTGGGGCAGGGTCAGGCTCTGTGGCAGCATCCCTAGTCCATGGGGCAGGGTCAGTCTCTGTGGCCACATCCCTAGTCTCTGGGGCAGGGTCAGGCTCTGTGGCAGCATCCCTATTTCCTGGAGTAGGTATCAGAGTTGTTATCCAGCTCAATCCCCCATTATCTCTTAATGTTAAATAGGACAAGCCTATCAGTAACACCAGCCACTGTACGATATCATTAGCATTCAGAGGAAATCTGAACCCTTCAAAAACTGATGGGGTAGACCCAAAAATTTGGGTGAGGGGTTGGGAGAAAATTTCCCCTGGTGTTATTCCCTCATAGTAGGTGCCGTTATTAAAGTAATCCCAAAAACATGCATTTAGTGTGTGGTATCCCTGAATCCATGTACCCGCCGTCCAAAGGAAGTTAAAAATCCATGAATTCCTCACCTTATCAACCCATAAAGCAAGTTTGATAACAGTCACAGTAGCCTTAGTTACAGGGCCCATGCTTATGTAAGGGTTTGCAAATGGGAGATATACATGTATGAACACATGCAGCCCAAACCAGATTAAACTGGACCACATGTTGCTAGCACACAAAAAAAAAACAATCTCAGGCAACTGAAGAACTGTTATTCCTTAACCTCTTGCCCCACGTTGGGCGCCAAGATCTGTCCCGGTTTAAAGGGACAGTATTACCAGGAAAAGGAAATTCAGGAACTCTCAGGCACAAAAAAGGTATAGGTTGGGAATAACAGTTCTTTACTGATATATTTATAAGACAAACAAAAACAGCATCAGCTATATGAAAGAAAAAAAAAACAGTGACAGAACAGAACGGAATTCAGTCCCAGTCCCTTTTTCAGTCACCGATGGCTCTCCGATGGAGCAGGGCAGGTGGCTTCCCAGTCGCGGCTGCTGCAGGGGCAGGGGAGGGGGCCAGGTGGCCTTACTGGCCCAGGTGGAAGAAAGGGTGAGGAAGGAACTCTGCTCACCGTGGGCGTCCCAGTTCCCAGTTGTTCAGAGGAAGCAGGAAGCTTTAGCAGTCCAGATCCAAGAAGCCTGATCCCAACAGGAGAAAAGGAACCTCTCTCCTCGAGTTCGGCCGGCGAACTGTGAGAGTTCTCCTACCCCCAGTGTCCTCTTACTTGCCGAAAACAAAAGCAGGACTCCACCTTTCCCTAATGGAGCTATCAGGTTGCTTCAGCTAGTCCTTTGTCTCCAGCTCTTAACGGCTAATAGGAGAGCCATCCCAGCTAGCTTAACATAATAATGGGAAAAATTTCTAAACCTCGCCAACCCACAACAAACAGATACATACTTCAAAGGAAAGGTATGAAAGGGAGAAACTTCTGGAATGAATTGGTGTTGGCAGTGAGTGAAGCAAGTAGAACATCACTGTGACACACCCTGGAAGTTAGTCCCTGTTGAGCTTCCTTGCCTTTGAAGTGCTTCAGAGTTGGGGACCCTGTAGGGAATAAAGAAAGCTTTTACATCCCCTAGTGCATACTTCCCATGAGCCTCAAGTTAAAACAGAATGTTTTGCATACTTCTCAGTGTTCTATTGAAGTGTTTGTTTCATTAAAATTTTATTAGGAACTTTTGGATTGATTGATTCCGACGTTGAATCATTAATTCGTAGCTAATGGCAATGGAGTTCTAATTTCACAAATAATTCACATTTTTATCATTTGTATGGTATGCAGAAACTTTTCTGAATAGTAGTTTCTTTTTTTGGTCCTGTTCAATACCTTTGCCTTGCAGTAGATGGGTTCTGTAGTGCCTGCAACATATAGAAAGAGAATATATCTTTCTCTTAATGCTGAATTAATACTGAAAGATAAGATCAAGAGCAGTAAATGCACTGAGAGACCTGAATTTCCTGAGAGTACTGGGTTCCAGAAGATCAAATATGTATTGCCTAAATATTCCCTGGTTTTCCACTGTAAAACACTTGTGTGAGTGAATACACTACAAATTCTTTTGTAGGTTTTTTTGTTGCATAAAGAAAACTAAAGGGCTTTTTAACAAAGCACATCAAAGGCATATCTAGTGTTAGATCAGTGATTGATTAAAAAAAAAGTTGACTGCTGATAATATTTGTTACAGTTTTATTTTTATTTAGTAAGAAAAATTTCATTACTAAGTTACACACAAAAAGTGTATTATCAAGGCTTAAATGTTAATCCTTTGATAAGAGATGAATGAGGATTTTTTCATTTGATATTGTCCTTGATTCTTGTGCTTTGTGATGTTCTTTTAAGGTTTTGCACTGTAGCCATTTGATTAGTCTGTAATCGGATAAGATCAAATTTGTCCACGTCTTCTGCTTTTTTTTCCCCAGTGCCACAGCTTGTTTCATCTGATGTCACAAAATCATCATAGTTACAGAGGCTGTAGAGGGTGGAGGAGCCTGATAAAACTTTTAAAAATCTCTCTTTAATAGTAATACCAAGTTGAGATTTTTTTCCCCATTTGAATATGCAAATTCCCCAAACCACATTGTTGCAAACTACTTCTCATTTTTTATCCGTTAAAACCAGACGACTGACTATCATTTGTACCAGCAAAAAGAGGTAGTAAAAAACTGCATTTTGTAATTGTTTTTGTAAGGGGCGATATCTAATAAGCAACTAAACAATTTGTTTGGCTTTTCACTACTCAACATAACTATTCTAAGTAATTTAGGTCAAACTAGTTAATTACTTCTGTAAAATGCAGTTGTCTGGTACATGAAATGAACTTGTTGCCTTTTCAGGGGTCATTTATGGTCTTACAGTTGTGATGACACATAAAGTTGTGATTTAGTAGTGTTTGAAATGGGGAAAAAGCTTTATAGAGCTACCAAAAAATGGAGTGGAAAAACAAGCATTTTTGTTTTGATTGCTGTTTTCTTCTAAAATATTTGCTGTGTAAATACACATTTGTAATTTTTGGTGTTCCCCTTAATACAAAAATTGGCAAGTGGTGAGAAAGAGACCAAAACAGGAAAGAGAAAGAAGGCCACTTCTCTAATATACAGATTTTTAAAATTTAGAAGTAAAACATCCACAAAAATGTGGTCTGAAATAAAATAAAGGTTGTGTAGTGTCGAATAAATGCTTAAGAATCCCAAGAAATATCATAGGCTTGACTATGAGGAGCTGATAAACCGTGAAGTAAAAATGAGCAATTTTAAAACTTTACAACAGAAGTCAGTAGTGACACTTACATTGCCACAGGTCATCATCCTGTTTTGTTCAAAATAGGATTTGATGTCCACAAGCATCTAGATGTTGCTTTAATTGTTAAAATGAACTTTGGGCCAGACCCTGTATATCATACATTAGTACTTGCTGGTTTCTCCCTGATGGGGAATAACAGGCTTTCAGGGAAATTATGCTGCAACAATACACAGTGAAGTATTAAATGCCAATTCCTATTTACAATTGGTCACAGTGTGAGGCTGGACTCACAAAACAAAAAAATCAGGTGTAGAATAGTGTTTGACTATAATATTTGAAAAAAATTTTTTTTCTTCTTTTTTTTTTTTTTTTTTCTTTTAATAATTTGCATGGAAAGTTTTTATGAGGTCTGGCTTTCTAGAGGTCCTAGGTGCTTTTCATTATCACAAAACCATATTATCTACCAAAGTCATGTACTCTAGTTCATACAGATACAGAAATGAATTAATACTTGAAACAGTTCACTTTCAAGTGAGCATTATAAGTCTGTGTTAGAGCTTATTGTGATGGTAATAGTTTCTGAAAATCAGTAAAACTTACTTTAGACCCCAAGTCTTCATGCCATGTTTTAGGCTTTAGTGTATATTTGCTGTTGATTATAGACACCCTAAAAATAGGGTTGTATAAATGGATATGCTGACAGATTCTGAGCTATCATGTTGGTAGCAGGCACTGCTATAATTAGGTACACATCTGAGTAGGCAGTGAAATATGAATGCCATGTTTATACCTTGCAGCACTGGAAGGAATGCGTGTTAATCTGCACAATCCCTTTAAAATGAGATGGGGAGCAAAAGTTTGTGGAAAAAAGATGCTGAGGTTTATTTCATATTCAGGCATGACATGAGGGTATTTCAAAAGACAAGAAATTCTTGCGGAATATTAGATAATTCTGATTAGTTCTGGTTATCTTGGGATTTGTAAAAAAACATCAGAATTTGCCTGAAAATATCAGTCACTTTACAATTCAGCAGAAGAAAAGATGTGAAAAGTTTTCTATCTTTTTATTACAAACAAAATATGGTTGAAATAGTTTAAATGTCAGTAAAAACTTTTCTTTCCTCTGTCTTTAGGCATTTAAACTCTCCAGTCAAAAAGTTTTTCTCCTACTTATTTTTGCTGTCAAACTCTTTTTTCGTTTGTAATTTTAGAGGTCAGAACCCAGCTGTCGCTGAATTTAACTTGCTTCTTAAAGCAAATTCTTTGGAAACGTACGGTGTTGATCCTCACCCCTGCAAGGTAACAGTTCTTTTTACTAACTTTTAATAAAATGTTCTCTTTACTAACATTTAGTTACAATACAGTAATGCAATTGATTTAGCTCTGGTTTTTATCCAGTCACAAATAGGGAACAGTTTCTAAAAAAGCTTCCCTGGAACTATGTATTATGCTTAAGCCTTGAAAGGACACTGACTGCTGAATATTTCTGCATCAGTTAAAAAAAGGGTTTCTCCAGAAGAAGCAGAAGAACATCACAGGAGAATCTAGTAGATTGTAGTGGCATAAGCTCTCATTATAGTCCATAATTTCTTTGCATTTAGTGCGAAGATTTCTTTTAATTACTCCAGGTATGAAATATTTTTTGTTTGCCAAGATTTTCAGGCTTCACCATTATTTTGACAAGATGATGCAATACTCTGATAGTCCATGGCAGATCAGTTTTTCAAACACCATCAAAATATGTAAATCTTAGGAAGAACAGCAAACCTAATGTACATGGAGAACCCACTTCCCATTCCCACTTCCCACTTTGTTATTTTGTGATCCTCTATAAGAAGGTGATCTTAATTACCAGTTCTGATTATCTTGTATGCATGTATTTTTAATTACTTGGTTGTATCTGCATAATCTGCAGTGTTTATTTTTAGAGTGACTTGCATTGTGTTTTAACTGCTGCTTTTGCATTGGCTCATATATTATCTTTTCTGTTGGAACAGCAGTGCTATTTAGTTAGCTGCACTGGTGGTGAGCATCCTTAAGCACTGAGCTCTAACACAAAACTGCATAAGATTTTGGATATACAGTGTCAGGAATGGTGCCTCTGTGTGAAAGGCAGGGTCTGGTTCAGAGCTTAGTGAAGTCAGTGATGTAGTAAACTTTACTTTGAAACTACACTGCAGATTTTCAAAAGGCATCCCAGAAACTGAGGCATAACTGGCTCTGAATTATGTCTTTACCTGTGTGAAAGGTTTTGTAGTGTGGGGGGACAATCAGAGGTTCATCACCCATGTCAGGAAAATTTGTCTGTCTTCTGGAAGTGAACTACAAAGCAAGATTCTTTGCTGGGTCCTCATGACAAGCTCCCCTCAGTGCTGTGGCTGCTACTCCAGAACCATCCCTGTTTCTGTTCCCCTTTACTTTGTTGGTAAAACATAAGGCATAATAAAGTTGTTTATCTTTAGCAAGATGAGGGTAGGGAACTTGGGATGGACAGAAAATCCAGTTAATATAAATTAATCTCAATCATTAATCAAACTTGATAAGCCAGAACTTTTATTGTGGAGTTATATTTTTTAAATTTTCCTTTCTATTTCAAAGGCGAGCACCCATATTTCTTCTGGTTTGTGCTAAAAACTACATGCGTATGAAACAGAAGCTTTTATTATTAAATGCTGTTGGTCAGGAATATTTCCAGCACAACACCTTGCAGAGGAACAATGTATTGCAAAATCTTAAAAAAAATTAGCAGTTGAAGCAGATAGGAATCCCTGGTTTGTAGTTAGTCCTCCTTTTGAGAACGGGACATACACAGAAGTATGTTTTCAATAAATTTGGGAAGTCTACCTAAGGAGTCCCTGTTGTCATCAGCTACAGGTAGATGGAAACAAAGCATGATGTTACTCAAATGCCTAGAAATAAATGGACAAGGGCAGTCCTTTCCTTTAGAAGGCAAAATTTTTTTGAAGAAGAAAACAAAATAAAGGTAATCTAGACTGGAGTAACAATTTATGTTATCAGTAAGAAATATCTCATTGGATGAGCGGAAAGTTATGCTTCTTTTTCTCTTTCAAGGACTCATTTGGGACAACTACATTTTTAGGATTCACAGCTGCAGGATTTGTAGTTTTCCAGGGAAATAAAAGAATTCATTTATTAAAATGGTAAGCATATGATGTAAGAATATTTTAATAAATAAGCATGTTTTCTCCTGTGTCTTCTTTTCCTACCATCTTCACCTTCATTTATTGTCTTTAAGGAGAACCATGTGAATATTACATCTCCTGCCCCACCATGTTTCTGTTTTAAAGGATTTTGATAACAACAACTACAACAATAATAACAACAACAACAATTTGATCTCCTTCAGGTCCCAGTGGAAATTATTCATAAGGTTCATTAGTCAACATAATTTACAAATGCTAAAACTGAGTAAGTTGATTTTTCAGCTATGCTGTAAATCACCAGTGAGGTTTATTGGCAAAGAGGTCCGGAATGCTCCCAAGAATCCACCTTAATCTTTATCGACTCTTGGAAATATTGCAATCTCCTCATTTTATTACCCTCAAATTGAAAACAATAAAATAACTTATTTGGTAAGTGAGGAGGTGGAGATGAGAATGCCTTTGAATTTTTAAATTTTGTTTTTAAGTCTCTTTTTTCAAGAAATGGGCACTTACTCAGTTGTCTTTGGTTTGTCTGGTTTTACTTTTATTTGAAGTCCTGGACTTACTTTGTTAGCCCCAGTCAGCCACATTTAAGGAAGAGGTAAAACTGAGCTCCTGTGGACGATGTTAGGAGCAGCTGCCCACACCCTCAACAGTGTAGTGCAAAGTGACCAGTCGTACTCAGACAATCTCATTTTAGCCCTGCTGCTACATGCCTGCCAACAACAGTCACTCAGGTGTGACTGTTGCATCTCTGAGATCTCAGCCTGTCTTGTGGGATCAAGATGAAAAAAAGGTGAAGCTGGGCTCCTTGCTGCACATCTGTATAAACTTCCCTGAGTGTTGAAAAACCTGAAATCCTCAGAAGTGTAGTCAGTGAAGTCCTGTCTGCACAGCTGAGTTCCCTGTGGAACTCTGAGGGCATGCCTATCAAAAGCCATCCATTTGTGACCCTGGATTTGTGCTGTAACTCCTGCAGGGTTAATTGCAGGTAGCTGTGGTCACAGTGCTTCAGTGGTTTGTGGTTTTGGCGCAAGCAAAATGTAACAGCAATGTCGATGGCACACTGAGGAGAGAGTAGCACTTGCCAAGCATGTGTCCACAATACTGTGGAAAATGAATCTCACAGCATTTAGCTTCTCATGTTATTTGAGGATAATGTGTCCCCTTGGCAATCTAGGTATATTTATTAAGTGCATTAGTATGCAAACCAGATGAAAAATAAAATAGTAATAGAGAAAAAAAACCAATAAACTTTCTCAGTGTTACAGTAAATGCTGGAAGTTCAGTCTGGTGAGTTTTATCTGAACACTATGTACTACTGCTTCCATTTCTGAGGCCTAGAAATAAGTGCTAGTATCCATAACTAATTTTAGCTGAAATTTTCACTACACAATAAAACCCCCTAATTTGTATTTGAGATTTTCTTTTCAAATGTAAAAGCTTTCTCATTGATTTTTGGTTTTCTCATGTAAAAGGAAAGCTCTTAAAAAGTTTCAGATATAGCATTGTCCTCGCCTCCAAGATTGCTCCCGTTTCAACTCTGACATCCAAAACCCTTCGGGAGATTTATGAAAAATAACAATTAAAATATCCATTACAATTTAAGCACAGGCATGGCACTGCTTATTTATGGTCCACCGTTGTTCCATGTGTAGATTCAGCACTCAACCTTGATTATATTACATTTTGACAAGGGTTTTGCAACTCAAAAAACCCCTCTATAACAAGTGCTGTCAAACATTTTCTTCTTGTTGTGTTCTGTAATAAGTAGTCAGTTACTAAGATGTGTGATATGAAGGCTCAGATGAATAAGAATAGAGAAATGAACATTATCTTTCCCTCAATTTAATTACAGTAGACATTGTAAGATTTTAAGACATAAGAAGAATTACAAACTATGCCATAAATAGAATATAAACTTCTGTCTGCCTTTAATTTCCTCTTCACTTTCCAGCAGACAAAGTTAATTATTTGAAGGCACATAAGGACATAAAAGAAGTACTTTGGGTTTATGTTCTCTAAAAGAATTAAACTGTTAAATAATTTAATCCTAATTCTTGTAAGGCCCATTGAGGCCTTTTGTCATTTGATAGCCTGCTTGACTTTGTTAATCAGGGAAACTTACATCTAGTCACTTTTCTTACTTGTAAATCTATCCTTTTTCCCCCTATACTTAAATATTTTTTCTCTTTCTAGGTGTGATGTCTATAAACTGAAATTTGAAGGGAAGACATTTTATGTGTTTGGAGCTCAGAAAGAGGTTAGGCTTAATATTTCTACAGAACTTCTGCATTTGGTTAAGATTGTATAAGATATATTTATTTAACTATACTAACTTCTAAATAATCAAGAATTGTTTTTAGTATTGTAAATGAAATATAGAATATGAATGAATATGAGTAATTTTTGAAAAAACGTCTAATTTGCAAAGGATTGACACATTTCTCACTTAATATTAATCTGTGTGGATTGTTTATGATTTTGGATGCTTTTGGAGTAAAGTTTTAATTTATTTTAAAGTGCTAAAACTGTATTTGCCAACTCTAAAGTATAGAAGATGCCTGTATATGATTGCAAATTCAAGTAAGCTTTGATACCTGGATCAATGTGAGGTATTTTTTGGATGATTACAATCCCATCCTCAAATCTTGGCAAGCTGGAAAGGTTAGAGTCTGTCTCATGTAATTAGGGGTCCTATCACTGTGCTCTTGTCATTGAAATCATAGAGAGTTTTGTCTACAGCATGTTATAATAGTTCTTTCCCTGGATCAGAGTGATATAGTCTAAGGTTATGAATGGAGGTGAGGAAAGAAAATGAAGGAAAGAAATAATGCCAGAGGTATCAGGACTTCTCATGGTTGCAAGGAGATTTTGATGGTGGGACATCAAACAGTAGGGGGGTGGTAAGTAGTGCAGCAACTGTGTGATCTAGAATATTGAACACAGAATTTCCCTTTGATTTTGACCAGTTATACAGTTGTTTTAAAAGCCACTTGTACATATGCTCTTCCATGCCCCCTCCAAGCATCACCTTTTTTCTCTGAAAAAATTGCCTGGAATGTTTAAATATCAGCTATGTATGGACATATCAGCTATGTATCAGCTATGTATGGGTGAACCTCAGATATACACTACACAGGAAAACTTGGTTTCAGCGTATCTGGTTAAAGGTGATGCCATTAGGTACAGCTATTTCAGTCATGAGAATTAGCATTTTAACTGCTTTCATTTGGTTTCTTTCCCTTGCACTTAGAAGAAGGCTGTGCTGTCATTCCATACCTCTACACCAGCAGCCTGCAAGCATCTTTGGAAGTGTGGGGTGGAGAACCAGGCTTTTTACAAGTATGTGCACCTGAAGTCATTATCTATACTAAAAGTTAAAAAAAAAAAGTGCATGTTTGTGGAAAATTGTTCATTGTGAAATGTTCCATTTAACTAGCACAAGGCAAAATGCAAACAGAAAATACGCAAGTTATTGGGGAATATTATTTCGTTTCAAGACAGTATTAGAAATTGTTTAAAATTGAAATGAGACAGGAGGATTTTGGCTCCAGCACAATGCTTTTGCTGCTCTGTAGTGAGATATTGGATGGACAGAGCTCTGCATTTGTTTGGGAACATGGCTGTTAATGTTAGCTCTGATGTGGAATATCTTGAGAATGGAGGAAAAAATCTGTAATGCTTGATTCTCTGATCTTGTTATACATAAAAAGCCTGTAAAGTGACAAAAAGGGTACTATCTTCCTCCCTATTCCCTAGAAAGAGAACCTAATAAGAATTCCTCATGAAAAACTCCTCTGCATTCTTTCTGCCCTCCATTGATGTTGTTAGATCCATTTATTGAGGCATGTAGATTTTATTCTTGCTACTTAGCATTTCCTTACAGCCTCTCGAATATTTTATAAATATTACTGTTTCTGTTTTGGCACATAGCCACACCAGGAGGCTGCTGTAAGGATAAATAAAAATGAAGTATGAAAAAAGTGTCTTCTAACCTGGATGTTAATGACCTGCTTTAGTTTGGAAGAGTGTCTCTTTAGTTTCAACAGTGATACAATAATATATAATCTATCCAACTCATATATTCAATTGGATAGTAAAAAAAAAACAAACCCCAGGAAGTAGGAGCCGGCATGATGCATTTGTTAATTCCCTATGTCAACATCTACTGTGCTTGAGACTAAATCAAGCCTAAATATAATCTATAAAAAAAGACTTATTTGAGGATTATCCAGAAGCATTTTCTGTTGGAAGCAGGCTTAAGTAGGAAAATGCTGCATGGTGTTTGAGTAGTTTTATTTTATGTTACAAGAAATAAATAGGGAATATGCAATGATTTCCACCTAACGAAGAAAAATTAATTTCTTTGAGTAGAAATTAGCTCAATGTAAAAATGTCTCAGAGAGACTCACAGGAATATCTCTTTGCTCTTGTTAAATGACTGAAATATTAACTATTTGAGTTTTGACCACAAATACATAATTTAGGGGATTTGATCTCGGCTAGATGCCAGATGCTTATGCACCTGCTCTTTCACTCCCTCTGCTCCACAGATCAAGAGGAAAAAGTAACTTGCAGCTTAGTATGAAGACAGAAAGATTTCTTACCAGTTATTGTCACAGGCAAAACAGACTTGACTTGCAGAAATTTAACTTAATTTCCTTTTGACCTTTTCACCCTATTTCAAATTGCCATCAGAGACTAAACTAAAACCACCCTTCCCATTTCATTCCAGAATCAACTTTACTCCTTCATTTCTGGCTCCTATACATCCTCCTTGCCCTGAGTGGCTCAGGGGATGGAGAACAGGGATTGCAGCTCTCTCTGCTGCTCCTTCCTTCCTCTACTCCAGTCTCCTTCATGAACTGCCAAGCATGGGTCCTTCCCATGTGCTTGCAGTCCTTCAGGATATACCTGCTGCATCTTGTGCTCCTCTCCATGGGCCACAGTGCCTGCCTGGAGCCAGCTCAGGGGTGTGAGGTCTCCATGGGCTGCAGCTTCCTTCAGGGCATGTTGACCTGCTGCAGGGTCTTACACGGCCTGCAGTGAGGATATCTGCTCTGTGTTTGGCTGCAGCAGGACAGCCTCCTTCCCCACAGTTTTCTCCATTTGCTCCAGAATAGAATCTGCTCCAACACCTGGATTACCTCATCCCCCTTGTTCTTCTCCAACCTTGCTGTGTTCAATGCTGTTTCCCTCATCTCTTTTTATACTTTCCAAATTACCTTATGAAGTGGAATTGTTCCTTAACAATGATTACTTAAAGTAAAAAACAAAAACCTGTTTTAGTTTTAGTGGGTCTTTCAAGAGGACTCCTTTAATGGAATAAAGATTGGAAATGTCACTCAATGAATAGGAACATGAACAACAGATTGAAAAATTGTGATGTTTAATATGAAGGATGCACAAGAATACAAACAATCCTTCAAATATGAAATTGAAGCCAAAAACTATCTATAAATAAAGCCTTCAGATCATAGTTTTGAAACAGGAAATGCTTCTCACATTTCAGAGAAATAAAGTTGTACAATGGGGGCTGTTTCTTAGCAGCATTAGAAAAATCCAATTTGTTCGTTTTGTATAATATCAAAAAGATGTTCTAATAAGATTAAAGGGGACATAGTGAGATTGTGTAAATAATTCCTGGCAATGACACTTTGCCTTAATTTAATTTGGTCCTCTCCTCTTCCTAGAAGAGTTTGAGAGTTGGAATTTAAGGTATGGTCATGATCACATGACATATTTTGGAAAACAGAGCTTTAGTCTTTTCTTGATCCAGGTTCAGGTTCAGTTGCAGTTATTCAAGTAGATATTAACCATGGAAAGTTGTTTAGTAGGGTCTGGCAATGGGAGACTCAAGACAAAATCAATTTGCCATTTTTCAAGAGAACATCAAGGAAATGGCATGTGTGAGAGGCTTTTCCATGGTCATTGTTATTAAAGACTGTGATAAGAGGTTGCTGTGTGCTTGGTGATTACAGAGAAGCAGAAGGTTATGATGTAGGCCCCTAAGAAGTTGACTGAATAGAGATATTGGAATTGCACCTACTTTGGGAGACAAGTTGTTGTCTTTATTATTTCTTTGTTTTCTCAGTGGAAAAGCAAAATTAGCCGTATTTTCCCATAAACAAGGTGGTGTTGGTGTTATGACACGTCTCAGAGGCTTTTGGTATACCATGGTCTTTCCTTCATCCTGAGAATGAAAATTCATAGAGATGCAGCATATGTCTGCATTTAATATTCTTGTTTTCATGACAATCACTTGTTCCATGTTCAGTCATTCTATGCTGTCTGAATGATTTTATGTGTGTTTCATAATCTAGTTTGTATAAAGACCTTAAAAAGTTGAAAAGCTGAATTTTTAATATTACTTTATGGCATAAAAATATCAAAGCTTGTAGTTTGCCTTGTTCATTTTTGATTATCATGTCCTTGAAAAAGGTGACAGCTTCTGTTATTTTTCTTCAAGGTATGCAAAGTCCAGTCAGATCAAGACAATGTCCAGCAGCAAGATATTTTTTAAAGGCAGTAGATTTCGATATAGGTGAGTGTTTGCTGTTTCTTATTCAAGGTAAATAATTTCAGGAAGTAGGAAAATGTCAGTAATTACTCAGGACAAATTCAGGGCTTTTCCTGATAGAGGATCTGTTCATATCTACCTGATGCAAGATTTGAAAGTCTCTCTGTTGTCTCTTCTAATGTCACTTAAAAAATAAGCAGGAGTTTTCACACAGATACTTCTGTCAAGAGTAGTTCCACCAGCAGATAGCTCCTCTTTCAGTGCAGCTTCTGTGAAAATAAGGATGTGCGTCCAGTGCAGGGATTTTATGCCCTCTGGGCAGCTCTGAATCAAGTGTGATACAAAGAGGCAGTCCAGTTCCACTTGTGGTATTGTACTACAAAAAGAGTGCTTTTCCTTTGGTAGCTTTGTGAGCAAGTAGTCAGCACAGTTTTATTCTGGGACATTTTGCATGCACTTTATTGCATTTTTTCCCCTTTCCTTTAATTTCTTTTTGTAATATTACTTAATTGTTCACATTTATGTAGCTCTTGCATGTATCTTAGTATTTACTTGAGTATTCATTCCATTTTATAATGCAGTGGAAAAGTAGCCAAAGAGGTTGTGGAGGCAAGCTCTAAAATCCAGAGGGAACCTCCTGAAGTTCACAGGTATGTCTTGACATTCAGTATCAAACTTTGAGGACTAGGGAGGATTATTGTTCTCTACAGCAGTGTTCTCCTTCCTTTACTATCAGGTGCAATGGGTGTCATTCTGAGCTTCCAGAATTACACATGCAAGCCTTAGGAAATATATGTCTGACAATTTGACTAATGTCTCCTGTAAAAGAGAACTTAACCTATGCTGCTTTGAAGATGAGTTTAACTAATGAGTCAGATTGAAAACATTTTTTTTTTTTTGTGTTATGGCATAAACTGCTATTATATGATCCTAACAGAAAAGTACAGTAATTTCACGACCATAAGGCGCACCGGACTATAAGGCGCACTTTTTTTTTTGCAGCGAGGCTCCGCCCCCAGCTCCCCCGTGTGCTTGCTGGCCGAGGCCCTGCCTCCATCCGGCTGCCGTGGCACCATGGCCCCGCCTCCACCTGGCAGCCCCGACCCCGCCTCCAGCCAGGAGCCCCGGCCTCGCAGCCCCGCAGGCACCCAGTGGCCTGGGTCCTGCAGGCACCCAGCGGCCGCAGCCCCGCGGGCACCCGGAAGGCCCAGCCCCACCTCCAGCCAGCAGCCCCGGTCCCGCGAACAACCAGCGGCCCCGGCCCCGCGGGCACCCGGAAGCCCCGGCCTTGCCTCCACCCAGCAGCCCGTGTCCCGCGGCCCCGCGGGCACCTGGAAGTCCCGGTCCCGCGGACACCCAGCAGCCCCGGTCGGGCAGGCACCCAGGAGCCCCGGTCCCGCGGCCCGCAGGCACCCAGCAGCCTCGTTCCCATGGCCCCGCAGGCACCTGGAAGCCCCGGTTCTGCAGGCACCCAGTAGCCCCTGTCCCGTGGCCCCGCAGGCACCCAGCAGCCCCGGTGTGCGGCCCTGTGGGAACCCAGCAGCCCCGGTCGGGCAGGCACCCAGCAGCCCCGGCCCCGCGGCCCTGCTGGCACCCAGCAGCCTTGGTCCCGTGGCCCCGCAGGCACCAGGAAGCCCTGGTTCTGCAGGCACCCAGCAGCCCCTGTCCCATGGCCCCCAGGCACCCAGCAGCCCCGGTGTGCGGCCCCGTGGGAACCCAGCAGCCCCGGTCCCCCAGGCACCCAGCAGCCCCGGCCCTGCAGGCACCTGGAAGCCCCTGTCCCGCGGGCACCCAGCAGCCGCGGTGCCACCGGCACCTGGAAGCCGTGGCCCCGCGGGCACCCAGCAGCCCCGGTCGGGCAGGCACCCAGCAGCCCCAGTCCTGCAGGCACCCAGCAGCCCCGGTCCCGTGGCCCCGCAGGCACCCAGAAGCCCCGGTCCCGAAGGCACCCAGCAGCACCAGCCTCACCTCCACCCAGCGGCCCTGGTCCCGCGGCCCCGCCTCCAGTCAACAGCCCCGGCCCCGCAGGCAGCCGGCAGTCCGGGCCTCATGGGCACCCGGCAGTCCCGGCCCTTCGGCCCCGCCTCCTCCCGGCAGCTGCAGCCCCATGTCCCCACCTCCACCCAGCAGCCGCGGCCCTGCCGGCTCGCCCCGCGGCTCGCAGCTCTCACTTCCAGGTTTGCAAATTTCCGAACTTAGTCCATCAGATAAGGCGCACCAGACTATAAGGCGCACTTCTGGGTTCGGGGGAAAATTTTAGTCAAAAGGGTGCGCCTTATAGTCGTGAAATTACTGTAAATTCTAATTTCATTCCTAGATTTTGTTTGATTTTGAAATTTCTTGGTTTTTATGTTTATGGGTATATTTCAAAGTATACTTCATAGCTTTTCCATAATGCAGTCCAGTTAAAGAGCATGAAGTTCATTCAGTAAATAGGAAGAAGTACTGGAGAATCGTTTTTCAGAGGAAAATTTGGCTTGTAAGAAATAAGCTGCTGGAGATTGCTGGAAAACTAATGCTTTCAGGTCCTTATCAGTCATTGTAGTGATAGTAAAAGTTCCTAAGAACCTGATTAAAACACTTCCGAAAAGAAGGAGGTCATGAGGGAAAACTACTGGAAACCTTTTTTAAAACCAGGTTACTTAACAGTCTGAACATTCTACAGCGATATTCCGGTTTTTGTTGAGATTTCATGTTTGGGGGGAATACGCTTTGTTTATTTTTAATTCAATACTGCTGTTCTGTCTATATTTGAGATAAAAGTGTGTTGTCTTTACTAAAAGATGGGAAATTATTTGCAGGAGATATTTATAATATGTTGTCCAGCCCTACTATGTAATTGCGATTTAGGCCATGCTGACACACTTTCAAACATATTTTTCCAGATTACACTTTAAAATGGGTAACTGAAAGTCTAGAATGTGTTAATTGAAAACATAGAATGCAGAATATAGATGCCTCATTGAGGTAGCATAAAATACTTGGTCACACAAATGTATGTTAAATGAGAATAGTTACTCACTTTAGGAAATAGTTTATTGCCTACTTTCCAAGAGGTTTCTTTTTTGTATTTTGCTTTTCTTTTATTTCTTTATTTAGAAGTATTTTAAATATATAGTTGAAAACTCAGTGTAGATAAAGAAACAGATCAGAGAGCAAATAAGTTTATAAAGCAACATCATATGGATTTAACACCAATAAATACAATGCATATCTATTATCTAATATCTATCATATTAACCTTCTAACAAAGCTTGCATATTATGGAAACTCCAAGTTTAGTTTCTTAGAAAGACTAAGGAATATAATGATTTCAGGTGCTTTTACAGCTCAGGTTGTGCAATGGGAGACAAGACGTAGCTGATTCTTCTAAAAGCACAAGCAGGCAAAAATTATAGAAAATTTCCAGCTCAAAAAAAGAGGCATGTTTTAAAAAAAATTTCCTCTGTCAAAGATGGAAATGATGACTTCTCAGAAGCAAAACATTCAGAAAAAAATATTTGATTCAAGGTAAATATATATCTATATGTCTATATAAAGCTTTTCCTCCCTGTGCCCTCACCCTCAAAGTAAATTCAGTCGTACCATGGTTGCATTAAGAAAGAAACATGCAGTTGAGAGATGGGTGCTGCTCAGTATCTTTGTGTTTGGATATTACACTTAAGGCAATGTGTATTGAAAATCTGTTGGAGTGTGTGGTCATGCAGGATTAATGCAGTGGCAAGTTCTTCTGACAAATACAAAATGAATAATTTAATGTTTTGCTTCTGGGGCATGCCTGAAGGAGGCATCTTTGTAGATAAGTATGGAGCAGAAGCCCATGGATGCTCCCAGGCACAACTCATATTTTGAGAGCTGCTTGAGAACTTTTTACAACAAGCACAAAGGTTCAGGGATTGCATAAAAAGCCTATGGATTTACCTTTGGGTTGGAATTACTGTAATTATAATAATCTAAGTGAAAACTGTCTGCAGATAGTGAAAATTTAAACTAAATATTTATCAGAGAGGGTTCAGAGAATGCAAATTAAGATATAAATATCTCTGGACATGTGTTATGGCACAGGGAATCATGTCAATTGAGCAAGAAAGCTTATTTATTCCCACAGAATATTTACTGACAGGTAGTGTGGGTCAAGAGCTGGACACCCGTGTCCCACATTTACCTAAACCTTCAGCAACACACAGGTCCATCTTCTGACTTGCAATAGGTTCTTTGTTCAGTTTATTTATGTGGAATTTTAAGTTGAGCCTTTTGAAATGCATTTTGCAAACTTAAACACTGTATTGATACACCTTTTGAAGTCAAGTAGAATACTCTTCACTTTCATCTTGGCTTTTGTCAAAGCAAATATTTTATAATACAATGGTTAAGATTTACTGCAGGACTCTTGCTTCAGGTCTGTATCATGTAAATCCTAGATAACATATTCAAAAGAGCCATTTTGTATTCTCAGTAATATATTTTTTGGCTAATAAGCACCATGACTGAAGAAAATCAGTCAAGCTTTCCAGAGTGTATTCAACACCTGATACCAGGAAAGCCTCTTAGAGTGAAGTAAGGCAAGAAAGAAAAGTAAGGTAAGAAAGAAAACCAGCCTGAGTGCTGGGAGGCATGGTGTCGAGGCAGCGTCTGGGGTACTTGGGCATGAGTGAGAGCACTCTGTATCTGTAAACCACAGGGATACAGCTGTTCCTGCTTTAGTCTTTGATCCTCAGCACTCAAACTGTAACAAATCCTTTATCCAGTTCTGGAGGCAATGGAACCACTTTCCCCTTCCTTGAATCCAAATAAAGTAATTTCACGATTATAAGCCGCACCATTTTGACTAAAATTTTGGTCCGAACCCAAAGTGCGGCTTATAATCAGGTGTGGCTTATATACAGACAAAGAACAAAAAGTTGCTGTTTTGGTTTGGAGGACAGGTGTCTGCTGAAAAAGGCAGGAGCTTCTCTTTGAAATGGAGAATGTAAACCCCCTCCCTTCAAATTATTATAATTTTGAAATCAAGGGGCTTTCAGGCAAAAATATGGGAATTAAGAATAACAGTTCTTTTCTAGGGAAATTAAAATAGAAATACAGTACTACAAAGAAACAAACTGCAAACCTGACAAAGTCAGAGTACAACCTGACACCCCGTCAGGCAGGGTGTTGGTAGCAGTCCCATTAAATGGTGGTTGCAGTCCTCCTGCAGTGACATATGTGATTCAGTTGAAGCAGTGCTCCTGTACAAGGTGCAGTTTCCCTCTAAAGGTCCAGTGGTGATGTGGAGCAATCCAGTTTTCCTCTGGAGTCCAGTGGAGAAAGGGGCTCCTTTAGTGTCCCAAAACCTCTCTTTTTATCTTGGTAAGAAATGTTGGGCTCTTCCCCATGGCTGGAGCAACTTCCAATGGGATGCAGTAATTTTATCAGTCACACAGTGGGACTCAATGGGCCATTAGCAGAAAATGACTCGCTGGAGGAAGGATGGGTTGTGAAAAGATAAAGAAAAATGCCCTGGCTGGTTTCAATGGATGGCCCATTAGCAGAACATCTCCCGCAGAGATAAGGATCACTGCCCCCACCCTCAAGAGATGGTGATAGAATAGATACCTTTTATCACACTCTGTATTGTAACATGCGGCTTATAATCAGGTGCGGCTTATAATCGTGAAATTACTTTTGCTGTGCACTGTGGAGAGGAGCAACACACTGAAGTCCTGCCTGAGACGAAAGGAAGTCAGGCAGTGTAAAGGAGGTAAATCAGCACAAAATCTTTCTCACACATCAGATGTTGAAATGTTTATATCTGTGGAGGGTGCAACATAACACAGCTCAAAGCAGCATTCAATGTTTAGAGCTTTTTACAGCAGCTCAAGGCTTCAAAGTAATTTGTGCAAAATGATTCTGAGATGAGACCTACTGGGCTGCAGTTATTTCCAGTAAGCAAACTGACTCTGTTTTCCTCATTCTTTTAGAACCAACATTACCCAGAGTCGCAGCTCTCCCTCCTTGAACAAACAACTCATAATCAACATGGAACCTCTGCAGCCTCTACTTCCTTCTCCCTGTGAGGAGGAAGAGGTTCCTTTAGATGAAGGTGAGTCACTTACCCAATTCCTTTCAATATTAATTACAAAGTATATGGAAGAAAGTGTGATACTGATTGAGGGATACAGAAGAAAAATCTAATAATTTTCATTAGGAATACATCATCAAACCTCTGTATGTCATACCCAGAAATTACCATTTTCTTAAGAAACTGTGCATAAGCTTTATGCAAGATACATTGTGAGGAAAGTTACTGCCATTTGATTTCTGTTTCAAAAAATCTTTTAAATTCTCAGGCAAAGGATCTTAGGAAATAGATAGTCTCAAGACGGCACCTTTTTCTAATAGTCAGCAGTCACTCAGGAGTGAAAACAGGCAGTTTACTGCTGGATGTTTTGTTTTTCTCAATTTCCTTTGCTTTTATATTTCTTTCTTTCTGCTTTAGTCTGCTAATTTAATTTCCTTGACCAAAAAAGGACATTTTTTGAAGATCAGCTATAAAAGATCTGTTAATTTATCTTCCTTGACAAAAAGGGATGCTATTGGAAGATCAGCTTCAATTTATTCTGTAGAACAGTGTTTTCCATGTATTTCTGTATTTCTTGATATTTTAAATATCACATTGAACACCTTTCTTTTTGAGAAATGGTCACTACAAAAAATGACATGAACACCATTGGCAGCTCAAATGAGCATAATTGCCTTTGTCCTAATAAAAATGAAGCCAATCAAACAAAATCTGACCCTGGTTCTTGCTTGAGATGTAGTGAGATAATTGTTTGAGAGGTAGGGAAATATGATCTTTGCTGTTGCTTTGTTTTGATCAATGGGAAAGAGAAAATAGCTGAGTATCTTCATTTTCATGGGAGTATGTCCTGATTTTATTTCATAGGAGTTGTATGAACATGTTTTGTTCATTCTTGGGAGTTTGGACACTGAATGTAGCAAGCACAGGGTAAATTACATTGTCTGTGTGCATTCCTCATTGTAATTAGTAGTAGCAGCTGTTAGTTTTAACAGTTACTTGTTTACCTCTGCTGTGAAATACATGTATCTGAGAATTTGCCTTCTAGCAGCCAAGTACCACCGCTGTGTTTCCTCTGGGCAGCTGTCACCACTGCAGGGTGTAACAACAGCTTGCTGCGTACAGCTACACGTCTTTGTTTGCATCCTGTAACTACACTTACAACTCTAGGCAATGAAATCCGTTTCTGGAAACTGGTGTCTTATTGCTATATGCTCACCAGGCAGTTCTTGTTTGTGTTATGCAAGTTTGAAAATTACATTTCCTTTCAGTCCGACAGATTGTTGTTACTATGATGAGCTAATAGACATATTTGCTGGTGGTATTTAACTACATACTTTATATGTTTATATGTTGTTAAATATCACCAGCTGCTAAGTTAACAGTCTTTTCCTGCAGAAAATTTGGCCATATTATCAAATTGCAGCTCAAACTGATCTCAGCTCTCCAACAGTGATACTGGCTCCCTTCCCAACATCACTTCTGTGGATTCCCACATTCTCCTTTGCACCAGCACTAATCATACCAGTGTGAACGGGTAAAAGGAGTTAAAAAAACCCAAAAAACCCCCAAAAAACTAGTAAATAAAATAAATTCAAAACAACAACAGCAAAAACAAACCAAACTCAATAACAAAAGCAGACTGAATTAGAACAAAAAACCAAAAAAATCCAAACAAAAGACCTCTCAACTGTGCAGTGTCCTATTATTGCCTGACTCAACATTTGAGTGGCTCAGCAAGAGGGTCTACCAAGGTCCTGTATTGGGGTAAGGGCATGAGAAGGACATAAGGATGGGGAGGCATCCAGGTCTGAGACTGACACAACTGCCTTGGGAAACTGCTTTTGGTGCGCTATAGACATGAAATAGGCTTGTTACCTTTGTATATGTCTTGGCCCAGTGAAGCATACTTTCATTTTTTTCGCTCCAAGGGCAAAAGTCAATGTTATCAGAGCAATAATTCATGCATGATGTCTCAGCACAGAAGCATCAAGTGACCAAAAAGAAGCTTTCATCACTTTGTCAAAAGCACATTAATATCCTCTGACTGGAGAGGCAGGGTTTTGCATTTTTTTTTTTTAATGGTCTACTAAAAGTGAAGCTGTGATAGCATCTGGTGCTATAAAATCCAGAGACAATGGACTACCACCTGCAAAACAGTTGACAAGTGATCACCACAGGCAGTAATTTGTCTCACCAAAATGAGACAGTAAAAGAAGACAGTCACAGAATCTATATAGGAGCACTACAAGAAGTACAATGCATGCAATTCAACTACATATGGAGCAAGCACTGAGCTATACTCGGTGCTGGTGAGGCTGCACCTCAAATCCTGTGTTCAGTTCTGGGCCCCTCACTATAAGAAAGAGATTGGGGGCCTGGAGAATGTCTGGAGAAGGACACTGGTGTGAGTGCAGTGTTTGGAGCACAAGTCCTATGGGGGATCTTGTTTAGTCTTGAGGAAGCTTGGGGTGACCTTATCAATCTCTACAATTCCTTGAAAGGATGAGCGGCCAGGTGCAGATTGATTGGTCTTGACTCCCAGATAATAAATAACAGACAAGAGAAAGTGGCCTCACATTGCATCTGAGAAAGTTTGATTTGGATATAAGAAAAATTTCCTTACCAAAAAGATGGTCAGACATTGGAACAAACTGTCCAGGGACATGGTTGAATCAACCTCCTTGGAGAGTTCAAAAGGCCTGGAGTGTGGTGCCTGGAAACATGGTTTAGTGGTGAACACAGCAGTGCTGGTTAACAGACTTGATGATCTTTCCAACCTTAATGATTCTATGTACTGAATGAGCACACACCTGCTACCTTCAGTCTGATTATCTGTCTCTGTGAAGGTACTCAGCTGTGTAAGATTTCATTGTAGAGGAGAGGCATGTGATGCTTTTGTAGGTACAACTATTTAAATTTTTTTAGATAGTTCTTACTGAGAGTTAGTATAGACCAGCAGTTTCTGAGTCAGCTGTAGGATTTTAAGATTCCTCCCTTAGTTATAAGTAGATAAAACTATGGGGAGTGATTTGAAATTTACACAGTCATTTCTCTTTTGCATAAGCATGGTCACATGACAGACAAATGGTAGATTTTACTTCCCAACATCATTATGCAGGAACACACTGGCCTTTTTTTCCCTTGCACTAAGATTTGACGCCTTGGATATTTTCATGCTTCTGTGTGGTTCAGCTGTTATGCTGGCAACTGCTAGCTGAGATGGATGCTCTGGAAGTTTGCAATGTATGTTATGAGACATTTGGAAATGTTTCCGATGTCGGAAATCTTTCACAACCTTGTCTGGCTGACACTTAAGTCCTTGTATAGGCCTTCCTTTACGTATTGAATACGTTGGTGGTTAGATTTTTGTAACAATTCATGCTTTCCAGTTTTTTTAGCCATGTACACAAACAAGAGTAAACCCCTTTTAGTTAGAATTTAATGATCCTGTTTAGGTTTCTATAACAGTTATGAGAATAAAAGTGAGAAAAGAAGACAGAACTCTACTTTTGAAGGGGTGATAAAATGGAGAAAGGAAGAGGTACTTCATCTTTCCTCACACCCACAAGAAAGTGCTTGCAGAAAAGGAAAGGGAGAAATCTTTGCTCCAGCGGAGGAAGGAGTAAACATTTCCTCTACTGGATATTTGTTCTATACAGGCTGTGTGAGGAAGGCAGCCACCATAAAGATGCTTTCCAAAAGCTTCATTGAAGCAGATGTCTTTTATGAGAGAAATATCTGAGCATAAAATAGACATTTGCAGGACTCCCTCCCCTACTCCTCTTTTTCCCACATATTTTCATGCATATCACTGATTTTTTGGTACATGGAGAACAAGGGTGTCAGTTAATGAAGATTCAGATAGCACAACATGTCACAAACACTACAGATGGGTATTCTGGGAAGTGAGAGACTATATATCCCCATGAGTACAATCCTTCCAGTTTACCTCTTCTCTGTGGCTTAGGTGTATCAGGAAAGAGTTTCTTTCCTATTAGGATAGCTTGGGGTTATGCATATGGTTACCTTCTACTTTCCAGCTAGAGTTAGCAGCAGCCAGCACAGGAGCATCATGTTTTTTTTGGGAACTTGTGTATCTCTGCTGGACAGGAACAGGGAAGTGCCCAGCCTTCTGAAACAACATTTCCTTCTAGTGAATAAGAATCTGTCCAACAACTGTCCCCAGGTGGGACTCATATGTAAAGAGAGAAATTTTTTTTCCCAGTTATAAATGTTCTGTTCTTGTTTTTACATGGGCAGGTCAGTTTTCATTCTAGACTAGAAATGAATGTGTTTTCATCTCACTGGTTGGCTTTGTGACTAAGGTTTGTAAGCACAGCATAGGATTTTACCATTGTGTCTATGAGTTTCAGAAATAATTTTCAGGTAGTGATGGGGAACTGACATTACTGGCATATTAAAGCTTTTTAAAAAATAATGGGACTATGAATGCTGGCCTCTTTTTTAACTGCACTATGTTTTTGTGCCTTAGATATTTTTATGCCTCTGTGTGTGGTTCAGCTGTTATGCTAGCAACTGCTAACTGAGATGGGTGCTGTGAAAGTTTGTATTGTACATTACGAGGCATTTGGAAACGTTTAAAAATAACCTCTGATTCTGTTCCCTGCTGGGATATTTTTGTTGGCCATGTTAGAAGCTTGTCATTTGATTCATTGAGAGCGACTTGTGTTAGTCTCTTAAAACTCAGTGGGAACTTAATAAAAGGTCAAAGCTGGTATGGCTAGAGCTTTTACAAGACCTTGAGAAGAGGAATTAATAGTCAAAATGGTGAAATGTCTTGTAAAAATCCAAACCAAGAGAAGCATTCATTTGCGGATGGTTAACCACTGCAACAAGGAAGTATGCATTCGTTTACTGCGGCATGGCTCCAAGATCACAGCCAGAAGGGCTGGTAAATTTACATTTATTTTACTCAAACCCCTTTTTAAAACCCTCTTACTTTAGTTTATGTATAATAACTGTCTCTTGGAAAGGAATTGTACTTGTACAATTAAATTGTACTTGTACATGTAAATGACATGTACAGCAGAGAATAAGGACAAATTACTGACAAGAGTGAAGTTGTAAGTGGAGAATGAATGAGACAAAACATAAATTTTTTGTATGTCTTACAGAAAATTGTGGATTTATTTGTTAATCGGCAATGAATAATGGACTGGAATTTTGCCTTTGTATTTTTCTGGGACAGAGGTGGGGGGAAATACTTTGAAACTGTAGTAATTTATGACAAAACTAAATAGTTGTTAAAGTAGAAGGTAGTAGATTTTGAATGTCCGCTGAATGCAGTAGCTGAGACAGCTCAACTTTTTACTTCAATGAGTTTTGCACACAAGAGGAGTGCAACCCAAGCAACAAAAAGCATTCAGTATTGCTTTGGACAGAAAAGCGGTGGTTTTTTAGGAAATTCCTTTGCCAAAGATCTATTGCCCCCCTGTTAGTAAATATGTCCAATCTTGTAAGACATTTTAAAATTTGTTTTTCCATGCTTTCTTTAGTACTGTTTGCTTTTGATATTTGGGCACCTATAGGTTAAATTATTTCAGTTTTTACTAACCTGTATTAAATCTTTGCATTGAGTCTTCATTTCAGAAACTAATTTTTAATCAAAGAATTAACTGAAAATGTTCTGACAAAGATTAGAATATTGTTACTCTTTTGATATTGGAAAATTGGAAAGCAGTGAGTGCAGTAGATACAGGAGAAACGGCTTCTTGCTGTCATTTATCTCTGAGTACCAACAGCTCCTGGTTGTCTTTGCTTCTTGAATTTGCCACTCAGGGGAAACAGTAGGATCTATGAGAATGCACCTAATTCCCTTGATTCAAAAATAGTAGCAAAATTGGAAAAGCATTATTATTGACATGTGTTTTGTATTCTTACATCTCAGAGGTTTAATACTGGCTCCAAAGAGATGCAAGACGTCTTGTTGGTTTAATATAATGACACCAATCATAAGAGATTTGTATGTTGGGTCCACATCCGTTCTTAAACACCTTGATTTTGTAGTACTGTTCATAGTATGTCATTCCTTTTGAAGTAGACATGCAAAAAAACCCCCCAAAATATATATGTGTATATGACTCCTCGGGAGAACCCCACTGACCCTTTCAGAGCCATGCTGCCTTCTGTCAGGAGGGGTCACCCCTCCAAGTGGAAATGCTGAAATGTCCCGCTTGCCCTTTTGCTTGGGTGCTAAGCTTTCACATCAGTACTTGGCTCTTTTCAGCCTCACTGTTCTTGGCGTGGTGCTGGACACTGAGTCACTGCAGTTCCATCACCAGGTCCTGCTTTCTCTGAACTGCTGACAGATGTGTCTTGCCTTCTCATTCCTGCTCCCATGATACACAGTTGTCTCTCCCTGATGCTTCCTTCAGTCCTGTTGCGGCTTAATCCTGCTTCTGGAAAAGGATCAACAGCTCTGGCCAAAAGGAGATTGAAGACAGGCATCCCCGAATGCCTGCGATGCAGTGTGCTCTGCTCTGCTTCTGCCTCTGTGCTTTGGGTGCCCTTTGTGGGGTGTGAAAAGCAGAGCAGTGGCCTTCACTGCCTGTACTAGCTGTAACATTGAACACCATGACACAAACAGCTGGGAGGCAAGCTCTGATGCCACAAACATGCAGCTCATATGAACTGGCAACTGGACAGGGCTTTGCTCCCTTCTAGAAGTTCCCATTAGACTAAAACAAACAGTAATGGCCAGCAGAAAGGCCAGGTCACTGCCTAAAAAACAGTTACTATAAACTGTCATTGATTAACTCCTCTTGCAAAGCTACAACAGGTGTCTTTTATGGGGACGAGATGTGGGTACAAATCTGTGACCTCCTGTCTCTGAGGGCACGAGGTCTGGCTGTGATGCAAATCCTGCTTGATATAGATCCAGTGTAGGGAAATATTTAAATTCAATGCAATTCCAAAGTCTGTTTCATTTTTCTGTGTTTGCTTTGTGACACTCTAGCACCTTGTTAATGTGAGAAAATACTTTCTCCTTCCTTCTGAAAGGTCATTCTATTCATAGTACAAATGAATTTTGTCCACATGGAAAATAAACAAAGGATACATGATATTTCTAGAGGAAGAAGTAAGAAGGACAAGAAGGATTCCTCCTAATTGCAGCCTGGCTGGCCTCTATTGTTTACATGTGTGTATGAAATGTTCCTAGCACTGTTCTCTCTGGACCATATCTAATTTTCCGTTTCTATCTTTAAAATGAAGGTATATTCATACTTGTTTATTTCTGCAATGTAAAAAGCTGTTACAGGTGTGTAACTGTGTTTCTGGTGAGAAAAGCCATGTGCAGGATATCCGGCCAACAGACAATGTGTGAACTGAATTTTTAAATAAGCAGACATTTTTCCGGAGTGCTGTACTCCCAGCAACTGCAGCTTCTTAAGAATGGTGGAGCCAGAGCTGCCCTTTATTTTGTTAATCCTCAGCTGCTGATTTTGGCCCCTGTAGAAATACTAGCAGCTGACAACATTTATGGCATCTCTTTCACGTTCATGTTCACAGCAGATGACCACAGTAGTCTCATGTCTTACCCAGCAGTTCACATTCCTGATTTGGGGCAATCACAGTATTTGGTGGAAGAGGAATACTGAGTTTCACCTAGGATAATGAGATCTCTGGCTTTGATAAATTTGTTAGTTGCCAGAAAATTATAGCAAACTTTTGCTGTGGAAATATAAGAAATAAATCTGAGTTTGTTTACCTGATATTCCAGTAATTTGTATTAGAAGTTTCTGATTTATGGATTGCAAATTGCCAGTAAGACTATAAAGTAAAGAATGGAAAGAAGTAGTTCTTCTCAAACGTAATTTAATTCTCAACTTTAAATCTGAACACCACATAAATTTTAACTATTGTGCCAACAAATTTTGTAAAATCTGTTATAAAGGCAGTACCAAAATAATTTTTATGTATGAATAGAAGCAAAGGTTTTGCAGTAGAATAATAAAATAATTAAAGAGTTGGGCTTGTTTTAACCTTCATATTCTATTTTATTCCACTGGAATATTTTGAGGATTTTTTTTTCTTTTAACTTGATTTTATTACTTCAGATAACTGGATCGCTTGAGGGCTACCTGAAAAGTAAAAAATCCAAAAACTTTCTTCTCTCTTAAATTTGTGTTGCTGGAATATTCATTGTAGTGTGGAATTTTGGGACTTTAATGTGATATTCTTAGGCCTACATAAGCTTTGTAAATTATATTTGCCATAATGATTTTACAGTTATGTCTTTTGAAACCATCTAACTATGAATGGCTTGACATACTGATCTATATATTGCAAGATAGCTGAAACTTTGCTGGAATCAGTCATGTTGCCCCTGATTAATAGCTTGTTCTTTCCTCATTCTGTGACTTAAAAAACATGCTGCTACAGAGAATATGAAGTGGCAAAAAACCCCAGCTTTATAGATTTAATTATTTTTAAATATCAAATGCACTTGCAGTAGCATTTATTGCTCATTCAAAATATTCAAGTATTGATTTACACTAGTATTTGACTGATATGAAATGCAGTTACTTTGATTTAATAAATTTCCATAACAAATAAAGGAGTTCAAAATTCTTAGCAGTTGAAATGAAATAGTGGAATGTAAATTTGATGTGTGCTTTAGAGCTGCAACACATTACAATTTTCATACAAACCCTTCAGGAAACTAAAACACTCACATGAAAAGGTTCCTCTGTTGCCTTCTATCAACAGGTTAACCTCATAGAAGTTTGCCATTTAGTTGGAAAAAATACAGATTTAATGAAAATTAATATATGTTGTTAGTGTTTGCTATGTATTTTTTGCAAGCTGAAATTTACTCTGAGGAGGAAGGGTTGGCTCAAGAATTATAAATTGGGGTGACCTTTCTTTGTGGTGGCTACAGCTGTCCTCTATGATGAGAAACATGATGAAGATATATTACTGACCTTGCTGCCATAGAGAGGCCTATGGCCAAAATTCTCAAATTTGGGAGAGTAAAGTTGGGTGCTTTCAATCATTTTGAAATGTCTAAGTGGCTCAATTTAAATTTTACTCATACTAAGAATAATTGAAAATCATATTTGAGAATCAAGTGGTAGTACTGTGTGTCTGAAGAAATGTGTTGATTCTTAATTCTGGGTTCCAGAATTAAACAATGTTGGCTTTTGCAATTTTATGTATCGTGGCTATACTCTCAAGTAACTGAGTATGGTTTGATGACCCAGCATTACCTTCTGTTACTTAGGCGAAAGAGGCTCCAAATCGGTTCTCATTTCTTGGTGTTCATACACTGTTGTATCTCATTTCAGTTGGTTTGTATCCTCCTCTTGATGGCTGTAGCAAGTGTATTTCTTAATGTAAAGACTGGTGTAGACAATTAAGTTCCAGAAAAAAAGTTTCATGATGAAATGTGATGAATTTCTAAATTGGCTGTGATAAGAGAGGACAGAGTAGTTGAGGCAAGGAATTATTAGGTATGAAGTAAAATCAAACTTACAAAAATTAAGACTAATTAAATTATTGAACTAATAATTATTGAGGACAAGGTTTCAATTCATCTATGTACATTTGCTGCTGAAAGGAACTGTCCTGCCCTCTTTCTTCATCCCTGGTAATGTGGATAGCTGGTAACATCTCCACAGGAGCACATGACAAGCCAGCTCAGGAAGAAAAAAAATCAGATGCTAACCCAGGCTACTTTGCTCAGTGATGAAATGAAAGGAAGCAGAAATTGTCTTTTTGGTCCTTTGACCAAAATGTGAAAACTCATCTGGAACCATGTTCGGTGAGGTCTAGAGAGCAAGGAAAAGATAACAAATTGCATGGGAAGAGACCTGTCTAGGCCATTTTGAATGCTCAAAAAGGGAAATTTCCATGAGGAGGTGTCTTAACATTGTTTTGTAAGGCAGGTCTGTTGCCCAGCTGTCCTCCTTTCCTTTCTTGCGACTGACAACTAACGGCAGTCACTGAAGTATTGATGGAGCTGCAAACAGCTAGACTTATTTGCAGACTTGTTGCTGTTAGACTGGAAAAATGAAAGTAAGCTTTGGGACGAAAGGACTTGATCAGAGAGTTGTGTCATGAGAAAGTCTCATCTGTGAAGGGGAGAGAGAAATTTAGAGAAGAGAGAAAAAAACTAAAGAAGAAAAAAAAAGACAGGAGAATCAGCTTTTTTTACTGATGAGGAAGGCTATTGGAAGGCTGTTCTGATGATATCTAATCCTCATATCATCAATCCTCTCCTTTTTCTCTTTTTACTTTTAACATGAATTTATCATGATAATCTGGTGTGTCCTTTTAATGTCATGCTCTATTCTCAACCTTAGCTATTATCTTACCGCACCCATTCATCTCAAAGCAAGGAGAGTTGGTAGTTTTTGTTGTTGTTGTTATAATTGTTAATATTATACAAAGAGCATCAAGTCACACATGTAGTCAGCATTAATTTATACCAGAAATCAGATAATAAGCTGCTCTCTTTTCTGGTTTGCATTACATTATTATTCTTGGTAGCTGTATCAGACCCTCTTTAGCAGATCTGATGTACTACAGTGTTGTAAAGATACTGTCCCTTTCAAAAAGCTTTTCCAGTTTTTGTTAATTGTGTACAGTCTGGTTTTAATATGCAAAATTATTGCAGAATCTTCTTCCCATACATCTGTTAGATGTTACTATTGGAAGGCTGACGTTTGCTACTAGGCTGTGAGAAGTTTAGTACCATTGTTTCAATGTCATTTTCTCAGGTATCCAACTGCCAAAGGAAGAGGAGATTTCAGTACCTGTGACATCAAGCTCTCCAGTAAAGGATACTGGGAAGGATGTTGATCTTGCCATTGAACAGGAAGAGAAGATGAAAGAGGAACCCTTAACCATCTCAGAGCTGGTATACAATCCAAGTGCCAGCTTGCTGCCCACACCCGTTGATGATGAGATCAACATGCTTTTTGATACCTGTCCAAGAGCAGAGAATGAGAAAGATGATACCGATTCATTTGAGGAACTTGAAGCAGATGAAAATGCATTTTTAATTGCAGAGGAGGAAGAACTGAAAGAAACTCGGAGAGCCCTGAGGTGGAGCTATGACTTTCTAATGGGCAACATAGAGGTGAATGCTTTTGTGAAGAGTTTCTCCAGACTTTTTCTTGTGGGTCTTGGACTATTGTTGTTTGTGTTCCCCCTTTTCCTTGTTCTCTTGGAGTCAGACCTTCAAATCTCTTTCCTTCATGAAATCCGCCAGACACCGGAGTTTCAGCAGTTTCATATCGAATATTACTGCCCCCTTAGGCAGTGGATGGCTTGCAAAATAAACTTCATCCGTGATATGCTGGGCGGCTTTTAAATTTTACATGAATATGATACAACTAAGGGCTATATTCAAAATTTCAGTTAGTGACAGCTTTCCATAGTGCCCCTGGGCCCATGTGTTGGCAGCTGCCATCATATCTTTATGTACAGTTTTGTTACAGACTCTGCAGGTTCTTCAGTTCCCTTCACATACTTACATTGCCATTTTAGTTACCAACTTATACAGTCACCTTTCAATAACCAAAATGCAGTTTTATTTTAATTACATTTCAGACTTCCAGCTCATTTATTGCATTATATAAGATAGGGTCACAATAAGTTTTGTTGTCCTTAACCTTTCAATCCATGACACTATAACTGATGATATTGAAAGAAAACATTTTTGAATATACTCCTTAGTGCAACAATCTCTTCTAACCAATGCCTATACAAGCAATGTTTATGCTGGGTTTTTGGTTTTTGTTTGTTTTTCTGTTTGTTTGTTTTTTTAAATTTTTATGTGTTTAAGATATTTTGGTAAATTTTTAGTAAAAGACAACTAATGGTGTTATTTAAATGTACATTGGTAAGAATAATGCAGAAGGGCATGTAGGGTGTTTTTAGTGTTTTACCAGTTATTTGTTTTTAAACTAGGGCTGGAGAATGAATGAATTTAATGTAGCTCTATATAAAGGGACTGTGTTTGGGAAACACACAGAAAGTTCACTCAAGTTCAGTAGGGGCTGCCTGGGGGAGGTGAAATGACAGCAAGTATGCAAAAGAATTTCTGAAAGGCACCGTTCTAAAGCTTGGGGAAGTGAGCAGAACTGAAATGATCCTTCCTCTTACCTGTCAGGTTGTCTTCCATTTTATCAGTTCTGTAGAAAGTCCTTACAAGATAGTCCCAGTATGTTTAGAGAAAGATTAAATCTTCAGTCTAAATGTAGATTATTGTACATAACGGGAGACAATAATAGTAAGTAGCAAAAAAAAAAAAAAAAAAAAAAGAAAAATAAGAAAAAAAAAGAAAAAAAAGGACCCAAAAACAATTCAGTAGGTGAGCAAGCTACTTTTAAAAATCACAAAGAGGATGAAAAGGTGAAAAAGGAATAATTTTTCATACTTCTTTTAAAAAAGCAAAGCATTAGGGTGTACAGTTGATATAAAATAATCTACTGGCTCACATTTAAAGGCTTAAAGACTTTAAGAGATGCATCTTCATGCTTGATGCCCTTTATGACTAATCTCTAAGACAACATATTTTCTGTGCATACTATATACTTCCTTTCACATGTAGCATCATACTTACCCTCATTCCTTGTTATTATGAGCCCACTTACAAGATCTAATGCTGTTTTGTGTAACATGGTTTTATCTAAAGGTATTCCACAATATAGCTTAGCGAATATACTTACATAAAATCCTGTCAATGCTGAGACTATTTGAAGGCCCTCAAATATATCACAGAGGTTGTATTTAAGACAAAAAAGTTTTTATTCCTCTTCTCCCACAATCTTAGTGCATCCTTGTTTCATATTTAAATGAAGCAATTTTGGTGTCAGACTCTTTCTCCTGCTTAGACCTTTATGAATTGGAGACATATTTGAGGCTATTTTATTAGATGTGCATTTAACACATTGTAACCATATGTCTAATTCCTACTAAATAAATTCTATTAGTTCCAATATCAGGAAATCTCTTTTGCTTGATTTTCTCTTGTAAGCCTTTGCAAGTGTCTAGTTTTAAAATTACAATTTTCATCGAGGATTTTTCCTTCCCTTCCAATCTTGTCCAGTTTTTAAAAGACAAACAGTTACAGGGCTTAGGAGTTCCTTTCCTCAGCTGAAAACTTTTGGATTGCTATTCATCTCCCCATCAACAGACTAAACTAAACAATTGTGTTTTTTATTGTCTTTATCCTTGCTAATCTGTTTCCCAGAAGAATCACTTATGATTAGTTATTTATTGTCTATTTCTTCCTATGCTACTTGCAGCTAAATGATCCTTTCCCACAAGGTAATAACCATTCAGCCTAATAGAAATGGAGAGTGAACAAATGTAGACCTTTGATCTTACATGGAAATTACTCATTTGCATTGTTGCTAAACAAAGGGGTCAGAAAAGGTGTTTTCAATGATGAAGGATGTGAGAGCAGGCATCCTGCTGGACTGTGAAGACATGGTTCCATACAACTTCCTAGAAATCTGATAATCACTTTAAAAAAAAAAAAAGTTGGATACAATAGACTTGAATTACAGGACTCCAGAAGTAGGAGTATTGTAATGCTTGATTTAACTCTTAGAAATCAGAATCAGAAAATAGCTCAGTTGCATGAGAATGTACTCTCAACAATTGTGCAGTGCAGTGAAGTTTTATGTAGGGTTAAATGCAAGTGTGCACACATGCTTGCATTTACTAACCATGTGCATGTATTCAGACCTGGCCTTTTAAAATTCTTACCTTTCCTTCCTATATTCTCTGGTTTATCAAAATAATTTAACTAAAAGTGATGAGAGTCTTATAACTTAAAGGCCAGGACCATGTCACACACAGAAGGACGTGGCTGGGCACATTCAGAGAGAGTAGCAGCTTTCTACTAGTAAAGATGACAGACTTGGACTATGGAGTGTCTATAGGTACAGTATTGTGTAATTCTGTCTGTGCTTGGATATATTGTAAAATGTTATGTACTTGAAATATATTTTGTGGTTTGTCTAACATTTATAAACACAACTCTGGGAAGAATTAAAAATGGTTTTATTTCATGGAGTGTAAGGGGAAAATATACCTGTAACTTGAGCCTTATCTTTGTACAGTGAATTTCACATTTCTATATGTCAACATCCTGATTGTTTTGTATGTTGATATGATGGCAGGAATCCCTAATAAAATTACACTGGAGAAAAGCTTTCTATCGTTATGGCAGTTCTTATGGGGAAAGATTTTCTGCAAATAATACTTTTTGTCACAAAGTACTTGGAACATAATATAGTACAATTTCTTATGACTCTTACAATGTTTTCAATATGATTTTTTTACTCATCAGTTGGTGAGATACTAAAAAGTACAGTAATTTCACGATTACAAGCCACACCTGATTATAAGACGCATTTCCGGAGTGTTGGCAACGTTTCGTTCTTCCTCTGTGTATAAACCGCACTGGATTATAAGCCGCACTTTCGTTCGCAGCGAGGATCCGTGTGCAACTTTCACAAAGTTGCCAATTAGTAACAGAATCGCGGGATTGTGGAGTTTACTGGCTCGGCTCGGGGCCCGGCAGGCTTGGCCCACTTGGGGCTGCCAATGGGGCTGGGTGGCCCAGCAGGGCGCTGCCACTCAGCAGGGCCGCTCAGGGCCGGACGGACAGTGCTGCTGCCACTGCCAGGCTCGCTCACCCCTACCCACCGCCTGCACCACTGCCGCCGCGTTTGCTTACCCTGGCCCGGCTCTGCCGGCCCCTGTGCTGCTGGGCTCCCCCACGCCACTGGTCTCCCCCGTGGCGCTGGGCTCCCCTGCGCTGCCGGGTGGCCCTGTGTCGCCAGGCTTCCCCGTGCGGCTGGCCCCGGCTCTGCTGGCCCCCCCCCGCGCTGCCAACGCCCCCCCCCACGCCGCTCACCACCCCCCCCATGCTGCTGGCCACCCCCGCGCCGCTGGTTCCGCCTCTGCCGGGGCCGGCCAGGCTCCAGCTCGGCTTGGGGCTGCCACGGGCTCACACTTCTGGGTTGGCAGCTTTTAGAACATTGTTCATATATTAGCCGTTCTGGATTACAAGCCGCACTTCCGGATACGGAGCAAAACTTTAGTCAAAATTGTGTGGCTTATAATCGTGAAATTACTGTACTTTAAAATAGGATGTTATTAACATGGTCTCAGGCTCATTTATCAAGAGACTATTGGTTTGCCTGGTTACCAGATAGGTGTGAGTCAGATTCCTGAGATAAAATTACTGGCACACAGAGTAAAAACTGAGGGGTTAGTTTTACAGTCAGGCCCTGGCCGTGGACATACAGTTGCAACCTTTCAGAGGCAGGTCTTGCTAGACTGTTATGTAGGAAAAGCTGTGCTGCCTTACATTGAGTTAGTTTGGAGCTCTGACAGAGCAAAAATATTTGGTAAGAAATGTACAGTCAATTGCAATGAAGCAATCGATTATTATTCTGGGGAGCTAAGAGTAATAGACACTACTTCCTGAACAAATAAAAGCTTTAGATTAAGATATTACTGTACTGTATATAAAGTGCCAAAATCTAAATACACTCTGGCAATTTGAAACGTAAAATCCAGGAGTACATAGTACAGGCAGAGCTATTTATTCAGTTAATAGGATGTAGGTTGTAATACAGCCTTTAAAAGAGGTTGCGTTCCTTCTTTAACATATGATTAAACAACATTGTTTGCATTCTGAAGTCCCTACTATAATTTATGAAACTAGCCTTTGTAAAACAAAGCACTTTTACTTTGGGTAGAAACCCAGTATTTGCCATAACTTCTTTCTGAATCATCACACAAATTTCTCTAAAATTACAACTCACCGAAATGTCATGCCAGAGGTGCATTTGAAGAAATCAGACTGCATTTTTCAGTGCTTATGGTCACTGTAAGTTGTTCACAACAGATAGATCGCCCAAACTGGAGATCACAAGGACCAGAAGGTGAGAAGCTTCATCTGGAAGTCAAAGTACATTTCTTAACATTTTGTTTGGTTGTGTTGGCTTTTGTTGTGTTTAAATCCCAAAAGAAGTAATTCTCTCTTCTGTTTGTGTGGATTTGCTGAAGATTCCCTTAAAGCTGTCATTTTATATGGAAAAAGACATAGGTCTGAGACACCCTGTGAAGATTTCAGCTGTCACAGCTGCTAAATGCCATACTATGAGACTGATGCTATAGTCATTTTGCCTCTTTACAAAAGTGGTTTCCTCATCAGCTCATCTTCAGAAATCTGAGGGAGCTGCTGTGACATTTAGAAGCTGTCGTACTTGGGGTTTCTTTCTGTAAAGGCAAGTGATTGATGTTCATCTCAGCCAGATGAACACCCTGAAGCAATCCTATTTTCCACTGTTACAAAGGTTCACAGTTTGCCCACAGATCTTGTAGCTCACTCCTAGAAAGCATGGGCACTATTTGTCCCTGTGATGCTTAAGGGTGTAGTATGAATTTATCGCTGTGGCACAACTCATCACACTCATCACACATACATCTCAACTGCTCTAAACAACCACAGCTCAGTGCTTGTGTGTTACACTGAAGAACAATAAGGCATTAATTTCTGCTTCAGCATCATACAGTGCTGGAGTATAAAATATAGTTATAAAAATAAAAATTCAACATATGCTTGAAAATTTACCTGTTCTATTTATTTCTTTCTGACCTTTCCCATATTACCTCACTTTTAATTTCACAGAAGAAATGTTTGTTGAGCTCATGAGATGGCAGATACTTTGGAGAAGCAAGGTGGCCTCCCAGAATCTTCATCAGTGTCACGATGAGCAAATACTACCTACTAATTGCTAGTTGAAAAGATGAAAAAACTTCATTGGTTTAAATGGACTAAAAATCCAGGTGAAATAGGTCATATTTCTTTGAAGAATAATTCAGTGTATTCTTTAAATCTATTTAATTATATATAAAGATTTAAATATATATTTAAATGTACAAGAAGTATATAATTAGTAAGTATTAATAAATGTTATAGTAATTAGTATGTATAATAATAGTAAGTATTTCTTTGATAGAAGAATGATGAATTATTAAATATGTTGACTGAATAGGGCACCTATTTCTAGAAAGAGCTGTATGGAAAGCCTCTTATTTGTAATACTATATATCTTATTTCAAATATGTAATGAAAAGCTCTACTGCATACAGTATCTCTTGAAAGTCTAGTTCTAAATAAATTTTAAAATATTTTTTTATTCTAGTATTTGTACATGAATAATTCCCTAAAGAGAAGTTTTGATAAGGTTGCAGGTACTTTTGAATTAACTCCTAGTGCAATGAACCTCCCAACAGAAACTCAAATGTCATCTAATGTGTTTTTCTCAAAAAATCTTTAGATTTTTGGATATTCAGATGGTTCTTCCCTGAGATAGGGCTGTATGAAAACAATGACACACACTTTGGATATGGAAAAAGACTTCAACATAGCCAAAACTAAAGTAGTCTTCTCAGCACCAAGTTTGCTTAAATGTCCTTCTTGAGAGCTAAGTCAACAGCTGTAATCCTCACTCAGGTGTATAAACACTTGATATGCCCAACACAGTAGCACAAGTGACCATCAGCACTGCTTTACTGGCTTTGCCTAGCTCATGGCATGTGCCTTTTCTGCCTGAGATCCTGATATGAACACAGGGAACTGTAATAACAAAGACAATGTAATGAAATATCTCTGCTGCACTAATGGGCGTAAAACCAAAATAAACATCAACTGGTTTGAAAAATAGACTGAGTCAATTTTGCTTCATAGCTGTCTAATTTGCTCTTGAAATTTCAACCTACTGTTAAGCCAGCATAGCTGACTTGTATTTTCCTTGGACAGCTCACCAGAAATGTTACTTACTATCTATTTAAGACCATTATTATGTCCCCACAACTTTTGCAGTCTCAGATGTGTGGGACATCCTTTTCACCGATTCCCCCTGCCCTTTCCCACACACATTGTTTTCCCAAAAAGTTATTTTTTGGAACCTCAGAAATGAGATAAAATATCACATTTCTAAAGAGCTGAAGTGCTATCAGTGCTCAGAGAAAGAACTCATCTTTAAATGTGTGAGCAGCCTTTGTCACAGTGCCCCATAGCTGTACTATTGTAAGTGCCCTTACAATAGCACAGCAGGCAAGTTCATGTGGGAAAGGGAGCTCAGAGGCTGAAAACAGAATTTCTACTGCCAGTACTCATGACTTCCTCCTTCATGTACGTTGCTCTTCTGATCAAAGTCTCCTTTGCTGTTCTGATTTAGGCAGTTGCCCTCCCCAAGGCAGAAAGCTCCACCTGTCAAAATGTCATTTCCAAAGCCCCTCTTCTGCTTTCACCTCTCGTGCAAATTTAGTACACACTCTGGATGTACAACAAACAATTGTACTAAAGTTCAGCATAGCGCCTGAGTTGTAAAACATGCACAACTTATTCCTGAATACTGTTTACTGGACAGCATGACCAATTTTTTAAAGTCTGTAATATTGCAAAATATGTGCAAATTTTTATCACTTGCAGCACTCACTTTACTATATTTGTTTTAAAAACACATAATTATACTATTATAGCACTCTCAGAAACTTTATGAAACATCAGGACCCTTATGAAACATCTATTTCGAAGATTTTGGCTCCACAGGTGTCACTGCTGCCTCTGAGTAACAGCTCTGGCTTTATGGTTATACTTTGCATATAGACTTGACAAGGCAGCAAGAAGTTCATTTAGTAAAATTTGATCATCAAAACTCTGAAATCACAAGACCTTCCTCCCAAGATTGCATCACAAAGTAGTAACCTAGAAAAAAGAATATAGAAAACCTAAAATTATGTAATCACTACTAAGTGTTAATAAAGTAAACCTCCCAACTAGTTAAACATTTTAAAATTCTGTACACTAGAAAGCCTTGGCTATTATGATATTTATATTCTCTCCAAAGATATACAAAGTAAGGAATATAATCCTATTTGCAGCTGTATTTATCCAGATTATAGATTAGGAAACAAAAAGTAGAAATGACAAAAACCACAGTGGTATTATCAGCTACAAACTGGGTGATCTTCAGAGGTTGTTTTACTATGAGTTTCTTCATGGTGAATGTGTGGTGGATTTAGCCTATTGGAAATGCTATAATGAAGCAAACTGGAGCTACTAATGTAGGAAAAGCTGTTTTAAAGGTAGGTACCACATCAGAATGAACTAAAACCAGTGAAAAGATATGCAGGACCTAAGCAACTCTAAGCAGAATATCCCAGAGCCATACACACTGGTCAAGGCTCAGGTAATCAGGATCTCCTGCACCTGTAGTTGCTCCATGATGAAAGCCAAATTTAAACACATAATTTAGCATCCCTGAATAGCAACTTGAGGTTCCTCTCCCACTGCAAAACAACTAACTATTTTGGTAAGGGTGATGAAGTCCTATTCAACTTGGATAACAGTATCATTCAACTTCATTATGACTTTAAAATGAAGTTAAATATGGAACACTTTTAATACAAATATAACCATCATCACCTGTTGCCTTAAATTCTATTGTTTCTAACCAGCTTATTGTTAAGATGTGTGTATGAAGATGTCAACTTACAGTTCAACTATTTTTTTCTTTTGGTTCTCGTTTGGGCCACAGGACTTATCACAGATAATATAAAGACTAAAATGGAGGTAAATTTTACTTGTTGTTGAAAACACTTGTTCCACTGAGCTGACTATAAAGAAGGAAGATATTTTCTTTCTTTTCCTTTTGCCCCAAAGTGATTATTGGGTTACATCACCTTCGATGTTTTAATGAATGATTCCCATATAATAATTGCTTTGTTCCATCTAAAAAACTTTTACCCAATATCTTTAAAGTAATTATGGAGCAACGTCACTGCAGTTTTTTCAATATTTTAAATACAATCTCTAATTTTAAGAACATAGTTTTAAATTTCTCAAAGTGTATTTCCTAAGTTGTATTTTTTTAAAAAAGTATACATGTCTAGCTGCTTCTAGCAATTAAAGACAAGGTACACAGTTATTGGTACCGGAGTTTTATACATATGGAAACAGCACTTTTCCAACAATATTGTAACCAAAGTGTAAAATACTTTACAGTAATTTCACTACTATAAGGTGCACCCTTTTGACTAAAATTTTTCCTCGAACCTGGAAGTGCACCTTATAGTCCGGTGCGCCTTATCTGATGTACAAAGTTGTGAAATCTGCCAAAACCGGAAGTGTGAGCTGTGAGCCGTGGGGGGGAACCAGAAGTGCCACAGTAGCCGGCTGGAGGTGGGCCCGGGGGCCCGCGGCACCCGCCTTCCAGGGTCCAGGCAGTCCCGGGGGCCCATGGCTGCCAGGTGAATGCCACCCAGGGGGCCCGCGGCACCCCCGCTCCTGGGTCCAGGCAGTCCCGGGTGGCCTATGGCTGCTGGGTCCAGGGGGGCGCGGTGGCTCGTGGCACTGCCCCTGCCGGGTGGAGGCGGGCCCGGGGGCCAATGGCTGCCGGGTTGAGGCGGGGCCTTGGCCAGCAACCGCGCAGGGTGAGCTGGGGGCGGAGCCTCGCTGCAAAAAAAAATGTGCCTTATAGTCCGGTGCGTCTTATGGTCGTGAAATTACTGTACATGATTTCAGGGAAAAGCTGTGAGCAGAATATAAGAAAAAGCTCTATGAGCCAAGGCTAAGGTGACTAAAATAAGGGGATACAGTTGTTAGTTTATCTAAAACTTTTAAGCAGCTATAATAACAAAATTTGTTAATGATTTATTGCCTGAAATTTGAACTTAAGGAATATGAAGAGACGTCATTATCTCCTGGGTTGCTAGGATCAGAAATCTGTATTTGCCACTGAATACAAAATAACTTGTAAAGCACTTGGCCTCATTTAAAAAAAACACTGTCCAAGAGTGTCCTCTTGTGGCACTACAGAATAAGCCATAAGAAGTTGTCTAGTGTAGAAACACTTGTCTTAACAACTAGATTCTGGAGTTGGTTGCGGTGTTTGGTAGATGTTTTGTTTGGTTAGTCAGTTAGGGTTCTTTAGATTTTGTTTGGTTAGTTGGGCTTTTTTTTTTTTTAATTTACTAAATAAATATTTGCTAATGTGTTTGCATAGGTATTTATAATTTTAGGGAGCAAGTTCCAAGGTTGACTGATCTGGGAACAAGCTTTTAGACTGGTTCAGGAAGATATAATGCCCAAGGTCTCCAGCAGCATCCCTTCTTGCCATCCCAAGGAGATGGGGCTGGATGGAGCAGTGAATGCACAGCCATCCTGGTCAGAAGCTCTGCTGTTGTTGGCTCCCCGCAGGTCTATGAACACATGTATTTGCACTGTATAGTTTACAAAGATACATGATAGAGTTGTGTCTGTAAGGCATTGTGAGAGCAACCTGCATTTAGATCTTGGGCTGAGTTATATGGTTCTAATGACCCTCTCACTGGCACTATGCATTGACTCTGCAGGTCAAGCTTGCCTTCAACCATGCCTCTTAACCCCACTTAGAAAGTGTTTATTATGCTATCATTTTAGTTGTTGTTGTCATGGATAAATGTGGCTAGCCACAGTTCAGATATTTCCAGTTTAGTCAAATAGAAGAACTTTAGTCACTTTTTCTGCAGCCTGACCTGTGCTTTTGAATTCACCTTTCTCACGAAACTCAAAGTAATAACAGGTGATTTGAGTTTGCTGAAGGACTGCTGCAGTTCAGGTGTCCTAGAAGTTAAGGATCTTGAGCAGGATCACAAAAGGGAAATCTGTCCATCCAAGGCTGATGGCCTCTGATGTGCATACACCTCTCTGATTGTGCTGAACAGTCCTAATGACTGTGGCCACATTTCTGTGTAGGCAGATGCTCCTGAGCCCTGTGTAGTAGGATGGGGGACCTCAAGAATCTAATACCACCTTGGAAAAAAGCTTAAAGTTGTGCTGGAGTGTAGACATGAAAAAAGAAAACTGAAATGGAGCCAATACAGTTGTATAGTTGATGAGGCATGAAACACCAGGATGCAATATTTAATTTATGAGGGATTGTTTTTTCTCCTGAACAGCCAATTACTTAAGAAAGAACAAGGTCTCACAGTACTTTTATTGAGCTTTTATTTGCTGACAAATGTCGGTATGAGAAGTTCCTGCTATCACTGTTCATGGTCAGAAGAATAGTGCCAGGGACTCTCTTATATTTCACAATGGTCTGAAATGAAATCATCACCTGCATCATTTTATCAAGATGTTCTCTTGAATTTTATCAAAGAACTGTCATTGACAAAATTGTTGTGGTGTCTGAAAAATCTTTGAGGTGATACAAAAGAAAATTTGTTTCTAATACTTAGTTTGAAGAGAAAACAGGATGTGCTCACAAAAATAAATTATCTGAGACAAAGGGCTTTGGTTTTAGACTTCATTTAGCAAGAAAAAGAAAACCAAGAATTTGAGAATTACTCTTGGAGAAGGCAAGCAAGCCAAAGCATATGAGAGAGGCTTGTTTTGAGAACTATTGTGGGCTGATATTATTAAATTATTATAAAGAGTTATTATAAATAAGTTTAGTATAATTTTCTTGATTTTTCAGATAGTGTTGCAAGATAAAGTTAGTTTCCATGTTCTTGGGTCTTGTTTCTGTGCCCATATTATTTGTAAATTATTTGTTTTATCTTGGTTTTCATCAAACCCATGAAGCTGGGTTGCATTCTTGCTGTGCTGGTTAAGATTTGCAGTCAACTGCTTATTTGTTATTTTTCTTACCTCTAACAGCTGAGAAAAATGCTTATCAGCCCCAAACATAATGTTCAAGAGGTAAAAATGCACCAAAAAAAGCACAAAAAATGTATTATTATTATTATTATTATTATTATTATTATTATTATTATTATTATTACTATTACTATTATTATTGTCACTACTATTATTACTATTACTATTGTTGTTGTTCTTGTTGTTGTTGTTGTCTAAATTGGAAACAGAGATTAGAGATTAGCTGAGGAATATAGAAACAGTTAGGAAAACCTTTTATGAGTAGGGAATGTCAAGTCTTTGGGTCTTCAAAAGAAAATATCAAAAGAAAAATTTAGTTTGTGAAATAATGAGTAAGTAATTTTTTTAAAGGACCTACAAGTTTTCCAGTAAGAAGATCCCTTTTCCTCACTGTCTCCTCTGTAATCCCTTTTTTATTTCCTGCTCTATTTTACATAGCTTACTTACAGTCTTAGGTAGCAATCCTCACATATGCAAAAGCTATATTATTAACATTTCATTTATTATAGATTTCATTTGGGGCCTACTTTGTTATGCGTGTCATTAATTTCCTATAAATATTAGAGGTATTTTCCATGTTTAACTATTGGGTGTCACTTGTATTTGGCTGTCCTTCTGACAGTTGTGGTGATCATGCTGCTTGCTCTGCTGGAACCAGATGGGCTGTGCAGGCTGCTTGGATTCCTCCCAGTGGCTTTGCTGATGTGGATGTTTTTCTCTGAGGCCAGCAGACATGCAAGAAATCCTTTGTTAGAGCACAGAATCAAGAGATACTTGATTCTTTGGCACCTGGATGCACGTGTCCTCCAGAGACCATGAGCAGAATTCCAAAGAAGGAGGAGGTGGAAGAATGTTGTCAGTAGTAAGGTGTATCTAACATACCTTAAACCTAACAAGTGATATCATACGACTGGTGAATTCTGACATTATTTGCTTTATATGAGTCAGTCTATTTAGGTAAGTTACTCGGGCAAAGAAGTAACATCAAGATGGGAACAGTAGTCCAAGAATATTCAGTGGTTCACCTATAATCTTGGTAATCTTTATCAATTCCTTAACCTTATTGGCTTTAAACCCTGTGGAAGTTTCAGACTTAAGGTATCTAGCTTGCATTGAGAGTACTTGCTGCCAATTTTGAGTTGGGAAAAATTGTCCCAAAAGCAGCTTCTTAATGAATTTATTTTAATGATTATTTTAAGTTGCTGAATTGGTCTGTGAAAATACAAAATCAGTCTTGGATATGCTGTCAGTTCACTTTCCCCCCACCCCCCATCTTCCCTTCTTATTCATCATTAAAATTGAGATTGATTAACTTGTAACATATTTTATTGCCTGGTTTCCTAAAATAAAAGGTAGCAATAGGACTTTAAGCATTCAAATACTCAAGGAAAGTACTTTAAATAATATCTACTTGAAAGTGTCTACTTTCAATATGAGCACTTCGGCCTGAATGACACATTGCTGAAGTTCCTTTGTCTTAATGGGAATTCATGATTACAGAGGAGAGCACTAAAAACTTTCTGAGATTAATGTTTACCCAGGTCTTGCATGTTCAGTCCCATGCAGAACAACAACCGCAACAGCTCTTTATTTGATTGCATTCTGGAAGAAAGAAGCTGGCATTAAGTTGTAAGAGAGAGAAGAGGGCAGCTTTTTGTATAACCTAGGCTATCTACATATTTGAAGTTGAAAGTTGAAGTGAAGAACGGATGAAGCAGACTTCCTGCTATTCCCATTTCTATTTCTTTTCCTTCAGTAAGATCCATACAAATCTAGATTTATAACAAAAATGTACATGTACTATCAACTTTATTACAACTTTTAATTTTAAATGCAAATATCAAATTCAAATATATGATAATCTTTTTTGAATGACATCCTGATTTATAAACTTCATCTGACATGAAATTGTATGTTTCATATGAATTGAGGCATTGCAGTACTCATTGTTTGTGTTTCCCAAAGTTGAGCTAATTCAGTGTTTCTGAGACGTCCAGACTCAGCTAGTCCTGGGAAAAAACCAAAACTGTGGGCTTTGCATTCATACTCCTAGAAATATTTTCACTGATCTCAATAAAGTCAGGATTTCACTTTCAAGGTTGTTGGGATTTTAGGTAGCTTTAGCTGATCAAAAGAATTTTCCAGAGGTATATATGTCTATATCAAAGAGTTTGTTGAATATTTAACAGTTTAAAAACTTTTCTCTTATTTTTTTGACTGAGAACTTCACTCATTTGGCCCTTGGAACAGTATGCTGTGATTAAAAATTTTATTTTAAGATTAGGTTTAATTGTTTTTATTAAGCATTGTTTTTATTAAGCTCCACAGATGATTTCCTCTGTTTGACCAGTGGAAAACATAGTGTTTCGACACCAGCTGGAATTTTGTGTATAATTGTGTCTTATGTAAAAATAATTGTCAACGTAATTGTTGTTTATTTTTGCAATACGTCTAACTAGCAATAGAATAATGTCACTGTCTAACTTATCAAATTAAATATCAGCTATTTTTTAATGGTCATACTTCATACAACCAGAACCTATATCTGGATTAAAACTAAATCAAGAAAAATTGTTCTAGATGTTTAGGGCAGTAAAAGAAAGTTTGAATAAGAGGTCTTACTGGCTATGAATACTTCAAACTTCGGTACCTTTTAAAAAGGCAGTGGAGAGAATATTGTTGTTCATATACCCAATTGTAATTGCCTGAACATTGTAACTGAAAAAAAACTTTTCTTCTCACTTATTTCATGTTAGGCACATTCTCTAACTGCAATAAAGGAATATAGTTCTTATGTATTAATTTGGCATCCTCTGAGCTCTCCATCTTGAGGACCCTCTTTGTCCTCATTAAAGAATTTCCTTTACTGGAGACAGGATCAAATCTGCAGTTATTTTCCATTACTAAACAATAAATAGATCATACCTCCTTGTGCTGGTTTTGAATCTAAGTCACCTAGGGGGAGGGCACAGACACACACACAGAGGGTTTTTTTTTCTATGAGAACTTCCTCTGTGAGTTGGTGAAACCATTTACAGGCTGATTTAATAACTGACAGCCTTGGAAACGAATTAAAGAAGCTACTTCGCCTCCATGAATTACATTGCTGAAAGCAAGTTCTCTTCTCTTTTCCAGCTGTGGAGCAGGTAAAGCCAGCCTGGCTCGGCTGCGCCCTGGTCTGGCCCGGTCCTCTCCATGCAGCCTGACTGGGCAGGGTTGGCTCGGGAGTCGCTGGGTCCTGACTCCTCCTGTTTTCAACCAGGGCCCTGATGGCCAGGGCAAAGAGAAGTCTTTGCCAAGATCCTAGCTTTCCCCTCCACCATGGTCACAGCTCAGTGGGGCCCCTGCTGCCGTCTCGGAGCAGCCGTGGGGAGGTGAAGCCCTCAACCACCTCCGCGGGCTGGGGGAATGCGGCTGGGCTCAGTTTTAACAGAGCCCCCTCACGCATTGCTTACTGGGCACTGCAGTTCCATCCAGCCTCCCCCAGCATGGCCTGCACACGGTCCGAGATCCTGGCATGGCTCCAGCATGGCCTGGCCCAGCCTCATGCACGTTCATGTGTGAAATTTTAACACTTCCAATGCTTAGATGAGACTTGCAGATCTCCTACTCTCCTTGAGTAAGAAGCAATAGAGTAGAAAGAAAATACAATTAAGTCAGTGAAGTGAGAACCCAGTTTCCAGATGGGAAGAGGTTGAGGAGACGCCATGAAAATTAGTTGAAAAAGTCTTTTTCTAAGTTATGGGGTGGACTGTGAAATAAAAGGACCAGGAGACTTGCTCCCTTGAAAGGCCTTTATTGGAAAATCAGCTCACGTAGGGAACCCGAGAGGTTGTGCACACCACCATTGCTCCCGACAGACGACCTGGACAAGGAGGAGTGCGGCTTTGTCTTCACACGAAGAGCTGGGGCTTCCTTCTTTAACAGGAATCCCTGGCAATTGACTTTGGCTCTTAGTCCAGGGGTGTCATGATGGTAGTGTGTTGTTGCAGTCATGGCAATGGAATCAAAGCAGCTCAGGATGGTAAATTCGTGCTCTTCACTATTTTCCAACCTGGGGACACTATTCTCAGTTCCAGATGTCATTTGGGCTCATTCTCTTGAGCGGTTTTAGGTCCAAATTGTGTCCCGTGTCCTCTGCACTCCCTTAATTTGCATACTGATCCATGATGTCACCTTTCTCCAGGCGCCATTTTCAGGGAAGCAGGAGCAGCAGCACCCAATGGAGGGGAAAAGGGTACACAGGTGAGACAGTTGGGGACTGGAACAGAATGGGCAAATAATTTAACATTAACAATTAACATTAATTAGCAACCAGAACAGAGTAAAGCTTAACATTAACAATTACACAAGAAAAACTGAAACTTAGGAACTTGTTCATAACAGACTGCACTTCATTGGAGATTCCTATCAATCATGGAGGAAAACCTGGGGGCGGGGGGTTGTTTAAAGTGTATGAGAAAAAGATCCTTTGTCCCAAGGGAAAGGAGGATCTCTGTTCTAGAGAAAGGAAAGATGAGCAGAGACATTTAATGAAAAAAAAGCGAAGAAGAGAACTTCTGCTTTTGAACAGCTCATCCTTAAAGTAATACCCCACGCGTTTGACATGGCCCACAAGCACAGCTCTGGGAAGGCTGTGAAGATGGGAAGAGTTTCACGATTTGCAGATTTTTCCATGGTGGATGTGAACCATGAAAGTGAAGACACAAGAGAACTTTATTTTTTTCTTGGAAAAAATCCCTATAGCCAAAACAAGAAGAAACTCCTCTCCTTGAAGTGAACTGAAATGATTACTCAAATTAAGGACTGACTAAAGTGTCTTTGAAAGTGATTGTTAAGAAATGTGGAGGAAGGAGGAGGTGGTCTAAAAGTCTTTTTCTGAATTTCTTTGTCTCTGTGTTGTTAATGAAGTTCTTCTTTTTACCCTTGTAAGTTTTAGACCTGCCTTGTTTTAGCTCCTAATCCTATTCCACAACAGAAATTGAGTATATTAAAATTAGCAAACCTAAATTAAACCAAGACACTCCTGTAGATGAGCATTCAGTCCCACAGTTTAGTTGATGAGGAGGTATTAGGTCATAAGTTGGACTTGATGATCTCAAAGGTCTTTTGCAGCCTAGGTCATTGTGTGATTCTCTAATGACTTAAATACAAGTCACACATTTTTATACGGCTATTAGTAATTCTGTTACAAATACACTTTGTTGCTCTTTTTAATATAGTTTTAGGAAGAATTGCATTGTGCTGAAAAGGTATTACTCGAATAAAAAATTAAATACATAATAGATTGATCTATTCCAGCACGATAAATTTCTGCATTTGAACTTGTTATCCAACAACACATAAAAATTGCTTGTATAATTCTAATGTTAGCACTTCTATAGCCTGGTTTTACAAAATTATCTGAATTAAAGTTACTCTTGGGTGTTCACATGAGCTGGCATCAAAAACTGGTTTTAATGCAGCACAATGTAATGAAGAACTGTGAAACTGTGCTAAAAAACACAGTTATCTTACAGTGGAGAAGTTTTGCTTTTTCCTTATCAAAAGCAATATTCATCATGATTTTCATTAAGTAAATTTGTTTGGTAGCATTAAGTGTTGTCACGTAGTTTAGATAGGAAAGTTTCTGAGTCAGATGATCCTTGGAACAAAAGTGAATGGTCCAAGAATGCACTCAGAAAAGTCCAGGCTTGCACAGTCACTTGTCCTGGAGTAATGTTATGGTGCTTGTATCCCCAGTCGTGTGCTCTGTTTAAGTGAAGGTTTGTTTTGCCTACTTATCAGTTGACTCCCGTCCCCCATTGTCTGAGCTTAGGGGAGGCTAGGTTTGCAGGTTTTGCTGGGTCTTGCTTGCTTGCTTGGCTTGCTTTTGCTTTAGCTTTGCTGGCTTTTGCTTTTGCTTATTAGTTAGTTAGGCAGTCCAATCTCTTTCCCTGGACTGTTTTTTTGTTCTTTCTTTCTTCCCCTTTCTATATACCACCTGAGCCTGTTCTGGACTGGGACCTGGGAAACAGCAAGGAATACTGGGAGTCTGCAATTTGTGATCTGCAGCAGTCATCCCCAGCGCCAGAGACTGATACCACTCACAGAAGAGATTTTCTGAGTTTGTCATCCTCTCACACCGGTGAAAGAGTTTTTTTGTCATCTGGGGCTGTTCATTTTCTTTTCTTGTGTTGGGGAGTGTTTTGTTTGATTAATAAAAAGGTTTTTTCCACTTTTTCTCTGAGGAAATTCCTCCCCAACCCAGTGATGGGAGGGAGGAGTCGGGGGGTTTTGTTTTCTGGGGGCTTCTTCTGGAGGTTTTCCCTAAATTTACCCTAAACTAGGACAGCTGAAATCGAGGTTGGCTTACTTCTTTAACTTACAGTTACTATAAGATTTTTTTCTTTAAGGAATATTATAGCAAGGGCTTTAATTCTGATTTTGAAAACTTCAATGTCCTTTAGCCTTAATATTTTTCCCTATTTTTAGTTTCTTGCCTTATGGAGTGTTCTGGAATGATTTAGGTCAAATAAATCAAGGTACTGTTGTCAGAGCTATGTCTTCAGTGAGGTGGTAGAATACAACTAATACATTTGTATTTAATCAACACTTCTATCTCATTGAAACACATCCATAAATAAGAATAGTCCTGTATCATTAATATCCTCTAGCAATTATTGAATATCTAGTAAAGTGTAACAATTATTTTATTATTTTATTATTATTTGGTTTTATTTTTGGGGTTTTGTTTTGTTTTGTTTTGTTTTAAGTAGAGAGAAATACTTATAATATACAATAGAAAAGTAACAATTAGATATAGAAAGCTTCTATACTTAAGTAGAGGAGACTGTTTAGCATGGATCAGATGAGCCTTTACACAAGAGATAAATTTAATCATGGAATTGTAGAATCATCATGGAAGAGACCTACAAGGTCTTCCAGTCCAACCACCCACCCAGCATTACCACAGTAAACCCTTAACCACTAAACCACATCACCCATCAACTGATCCAGACTTGTCTTGAACTCCTCGAGGGATGATGACTCCACCACCTCCCTGAGCAACCTGTTCCAGTTCTTGATTCTAAAAACGAAAAAAAAAAAATCTGAATCTCCCTTGTCTCCTCTGGTCCTCTCATTGAAGGCACGGTAGCAGAGACTGGCCCCCATCTCACTACAGCTTCCTTTAACAGGGAGTTGCAGAGAGCAATAAGGTCACCCCTGAGCCTCCTCTTCTCCAGACTGAACAAACCCAGATCCCTCAGTCATAAGTCATAAGGCATGATTTCTAGTCCTTTCACGAACCTTGTTGCCTTCTCTGGACATGCTAGAGCATCTCAAAGGCTCTTTTGAAGTGTAGGGCCCAGAACTAAACAGGATTTGAGTTGTGGCCCCACCAGTGCTGAGTGCAAGGGGATAATCACTCCCTTACTCATGCTGTTCAGGATGCCATAGGGTTTTTTGGCCTCCTGGGCACACTGTTGGCTCATACTTCATCATCTTCAACCAGCACCCCCAAGTCCCTTTCTGCCAAGCATCTCCTGACCCAGTCCTCCTTCAGCCTGTAGTGCTGCATCAGGTTGTGACCCAAGTGCACTACCTTATTGAACCTCGTGAAGGGATGAAAATAGATTTCAACTTTTTTTGTATATACTAATTAACAAGAAATACATCATGGCTTTTCAATGAAAGGGGAAGCGATGTATTTGACTTGTTCAATATTCTTTGCTTTATTTCTTCCTGTTTCACTTCTCTGAATCAGTTTCCTTAAATGTGATGTTCTAGTATCTTCCATCCCACTTCTAAATAGATAATGTGAACTAGGGAAAAGGAAGCATAGAATTTGTCTTCTTATCAGCTTAGAAAGCAGAACTGGATTCTAAGTATGCCTAGGGATGCACAACTAGTACACAACTGGACTAGTGTAGCATCCCAGGATTCAGTGGTAATCACATAATATTTTTTTCCTGCCAAAATTAATTTGGACTCAGTCGGTCTATGTTGATTATTAACCTCTCCTTATTTCCAGTTACCTCTGCTGCATGGTACACAAAGGTATTGAAAGACTGACTGAAAAACCAAATGCATGATACTCACCTTTAAAAATGTGACTTGGATTATTAATTCAAAAGTATATTATTTCTAGATGTCATGTATGAAGCTTGTTTTCCTTATGTTTTTGGCATTCTTTCTTTTTTATTCTCCTTGGTTTTGGTGAGATCTTCTACTGCCTATATTCTACTACTGCTGAAGTGCATTCACAAAGGGTTGTGCTTTGTGCTTTACTTGTAGGTTTAAATACACAAAGTAATGTCACCCCATTTATCATGAGATTATTTCAACTAAGCATTTTATTGTTTACATTGCTGAGATAAGCCTTAATAAGGAGTAAAAATCTGAGCACTTTCTGAAAAATATGGAGAATAAAAAGTCCCCTGGCTGAATGTAGAATCACAAAGTCACAGGAGTAGAGGAAACATCCAGAGATTGCCCCATGCACTCTCCCCACTCAAACAAAGAGATAACTAGAGCAGATTTCTCAAGGCCAATCTCCAGCTGGGTATTGAATATCTCCAAGGACGGAGACTCTACATCAGTGTCCTTTGTGGCCATTTGCTGGAGTCAGTCTAGTATGACCATGTTTGTCTTATTTTGGGTAACCTGGAGCTAGACCCTGTTTTCCCAGTGCGTCTCACCAGTGTTGAATAGAGAGAAATGAACACCTCACTCAATCTGCTGGTAATGCTTCTCCTAATGCAGGCCGGGTGGTTGTTGGCATTCTCTCCAGTAAAGGTGTGGTGATGACTCATATTCAATCGCCCACAGAACTCCTAAGTCTTTCTCCTCAGCTGTTGTGTCCCAAAATGTTCTGATGTATGTCATTATTTCTCCCCAGGAACAGTATTTTTCCTTCCCCTTTGCTGAACACAATGAAAGTCCTATTTACCCAATTCCCCAGCCATCTGACAACACACAACCAACTGGAGTATCAACTGGATAGATTGGGATTGTTTGTGTAGCATTGAGATACATATTTTAAATTATGTGTGCTATGTAAAATGCAAGGTAATACTGTCCCTGTAAAAGTTTGTTGCTATTTCTCATAGGATAACTGCTTTTACTTTTATGAGCCTTTGATGATTTTTTCCTTAACCAAGAAGCTATTACTTAGCTTGATGTTTACATAAGCATATACCAGGAGTGAAAGAAATGCTTTTATTACAGAAGAACATAATTTATATGTTCTTATAATATACCTTCCTGTTGGATCTAATCCCCATACTTAAGACAGATGTTACTTGGGAAAATTTTCGGTCATGAAAAAGACTTTCTGCTCTCCTTCAGCAGAGATTCTGACCACCTCAATGCACATGTGAAAGTAGGGGAATTGTAGGTTTGTGATCAGGGACATCTGCATTCAGATCTTTGGACAAATTTCTGTTATGACTAGGATTGCTCAGTGAAACTAAGCTGCTTCAGTTCAGTTAAATTATTGAAGAAGAAGAAAAAAAATCAGTTTTCCATTGGCAAAGAACATTTATTTAATTGTTCTCAAGAATTTAAGTCAAAATATAATGTAAAAACATCAGCAAACTTTTATCCTAAGACCGAAGGGTAACAGAAACAAAGTAAAAGAAGCCTGTACACACTGGAAGACCTGAATAGTTAATAAGTTAGGTGGTTTCTAAAAAAAGAAGAAACTCAAGGCTGTGACTAAAGAAGCAAACAAAACTGTAGGTCACCTGCTGTAGGGTAGCTCTGCCATGGCTTATGTCACGTTCTCACAGTGGATTCCTGAGCAAATACACCTTGCACAAACAAACGTCAGGGGTTGCATTTCGGTAGTGCTGAACAAATGTTCCAGCAGTGAAGCGTGCTGTTCCTTTGGAGAGGCGACAGTAGCAGCCTCAGTAGCCGGATACAGCAACCTGCGGGCGGGGGCAAGGCCTGGGCTGCCACCCCGGCTTATTTTGTCTGGTGTTACAGGCTATCAACTATAGGTAACACGCACACAGGTAAACGGCACTCATGGTAGGCATGGAAAAATGCAAGTCTGAGGGATTTTTCACTTGGTTTTTGTACTTTAGTCCGCTTCAGTAGTTGTGCATATTGTGAAGCAAAACTTCAAAACTCTCTAGGTCTTTTCAGCTGTACATGTTCAGTTGTATAAGAAGGGCTGTCAACTTTTGCTTGGTGATGTTGTAACCCAATACCCTACTGTTTTAAGAATGGTACATCCCTTTAACCCTATAACCCCTGCAAGACCAATGGACTGACCCCTGCAATGGGATTGGCCTGAAGCCAAGGCTGACCCCTCCCCTTTCCTGACCCATAGAAAAACCTGTGCCCGGGTTGAAACTCTCCTCTTTATCCTCATCTCCCGCTGTGACCACATGGAAGCCTAAGAATAAAAGAGAATATCAACCCTGGGAATAAAGAGCCTCTAATATCTCGACTGTTCTACATGAAACAGCACCCTAGGCCAGCTCTACAGGATATTTGAGGCACAGGGCCAGGCCCCCAGAGTGCTGTTTCATGGTAAGGGTAACTATGCAGTTCTTTCAAAGACAGGATATGTACTCAATTTCCTAGATTGATTAAGGTATACTGTTATGATTGACAGCAGATATTTCTGTATGTACGTTTCCATGCTGTCAGTACTCTACTACTTATAATGCATAAAGTTTGAAAATATGAAGGTAATGTGGATCTTCTTTAGCTGGATAGGAAGCCTCCAGCAAGTGAAACTACAGTAATTTCACGACTATAAGGCGCACCCTTTTTGACTAAAATTTTCCCTCGAACCCGGAAGTGCGCCTTATAGTCCGGTGCGCCTTATCTGATGGACAAAGTTGTGACGTTTGCCACCCCGGAAGTGCGAGCTGCGAGCCGAGCCGGGACCCGCGGGAGGCGCGGCCGCCGCGCGGGGAGACAGCCGGGACCCGCTGGATGCGCGGCCGCCGCGCGGGGAGACAGCCGGGACCCGCGGGAGGCGCGGCCGCCGCGCGGGGAGACAGCCGGGACCCGCTGGATGCGCGGCCGCCGCGCGAGGAACCAGCCGGGACCCGCTGGATGCGCGGTTGCCGGGCGGGGAGACAGCCGGGACCCGCGGGACCCGCGGGAGGCGCGGTTGCCGGGCGGGGAACAGCCGGGACCCGCGGGAGGCGCGGCCGCCACGCGGGGAACAGCCGGGACCCGCGGCTGCCGCGCAGGAGCCGAGACCCGCCGGGAACTGCAGCTGAGGCAGGGGAGCCGGGACACAGCCGGGACCAGCAGCCACGGGGAGGGACCCGGACTGCCTGTGTTTCGGGATTGCCTCGTTTCAGCGGTACTCGCTCTCAGCTGGGCGTCTGGTGTGGTTGCCCTTCTCTCCATGTCCTCTGGTATTGGTCTCTGTAGTCTCCTGGGAACTGCTTTTCGTTTACTCAACAGAAGACGTGCTAACGAGTATTGCACTCAGCATCTCTAAGCACCTAATTAGCAGGGTTAGATAACAAAGGACGTTTCATTACACAGACCCGGTTGCTCCCCCTCAGGCGTTGAAGCTGCTGGAGCAGCGAAGCCAGATAGCACCGCCTGGGCTGTCGTCCCAGGTTAGAAAGAGTGAAGGGAAAAAAACTTCCCTCAGCGCTTGTAGCCCGGGTGTCAGCGTTGGTCTCAGAACCAGGATGCTTCTTCACCCGTGTCGCAGTGCAGGGCAGATCCCTCCGCGGAGAAGAAACCTCTCTCCTCCGCTTTCAGGTCGGCGAAAGAGTCCCCCGGAATGACAAAACAACCCACACCCATCCTCCCCCCACCACTTCCTTTTGTCTTGAGCAATTAAAGGGGTAATGAAGTCGTCCGTCCAGGACAATGTGAAAAAAACCACCAAGGGAAAGAGTAAAAAAAAAATCCCCTAACCCCCAACACGCGGGTTTACAGGAAAGGTGCTGATTTTGCAGACCTTTGCAACATGTCGGAATAGCCTTTAAACGCAGCCTAAAAGAATCAAAGCACTAACAAAATACAGAGAAAAATCACTCACTTCTATGAAACTTTCAAACAGCTTTATTTTTAAACAAATTAATCTTTAAACAGGGTCGTCTTTAAACAGGGTCGTCTTTAAACAGGGTCACTTTTTAGTCGCCTCTATTCATCTTCAGCCAAACCTTCGAAACCTTCGAAGTCTTCATCCTCCGTATCAGAAACCATCAATTGGGCGGTGGTGGCATCCAGCAAACCCGAAGCTGTATCGCCTGTATCTTCATCTTCAGAGTCGTCAGGTTCGGCACCCCCGGTGCCGTCGCTGGTATTAAATTCTGGAATGATGTCAGCCCTTGCGAACCCTCGGATGATAGTATCGCGTGTTACTTTACTCCAAGCATCCAGTATCCACTTGCACACAGTGGAATAACTTGCCCTGCGCAGCCTGCCGGTGGTTGTGTAGGAATGCTCGCCTTCTACCATCCAGTTTTCCCACAGAACTCGCAATTTAGCCTTAAAAGAACGAATAACGCTTATGTCCAGTGGTTGCAGTTCTTTAGTTAAACCACCTGGTATTACAGCCAGCTGCGAGTTCATCTGTTCCACTAGGGCTGTCACGCTTTCCGTTTTATGGGCACGCATGGAATCGAGAACCAGCAATCCCGGCACTTTTCGATTAAAGAACCTCTGCGGTGCATGAGCATAAACTGTTGTTAGCCAAGTCTTCATCACGTCTTCATGCATCCACCCTTTTGTGTTCACGGCAACAACTATTCCATTTGGAAATTTTTCTTTAGGGAACGTTTTTCTTTTAAAAATTACCATTGGGGATAATTTCTGCCCATCCGACGAAACTCCGAGAACTACAGTAAACGATGTCTTTTCGTTCCCTGTGGTGCGAACTGGTACCGTGGATGTTCCAGTTTTCTCGACAGTTCGGGTGAGTGGCATATCAAAAGTGAGGGGAACCTCGTCCATATTGATGATGTGTTTGGCTTCTATATTGTTTTCAGCGATCTTGCTTTTGCAATATCTCCTGAATGACGCTACCTTTTCCTCGTAATCCGCTGGCAGCCTCTGATAAACCGTCGTTCTGGTACGGATGGAAAGCTGCTGTCTCTTCATGAAACGAAAGCACCACGATGGCCCTGCTTTAAAGTCCTCTATACCCATTTCGTTCGCAATGACTTTTGCTTGTATCCGAACGGCAACAGTAGAGAAACTTCTGCCAGCTGCTCTTTGTTCGGAAATCCATCGCTCCAGTCTGTCCTCTAGTCGCGGCCATCTTGCTTTATGCCCACGAAAACTTTTCTTTGTCTTCTTTGCAAGTCGTAAGTTATCCTCTTGCTGTCGCCACTTGCGCACCATGGATTCATTGATGTTGAATTCCCTAGCTGCATCTCTATTTCCATGCTGTTTTGCATGGTTAATCGCTTTTAATTTAAAATCTGCGTTGTAAGCTAGTCTCCTCTGTGGAGCCATGCTGAACTCACGCTCGCCGTTCACGCGCACCCTCAGTAACACCTTCACCGCTGCGTAGGCAAGAAGATTTTCTCTGATTGGTTTATCGTGGTCAGAAACGCGGGAATTCTCTAAATCTCCACGCCCAAACAATCCCGGAGGGAAGCCGGGACCCGCGTTTCTGACCACAATAAACCAATCAGAGAAAAGCTTCTTGCCTACCCGTGGGTGAAGGTGTTACTGAGGGTGGTTGTTAACGGCGAGAGTGCGTTCGACGTGGACCGCACCAGATCCCAGCCGCCAGCGAGCAGTCCCTCCCCACGGGCAGTCCGGCTCCCTCGCCCCGGCTAGAGCTCCTGGCTGGTCCCCATTGTCTGTGGGCGTCTACCTCTGCTTTCTGCCCGCTCTGTCCCAGCTGTGTCCCCGCTGTCTGACTCTGCTTTCTGCCCGCTCTGTTTAAAGATTAATTTGTTTAAAAATAAAGCTGTTTGAAAGTTTCATAGAAGTGAGTGATTTTTCTCTGTATTTTGTTAGTGCTTTGATTCTTTTAGGCTGCGTTTAAAGGCTATTCCGACATGTTGCAAAGGTCTGCAAAATCAGCACCTTTCCTGTAAACCCGCGTGTTGGGGGTTAGGGGATTTTTTTTTACTCTTTCCCTTGGTGGTTTTTTTCACATTGTCCTGGACGGACGACTTCATTACCCCTTTAATTGCTCAAGACAAAAGGAAGTGGTGGGGGGAGGATGGGTGTGGGTTGTTTTGTCATTCCGGGGGACTCTTTCGCCGACCTGAAAGCGGAGGAGAGAGGTTTCTTCTCCGCGGAGGGATCTGCCCTGCACTGCGACACGGGTGAAGAAGCATCCTGGTTCTGAGACCAACGCTGACACCCGGGCTACAAGCGCTGAGGGAAGTTTTTTTCCCTTCACTCTTTCTAACCTGGGACGACAGCCCAGGCGGTGCTATCTGGCTTCGCTGCTCCAGCAGCTTCAACGCCTGAGGGGGAGCAACCGGGTCTGTGTAATGAAACGTCCTTTGTTATCTAACCCTGCTAATTAGGTGCTTAGAGATGCTGAGTGCAATACTCGTTAGCACGTCTTCTGTTGAGTAAACGAAAAGCAGTTCCCAGGAGACTACAGAGACCAATACCAGAGGACATGGAGAGAAGGGCAACCACACCAGACACCCAGCTGAGAGCGAGTACCGCTGAAACGAGGCAATCCCGAAACACAGGCAGTCCGGGTCCCTCCCCGTGGCTGCTGGTCCCGGCTGTGTCCCGGCTCCCCTGCCTCAGCTGCAGTTCCCGGCGGGTCTCGGCTCCTGCGCGGCAGCCGCGGGTCCCGGCTGTTCCCCGCCCGGCAACCGCGCCTCCCGCGGGTCCCGGCTGTTCCCCGCCCGGCAACCGCGCCTCCCGCGGGTCCCGCGGGTCCCGGCTGTCTCCCCGCCCGGCAACCGCGCATCCAGCGGGTCCCGGCTGGTTCCTCGCGCGGCGGCCGCCCCTCCCGCGGGTCCCGGCTGTCTCCCCGCGCGGCGGCCGCGCCTCCCGCGGGTCCCGGCTGGTTCCTTGCGCGGCGGCCGCGCATCCAGCGGGTCCCGGCTGTCTCCCCGCGCGGCGGCCGCGCATCCAGCGAGTCCCGGCTGGTTCCTCGCGCGGCGGCCGCGCATCCAGCGGGTCCCGGCTGTCTCCCCGCGCGGCGGCCGCGCCTCCAGCGGGTCCCGGCTGTCTCCCCGCGCGGCGGCCGCGCATCCAGCGGGTCCCGGCTGGTTCCTCGCGCGGCGGCCGCGCATCCAGCGGGTCCCGGCTGTCTCCCCGCGCGGCGGCCGCGCATCCAGCGGGTCCCGGCTGGTTCCTCGCGTGGCGGCCGCACATCCAGCGGGTCCCGGCTGGTTCCTCGCGCGGCGGCCGCGCATCCAGCGGGTCCCGGCTGGTTCCTCGCGCGGCGGCCGCGCCTCCAGCGGGTCCCGGCTGTCTCCCCGCGCGGCGGCCGCGCATCCAGCGGGTCCCGGCTGTCTCCCCGCGCGGCGGCCGCGCCTCCAGCGGGTCCCGGCAGTCTCCCCTGCCTCCGCTCTCTCCCCGCTCTGTCCCAACTGTGTCCCCGCTCTCTGTCAGCTCTCTCCCAGCTCTTTCCCGGCTCCCGCCCGGCGGCCGTGGGCAGTCCCCAGCCGCCCCGAACCGCGGGCAGTCCCGAGCCACGCCAGCCGGCGCCATCAGCGTGCAGGAGTGCCGGGCCCTGCCCGCGCACGGGGAGAGAGCCTGGGACTGCATTTAAAGGCTACACCAATCTGTTAAAATGTTTCCAATTTGAGCACATGCCAGTAAACCCGCGATGGCGCGATTCTGTTACTAATTCGTTACTTTGTTGCGCGCCGCGTGGCTCCTCGCTGCAAAACAAAAGTGCGCCTTATAGTCCGGTGCGCCTTATCTGATCTACAAAGTTGCAAAATGTGCCAGCTCACGGGGGGTGCGCCTTATAGTCCGGTGCGCCTTATAGTTGTGAAATTACTGTAGTTATAAAGTTTAAAATGTAGAAAGAATAAAGTGATTGCAAAGGTGGCAGAATAGGTTTTTGTGTTCAAGCAGGACTGGCTGAGAAAGGTCCCACTGTAATTAGATGAAATTTCTTAGTATTGGATTAGAAATGTCAATATCCTTGTTGGCAGTGTTTTATTGGTTAATATTATATATATACATATATAAAATATAGAATATATAATATATATACACACAATATATTATATGCTATTTATATAATATAATATTCTATATACATATATACATACAATATCTATATTTTATATATTATATTTTATATATATATGCATACCTATACACAACATATTATATAGTTAGTACAATATATACATATATGATATCGTAAATATATTTTATATATACTATATTATATATATACATATATACACATTATATATATATAACGTTATATTCAATTAAAGAAATTATATAACATCAAAAGTATATAAATTATGCAAATATAATAAGATATAATTACATAAATATACAAATATTAAGAATATTAAAATATATAAATTGTATAATATATAAATGTATCTATATCTATGTATATAGAGATACAGATATAAATACAGATACAGATAGATAGATATAGATACAGATATAGATATAGATACAGATACAGATACAGATACAGATATAGATAAGATATAGATACAGATATAGTATAATATCATGACCTTGATGCTGGAGCCTGACCGGGGCGCTGGCCTGGAGCACTGGGGACACCAGTGGCTCTTGGCTGCTTGCCCGGGTGGCCACTGGTGCGGTCAGTGCCACTGGCTCTGACTGGCCAGGCTCTGTTCAGGGTGGGCACAGGAGGAACTGGGGAACCCCAGGGCCCCTCGGGTTTGGGGGTTCCCATCCCCCCTTGGCTCTCAGTGCAGCCCTGGGGTCACCCCAACAGCCCCAAAATGGGGAGGGGGGACCCAGAGCTGTTTGGAACCCCCAAAAATGGGCTGAGAGTGGCAGGAGCCGCCCCAAAAAGGGATGGAAGGGCCTGATCCAGGGATGGGGGAGGGGATGGGATTGGGGAGGGTCCATTCCAGAAATGGGGAGGGGTCTGGAATTGTGGGGGGGAGGCTGTGGGATTGGGGAAGGGTCTGGGATTGGGGAGGAGTACGGGATTGGGGAGGAGTGGGGAATTGGGGCAGGGTCTGCAATCGGGGGAAGGTTCCCAATCCCGTTCCTGTTCCCGATCCCTCTCCTGTTTCCATTCCCAATCCCATACCCTGTTCCCATTCCTGAACCCAATCCTGTTCCCGCTTCCTTTCCTGATCCCGTTACTGATCCCTGTCTTGTTCCCAATCCTATTCCCAATCCCATTCACAATTCCTGCCTCATTCCCATTCCCCTTCCTGATCCTGTTCCCATTCCCAGTCCTGATCCTGTTCCTGATCCCATTCTTGCTCCCATTCCCATTCCCAATCCTAATCCTCTTCCCAATCCCGTTCCCATTCCTGATCCTGTTCCCAATCCCAATCCCTATTTCATTCCCATTCCCATTCTATTCCCAATCCAGATCCTTTTCCCAATCTCAATCCCGCTCCCATTCCCATTCCCAATCTCAATCCATTCCTGTTCCCAATTCCATTCCCAATCCCTATTTCATTCCCTTTCCCAATCCTGATCCCATTCCCATTCCCAATCCTTATCCTGTTTCCATTCCCAATCCAGGTCCTTTTCCCAATCTCAATCCCATCCATTCCCATTCCCAATCTCAATCCCATTCCTGTTCCCAATCACAATTTCATTCCCATTCCTGAACCCAATCCTGATCCCTGTTCCCATTCCTGATACCTATTTCATTCCCAATCCTGATCCCATTCCCAATCCTTATCCCCTTCCCAGTCCCAATCCCATTCCCATTGCCAATTCCTATTTCATTCCCAATCCCAATCCCAATCCCAATCCGTTCCCAATCCCTATTTCATTCCCATTTCCAATCCCATTCCCATTCCCGATCCCGCTGCTGTTTCCAGGGAATTGTTTTGATCTCAACCTCCACCCCAAACCTGGGGCAGTGAAAACCCCCCAAATCCTGGGGTCAGACACTCCCAAATCCCAAAACTGGGGTCAAAAACCCCCAAATCCCAAATTCTGGGTTCAAACCCCCACATCCCAAATCCTGAGGTGTCAAATCCCCCACGATCCCCAAATCCTCAGTGTCAAACACCCCTGACCCCAAACTTCAGGATCAAACCCCCCCCAGAGCCCAAACTGGGGTTTGGAATATTTGGGGTGTCCAACCCCTCTGATCCCAAAATTTGGGGTTAAACCCCCCTGATCCCCAAATTCTGGGGTCAAAACTCCTAAATGCCAAACCCTGGGGTGTCAAACATCCCTAAATCCCAAACCCTGGGAAGTCAAACACCCCCAAATCCCAAACCCTGCAGTGTCAAAGCCCCCCAAATCCCAAATCCTGGGGTGTCAAACACTGCAAATCCAGGGAAGTCAAACACCCCCAAATACCAAATTCTCAGGTCAAATCCCCCCAAATCCCAAATTCTGGGGTCAAAACCCCCCAAATGCCAAACTTTAAGATCAAACCTCAAACCAACCAGGCTGCATTTTGGGTTTTTTTTTCTCAAGAATTCAGGATTTTCCTCAGAATTTTGGGATTTTTCTACAAAATTTCAGATTTTTTCTCCTAAATTCTGGTATTTTTCCCAAAATTTGTGTCTCACCATGGGCTTGTTCTAGAAGGGGAAGCTTTGGGGTTATTCCCAGTTTCATTTGAGAGTGATCCCAGTGGATTTTGGGTTTTTTTCTCAGGAATTCAAGGGTTTTCCCAAAATTTCAGGTTTTTTCTCTAAAATTTGGGGATTTTTTTCCCCAATCCCTGATATTTCGCTCCAGATTCTGTCTCAGAGGGACATCTTCAGCTCTGGGGGGACAGGGACAGCACGGTGACACTGGGGACAGCACAGGGACAGTGGGGACATTGGAGAGAGCACAGGGACATTGGGGAAAGGTGACAATGGGGACAAGGTGGGAATGGCCACAGGGACTGCTTTGGCTCTGGGGGGCTGGGACCCCTTTACCCCCTGGGACCTCCAAATCCACCCCAGATCCACCTAAACCCTCCAAAATACCCTCAGACCCCTCCCAGTTCCCCCCAAAATTTAACCCAGACCCACCCGAGACCCCCGAAATCTCCTCAGAACCACCTGAGAGCCCCCCAAACCCACTCGGACTCCCCCAAACCCCCCAGACCCCCTGGTTCCTCTCACAACCCCCCAAAATCTGCTCAGACCTCCCCTAAAAACCCTTCAGACCCTCTCAAGCTCACCCCAAAGCCCCCTCAGACCCCCCATTCCCCTCAAAGCTACCTCAGACCTCCCACTTCCCCTCAACCCCCCCAAAACTCCCCAAACCCCCCCAGTCCCCCATGTCTCGTCAGACCCACCTCAGAGCCCCCTTTTCCATTTCCCATTTACCCCCAGTTCCCTCCAAAGCCCCCCCAAAGTTCCTCTCAGACCCCCCCAAATTGTCCTTAAACCCCCCCTGACCCCTCAATTCCCCTCAGACCCATCTCAGACCCCCCCATTTCCCCCCACATCCCCCTCAGACCCCGCAAAACCCCCTGAAATCGCCCCAGTTCCCCACAGATCCGCCCCGGACCAACCTCAGACCCCTCAATTCCTTTCATACCCACCTCAAACCCTCCCAATTCTCCCTCAAACATCACTCAACACCCCCAAATCCATCCTGCACACACCTCAGACCGCTCAATTCCCTTCAGATCCCTCCCTAAACCCCCCATTTCTCCCCGGCCCCACCTCAGCTCCCTGCTCAGCTGCCTCAAACACACCTCAAACTCCTTAAATCCCCTCAGAGCCACCCTAAACTCCCCCATTTCCCCTCGGACCCACCATAGTTCCCTCTTCAGCCGCCCCAAACGCCCCTCAGACCCCTCAATTCCCATCAAATCCCTCAATTCCCCTCAGATTCCCCCCAGCCCTACCTCACTTTGCTCCTCAGCCTCCACCGAGTGCGCGGGCCCCTCCCAGCCAATAGCAGCCCGTCGCTCCCAAAACCAACCAATCATTGCGCTGCTACTTTCACACCAGCCAATCAGCGCACGGCTCCCCTCAGTAAGGCCCGCCTTCCGCCCGGCACTGCAGCCAATCAGAGCCCAGGGCGGGAATGCAGCGGGCGCCATTTCGAGGGTCCCTGGGAGTGGCTCCGGTGCCGCCCCTGATCCAGGACGGGCCCCAGGGAGTCCGGGGAGCCTGGAGGGGGATTCGGGTTCTGGGGGAAGTTTTGGGGAGTTTTATTTGGTTTGGAGGGTATTTTTGGGGGGAGTTTTGGGGAGATTCTGGGATTTTCAGGGAATTTTTTGGGAACTTTTTTTGGGTCTGGAGGGGATTTGGGGGTGGTTTTGGGGAGATTATGGGGTTCTGAGGGAATTTTTGGGGGGTTTGGGGCAATTTTGGGGTTTTGAGGGAGTTTTTGGGGGACTTTATTGGGTTTGGGGGGATTTTGAGGGGAATTTGGGGGTTCTGAGGGAGTTTTTGGGGAGCTTTATTGAGATTGGAGAGGATTTGGGGGGATTTTGGGGAGATTTGGGGGTTTTGAGGGAATTTTGGGGGACTTTATTGGGATTTGGGGGAGATTTTGGGATTTTCAGGGAATTTTTCGGGGACTTTTTTGTTAGTGGAGGGTGTTTTGGGGCGATTTTGGGGAGATTATGGGGTTCTGATGGAATTTTGGAAAGATTTATTGGATTTCGTGGGATTTTGGGTGGTTTTGAGGATCATTTTGGGGTTTTGTGGGAATATTTTGGGGATTTTTGAGGGGATTTTGTGGAGATTGTGGGATTTTGAGGGGATTTTGTGGGGACTTTTTTGATTTTAGGGCGATTTGGGAGGGTTTTTGGGGGGTTCTTTTTGGGGATTTTGTTCTCCTGATCCAGGGTGGCCCCCAGTGAGTCCAGAGGGGTTTTGGGGGGATTTTGGGGGGGTCTGTGGGGGTTCCAGGGGTGTCCCCAGGAGTGTGGAAGGGCTCTGAGGCGCCAAAAGTGGTTTAAAACCCCCAAAAATCCCAATAAAACCCACAAAAATCCCAATAAAACCATACCAAACCCTAATTAAACCATGCAAAAATTCCATTAAAACGCCCTAAAATCCCAATAAAAGCATACAAAATCCCAGTTAAACTGTACAAAATATCAGTAAAACCATATAAAATGCCAATTAAACCATACAAAATTTTAATCTCCCCAAGAACTCCCTGAAAACCCCAAAATCACCCCAAAAATCACCCCAAACCCAATAAAGCCCCAGGAATTCCCTCAAAACCCAATAAAATTCCCTAAAAATTTTTTGAAATGCCAAAAATCACCCCAAAATCTCCAGAATCCCCTCCCCCAATCCCCCAAAATCCACACAAAACTCCCCCAAGTCTCCCAAAATCCCCCCAAGAATTCCCTGAAATTCCCCAAAATCCCCTCAAGAATTGACTGAAACCCCAAAATGTCCCCAGAATCCCTCCAAACCCCCACAAATCCCCAAATTCCCCCTGAAATCCACCCAAATTCCCCCAGGAATCCTCAAACCCCCCAAAATCCCCCAAATCCCCCCAAAAATCCCACCTCCCCAAATCCCCCACAAAATCTCTTGAAATCCCCCAAAACCTCCAAAATCCCCCCAAATCTCTGCAAATCCTCCCAAAATCCCCCCAGGAATTCGCTGAAAACCCCAAAATTCTCCCAAAATCCCCAAATCGCCCTCTAATGCCCCAAAGTTCCCCCCAAAATGTCCCCAAAATTCCCCCAAGAATTCCCTGAAATCCCCCAAATTCTCCTGAACCCTCCAAAATCCCCCCAGGAATCCCCAAATCCCCCCAAAATGTCCCCAGAACCCCCAAAATTCCCCACAAATCCCCCCAAAATTCCCCAAAATCTCCCCCAGATCCCCCCAAACCCCAAATGCCGCCCCCCAGGTGCAGGCTGGTGGCTCTGGCCATGGCCGGGGCTCTGCTGGGACCCCTGCGGCCCCAGTTGGGGCTGGGGGCTCTGCTGGACCCGGCCCAGGCCAGGGGCTACACCCGGCACGGGGAGATGTTCTCAGGTGGGTCTGGGGGGGTGGTTTTTGGGGGATTGAGGGGGATTTGGGGGGGTTTTGGGGGGATTGGGGGGGAATTTGGGGTGTCCAGGGTGGGTTTGGGGGAGTTTTGGGGGGGATTTTGGGGGGGTCCAGGTGGGATTTTTGGGGGATTTGGGGGGGATTTTGGGGTTTCTGGGGTCACTGGGGGGAGTTCAAGGGGGGTTGAGGTCACTTTTGGTGTCACTTTTGGGGTCACTTTTGGGGTCACTGTTGGGGTTTTTGGGGTCCAGGGGTCACTGTGGAGCCCTGGGGATCCCAATGTCCCCCAAATCCCCTCTGAACACCCCCAAAATCACCCCAAAACTTCCCCAAAATCTCCCAAAAACCCTGATCCCCCCAAACCTTCCCAAACCCAAAACACCCCAAAATCTCCCCAAAAATCCCCCCCAGACCCCTCCCGAACCCCCAATTCCCCCTGAACCCTTAATCTGGGGAGGAGGTGGGGGGGAGAAGGTGTTTTCGGGGGATTTGGGGGGGGATTTGGGGGAAATTTCAGGAGTTTTGGAGGGCTGGAGATGTTTTGGGGACACTTGGAGGGGCAGTTTTGGGAGGATTTGGGGGGGTTGGAAATATTTTGGGGGAGAATTTTTTGGGGGGAGAACTGGGGGCAATTTGGGGAAATTTGGGGGGGGTTGGGGATGTTTTGGGGAAATTTTTGGAAATTTTAGGAGGATTTGGGGGGTTTGGGGGCAATTGGGGAGAGTTTGGGGTTTTGGGGTCTGGAGATGTTCTGGGTGGGTTTGGGGGGGCTCAGGGGGTTCCCAATGACCCGGGGCAGTCCCTGAGCCCCCCCGAACCCCGGATTTTCCCTCTCAGGGGTCCCTGAGCCTCCCCAAACCCAAAATTTCCCCCCCCCCCAGGGGTGGTCATGGCTGTGCTCCCCCAGGAGCCGTTGGGACCCCGATTCCAGCAGGACCCCAAAATCCCCAACATGTTCCACACCCAATTTGGGGAGGGGTCTCTGTTTGGGGAGGGGTCCCATTTTTGGGAGGGGTTCAGTTTTGGGGGTCCCAGGGAGGTGCAGGAGGGGGCACTCATGGAGCTGGGGTGGGGTCCCAGGTCAAGGGAATTCCAGATTTGGGGTGGGGGTCCCATTTTGGTGAGAGGTCCCAGGCCGAGGGAATGCTGGATTTGGGGCGGGGGTCCCATTTTGGGGAGGGGTCCCAGCCCGATTCTCTCCCCAGTCTGGGTCGGGGGTCCCAATTTGAGGAGAGGTCTCGTTTTGGGTCGGGGATGCCGGTTTGAGGAGGGGTCCCAAACCAAGGGAATGCCGGATGTGGGTCAGGGATGCCAATTTGAGGAGGGGTCCTGTCCCGATTATCTCCCCAATTTGGGTCGGTGGTCACGATATGGGGAGGGGTCCCAAGCTAAGGAGGGATCCCATGTTGGGGAGGGGTCTCGTTTTAGAGAAGGGTCCCCATTTGAGGAGGTGTCCTGTCCCGAGTCTCTCCCCGATTTGGGTCGGGGGTCGCCCTTTGGGGCGGGGGTCCTGGTGCTGGCCCTGCAGGGGAAGAGCCCCCGGCCGCAGCTCTGGGCCCTGGGCGAGCTCGGGGCCAGCAACGCGCAGCTGGGCGAGCTGAGCCCGCGGAGATGGGGAGGGGGCTTCGTGCTGCCCCTGGGGGGTGTGAGAGGGGCTGGGGGGGCGGGCCGTGCTGCTGCACCCCTGGGAGACCCCTCCCCAATAAACCCACCCCTGCAGACCCCTCCCCAATAAACCCCGATGGATTTTGGGGGGGGCTGTTATAAGTGCATGACATATTATTGGCTTTTTCGCAGCTATTGGGATAAATGCTATATGTATAATGTTAAAATAGCTTTTCTGTATGAATAAGGGTTCTTTTCTTTTCTTCTAATAGCAAAAGTCAGACATAAGTTTTTTAGAGCTGGTCTGCTGAAACTCCCTGCCCAGTTGAGATCTCGGCCGTGAACGTGTGAGGGGCCCTGCAGCTGACACGACAATTACCAACGCTCACCGGCTGCAAAGGGCCGGGACCACCACCCGAAGTAAAAGCTGGTAAGAACAGGATTAAAACCACCAGCCAAGACACGCTCATGCTCTGAAAAGGCGGACCCAAGGAGTGGCCATGCTAAACAGTTCCCAGAAATTTTTACTATACATGAGAGATTATGACGTGTTTTTTACATTTATAACACCATGGAAAGGCCACACATTTTGTTAGCCCACAAGATGTCAGATAACCTTTCCCAATTCCTTGGCAGCATGCAGCTGGGGGCTCCCTTGTTCCAGCCAGCCCTTGTCTATTGAGCTGCTCTTGCTAAAAAATGTGGCTTTGCAGAGTGAACAAAGCCGTGGTTCCTCAGGGCCTGATAAAAACACACAGGGCACAGAAAGGGCCCTGGGATTGCAAGGCCAAGCTTTTGTCTGCAGCATGGGTTTGCTTTCAGAGTCTGGCCGAGATGATAAAATCACCATGAAAACAGAAATGAACAGGTTGTGCTTTGGCAGAAGGCTTTGAGGGACGGGGTGAGTGGTGCTGCTCACTCACAGGGACACACAGAAAGTGTTGAAATGGCAAAAATAGTCAAAACCCCTTGGTAATTGGAGGGGACCACCTGAGGCAGTGCCAGCTAGCACCTCAGAAACACGTGGCTTTTGCTCCTGTATTCTGCAGGAGAGCTTCCCGGGCAGGGGCAATTCTTCCGACTGCATCAGCGTGGCCATGGCTGGAAAGGACAGCGAGCAGATGGATTTGGCTTCTGCTGCCAGCCCCTGACATTCCAGTTCTCATTTGTGTGCGCTGGGGATTGTGCTTCAGCCTCCCAACTCGCACAGCTGCTCCCTGGCGCTGCTGGCACAGGGGCGCAGCGGTGCTGCAGCAGCTGTGCCGCACACAGGGAGGGCACTGGAGCCTCCCCGAGCCACCAAGGACAGGAGCAGGGAACGCGTCCCCGATCCCCTGCAGGGCCCTGGAGCTGGGGGGATCCTCTGGTCTCTTTGATGGGCGGGCGAGCGGGCAAATGGAATCATGATGAGACAGGGATCAAACAGCCCCAGGCCAGGCAGCGTTTTCTCCTACCAGAGCTCCTCTGAGTTTAGTGAGCTGGTGAAGCCTGCAGAGCTCATGAGACCCAGGGAATGAGGGAAGGGCTGGCTGGGAAGGGTCAGCTAAAGCCCATGAGGGCATTTCTCTTTCCGAGGGGCTCCTGGGGAGACAAAGGAGAAAAGAAGGATGCTGCCATCTCATGACATCCCCTTATTGCCTTCAGTAGGAATCACTGCATACAAGAGTTTACTTGTTCCCTTTGATGCCAGGGAGCACCAAGAACTTGAACCTTGCTGGAGTCCAGCCCTGCCTGATTATCTTGGAGAACAAGGAAAACATGAAGAATCTGGGCAGCGTATGAGACAAAAGGGCATTTTACTGCTTCTAATTTCCTCCCAGCTTTTGCAGTGGGGCAACAGCTCCATCCCTGCAAGCCACTCCCTTTTGCAAGGCACACACAGACCTTGCTGGAAGCTCAGGGTTCTTGAAGGGGCTGCAGCAGTTGGCAACAGGAATCCGCTGTTGAATTTTTCACGTTTCTTAACCCCCCATGCCAAATGCCTGAATGTGACTGAGGAAGGGCAGAGAAAGATTTCTGTGGAAGAAGGGAGGCCAAAAGCTTGGAAAAGGATAAAAGAAACACTCCAATTATGATGATAGAAAAAGATTTATTTTTGACAGCAAACGAACACCTGCCGCCCTCCAGCCCTCCCAGACTGGCAGGCTGAGCGGTGCCGTTTCCAGGCATGAGGTGCTGGTAGCCTGGGGAGAGAAAGCAGAAAGCCACAGTCAGTCACAGCAGGCTCCTGTCCCCTCTGTCCCACCACGGCCTGTGCTGGGCCAGGCTGCTGGCTGTGCTCAGAGCCCAAACCTCCCGACCCATGCTCTCATTTTTAGAGGAGAGCAGCATGGCAGGCCACGCTCCAGCTCTTCTGCTTAAACATGGCACAGCAACCTCGTCAGCAGCTGCAAGAGCGAGATTCTCGTGTGCCCGCTGCCGTCTGCCCCAAGCCCTTCTGCCATCTGTGCTCTGGAACCGGGTACCCACCTCTGGAGACCTGCTGCCAGGAGAGGAGCTGATCCCACACGAGGTCCTCGTCCTTCTCGAAGGGGATGTCTCCGCACACCGTGGTCCCCCAGGGTAGCACCAGGCACTGGACGGAGTCCACGGACGGTGCCGGCGCTTCCCCAGCCAGTCCGGGCACCAGGTGAAATCTTCCTGGAAAAAACAAAGAACAATTGCATGAAAGTCAATTCAAAACAAACAAGGAAAAGCGCCAAAGGCTATCGGCATTTGACAGGCCTGGGGACAGTCTGACCACTCAAGGCAAGAGTGAAACCTCTCCTTGGGTGGGGAAAAACCCCACCTTTCCCACCCGTAAGCCCATCCCTTCCTCAAGGGCCTGCAAAGCAGAGCAGCTGGGGCATGGCTGCAGAACCCGTCCCCCTTCTGCCGCTCCCCATCCACATGGATGGATGCTTTTGTCAGGCTGGCTGCCCATACCCAGCCCGTGCCAGGCATGCTGGCAGAAGCTGTCAGCGAGGCTGGGAGCCAGCTCCCCTTCCACAACATCCCTCCCCTGTGCTGCCAAAGAGCAGCTGGGCGGGCGGTGGAAAGATTCATATTCCCCAATTGCCGCTGAGCGGGAACCTCCGGTGCAGGGCCAGGCCTGAGCCCTGCCGTGCCTGGAAGCACGAGCATCCCCCTGCCCCTGCGCCGGCTGGGGACTCATCTTGATTTCGTCGGGGTGCAGAGCGTGTCCTCCAGGAAGGGGCTGCAAGCAAAGCCCATCGGCTTTGCCCTGCCAGCGGCCAGCTCCAGGACGTTCTCTGGCTCCACAGTCTTGCTGCAGAAGAACACGCCAGCTGTGCCTCGGCTTGCGGGGACATCACAATGCCATTGAGCTGCAGGGGGATGTTTCCCCTTTTCCAGTCCGTGGCCACTTCACCACCCTGTGCCACGACTTCTCCAATAGGATGGGGAGCCCTGAGCCGCTCCCTCCACAACTCACCGGGGACCCACAGAAGCATCTCCTCGGCTGTGCTCTTTGCTCCGCACCGCGGCCACAGGGAAACGCTCTGGGAATTTCTTGGAGCGCCACGAGACGCCAGCAGCTGGTATGTGCTGGGCCCCTGGATGCTACTATGCAGAGGGATGGATCTCTGCTGTCTCCTGGGTCAAGTGGGGCTTCTGCAGCGAAGGATGCTCTAAAAGATCTTCCAGACATGGCCTGTCTGCAGGGTCCATGCATAAACACCACCTGATGAGGTGCTGGCACTCTGCAGAGGGAAACCAGAAACTGCTGGTCAGCTCCTGTCCCCGTTCTCTCAGATTCCACGGTGCCCATGCCACACCAGGAGTGCTTGGAGCTGCACCCAAAGCTTCCCATCCATCCCCCCTTTTGGAGGAGGAGCAGCACAGAAGCACACAGTGCTGCCTCCTCCAGCTAAGCCCAGGAGATCAACCTCCTCCCTAGCTGCAAGAGCTGGACACTTACGTGCCAGCTGCCCAGTCCCAAACCTGTTCTTGCTCCCTTGCCTTGAAGGCACATGCCCACCTTGAGACACCCGGGGCGGGAAGAAGAGCTGGCCCCGGACGATGTCCTCTCTGGTTTTAAAGGGAAGGTGCCTGCACACCAGCTGATAGAGCAGGATGCCCAGGGTCCAGATGGTGGCTGGCTGGCCGTGGTAGCAGCCGAAGAGGATCCACTCTGGTGGGAAGTACTCCCGCGTTCCTATGGGACACGGGCACAGCTCATGAGGCCGATGCTGCTCCCTCCCTCCCAGCCAGCTCCACAACAGCCAGCCCCTGCCCCCGCCATAAAGAAACTTGGCTGCAGCCGGCTGAAGAAGGATTCCCCCTCCCTGCCTCTGTCTTCCCCCTGTGCCAGCAAAGGGGAGAAGCTCCTCTGCCCGGCTGGGCCCCGGCTTTGGGCTCACCTGCCATGTGGGTGTACAAGGTGTCCTGGAGGATGGTGCCGCAGCCAAAGTCAATGAGCTTTGCCTCACCGGTGGCCAGGTCAATGAGGATGTTCTCGGCCTTGATGTCGCGGTGCAGCACGCCGCGGCTGGTGCAGTGCCGCACGGCCTGCAGCACCTGGCAGAACACCCCCCGTGCCACGGGCTCTGGCAGGAACCCTCCTGCGTGCAGCAGGTGCCAGAGGTCCTGGCAGCGCTCCGGACGCTCCATGACCAGGGCGAAGCCGTCGGGCAGCTCGAACCAGTCCAGGAGCTGCACGACGCTACGGAAGCCAGGGCACGACACCATGGAGAGCAGTGCCAGCTCCATGGGCACAAGGGCGCCGTCGTGCTGCGGGGGGAGCGCGATGCCGTCAGCGGGGCTGATGCTGCACCGCGCCTTCGGCCCCCCGTGCCCGGTCCAGCCTCAGCTCGGCACTGCCCGGCCCAGGACGCTGCGCGGCCCTCGCTCCCTCCACGCTCGCTCCCCTCGCAGCGTCCCGGCTCCCTCCCTGCCGGGCCTGGCCTTAGCCCTGCCCGGCACGTCCTGCCCCGCCGGCTGCTCCCGCTGGCCCCGCTCACTCACCAGCCGCGCCCACTCCCAGATGCGATCGCGGGGCACTCCTTTGATGGCCACCTGCAAGCCAAGGGGAGCAGAGGGCTCAGCTCTCAGCTCTCAGCTCCCCGCCCGCCGCCTCCCTCCCCTCTCTGAGCCAGCCCTGTCTCTTACCGGGGCGCCGTCGGCGAGCCGGGTCCCGGCGTAAACTCTGCCGCAGCCGCCGCTCCCCAGCAGCGGGCCCAGCCGGTAGAGCTGCTGCAGGGAAGGTTTCTCCGCCCGTGCGACCGGCACCGCGCTCTCGCCATTCTGCCCGGGGCACCCGCCCGCCCTGGGCGCTGCTGCTTCCTGAGCCACCCCGGGCTCCAGCGGCTCAGGGCCGGCGGCCGAGCTGACGGGCAGCGGGGCTCAGACCGGGGAAGCTGCTGGCAATGGGGCGGGAGTCGGGCGGCTGCGGGCGGAGCCACGGGAGGGGCCTCACTTGGGGCTGAGGCCGCTTCAGGTGGAGCCAAGAGACTGGTGCTGCTCCATCACCACCACCACCAGAGGAGCTCTTCCAGAGGCTCTTCAAAAGGTGCCACAGCCAGGAGGGAGAGTGCCCTGCGGAGGCGGCACAGTGGCAGGCCTGGTAGGGACGGGCAGGGGGCCGGCTCGTCCACAGGCGCGGCATGAGCCGGGCTGGGAGAGACGGACGGGATGGAACGGGAGTAGAGGGACTGTGAAAGGGAGAAGGGGATGGAGAGGGGGCGGGAAGTCGAGTGGAAAAGCGATCGAGAGAGGCGCTGCTGCTGCTGCTGCTGCTGCTGCTGAGCCGCCGCCACGCGCAGCCGTTCGTCCGTGGCCTCCGTGAACCCAACGGAGGAGCTGCCGTGCACCATGGAACGAAACAGAGAAAGAAAGAAATCCAAAGCGAAGCAAATTCTTGTTAGAGAAATAACCAAATAAAGCAACATAGAAATAAAGAACACTGTTGGCTTGTGGCTTTCATCTTTGGGTGAGACGAAGCATTTTGTGGGGAAGAATTGCCTCTTCTGACAGTTTTGCCAGTGGACAGGAGCGGAGCATTTAAATTTCAAGTAGAAAAGAGAAATTGTGTCAGTATTGCCATCTCTTTTCATTCTCTTTCAAGACACTTGCAGGCTGCCAAAAGACATGGTCTGCAATGTGGAACTTGGTGCCAAGTTCCTTTTTGAGGATGAGGAGGAAAGGTATCCCAGAACCATGGAGTCATGGCATGCTTTGGCTTGGAAGGGACCTGAAAGATCCCATTGTTGCAAGCCCCGTGTGCTGTGGCTGGGGACACCTTGCACTAGAGCAGCTTGTCCAGAGCTCCATCCAGCCTGGCCTCATCCACTCTCAGGGATGGGGCATGCACAGCTTCTGTGGGCAACCTGTTGCAGGAAAGTCTTTTTTCTGAATCCCTCATCTAAACCTACTCTCTTTCAGTTTGGATCCATTCCCCCTTGTGCTGTCCCTGCCTGCCCTTGTACAAAGTCGCTGTCCAGCTTTCCTGTAGGTTGCTGTCAGGTACTGGAAGGCCACAGTTGGGTCAAGCCTAAGCCCAAGTCTCTTGACCAGGCTGAGGAAGCCCAGCTGTCTCAGGCTTTCCTGGCTTTCCTTGCAGGAGAGCTGCTTCAGCCCTCGCAGCATCTCCGTGTCCATCCTGGGCTCCTGCTCCAGCGTGTCCCTGTCCTTGCCGGCCGTGCTGGGTTGTTGATGCAGAGTCAGATGAAGCTGCAGAGTGTGCAGGGAGCATGCCACACTCGATGAACTCCTTGCCTTCTTCTGAGCTGTTGAAAGGGAATCAGAAGTTATAGATCAGCTAAAAGGGACAAAGTGAGTGAGGTGAGCGCACACCTGGACAATCAACCCATCCAATGGGTGCCCACCAGACAATGGCCCAGCTCCCACCTTCCCTCTGAGTGAGGCTGAGCCCTGCTGGGCCTCCCCTTGTCCTCCTCCCTGGCAGTGACCCTGGGGGCAGCGCTGCTCAGCTGCCTCTGCCGGGGCTCCTGGGCCAAGGCCCCTGAGCCGGCCGGGAGCCCAGAGCTCCATTGCCAAGGCCGGGCTTCTGCACATCAGCCGTGCAGCCAGGCAGGGGAGGGAAGCTGCCTGCATGGGGAGGCTGCACAAGTCCCTCCCTACACAAGCTCTCCTTGCACTTTTGGTCTGGGTTAGTGTTGTATGCTCAGAAGAAGCTCTGGAGGCTGTTCAGCGTTTGTCACACTCTGTGAACCCCTTGCTTGGGGTTGTTGATTTGGACTTTGAAGCTTATGGTGTGTTCAGACACCTGAAAGCATGGTGTATGGCTGAGATGTTTCTCAGGGATAGATCTAAAGCTTCTTTTTACAATAAATCTTCTCTTGGAGCTCCTTGCCTCACACTGTAATATTTGAGGAAGCAAGTTTGACAATAGGGGAACACAGATTTAGGATCTGTCATCTCACTTGTGTCCATTGTGTAGAAAAACAGAGGAGCACTGCTGGTGAGCTGTCTAACCTGAGGGAACTTGCCATCAAGAACTTAGAAAAGTGGGGAGAGATGGAATCAGTAGCACAAGGATCTGCATTGTGATTCACCCACAGCCCTGAGGACTCTGTTTTCATTTTCTGGGTGCTAATAATCCTAGGAAGCTGGGAATTGCAGAGGGCTCATTTCATTTTGATGAAAGCAGCAGAAGGAGTTCAGTTCCTGTCTACTGAAACATCACCAGGGCCTGGAGCTCTCTCCAGCATGGCCTGGCCCGGTTCCCGCACCTATGCTGTGAAATTTTAATCCTTCCAATGCTCAGATAACACTTGCAGACCTCCTATCCTGCTCCTTTGAGTAAGAAGCAATGGAGCAGGAAGAAATACACTCAAGTCAGTGAAGTAAGAGCCCAGTTTCCAGAATGGAAGGAGATTGAGAAGACGCCGTGAACGTTGGCTGAAAAAAAACTTTTTGTAAGCTATGGGGTAGACTGGACTAAACTGAAGATTCCTCTAAATTGTGGAGAAAACATGTGGGGGTTGAAGTGCTTGAGAAAAGGATCCTTTGTCCTGAGGTAATGGGGGTCTCTGGTTTGGAAAATGAAAAGACGAACAGAGACATTTGATGAGAAAAAGAGATGAAGAGAACTTTTACCTTTGAACAGCTTGCCCTTAAAAGTAATACCCCAGTGAGTTTAACATGACCCATTACACAGGTCTGGAAAGATTGTAAAGATGGGAGGAGTTTCACGAATTTGCAGATTTTCCCAAGAGGATGCAAATGGTGAAGGTGAAGATAGAAGAGAACTTTATTTTTTTCTTGGAAAAATCTCTCTAGCCAAAACAAGAAAGAACTTCTCTCTCTGAAGTGAACTGAAATGATCTTGAAGTAAAAGACTGACTGAAGTGTCACTGTATGTTGTTGTTAAAAAATGTGGGAGGTGGGGGATGGAGGGAGTGATCTAAAATCTTATTCCAAATTTCTTTCTTTCTTTCCCTCTGTGTTATTAATAAATTTCATCTTGATACCCTTTTAAGTTTTAGTCCTGCCTTGTTTTTTGCTCCTAAATCCTATCTCAAAGAGAAATGGAGTATATTAAATTGGCAAATCTAAACTAAACCAAGACAGCAGTGAATGACTGCCCCTGGCCTCCTCTGTGCCAAGATCAGCCCCAGCTCATTTCCCATGCTCCAAGCAGCACTCCAAGGCAGAAGGTGAATCCTGCACATCCAGGGCTCCAGGGCTGGAGTCATTCCAGTCATTCCAGCTGCAGTGGTTTCTCTGCAAGTGAGACAGGGATGGTTCTACATAGCTTTAGTGTTGGTGGTTTTCATATCACTTGGCTGGCCTCCATTAGGGTCTGTGTGCTGAATTTAGGCAATGAAGCCTCTGGGCACCATGAAGGGAGGTGCCATGAGTAATGCCCTTCCTGGTGACGCTGTATAGCAGGCTAGTTTGGAGGTAGAACTGCTTGGGAGAGGGAAAAACCAGAGGCATGTGGAAGCTGGCTTTGTGTTACAGGAAAGCCAATGGCAGAGGCAGCTGTCTTTATACACTAACTTTCTGGTGTTTAACTTTCACTGGACCATTTTTAATACCTTAGATGATGGGGCATGGTCCTCTTCATTTGGGAGGTGATCTTAACCAATGAAGAATTGCCAGGGACATATTTCCTGGGTATTATTCCTATGAAATGAGACCTAGGCAGATATACCTGACTCCCTGCTTTCTGTACTGGTGCCACTCCCAATGGGTCCCACAGAGAGCTCTGGCTGGAATCAGGGGAACGGGAGAGTTTATCATCTTTGGGGAAAGGGGCAGGCAGTACAGGAGGACTCTAAGGCTGTTGTGAGGTTATGCAGGGAATAAATGAGAAGGGACAAAGCCCAAGTTTCATCTGGCTACTGCAGTGAAATCCTAGAATCCCAGAATGATTTAGATTGGAAAGGACCTGAAAGATTGTCTCCTTCCAAAGACCTGGCTGTTTGCAGGGACACCTTCCACTAGAGCAGGTTGCTCAGGGCCCAATCCAACCTGGCCTTGAACACTTCCAGGCTTTGGGGCATCCACAGCTTCTCTGGGTAATCTGTTCCCAGCGCCTCACCAGCCTCACAGTAGGGAATTTCTTCCAAGAAACTTGCAAAAGAGAATAAAAATATTTCTATAAATACATCAGCAACAAAAGCAGGGTTAAGGAGAATCTCTGACTTTAATCAGAGGTGGGGATAAACACAGAACAAAGGATGAGAAAAATACTGAAGGACTTAATGCCCTCTTCCTTGGGCAAAAGCTGTCAGGCTGGGCAGGCCCAGGGAGTGCCCAGGTGGCCAAGAAGGCCAATAGCATCCCGGCCTGGGATGTGCTTTAGTGGTGGCCTTGGCAGTGTCAGCAGGTCTCAGGTTATTGGGGGGATTCTCTGGTGTTAAAGGTGTTTTCCAATAGAAACAGTCCTGCAATTCTCAACCTCCATTCCTTGTTTTGAAGGATGCAGTCCCAAATAGAGCTGCATTTGTGTTTTTAAGGAATTTAGCATATTTCCTTGAAAAGAAAGAGAATCAGTCTTTAAAGGCTCTCAAAACACTTTTATTCCTTGACCTTCGGCTGTGTTTGAATTGAGGTGCTTCTGTACAGAAAGGTTGGACCATGGAAAAATGCAGGCAACTTAGCTGCAATGGCACTTGTTTCATCTGCATTCCTGCTTCCTTTCCCCATGGGTGGCAGATTTGGGAGTATTTGTCTTGTCCTTTGAGTTCAGGCTCAGACTTGCTCATGGATGTGTTGTAAAATCTTATCTGCTCCTTTCTCCTGAAAAAATGTTGCTGACTGGTGGGAATTGCTACAGACAAGGCTTACAAGCCGGTCCCCAGTAAGATTAGCCCAATGTTCCTGCTTAAATCCAGGTATGCTTGTGTTAGAAAGGAGCAAAATATACTAACTCACTTCCCCCCTTCCCCTTTTTTTTTTTTTTTTGTAGCTCTTGGTGCAAGTCCTGTATGCCATTCCAAGTCTTTGTTATCAAATGTGTGCAGTGATGTTGCTGCTGCAGCAGCAGCCTCAGTTCAGTGGGAACAACTCCAGAGCACCGGGTGCCACAGCAGTGGGCACGGTGAGAGACTTGTCTCTGCTGCCATGGCCATCCAGCCATGGGCAGAGCAGCTGCTGCGGCTTCCCCCATTCTGCTGACAGCAGTCTGCCCCCACCATGTGGGCTGTACGGCCGGGATTTTGACATAATGTGGAAAATGCATCATTTGAACGTATTTTTCTGTTGTCTAACATCACCTGAGTGAAGCAGTTTGCTAGGCAGGATGCCCTGTGGACAGGGCTATGGCATTGATTTCTGGCTGTCACTTGTCTGGTGCTATTTCCATTAAGAAAATTTTGAATTGCCAGGAACACCCAAAATCAGAAATATTTTGAGGCAAAATGTTTCATATTGATTTTGGGTGTCCCTGCAATAAAAAAGGGGGGAATAAACCTCTGGAACAATGAAGCAGAGCGAAAGTGGAACGTTTGAATGGTCAATTTGTTCCCTACAGGTATTTGCCAACTGAATTCAGGGGTCATCTACTGGGGAGTGCAAAGCTTCTTTTACTTCCAGTGTCTGGTGCCATTGTTTGTGTCCCACCACTTTATTTGTTGTGAAGAGAGATAAACAAAATCCCCAACCAACAAGCTGCAACCCAGAACTGAGTGGGAATTACAGAAATAAAGGCCTTGGAAAGTAGCTTTGGAAAGCAGCTGCTTCCCAGACAGTGTCAATCCCTCAGGCCTGGCCTGCCCAGGCCCAGGGCTGGCTGCCCTTGGGAAGGGAAGGGAGAGGGATGGAGTTGGGGTGGGGGTTCTGTGGCCATGGGAACGAGAGAACCACGGGCGAGCACGTCACAAAGGGGCAGCCCTGTGCTGGGGCTGGGAAGGTTGTGGGAGACACGGACACAGCGGCAGGAGACGCGGCTGGCTCTGCCTGTCTGTGCCGACTGCTGCCATTGGAGTCACCCACCTTGTTCTAGGGCTGGGCACCAAGCTCCTATCGCTGTCTGCAGAGACAGAGTTCCCAAATTCAACCCCAGATACTTCTGTGAGACAGAAGCACGGGCTCAAACATGGATTTTACTGGAAAAGGAAAGAGCACAGAAGGGAAAGGTGAGGAGAGAAAGGAGCTGAAAGGCCTGAGCCAAATGGAGAAAAATCCCACCAGATTTCAGGGAAAACTGCTCCATGGTGGTCATCTCAGGCTCTGTGTCAGAGCTGGTGGCTGACAGCTACAGGGGATGCTGCAAGGACACCCATGGCATCACAACATTCTGTCATTAGTTTACTCTGCTTCCTCCTTTCTGACAGTAGCCAAATCACTCATAGTGTCAGCCAGGACAGGGACTGTGGCCACAGCTGACCACAAACTGGACATGGCGAATGAGATCCAAGTCCTGTTTCTTTCTTTGCCATCAATGTTGGGTCTCACTACAGATAAATCTCCCATTCTTCCTCTGCTTGCTAATTGGGTCCAACACTGAGTATTCTACTGCAGTGCTATACAAACACCAGACAGGCCTGCCTGCTTGCTGAGAGCTAATTGTAGATTACAGAAATAGCATTCACAGCTGTGAGGGTCTTAACTAGGGTTTTCACATAAGGCCAGCCTCAAGAAGGAATCTTTGTTCCCCTTTTATATTGGATATATCCACCTCTCCCTTCAGACTTGCTAACTCAGTAGTGTTCAGAGGAATTAAACACAGGCTACTTTAAGGAAAACTAAAACCAAACACATTTTCTTAAAAATCCCTGGAGTGCATCAGCCATTACATGTGTTGATGGTGGAATAAATGTGGGAGTTCAAACTAAGTCCCTTGTTCCCCTTGTGAGCATGGCTCAGCCTCACTCAGAGGTAAGGTGGGAGCTGGGACACTCTCTGGAGTGAGGAAGGGTCTTGTGGCAGCCTGGAGAGCCTGTGCACATTGGCAGGGAACAGTTGTGCCCTGCAGGTGCCCCCTGCCATGAGCTGTGCTGCTGGCAGTGCCCCGTGGAGCTGCAGGGCTGCTGAGCTGTGGGGCAGGGAGAGGAGCAGGAGGCTGCATGTGCAGCTGAGCCATTGCTGAAAGCACAGGGCTCTGGGCTCCCTGCTGTCCCAGGGCAGCCCAGAGGCCAGGGTGTTCCCTGGGAGCTCTGTGCAAGGGGTCAGGGAATGCCCCTGGGCTGCCTCAAGGGGCTGCTGGTAAGGAGCATGTTTGCCTGTGCGGCTATTGAGAAGGTTCCAGGAAATGTGATCTTGAAACATGGAGCTTTAGATGCTTTAGGTTTGCATTGCCTCTGTTCTATTTTTTTGTCTCCACTTTGCAGGCCTGACTGGCTATCCTCTTGCCAAGAGGATTTCCCTGGCAAATCCTTCCATCCTCCTTCCCTCCAAGCCCTTGCCTCCCATCCAGAAGAGCTCTCCTACTACCAAGCCAATCAAGATATGCAGTGGAGAGGGAGAAAATGGGGAAAATGGCACTGGCTATGATGCAAGAACAGCAGAAAAATGCAGGAGTTGGATTCAGAGGGAAAAAAGATACAAGGTAAGGAGACCAATATAAGTCCTCTGTGGTAGATTTTCAGATTGTGTGCTGTAGGCAGAGCTCAGAGACCATTTCCTATGATGTGAGCCCAGGGAATCAGCTGAGGCAAGAGAGAGCTCAGCTGGACACTGCACTTCAGGCTGTCTTTGCATCCTCAGCGTGTATGAGTAGCAGGAGAGGTCCTTGAATGGCTTCTGGGCTCTGTTGTGCTTCCTCCTTTCTCTTATGGCTGAGAAAACACCAACAAGAAGTCAGAGCAGCTAAAGTTCAGGGCAAGCAGTCCTTCCAGACTCAGTAACCTATGGCTATCCATGAACCAAGTTTACATCTTGGTGACAGCTGTGTCTGGTAGGGAAGGAAAAAGGTGTTTGCTGGAACAGGCAGTCCTGCAAAGTTAGTTGCAGGTTGTGTCAGCTTGTGAGACCTAAAAGACAGGGAGAGACTAGTGTGATAGAAACCCATTCCCATCCCATGCAAAAGGCCAGTGGAGGCAGTGGAACCCCAGAACCTCTTGATGCCAAACATGTGGATTCCAGGTGGGAATGTAGCCACACTTGCAGACAAGTGAGCAGGAGGAGAGAGGTGGCAAATCTGGGACATGGTCTCTCCCTCACCACTTCCCTTTCCATTTCCCATGCTGGTCCACACTTCCCCCTCAATTTGATTTTCCTTTATCTGCCAGAACCCATTAAAAGCATGACTAAATATCTTGAACCATATACGGGGGCAAGGCTGGATGCTAGATTTGAGCACTGTGTTCCACACTTTCCAGGCTTCCTTGCTGGATTCCACAGAAGGGGATATGAAGAAAGGGTCATTGGGACTGCCTTTGATCCCCCCTATACACAAGGCAGTCAGTCCTCCTGTTGGCTCTCTGCAGCTGGATATCCAAGAGTCCCAGGAGATGAGGTAAGCCAAGGTGTCTGCTGCTCCACTCTACTCTTCTGCTCTCTCTTCCCATCTCGTGAGCTTCTTTTGGACAGTCAGCTCTCCCATACTTTTAGGAAAACCTCTGTGTATTGACCATTTTGCCCATCTCTGATGATCCAACTCAATATCAATCCCCACACCATCTATCTCAAGAGCAGAGGTGGTGGTAGGGAAGAAGAGGCAGGGCTTAGAAGCACCTCAAGACAACTCCTCTGTTGAACTTCCCTACTGATTTCCTCTGTAATGTTTGTGGTGTCATTTGGGACCTGTATTGCATGGGTCTGCAGATCTTTGAATACTGTGATCCTTGATTATCATGTTCATCAACCAAAAAAATATGTTTGATCAAGTATTGGCTGCTGAGAGGTGTCTGCTAATTCAGGTGCTGCCTCTGTAAATGCAGGAGTAATTTCTCTGTTTCTTGGCCTCCACTGTGAAATGAGATCCAGATAAATATTGAATTATAGATGTATACTCTGATTGATGTTTAATATTTAGGTCTGGGCTGAAAATCAAAGAAGGGAAGATACTAGAGAAGTGTTCTAGCATTGTACCTGTTGGAAAGATATTGGCTTGGATATATGTGAGAAAATGTAGCTGTCAAGCTTATCCGAGTGCTTACAATAAAGGAGTCACAGAAGTACCAATCCAATTGAAACATTTCTGTAGGGCTTTTAAAGTGCAATTCTGAAAACCCTTGCCTAGCAGGTGAATTGGAAAAAGCCCTTTTCTCCATGAAAAGAGCAAGGAGGTGGAATATCCTTGTCAGGACACAGCAGTGCTCTGAGCACATGGAGCATGAGACTGGCCCCAGTGTAAGGCAGGAGCAGGCAAAGTCAAGCTTTGGCAGCAGTACCAAAGTAGCTGCCCTCCATACAGACTCGTGTCTCAGCTTAGCAGCTCTTGCTGCTTCAGAGAGGCTGTGGAGGCACTGGGCTCCAAAGGGAGAGAGAGCAGAACTGGGGAGTTAGGATGCAAGTTGCAGAATGACTGCTGTGTTTCAGCTGGAGCTTGGCCAGCTCTGTCTGAGTGCAGCAACTGAAAGCTTAAGGACAATGAATCAGCTTTGCATCTTTTTGGGTTGATGTGTTGCATTTTGTCTTTCATCAGAGTGACCATGCAAAGAAGGATTTCCTCCTTTCATGGTGCACCTCTTCCCTCCCTTCTCTTTCTACCTCCTCATATGTCCTTTTGTTCTCCATTTCCTCAAGGCCAAGATCCAGCAGCAGAAGCCAAGAGATGTCTGAGGATGCAGGTAAGTAGAGGACATGTCTGTCCTAAAATTATCATTAGAATCTTGATTCAAAAGTGACATTTTGAAAACTTTGTTAAATACTATTCCTGTAAAATTTTCTTTAAATTTCTTTCCATTCCTTGATGGGCTGAGTGGACTTTCCCAGAGCCCATTCCCTGGGAGTGTGCTGCAGTGGTGCAGTGAAAATTCCTCCAGTGTAAAATGTTGAGTGGCAGGAGCTGGAGTGGGACCTTGGGGCCCTGGAAATGCAGCCCAGGCAAAGGAAAAATTCCTTTCCATTCTGCACATGCCTTTTATCTCCCTGCAGCCTTTCTAGTGTTACAATTAGTAGAAAAAACACAGGCATTTAGTATGAAATGAGAAATGTTCCCTCTCCTTCCCCCAGCCCTTGAATGAGAAAATGTTTCCTTGGGGCAGTTTCTGTGCTGTACACTTTGAGATCTGAAAATGATTCATGGATGTTTCCTGGTTTTGGTCATGGTACAATATGGAAACCTCCAGTTACAGAAAGCCCTTTTGAATTTTCCAATTAGGGAGAGGGAGGCTGTCAAAAAATGCAGCTTCTGCAAGGTCTGAGTTTGTCATCCTCTGACAGCACAAGCCCAAAGCCACCTATGGCAGGCTGACGATGACAAATCTCTGGCCCAGCTCTCTGTGTCTGTGTCTGTGTCTGTGTCAGTGCTGCAGGCTGAGGCTGGGGGAGGAGATGCCGAGGAAGCTGTCGCTGCAGAGCTGTGCTGAAGCCTCGAGGCAGTGCTGCTGTTGTAGCCCCAGGAGCAAGCAGCATTCCCCAGTGAATCCTGGCTGAGGGCTCTGGCTGCAGTGCTGTGTGCGCTGCCCCGAGGGTGGTAGCAGGGACCTTCGGGTGCAGAAATCAGCCCGAGGGCATCAGCCAAGGTTATCTGCACTTTCCTTTGGGAACTTCCCCAACCAGCCTTTGAAAAAGACCAACAAAAGCAAAGCAACACTGGGTTTTCCTTGTTTCTTAAGGGAAGCATCACTGCAATTTGGTTTTACACTAGAACAGGGTAGATTTAGAACAGATATTAGGGAGAATTTTTTATGATGAAGGTGATGAAATGCTGGGAGGGGATGCCCACAGATGCTGTTGTTGATCCATCCTTGAAGGGGTTTTAGGCCAGCTTACACGGGGCTCTGAGGAACCTGATCTAGATGAAATGTCCCTGCTCTCAGGGGTTGGACTAGATGCTTGTTTAAGCGGCCTTCCAACCCAAACTTTTCTAGGATTCTGTCATTCTGTGATCCTTGTCCCATGTTAGCGTGCTAGTGTTCTACATCAAGTTCTTTGGGATAACAAAGAGATGTGACCCAGCTCCAGCAAGTTTTCTGGCCCATTCCATCATCACGCTGTCCAGCACCCTCCACTTCTTTTTCTACTGCAGGCTTCAGCCTACCACCTGTCAATGGCACAGCTTCCAGTGTGCAGAGGAATCACCCTGGGTAGTGCCTTGAAGAAGAAGGTCTTGAGGAAGCAGGACAAGGTGCCCAGTATGCCCATGATCCATGAGGAAGGCAGCATCCCATGCAACTCCTCAGGTAAGCCTGCTCCATGGCAGCTTTTTCCTGCATGGGTTTTTCCTTGCACAAGGTGCACAAACTGCCTCCTGCCTCAGTCAGCATAGCTGCAATTTTGGGTCCATAGCATTTCCTGAGAATAAACAGCAAATCTATTTTTGATTTGCTCCAGCTGGGTAGTACTGCAGCAGTTGGTTCTTAGAGATCCATTGGGAAGTTGAGCTGAATAAAGTAGTGGTAAAGGCCTAAGCTCTGCCTTTTGCCCATCCTGACAGTCCAAACTACAGTGCTGGTGGCAGGAGGCAGCTGTAACAGCAGGGATGAGCTGTGGGGCAGTGTGCCAGGGTGTGCTCACTGTGCACCTACGAGCACCACCACCATCAGTTGTCCACTCACCAGCGGGGCCCTCTGCCTGTGCTGCTGTCCAGCTCTGCAGCCAGCTGTTCTGCTAGTCCCAGCAAGGGTTGTCTCTCATGGCACTCAGTGGCTCGGTGCCATGGTGCTGCTGCTCCCAGAAGTGCCCAATGGCTCCTGGCTGCTGCCAGCCCACAGCCTGCAATGCCAAGAGGGAACAAGCAGTGCCTCCTGTGTCACTGCCCCCAAATACAGGGGCCGTGTGTGGCAGCTAAGAGCCAGGAGGGGCTGCCTGGTGCTCCCAGGCTGTTTGCTGCCTGCAGGGAATGCCCAGCAGATCGTCCCTAGTGGCTCTTGTCTCTCCTTTGTGGCTAGCCTGCCTGTGCTATGATCCCAGGTAGGGTGAGATAAGAAGAAGGGAGCTAGGAATGGCACTTGGAATGCTCTTTCCTAGTGAAGCTACTTCCATGTTCATCATTGACCTGAACTAGCCTGACCTGACTCTCCATTCATATGCAATCTGGATGTGTATGTCCACATAGTTCTGCAGTGACATCACTGATGTCAGTGACTGGGGTACATCAGTGACATCCAGATCTGCTCCCATCTGAATATTTTTGATGTTATGTTTCCTCCATAACATCATTCTCCATGTCTGTGAGAACATGCAAGGTAGCACAAAAACCCTACAGAGTCTAGAGCACTGTATTTAGATTCTGTGCAATATTTATGCTTCATCCAATTAGATAACTCATATGTTTTCATCTGTACATTAGAAAATGAGCTTTTGAGTGCACAACATGAAATTTTTGATTGGCTGTGCATTTGATGACAAATGGATTTCATAAGAAGTGTATTTATCATCTGATTTTTCTCATATCTTGTAAATGTTTTCCTTATGAAAAAGTTCAATTTGGGTAAACCCAGGACAATTGATTCTGAAGTGAGTGCATCTGCCAACAATTTGCATCTGTATTTGAAATTTTTTATCCTCAGTTTGCATTTGGAAGGCTTTTTTATCAACTGTTTAGACTGTAAATTACATTTTACCTCAGGAGAAAGCTTAGGCATTGCAGTGTGAAAACACATCCATTTGACGGCAAATAAATTTTACCTCAGCATCTTTGAAATACAGCCAGTGTGTACCTCAGAAACAGTGAATAGTGGAAATGCTTGAAAGTCAAAATCCATGAACTACTCCTTTCCCAAGAGCAGGCTAAAATGTATGTGCTCTCAACTGCCTGCTGTTCAGAATGTTTGAAGTCAATGTGAGCAGAGGCGCTGTCGGGGTGAAGGGCCAGGTCTGGCTGTTCCCTGGGAGTTGCTCCGTGGGGATTCAGCCAGGCCCAGCAGGGCTGGGCTGTTCAGGCTTGGCTTGGTGCTGTCATGAGGCAGCTGCAGCTCTTTTCTCAGGAGCTGCAGAGTGCCTCAGTCCTCAGGGCTGGGGGAAATCAGGGCACTGGGACAGGAGAGGCCCCTGGGAGTTCCCTCCTGGGGCAGCCATTCCCGCTGGCCAGCCCTGTCTGGCAGGGAGTGGGAGCTCTGCGGCCTCAGGAACCTGCCGCTGGCTGCGCTGCCTGTGGCACTTGGGAGCTGGCAATTGCTGTGTGGGCAATGGTCAGGTTTAGCCCGGAGCTGAGCCCAGCTGGGGGGCTGTGAGAAAGCAAGGAGCCCAAGGAGGCAGAGAGCAGGGCAGTGTGTGAGGCAGGGCCCGTGTGCAGCAATGGAAGCCTGGCTGGGAGCTGGGGCTGCAGGCCGCTCCATGGCGGGTGCCTTGCCCGGGGCTGCAGCGCTCAGGGCTCACCCTCTCCTCACAGTGACCTCGCAGACGGCCCCTGGTGCCGAGTGCCGAGAGGAGCTGCTCCGTGGGCATGGGCACAAGGACACAGCCTCTGCTGAGCCACAGCAGTCCTTGCTCCAGGCACTCTCCTTGCTCGGCAGCCATGACTGGTAAGAAAGGCCCCGGTCGCTCTGTCTCTCCCTCTTAGCGTTAAGGGAGGTTAGAAGTGTATCTTGCTAGAGCCTCTGAGCCCTGACAGCCCAGAGGGCCAAAGAGCACTGGTGAAACCACTCCAGACAGTGGGAGGATAAAGATTTGAGAGCAGCCTTTTCTTGGCCTTGCTCTGCAGCTGTGCTCCAGCTGCAGCAGGTCTGTGCTGTTTGCTCTCTTTGCTGCTGCTTCATGGAGCTGCAAAGGGAATCTTGAGAGAAGAGAGGAAGCTGTGGGAAGAGATGATTTGCTGGCTGAAGGCAGGAGCAGAATGGCAGCAGTTTTGAGTGTAGACATTTGGGTGCCTTGGGGCACTGGCCCAGTGGGACTGAGTAAGATTTCTCTCAGGTCCCACTGCTGCCAGCAATGGCAAGTGACAGGGTCTCCCTGTGACCTCCTGCATGTGAGTCCCAGAAGCAGCTCCAGCTCAGAGTCCTTTCCTCTTTCTGAGAAGAGGACTGAGCTGTGCTTTCAACTCCCTCAGCCTGTCATTAATCCTGAAGGGCTCATGGCAGAAGAGAATGAAAAAGACATGAAATCCTCCAGGAATCTTGTACTTTTAGAATTTAACTTTTTCCTTCTCACTGCTTCATATGGGTCTAAGATGTTTGATCAATACTCACCATGTGTCCTATAATTAGGCATATACAGCAGGAGGCCCAGAGTTGATAAACCTAAAAATATTACAGTAATTTCACGATTATAAGCCGCACTGAGTATAAGCCGCACTTCTGAGTTTCAGCAACTTTTTGTTTTTTTGTCCATATATAAGCCGCACCTGATTATAAGCCGCACATTACAATACAGAGTGTGATAAAATCTATCTATTCTATCACCATCTGTTGAGGGTGGGGACAGTGATCCTTATCTCAATGGCAGATAATCTGCTAATGGGCCATCCATTGAAACCAGACGGGCCATTGTTCTTTATCTTTTCACACCCCATCCTTCCTTCAGGCAGTCATTGTCTGCTAATGGCCCATTGAGTCCCAGTGTGTGACTGATAAAATTACTGTATCCCATTGAAAGTTACTCCAGCCAGGGGGAAGAGCCCAACATTTCTTACCAAGATAAAAACAGAGGCTTTGGGACACTAAGGTAACCCCTTTCTCCACTGGACTTCAGTGGAAAACCGGATTTCTCCACATCACCACTGGACCTCCGGAGGGAAACTGCACCTTCTACAGGAGCACTGCTCCAACTGAGCCACATCTGTCACTGCAGGAGGATGCAGCCACCATGGAATGGGACTGCTACCAACACCCTGCCTGACAGGGTGTCAGGTTGTACTCTGACTTTGTCAGGGTTTGGAGTTTGTTTCTTTGTAGTATTTCTATTTTGATTTCCCTAGAAAAGAACTGTTATTCCTAATTTCCATATTTTTGCCTGAAAACCCCTTGATTTCAAAATTATAATAATTTGGAGAGAGGGGGTTTACATTCTCCATTTCAAAGAGAAGTTCCTGCCTTTCTCAGCAGACATCTGTCCTCCAAACTAAAAGAGCAACTTTTTGTTCTTTGTCCATATATAAGCCGCACCTGATTATAAGCCGCACTTTGGGTTCGGACCAAAATTTTAGTCAAAATGGTGCGGCTTGTAATCGTGAAATTACTGTAGTTGGTATTGGGCTGTGTTTTGATGTCTGGGTTGTCATCCACTCACTGGTGGATGCCTCATTCACACAGGGATAAGGACTCCATCCACACTGGGATACGCATGAAAAATCTGCCATCAGGAATCTCCTTGTGTAGTTGCTTTTCCTTTGTCCTTTCTCTTCTGCTTTCTCTTCCCCATTTCTGTTTGGCGCCCTGTGAGGTGCAGAGAGCTTCTGCAGATGTGGGGGGTCCTGGTGACACTCAGGGATTCCTGTGGGATCTGTCTCCAGCTCTGTGCTGCCTCACATAGCTTCCTGTAGTTCTTCCTGCTGAACTGCCTGCTGGGGCTGGCAAAGAAGGAAAATGTCCCAGCAACAGCCCGATGGGATTGTGACTCAGGGACAGGTACAGGGAGGTGACAAGAAACAGCAGCATGGGCCAGTCTCACTGCTTCTAGAAAGTAGTGACATAGGGAGTTCATGTGCCAGAGATTTTGGAAAGGCTGTGTTTTAAACAGGCAATTTCCTATTTGATATTCTAAAGATTGATGGGGTTTCTCTGTGTCTTTGTAGGGGATGGAAGAGCAGAAGGGTGAACGCCCATCTGTCAAGAGCCCTGTGAAGAAGAGGAGCGATGGCTCCAAGAAGCCCCAGGCCCCAGTGCCTTCTAGTCAAGGGTACTGAGCACTTTTGTTAGATGTGACAAAGCACAAGACAAGCCTGACATGTCTCTTCCTCAGGAAAATCTTTCTGGCAGACATGGCCAGAGATTGTTTCCTTTCCCTACAAATGCTGTATGATAAAAAATATCTATTTCTGCATTACACTGGACAAGCTTGAATAGCTATTAAGCACGTGTGGTTGGCTTCTTGAATTAAGTCTGGGGTTGTTTTTGTGGGGAGGGGTCTTAAAAGGAGGAAGTAAGGTGAGTCTTCCTTGCCCTGAACTCTCGATCTTTACTATTAATGACAATACAAATGGCTTTTGGGGCAACTCCAATTTTGCAAAGAATGAGTTTCTGGTTGCAATTGTTTGTGTTCTTTGGACTTACCTACTTGTTTCATCCTTTCCCATTGCGAGCACAGCTAAGCAAACATAAATTGACAGGCAATCAATTATTTAAGGTTCAGTTAACTATCTCAAGCCCAGTTTCTTCTAACTTTTAACTAAAATCCTAATTTCACACATGCTTAATAGCTTTTCAAAGCTAATTACGATAGGAAGTGGGGGATGGGAGGGACTGGTATTATGAATATGTATTTGTCTGAATTCTTTGTCAATAAATAGACTCTGTGACCACCTGTAATTTTGCAGTGTGTATTAGGGGGCTACTCTACGCTGCTGCCCAGTGCTGAATAAACATACACTTTCCAACTTTAAATTGTTAGAGAGACTTTTGTCCATCACAGTTGAGTATGGGTATTACACCAATACTCATATTTTGGTAAATCATGGGGAGGAAGAGACCTGGGGGTACTGGTCGACAGCCGACTGAACATGAGCCAGCCGTGTGCCCTGGTGGCCAAGAAGGCCAATGGCCCCTGGCCTGGATCAGGAATAGTGTGTCCAGCAGGAGCAGGGAGGTCATTTTTCCCCTGTGCTTGGCACTGGTGAGGCCACAGCTTGAGTGCAGTGTCCAGTTCTGGGCCCCTCAGTTTAGGAAGGACCTTGAGACACTTGAGCGTGTCCAGAAGAGGCAGCAAGGCTGGTGAGGGGCTTGGAACACAAACCCTGTGAGGAGCGGCTGAGGGAGCTGGGGTTGTTCAGCCTGGAGAAAAGGAGACTCAGGGGTGACCTTATCACTCTCTAAAACTCCCAGAAAGGTGGCTGTAGTCAGGTGGGGTTGGGCTCTTTCTCCAAGCAGCACTGACAGAACAAAAGGAAGCAGTCTTACGCTGCAGCAAGGGAAATATAGGTTGGATATTAGGAAAAAGTGATCAAGTACTGGAATTGTCTGCACAGGGAGATGGTGGAGTCACCATCCCTGGATGTGTATAGAAAAAGACTGGATGTGGCACTCAGTGCCATGGTTTAGCTGAGGTGTTAGGGCGTGGATTGGACTTGATGATCTTGAAGGTCTCTTCCAACCCAGTGATTCTGTAATTCTGTGGAAGGACAAGAAATAATTCAGCCTCGCCAGCATTGCTTAAGAGTGTGTTGGGGTTCTTGAGGAAAGCTACATATTTGGGGAAACACCTTTGGAGGAAAGGGGCTTGCTTCTTAAGGAAAGTGCTTCCCAAGGAGCGCGCAGTGAGGTAGGTGCAAGTGTTCCCCTTTAGCTCCCTGTGGTCCTTTCAGTCCTTGAGGCCCACTGCCCTTGTCAGAGGGGCAGGGGAAGGGAGAAGGCTGTGAAGAGCAGGTTTGCATCTGCCTGGACCTGTGGAGACCAAGCCAAGCACCTGCAGCAGGGTGTGTTACCCCACTTTGGACAGAGGTGGGAGCAGGAGCATCTCTGTCCAGCTGTGAGTCCCGAAGCTCTCTTTGAGAGCTTTGAATTCAAAGGCTTTACACACACGCTTTTCACATCTTACCTGCCTGCTGTTTTCTAACTCTTGGCAATATGCAATTGCCTCTCACTTGGAGGAAGTTCCAATGGGTCAGGGCCAGCACAGAGCTGGGCTGTGTGGGCCAGGCTCCATGGAGAGTATTGGGTGATCTTGGCGTGTCTCTGGCCTCAGCAAAGGCTTGGAAGGTTTGCCTCCCGAGGCATCCTGCTCATTGACTCTTCCTGTGAGCCCTGGAGAGAACAAGGCAGGCATTTCTGTCTGCTGGGCATTAGCAGGCCTTCAAACAGGGGCGTGTTGTGGAGCAAGCTCAGCTGAGATACCCTGAGAGGAGCCAGCCCAGTGCTCCTCGCTCCTCTCTGCTGAACCCAGATTGTTTGTCTGGTTTTGGGATGACCCTGGCTCTGTCAGGGGGTGCTACGTGGACATGAGACAGCTGCTCCTGTCCCGCTGGGTCCCAGCAGTGCCTCGCAGCAGTCCTGCATGCACATGAGGATGCTGGCCAAGAGAGGTCCTGGAAGCTGAGGCAGCTGATTTTAAGACTTTGCAGGTGCCTACAGGTCAAGGCCAACAGTTCCCTCAGGTTACAGCAGTGCTGAGGGTTCCCCCCAGAGCTGCCTGATGCCGCCCACTCCTTGTGGCACCAGTTCCTAACCCTACCTTCCCCAACAGTAAAGAGGGAGTTGGAGAAAGAGCTTGCCAGGCCGCTCTCCATCCTTTCCCAGCAGTCCTGGCCAAGTGCAGAAGCGCGAGCTGAGCGCCAATGTGCGAATGGAACAGCCGTGCACAGGAAGGGTTGGTGGGAAGGATGATCCAGGAATCACAGGCCTGGAAGCCTGAGCAGAGGGGGTAATGCAGCAGCACAGGGATCATGGAACCAAGGGAACATTGTGACCCTGTGGGGCCTCATGGAATCATGGAGACCACTGTGAAATTGCTGGGCCTCATGGAACCAAGGGGACCATACTGACACTGTGGAATCCATGGAATGTTGGGATCATTGTGACACTGGGAGGCCCCATAAAACCAAGGGTCCATTGTGACCCTGTGGGGCCTCATGGAACCCTGGAGACCATTATGACACTTTGAGATATCATAGAACCAAGGGCCACTGTGACACTGTGAGAGCCCATGGAGCCAAAGGTCCTCTGTGACATTGCAGGGGCTCATGGAACCATGGAGAGACCGTTCAGACACTTCACAGCCTCCTGGAACCAAGGGGCCATTGTGACACTGAGTGGCACCATGGAGCAAAGGAGACCATTGGGAGCCTTCAGGGCCTCGTGGAACCAAGGATTCCCTGCGACACAGAGGGGTCTGATTGAACCAAGCAGAACATTCTGACACTGGTGCCCCAGGGAACCAAGGGAACACAGAACAGCTCTGGCTGGTTTGGTCTCCCAGGGGCCGCCTGATTGATCCAGCTGGCCTTGGCATGTTGAGGGTCTCTTCTCATCTGCTACCGAAACACTGGAGCTCCCTGCTTTCCTTGTGTGGAAAAAAACTGTCTTTCTCCTCCAGGCATCCATGGCCATAATTAGGATTTCACCTCTAACGCTGCCTGTTGTGTTGCCTTGCCCTGCCCTGCCCTGCCCTGTAACCCCAGCACTGCACTGCCCTGTAACCCCAATCCCCCCAGAGCCTCTATCCCAGCCCAGCAGTGTCTGCCAATCCCTGGCACACCAAAGGCAATGCTCCACACCCTGGAATCTCTGGAGCCCCAGCCCAGCTCATGAGTGACCAAATCACTGAAAGTGCCACCTGGGGGAAGGCCTCAGGAAGACCAAGTGGTATTTAAGGCTGACCACAAGGCAAGCACACATCTTGTCCCTAACTCCTGTTGGAATTTCTATCTGAACACTGCCAAAATTCAGGAGCTGGTACCTGTGTGTGTGTTGGCCTGTACATTTTTTGTCTTTCTTTTTTTTGTCTTCCATTTGTTCTGTTTCTTTCCTCTTACAAAGTTGAGTAACGTGGGGGAGGGGGATTGCTGGGCAGGGCCATTGGCTGCTGAGATCCTGCCTGCTTCCCCCTGCCCCAGAGTGGCCAGACCGGCCGTGGTGTGCCTGGAATGCTGCCCCTGATGAGTTTTTCCAGAACCCACCGGGCAAGGGGCAGGGGGAGCCATGGGCCCGTGGGTGCAGCCTCTGAGTTCCAGCCTGGCTGTCGAGATCCCAGCCCCCCTCCCAGAGCAGCCCCTGCCCTTCTGCCCTGGGCCCTGCTATCCTGGCCCGGGCCCCCAGCGCAGCCACCGAAAACGTTTCCATTGTAAAATAGCTCCGGGCTGGGGCCCAGGAGAGATCGCATGGCCATCTGCAGGCCTGGGCAAAATATGAACTCTGTCACTGCCCAGAATGAGACTTGCAGACACTTTGTTCTCTCTGCTGAGGGAAAGAAGAGGGCCAAGATGGAGATAGGCACAGAAACAGCATGAAACACCGAGGTCAGACAAAAGGAATCAGTCAGGTCACAGATGACGGAAGGAGGTGAGTTGTGGACTGAAATTTGCCTGTTTTGAAGCTTTGGAGAAGATACTCCTGTTTGTCTACAACTCATAGAAAATGCATTATGGGGTGGATGAAGTGTTTTAATTGTAGACATGAGCAGAGGAATTCGTGCTAAAGAATGCAGATGTTGAAATGGCTGTGATCCCATGAGAAATTGGAATAGAGAGGAGAGAGATGAAGACCCCTGCTGCCTCTCAGAGAAGACAAGAAAAAAGACCTCTGATTTCAAAGATTAAGAGAACTTTTGTTTGAACTATTATAATCTTTGAAGTGTTCCCTATAAGTTGATATGGTCCTCAATAACAATTCTGGGAAAGCTGTAAGTCAAGTAAGGGATTTCTACACAGTGATCAGATTTTCATTCTACCAAGTGGCTCATTCATTGTGACATAGAGACCAGGAGATAACTGTTTTCCTGTGGAGAAATCTCCATAGACTGAAGAGAAGTTCTCCTCACCCAAGAAAATTGGTGAAAGACTAGTTTTAGAGAATGTAAATGGACTGATCTCTTTCTGTGTGTTATCAGTGTGAAAGAAAGAAGTTGTGGGGGAAGAGAAGTGTTCTGAAAGTTTTATTCTGAGGAGTTTTTTTTCTCTCGTAGTTTCTAGTAATAAAGATTTTCTATACACCCTTTAAAGTTTGAACTTGTTTGCCTTCCTCAAAATCCCATGTCACAACAGGAAATGAGTAAATAATTCAAGTGGGTGTACTGGCAATTTGGCCAAATGTAAAATTGAAGTATTTTGTCTTGAGCTCTTTCGTTTGGGAATTCAGTGACAAAGGCTCATAAATATGTGTTCAAAACACCCAAACAGGAAAAGCGCCTGGGAATAATTTAAGTTTTAAATTCTTCTGTGGTTAATTAGATAGATTTCAGAAGTGTATTCAAAGTGAGTACTCTCTATCGAAACCAATGCTTTGCAATGTTTTGTCCTGATAAGTTTTCATCTCCTATTTATAGATTGATACAAGCAATGTCCAATTGATATTGAACCCCTGAACCTTCTAATGCAGATTCAATAGACATAAAAATCAAGACCTTTCTTGGCTCACAATCAGTAACACTTTGTCCTGCAACCCATACCAACCATTTCTCTCATCCAACCCCTGTGACTCCTATGGATCAGGAATGGTGTGGCCAGCAGGTGAGGGCAGTGATTCCTCCCCTGTGCTCAGCACTGGTTGGGCAGCACCCTGAGTGCAGTGTCCAGTTCTGGGCCCCCAGTTTAGGAAGGACATGGAGAGGCTGGAGAGTGTCCAGAGAAGGGCTGCCAGGCTGGTGAGGGGTCTGGAACACAAGTCCTGTGAGGAGCGGCTGAGGGAGCTGGGGCTGTTAATCCTGGAGGAGAGGAGGCTCAGGGGAGACCTCATCACTCTCCACAACTCTCTGACAGGAGGATGCAGCCATGTGGGGGTCAGGCTGCTTTCCAGGGAACGATGACAGTACAAGAGGACACAGCCTTAAGCTGCACCAGGGGATGTAGTAAGATTGGAAAAGTCTGGGCCTTGGACATGTCTAAGTCCAGGCCACAGTTTGGGTTGTGTGCACCAGCCAAACTATATTTAGTTACTGTTGTTCATATTTTGTTGTTTAGATGTTTTTCTCTGTACTTTGCTGTACTTTCCCATGCTTGGCTGTTTTTGTGTATTTCTTAGTTTAGAACCATGTTTATAACAGGTGCATGGGGGAGACAACTTTGGGGATTTTTCTGTAACTTGTTTTGAGACCCTTCAAGGTTGCTGAAACATAAACTATGCTAAAATGAGAAAGAAGGGAAAGAAAAACAGGATGCTGAGATGAAGGTGGGCGGTGAAGACCTGGACAAGTGACCAATCGGCATACCTGGGGGGCCTCGAGCAAGACACGTGGACAAGGGGATTCTCCAATCAAATAATGTGTGATCGCGTGGGGAGTTGTTCTAGAGTGTATAATTAGGACTAAATGTAAACATTAAATCGGCTTTGGGATAATCATATTGATTTGTAGTTCAGAAGTCCATGTCTCTCTCCCACAAGTTGGTGACCCAGGCAATGTCATACATCGTACACATCGCGTGCACGAAAGCGAACCACCGAACTCTTTGGACTTGGTCTCTGAAGAAGATTCGCAAATCAGAGAAGCGGGAGGCCCCGGGCTGCCCCGGGCCGGCGAGAGGAGTCGGAGAGCGGCTCTGAGAAAATCCGAAGAATACAGTAGAGAAACTCCAGAGTGCAGCTCGGACGGAAGCCGCGGGGCACGGGAGAGGATCCCGAGGAAAAGCCTCGGGAACGACGTGTGTGCTACGCAGCGAAGAACTGCGGTAATGAGGTGAGCGCCCGGGGCTGGAGGATGGGGAAGGCGATGTCGAAAGAAGAGCAGGCAACGCTGCACGTCCTCCAGCGTGTCCTCTCGATGAGAGAAGTCAAATACGACTTAGAGAGTTTAAAAAGTTACTAAGATGGGGTCAGGAAAGAGGATTTTTTGCTACCCCTAGAACTGTTTTTGTCCCTGAGACAGAGTTGCGGGCTCTGCCAGCGGTCTCAGGCAATCACAGAGTGGTCCCACAGTCTGTGTTGGAACCAGAAAAAATGGAAATAGACATTTCTCTGCCTTCACCAGCATTGGGTTTTCCTGTGGGGTGTCCTGCAGTGTCTCCTGAAGAGTTAGCAGCAGCCCTGGGAGGGCAGGTTCATCTCTCACCTTCACTGCCCGGCTCACCGAGCTCAGTCAGAGCAGGCATTCAAATGCAGATCGCAGGCATTCGCATGCAGAGCGATCGAGAAGTTCAGAAGAGTGCCGGCAGCAGGAGAATTAGCAGAATTAGGGACTTTGGTGGACCAGGAGATCAAAGACAGAGAAAAAACCCGACAGCTGTTGATAACGGAGGCGAGAAGGGACAGTGGCTCCGTGCCTGTCTCCCAGACCGCAGTGCCGGCGGAGGACGCCGGGTTCGGTTCTCGGGAGGGGCTGGTCCCGATGGGAAGTCGGTTGTTTCGGCCGATGCCGCAGAACGCAAAGAATGTCGGACCCTCCATTTCAGTCTGATATTTTGGAGTGCTGCAGCAGAAGAAGGGAGAGGGATGCCCGGAGCAGGGGGGAGACAGCTCCCAACATAGTTTGCTATCCCAGACATGGATGCTGGGGATGTTTTGTTTTTTTCTACTGCCTGCTGCGCGGTGGCGGCGGCACGAGCTCCGGTGTTCCCCTTGCGGTGGCATGGTTCCCCTGCCGACAAAAAAAAAGAAAAAAAAAAAAAAGTGGTTTTAACAGTTTTTCTGGAGGAGTTCAAGACTATCTGTGTGCACTGTAGTACAATTACTGAAGATTCTTTTTGCCAATAAAACATACGTGTTAGCATTTTGAATATGTGTACCTTTTTAGTAATTTAAGAATAATTAAAGTTGTACTTTGAAAAATCCTAATAAGAGCTATACTTAATAATTGCAATTACCATGATCTATGCTCAAATCCAAATTACATAGAATCACAACATAATCCCTCCAGTAAAATCATCTCATTCACAAATTGTTTGAATTTTTTAGTGTCTTTTTGTATTAACAGAATTAGAGGAAATTATGTCTATAACTTGTAAAAGATGTTGGTTTCCATTCCTGTTAAGGTTCAATATTGTAATGTCCAGACATGTTCTGTTAAGATTGAAAGATTGACTAAGTCTAAGTTCTGTTAAGTTAATTCTGTTAGATTTAATTTCTGTTAAGTTTCAGTATCACTGAGTTTAGACAATGTTTTGTTCCAGTTGTATTTAGATCACGTGTTTGGTATTAATACTGATTAACTGAGTTCTCTTAAGTGTGCTTTTTGTTCTACTGAAGTGATAATTAACGCTATTGATTGCATGATGCAAATTTACCAATTTTTGTAATAGGCAGAACTCTTAAGATATTAATGTTGTATTTATAGCTGGCTTTTTCAGGTGTTTTAACATTTTTTAGTGTAATTATCTATAAGAAACATGTAATTTTTAGGATCATTTTTTTAATGTCAGGGAATTCTCTTCCAATTAGGGCCTTGGCTCTGGCCACGCCCTGGCTCTACCTGGACGAGAAACTGCCAACAGACCCAAGTGTTTTCTGCACAAAACAATACTCAAGTTGCTTTGATTTGGCAATTTGACCCTATCAATATGACAGCTGAACTTATTTTTTAAGTGAGCTTGGGAATCATTTTCCGGAGATGATTATCCAATTCTTCACTGATTTGAGGTTTATCAGCTGTTACAGACACTGGGATGATGGTACAGTGTTTTAGTGCTTGGTAATGATCTAATTTCACATATGTAATGAATTATGTCTGATATTAGAAATGTGTTTGATTGTTATATCTGAATTACAGTAATTTCACGACCATAAGGCGCACGGGACTATAAGGCGCACCCCCCCGGATTCGGCAAAATTCGCAACTTTGTAGATCATAAAAGGCGCACCGGACTATAAGGCGCACTTTTTTTTTTGCAGCGAGGCCCCGCCCCCAGCTCACCCCGTGCGGTGTCTGGCCGAGGCCCCGCCTCAACCCGGCAGCCATTGGCCCCCAGGCCCGCCTGTACCCGGCAGGGGCAGTGCCGCGAGCCACCAGGCCACCCCTGGACCCGGCAGCCATGGGCCCCCGGGATTGCCTGGACCCAGGAGTGGGGGTGCCGCCGGCCCCCTAGCCCACATTCACGTGGCAGCCGTGGGCTCCCGGGACTGCCTGGACCCGGGAAGGCGGGTGCCGCGGCCCCCCTAGCCTGCATTCACCCGGCAGCCATGGGGCCCCGGGACTGCCTGGACCGGAGAGGGGCGGTGCCTCGGGCCCCCTGGCCCGCCTCCACCCGGCAGGGGCGGTGCTGCGGGCCTCCGGGCCCGCCCCCAGCCGGCAGCTGTGGCACTTCTGGCTCCCCCCACGGCTCTCAGCTTCACACTTCCGGTTTGGCAAATTTCGCCGCTTTGTACATCAGATAAGGCGCACCAGACTATAAGACGCACTTCCGGGTTCGAGGGAAAATTTTAGTCAAAAGGGTGCGCCTTATAGTCGTGAAATTACTGTATTCCTGAATGCTGTAAGTTTCTGGTCTCACTAGATTGAAGACTCCACAATTCAATGTACAATGACAAACCCTCTTTGATTCACTAACTTAAAAAGAAGATATGCATGTGTTTTTATCATCAGCAGGTTCAAAGTGGTCATCTATTGAATTGTCTCTAAGAAAATGAGGCCCAGTCAGAAGACAAATTCTCTAAACACCATGCAGTTTTCATGACCTGAACATGAACAGGACTGCCAAAATATAGGCCTGTCTGGAAGCTTACAAAAGCAGCCTATCAAGAAAAAACCTCATGTCATCATCATGGTATTGTGCTCCTACTAACCTCCTTTAGCTATTCCTTGTTTCAGGTTCTCAAGATGTACAGCCTGGGATGCAGGACATGGGATCTTTGCAACCTGGTTTACCTTCCCTTCAATGTTACCTGTTAACTGGCAATTGGTGATTATTGATTTAAAAGATTGTTTTTTCATGATTCCTCCATCTCACTGAGGATGACAGTGAGAAATTTGCCTTTTCAGTGCAATCTATAAGCAAGGCAGAGCCAGCAAAGAGATGTCAAAGGGTAGTTTTGCTACAAGGAATGCGAAACTCTCCCACCATGTTCCAATTGTATGTTGTTTGGGCACTGGCACCTTTGAGAAAACAATATCCACAGTATGTTATCTATCCTTACATAGATGATATTCTGATAGCAGGTGAGAGCATGAATGCAGCAAGCCTGCCACCTGCCCTGCAGCAGCAGCTGC